>NC_041728.1:41383378-42028310 GCF_004115215.2 Ornithorhynchus anatinus
AAAATTAGAAATGGGACCAGGGCCGGGGAGGGCGGTGGTACGTGGCTCAGTGGAAAGAGCACGGGCTTTGGAGTCAGAGGTCATGGATTCGAATCCCTGCTCGGCCACTTGTCAGCTGTGTGACTTTGGGCAAGTCACTTAACTTCTCGGTGCCTCAGTTACCTCATCTGTAAAATGGGGATTAAGACTGTGAGCCTCACCTGGGACAACCTGATTCCCCTGTGTCTACCCCAGCGCTTAGAACAATGCTTGGCAAAGAGTAAGCGCTTAACAAATACCAACATTATTATTATTGTTATTATTAAAATGTGGCAACTAATAATTGTACTTACTGGAAATAGTAGTAGTAATAGGAACATCTGTTGAGCACCCCTTTGGTGCAGTGCACTGTACTAGATGCTTGGAAGTTCAGAATAATGAAGGAGACCCTATATTACAAAGAGCTTAATTATAATACAGACCATACACTCCTCCTCTAGACAGTAATCTCCTTGCGGGCAGGGCACATATCTACCAAATCTGTTATATTGTACTCTTCGAAGCGCGCTTCGTAAAGTAAGTGCTCAATACACATGATTGATTGATTGATTGATGGGGGAGACAAGCATAAAAAGATGGAAGATGTGAGCTTCAAAGGAAGTGAAATGAAAGATGGAGGAGGTAGAATAGTGTAAAAGCAACACTGAGGAGTGAGAAACAGGTTGCTCTTTGCCCTTTTCCTTGTGAGTCTGGGGATTATGGGAGAATAATAATAATGATGGCATTTATTAAGTGCTTACTATGCGCCAGGCACTGTACTAAGCACTGTACAAGCAAATCTAGTTGGACACAGTCCCTGTCCCCTGTGGGGCTCACAGTCTCAATCCCCATTTTACTGATATAAGTAACTGAGGCCCAGAGAAGTGAAGTGACTTTTTTTTAAATGGTAGTTATTAAACGCTTACTATGTGCCAGGTGCCATACTAAGTGCTGGGTTAGATACAAGATAATGGGTTTGTCCAAGGTCCCTGTCTCACACAGGGCTTACAGTCTTCATCCCCATTTTACAGATGAGGTAACTGAGGTCTAGTGAAGTGACTTACCAAAGTCACACAGCAGACAAGTGACAGAGCCAAGATCAGAATCCAGGTCCTTCTGACTCCCAGACCCACGCCTTATCCACTAGACTCCTCTGATTAATTGAGGGATTTAATGAGCAGCAATTCTGGGTTTGCCCTCTCTACATCCTTTATAATTTTGTAATCTTGAATCATGCCTTTTCTCAGCCTTCAGTTAGTAGGCTGAAGTGTCTTAATCTTACTAGGATTAAATGGAAGTCTCTATGTCTGTGATGGTCTTTGGGTTGCGAGTGGTTTGGAATGCCTGTTCTAGTTTTGATCGTTTGGTCTCTGCTCTTACTCTTTTGTTTATCATATGTTGCAAACTGGGTCTGCTTGTGGCTCCCATTAGATTGTACGCTCTGCCAATGCAAGGCCTGGGACTTATATTTCTGTTGTGTGTTTGTTTGTACTGAGGGCTCGGCACTCAGTAGCCTCTCAATAAATGGTGCTGCTGTGATTCTTGAAGAAGAGGGTTCCTCCCTGTACCTGCCTGAGGCCATGACCCACTGTTGGCCCTGACCCCCTATCGGCCCAGCTGTCCACCATATTCAACCGACCCCAGCCTAGCTTTGAGTCTCTGGACCTACCAATCTGAGCAGCATGGGCCTGAAAGTCAGAGGACCTGGATTCTAATCCCACCTGCACCATTTACCTGCTGTGTGTCTTTAGCAAGTCACTTCACTTCTCTATTGCTATTTTTTGTCTGTAAATGGGATTTGATATCTATTTTCCCTCTTAGACTGTGAACACTCTGTGGGACTGGAACTGGGAATGAATGGACTACCCTGTATCTATCCCAGTGCTTAGAACATTTTTTTTTATGGTATTTGTTAAGCGCTTACTACATGCCAGCAACTGTACTAAGTGCTGGGGTAGTTACAAGCTAAACAGGTTGGACACAGACCATGGCACTCTGGGATTCATAGTCTTAATCCTCATTTTACAGATGAGGTAACAGAGGCACAGAGAAGTTAAGTGACTTGCCTTAGGTCACACAGCAGACAAGTGGAAGAGCAGGAATTAGAACCCAGGTCCTTCTGACTCCCAGGCCCATGCTCTATCCATTAGGTCAAGCTGCTTGGCACTTAGCGCTTAACACATACCACAGTTATTATTATTATTACCAATTCCCCATCTGAAACGCCTTCCTTCTCTCCACCAGCTAGTCAACATCTCTCCCATCCTTTAAAACAGAATTTTAAGCACACACCCTCCAGGAAGCCTTCCCTGACTAGGTTTGTATCTCGATTCAGAATGCCTAGGATGGGATAGTTCCTACAAGAATCGAACAAGAGGTGTTACTGGACATACCTCCAGAAGTAAGAGGTTCATCTGTCTTTCAGGGGCGTGTGAATTCATTGTCCTCAACTAGAATCATAACTATGTCATCTCTGTGTTTAACATACCACTGTTCCTTAGTAGAGTGCCACTCACCTGGAGTTTGTCAATTATAATAATTAATTGAGGTTGAGTCACACTGTGAAGATGATGGGTTTTCCACTGAGAGTGATGGACGAACCTCGTCCTGAGATTTCAGGATGGAGAATCTAAGTGCACGGATTATTTTCCTGAAGCATCGCTCAGCCCCACACTTTTCCTCTCCTCCAAATGTTCCACTGTCCTGTGCTCATTTATTTATTTTTTTAACAACATTTGTAAAACCACTTACTATGCACCAGGTACTTTACTAAGCACAGGTACTTTACTAAGCACTGTGGTAGATACAAATTAAGCAGGTTGGACACAGTCCATGTCTCTCAGGGGGCTTCACAGTTTTAATCCCCACTTTACAGATGAGGTAACTGAGTCACAGAGAAGTGAAGAAACATGTCCAAAGTCACACAGTAGGCAAGTGGCGGAGCCAGGATTAGAACTCATTTCCTTCTGACTCGCGGGCCCGGCTCTACTGCATCGCACAGAGGCTCTTCAAGGTTGGCTTCAGGGCTCTCCAGCATTCATTCATTCAATAGTATTTACTGAGCGCTTACTATGTGCAGAACACTGTACTAAGTGCTTGGAGTGTACAATTTGGCAACAGATAGAGACATCGGTTCCCACCTAGCATATCTGCTCATTTCTCCTGCTATTCTCCAAGTCACCATCTTCATTCCTCTCAAGCCAACTTAATAACTACCTTGTTCTCACTCTTCTGCCTCCATTCCCTGATTTGCAATGTTCCTTTGGTTTGGAATTCCCTCCCTCTTGACTTCAGACAGAACACAGCTCTTTCCATATTCAGTGTCCTCCTGAAATCTTACCTCCTCTAACAAGCCTTCCCAGATTAATTTCTGAGCATCCTGAGCCATAATCATATCTCCAGACTACTACAGCACTTACTGACTTATTTATACACATGCTCAGCTCTAAGAGATATTTATGTCCTCAATTATTTATTTTTGATCCCTCTAGTTGTAATAATTTTTATGTTTATCTCCTCCATTAGAATGAAAGCTCCTTGTGAGCAGGGAGCATGTGATTTCTGTGTTCTGTTCTTGCTCAATACAGCTACTACTCTGCATGCCAGTTGTGTTCACCCTGGGGCAACAAACGCAGCGAATTAATAGGCAGGAAAGAGCCCATTTACAGCACAGCTGTTGAAGTATGATAGTGCAAGTCTTCACCACTCACATTAGCCAGCTATTTTTCAGGATTTCTGCTGGGCTGTCCCATCTTGGGGAAAATGTCTTAGGTGATTCTTCAGTTAGAAACCCCTCATCCCTGACATCCTAGCCCCAGCTGACATTTCCCTACATTTCTAACCCAATTACCTTGTATCTACCCCAGCACTTAGTACAAGGCCTGGCACATAGTAAGCTCTTAGCAAATACCACAATTATTATTATTGTTAATATTATTTCAGAGCCAGGACCTGATCCCAGGCCTCCTAATTCCCAAATCTGTGCTCCTTTCCTGGACCAACATCGGGGCTGAGGCACATGATAAAGACCTCTGTTTCGTTCTCTGTGAAACGAAACCATCAATCCCTAACCCTCTCCCATTGTAGTAGCAGTAAACTCTGAATTGCCAAGAAGAGGTCTTAACCTTTCAGAAAGCAGTGTCATCACAAAATTGTGTATCTTATTCAAAGGGAAATGTCAGGAAATAGCAAAATGTAATTGCAGCTCGTGCAGTGTTTCAGGAAAAGGTGTTAGAGCTGTATTAAAACTCTCTGTTTCGAAGTGGGGTGTGTGTGTGTGTGAGCTGTACCCCAGGTTAGGAAAACAAACTCTCAATTAAATCATTCCAGTGAATTAACACTTGGCAGGCAGCTCAGCGACCAGAGTTAACCCTGATCTTTAGGGGCTGAGGGAAGAATAAGGCTGCAGTAGGGTTATCCCTCGACCCTGTCCTCAGTTAGGCCCTTGACAAAGCAGATGGCCAGTTGAAAAAGGGGCATCCTTAAGTGGCCTCGAATTAGGAATTGGCAAGGGTGGGACAAAGTGTGTTTAAGGGGTACGGCTAGGGCTGAGCAGGGCTCTGTCTTCTGTCTGGCCCTTGAGATGATCACTAGAGGAATCCAGCATGAGATAACTTATTTTCACCCCACCTTCTTTCTCCCTGCTACTATAGCCCCAGCAATCACCTCCTCAATATCACCCCTTCTCTCCCTCCAACTCCCAACACTTTCATCCCAGAGTAGCTTTGTGTCCTGGTTGGGTGGCTGCTGATGCTTCTGTCTTCCATCTTCTGCTTGTTGATCCATCTTCCTCTCTTGGGATTAGATGGGCTGGGGCAGCCTAAAGTGGAATGGGGATTAGAGCTGGGCTTGGGTGCAGAGTCTTCTGGCCTGGAGCTGTATGCAAGTTTGAGTTCAGGATAAATGATATGGAAAGATGGCAGACATTTGCACCAGAGCCAAGTTTTGCAGAGAGGCCTAGGTTCAAGGAGGCTGCTGAGAAGGGCAGGGAGGGAAAGGGGTAATGCCTGGTGAAGTGAGAAGGACCTGGCTTTGTAACCCTGGCTCTGCTACTTGTCTGCTATGTGACCTTGGGCAAGTCACTTAACTTCCCTGTGCCTGTTATTTGTAAAATGGAGATTAAGACTGTGAGCCCCATATGGGAGAGGGACTTTGTCCGACCTGACAAAGTCCCTGTCCAACCTGATTAACTTGTATCTACCCCAGTGCTCAGTTCAGTGCCTGGCACTTAGTAAGTGCTTTACAACTACCATTAAAAAAAAAGGAGCCTTGAAGGGTGCTTTCTTCTGCCTCACGAGAGCTCTCCTTGGTTCTGGCTGGGGCAGTGAGCTTTAATCCTGGCAGAGCACTGACATTCATTACTGCTGGAATCATCTTTGTGTGAACTCTCAGTCCTCTCTGTGGGACAGGAACAGTCGTGGTGACCAACCGAGGTGGTGGTGGGACCTAACACTGATTGTAGCTGCATCACAAAACAGCTGAATGTGTGAAACACTGTGATGTCAGTGCATAAAAACACTGAGGGGGAGAGAACCCGGTGGGCAAAGGGGGAGGGAGAAGGAAAAGGAAGGAGCCTGAGGGCTGATGGGATCTGGGGTTGTTTTCGTGGATCTGGTTGTCCTGAGGGGAGCAGGGCTTCAGATAAAGGGGTGATCGGTAAGGGAGGTCCCCTCCTTTAGGGGTCGGTGTCACTCCGCAACCTGGAAAGCACATGAAGGACTCATCTGCCAGTGGAGATGAAAGCCCAGTGCTTTCTCTCAGTGCTGAACAGCTGCCCATCTCGGGCAGCCAATGATGCTTGTCCGTCACTGCTGAGAGGTAAACCCAGCCATGTGAGAGGGAAGCATCTGCTCTGAGGGCCAGTCTGAGCTTTGGCCTGACCCTATATGCCTACCTCTGTGACAGCAAAATCCAGCTGCAATATGTGTCCTCCGTGTCCCAAGTAGTGGGTCAGAAGTGCTTAGCGGGGAGCCACTCTGAAGCAGGGCTCACTCATCCAGGTGGCTGCTTTTCTATATTGGGAACACCAACTGGTGTAAGCGTCTGGGTTGACACATCCATGGGACTGGAGAAAAGGATTATGGGCAATGTCTGGTGCAAGAGCCTTGACCATAGTGGTGTAGGAGACTGACCCTCAGATAGGCTTAAAGGGAGTAAGGGGATGGTTAGACTGTGTGTGCATGTGTGAGTGTGTGTGTGTGTGTCTGTGTGTGTGTGTGTGCATGGATAAAGCAGTGGGTGTCTAGGCAAGAAGATTTTAGGCCAGTCTCCATGGACTAAATGGGGGATTCCCTCACCTGCCCCCCACATCCCCAGCAAATCACAGGAAGGATCTTAATAGACACAAAACTTCTTCACATTAACACCCACACATTCTCCGAGTTAGTTATCTTCATCCACATGGTTGGAAAGGCTCTCCAAACCTGATTATTCCTGCAAGTTCTGTTTTTTCAAAGACTTCTGTGACTTTGGGATCATGGAATCCTCAGGCTGAAGGGGACATTGGAAGGTCTAATCCATCCCCCACTGCCGTTTGGTCCCCCTTCACAAGCGGAGAACTTCAAATCACCCCATTCAGATGGACATTTTACTTATCAGGTCTCTGGGGGAAGAGATTCCACTAATTCCCTTGGTAACCCGTTCCAGCTACACCCCTCATTGAAGGTTTCTATGATCCAGTACAAATCCCTAGTGCTCTCTCTCGAATGGAGTTGGAAAAGGTCTGGTTACCCCCAACTTTCTCTTCTCCAGCCTGGGTAATCCAATTTCCTTTATTTGTTCTCTTAGGCCTTATTTCCCATTCACTTAAATATCACTAGGCACTCCTCCAAACCCTCTCTGAGTTGTTCACTTTCTCCTCGAGCTATAGCTCCCTCCTCTAATCTGTAACTTCCTTGTGGTCAGGGATCTCTTCTACAGACTGTTTTATGTTGTACTCTCCTAAGCACATAGTTTGGTGCCCTGCACACACTAAGTGATCAATAAATACTGTTGATTGATTGACTGTAAAAATAGGAACTGGATGACTCATCATTATGAAGACAGTGAGGAGAATAGTGATGGGTCACTGCAGTTAGCATCCCAAGATGGGAAATTCAAGGATGGGAAAAACTGCTTGAAATGTTATTTGCCTTGTGTGTTCACTTGGGTCAATCAATCAATCAATCAATCAGTGGTATTTATTGTGTGCTTCCCATCGTCTCCATTTTCTTTTATTTGAACACTTCCCCTCCCACCTCCTCTAGCCTCTTCCGCTCTGACTGTTCTTTCCCTGCCAGATCCATTTCACAGGTCCAATAAACACCCTCACCTACCTGAAGCATTTAGCTAGGAAATGTAGTCTAAAAGCTCCTGTGGAGCAATGTGTTTCCCTGTCTGCAAGCCCAGGGAACATTAACCGCAGCTCACATGCTCCTGAAACTGGCTGCATCATTATTGGGACTGATGCACATTCACTCCAACCAATCTATTTTTATTTGAAGCACTTACATTGTATGAAACCGAGCATAATGACTATAGTCAATAGAGATGTATTTGTTTTTGTTTAAACTCATAAATGCACTAAGACCAATAAATGCTTTTCCCACTGAAAACCAATATATTGTGTGTGTGTGTGTGTGTGCGCGCGTGCACAAGTGAAGGGAAATGCACACATCCATCATCTTTAGAGTGCCCTGTTCCCCAAGGGGCTGTTTCATCAACCATCATGAGTTATGGGGGTGACTAGGGAAGCAACAGACCTGTTGGTCCTGGTAACAGGTGGCTAGTTACTCTACTGAGCAGAGGGATAGAAGAGTACACACTTTTTTTTTAAGGATGGAGGGGCTTTAGGGAGGTCTGGAGGAGCTTTAGGGGTGAGAGTGATGATCTCATGCTAAATAATATAATAATAATTAAGATATCTGTTAAGCGCTTACTAGGTGCCAAGCACTAATTACCTTGTAACTACCCCAGCATTTAGTACAGTCCCTACACTAAGCACTTAACAAACACCATTAGAAAAAAAAGACTCAGCTCCATCCTAATCCTGCTCTAGGCTGCCTTTGACACAGTGGACTATACCCTTCTCCTGGAAACACTGTCTAACCTTTGCTTCTCTGACACCATCATCTCTTGGTTCTACTCCTCCCTCTCTGGCTGATCCTTTCCAGTCTCTTCCACTGGCTTCTCTCCTGCCTCCCACTTCCTAACTGCAGAGGTCCCTCAGAGCTCAGTTTTGGGTCCCCTTCTATTCTCCATCTACATCTACTCTTTTGGGAGTCTCATTCACTCCCATGGCTGCAACTACCACATCTGCCATATCTACGTTGTTAGCTCTGACCTTGCTTCTTCTCTGCAATCTCTTGTCTCCTGTTGTCCCCAGGATATCCCTAACCGGATGTCCCACTGGCTTCTCAAGTTCAACATGTCCAAAATTGACCTCTTCCTATTCTTTCTCAAATCCTCTCCTCCACCAAACTTTCCCTTCACGGTTGGCATTATCCTGAGTCCCACCATCTTTTTCTACAATCATAGTCTGTCACTAAATCTTGTTGGTTCTTCTACATCTCCAGAATCCACCCATTCCTCTCCATCCAAACTGCCACCACACTGGTCCAGGCATTTGTCATACCCTGATTTGACTACTGCATCGGCCTCCTTGCTGACCTACCTGCCTCGAGTCTCTCCCATCTCCAGTCCACATTTTTCTCTGCTGCTAGGATAATTTTTCTAAAACACTGTTCTGCACACATCTCTCCATTCCTCAAAAACCTCCAGTAGTTGACCCTTCCTGGGTGCATCAAACAGAAACTCCTGACAAATGACTTTAAGGCACTAAATCAGTTCTCTCCCCACTCTCACTTCTCTCCCATTACACCACTGTTCACACACTTTGACCCCCTTAAACCAAGCTATTCACTCTGTCTCACTCTCTTCTCTCTCCCTGTCAATCCTTTGCTCACACCCTCGCTTCTCCCTGGAATTCCCTTCCTTTCACATCTGGTTCCTCCTACCTTCTGGACTGTTGGGAGATCATTGATAGCAGCAGTTTAGCATATCTTTCTCAGGGAGTCTTATAGCTTCCACTTGATGGAAATGTTCCCAACCTGCTCTCTTTTTTTAAAATGGTATTTTAAGTGATTACTAAGTGCTAGGCACAGTACTAAGCATTGGAGTAGATGTGAAGTTGGATGCAGTCCCTGTCGCACACAGGTCTTAGAGTCATAATTCCCATTTTACAGAAGAGGTGACTGAGGCACAGAGAAGGCACAGAGAAGGCACAGAGAAGTTAAGTGACTAACCCAAGGTCACAGAGCAGACAACTGGCAGAGCCAGGATTAGAACTCAGGTCCTCTGACTCCAGGCCATGCTATATCCACTAGGCCATGCTGCTTCTCTCCTTCTTCAGCAATGTCAGTAACAGCTGGATCTCCAGTTTCCCCAGTCTAGAATTTACCCTCAGTCCTTGGCCAGGAGAGTGGGTCTTAGTGTAAGGAAATAATAATACTAATAATTGTGATATTTGTTAAGCACTTATTACGCATCAACTACAGAACTAATTTCTGGGCTATGTAGAATATAAACAGATCATACACAGCCCCTATCCTCCATAGGACTCACATCTGAGAGCGAGAATGAGCAGGCATTTAATCCCCATTTTATATGTTAGGGAAATGTGGCCCAGAGAAGTTAAGGGATTTGCCCAAGGTCAGAGAGCAGGTAATTGGTAGTGCCGGGATTAGAACCTGAGTCTCCTGACTCTCCAGCCTGGACTTTTTCCATTAGCCCATGCTGCCTAAGGTAGAGAATGAAATAGCAGTCAACTGTTTATCTCTATTCTCGGCCCTTAATGCATATGTGCGTATTCAACTGTACAACTATTTAGTCTGATTTATTCCAATATTTCATTCTGGCATAACCACTCTTCTGCCTATTTAATCCTTGTTCTTCCTCCTGTTCCCAATGTTTGTAAATTATTCTGTTTGTCTGTCATCCCTATGAGTTTGCAAGCTCATTATAAACCTGTGCTTTGTTTCATTCATTCAATTGTATTTATTGAGCACTTACTGTGTGCAAAGCACTACAGAGAAGCAGCGTGGCTCAGTGGCAAGAGCACAGGCGTGGCAGTCAGAGGTCTTGGGTTCTAATCCTGGCTCCGCCACTTGTCAGCTGTGTAACTTTGGGCAGGTCATTTAACTTCTCCGTGACTCAGTTACCTCATCTGTAAAATGAGGATTAAAACTGTGAGCCCCATGTGAGACAACCTGATCACCTTGTATCCCCCTAAGCACCTAGAACAGTGCTTTGCACATAGTAAGCACTTAAGAAATGCCATCATCATCATCAGTGTACTAAGTACTTGTTTCTCTCACAGCAATCACATCAGCAGCCTGAGATTGCCAATGTCCAGCTGCAGAGAGTCCAACCTCATTTTGTCTTATGATGTCGAGTTCTTTCCGACCCATAGCGACACCATGGACACATCCCTCCCAGAACGCCCCGCTCTCCATCTGCAATCGTTCCAGTAGTGGATTGATAAAAATACAGAAGTGGTTTACCACTGCCTCCTTCCGTGCAGTAAACCTGAGTCTACGGGACTAATTTCTGGGCTATATAGAATATAAGCAGATCAGACACAGCCCCTATCCTCTATAGGACTCACAGTCTGAGAACTTGAGTCTCCTCCCTCGGCTCTCTCCCATGCTGCTGCTGCCCAGCACAGGAGCAATGTGGTCCTGAGAAGTTTGTATGAGCCTCCTTCACTCCTCAGGTAAGGTTATGTCCACTGGTTTCATGGGGGGAAAATACGTTTAATAGAATTGTTGATGAAAGTTCATTTCTTCTTTCTCCCCATTTCTGGCTTTCTCTCCAGAAGCTGTTTTTATATGAACTTGGCCTCTGGGAGGGCAGATCTCTATAAGTTCTATAACTTATAACTTTTTCTGTAAGTTCACTTCTATCCCTAGTTGGAGAATGTATTCTCTACTTAGCTTCCCTCTCTTGATTTTGAATGTTCACGCAGCAGCTTTAGGGCTCACCTTCTCCAGGAGGCCTTTCCAGACTGAGCCCCCCTTTCCCTCTGCTCCCCCTGCCCTCCCCCGACCCTCTGCTCTTCCCCCTTCCCCTCCCTTAGCACTGGGCTCATTTGTATATGTTATTTATTACCCTATTTATTATGTTAATGCAGTGTACATCTCCTTGATTCTATTTATCTTGATGATGTTGTCTTGTTTTTGTTTTGTTCTGTTTTGCTTTGCTGTCTGTCTCCCTCAGACTGTGAGCCCGTCGTTGGGCAGGGATTGTCTCTATCTGTTGCCGAATTGTACATTCCAAGCACTTAGTACAGTGCTGTGCACATAGTAAGAGCTCAATAAATACTATTGATTGAATGAATGAATACTACACTCTCCCAAATGCTTAATATGACCAGGGGAGAGGGGGCAAGCGTTACATTTATTAGGCACTCTTAGATTTGATTAGTTGATTGATTGATTGACATAGTGCCCAGGTGATTCGAGAGGTTTAAAGTTGGGATACAGGTGGGCCCTCTGTTGGGAAGATTAGAAGAATAGTGTTTGTGTTATGCATCCTTACTTGGGAGAGGTGGGTCAGATACTTTGATTTTTGAATCTCAAGTCGTTTGCTAATTTGTTCTGTTGCTTCTCTGAAGACACACATGCCCTCAGACCGCTGTTTATTTGTCCCAACTTCTAGTCTATAGAGTGAGCCTTAGTTCTGACTGGCCTCAAGCAGCTGATGATCGTACCATTTGGATCCAGGAAGTGGGATTCCTGCAACTTCCTGCAAGGCAAGTCGTCTTTTCTCCCATGCCCCTTAGTCCCCACTTGGGCACTTTTATTTCTGTATCTGTCCTTTCTGCTGAGCTTCAGCAAAGGTAAGGGGGGTAACAGTGATGATGGTATTTGTTATGTGCTTACTATGTGTCAAACACTGTTCGAATCACTGGGGTAGATACAAACTAATCAGATTGGGCACAGTCCATGTCCCAAAATAGATTCACAGTCTTAATCCCTATTTTCCAGATGAGATAACTGAGACCCAGTGAAGGCACTTGCCCAAGGTCACCAGCAGACAAGTGGCAGGGCTGGGATTAGAACCCATGTCCCTCTGATTTCCAGACCCATGCTCTATCCACAAGGCCATACTGCTTCTGCTACTCCTGCTACATACTGCTACTTCTACTGAGAGCTCACCTCCTCCAAGAGACCTTCCCAGACTGAGCTACCCCTTTTCCCTCTGCTCCCTCTGCTCCCCCTCTGCTCCCCTTTCACCATCTGCTCCTCCCCCTTTCCCCCTTCACCTCCCCTCAGCTAAACCCCGTTTCCCTCTGCTCCTCCCCCTCTCCCTTCCCCTCCCCTCAGCACTATGCTCATTTGTATATATTTTTATTACCCTGTTTATTTTGTTAATGAGGTGTACATCCCCTTAATTCTATTTATCCTGATTCTGTTGTCTTGTTTTTGTCCATCTGTCTCCTCCAGTTAGACTGTGAGCCCGTCACTGGGCAGGGATTGTCTCTATCTGTTGCCAAATTGTACATTCCAAGTGCTTAGTACAGTGCTTTGCACATAGTAAGCGCTCAATAAATACTACTGAATGAATGAATGTGCAGAGCACTGTAATCACCGTAAATAGAATCAAGGGGATGTACACCTCATTAACAAAATAAACAAGGTAATAAAAATATATACAAATGAGCGTAGTGCTGAGGGGAGGGGAAAGGAGAGGGGGAGGAGCAGAGGGAAAGGAGGCTTAGCTGAGGGGAGGTGTAAGCGCTCAATAAATACTACTGAAAGAATGAATGAATGCTTCATGTGATGGTGAGACTTTAGTTGGTGAGACTGTAAGTTTGCTGTGGGCAGTGCTGGATGTAGAGAAGAATGGACAACCATTGGAGATTTTTTAGGAATGGGGAGACATGCACCAAACAGTGTCTTAGGGAAATGATTTGGGCAGGGGAGAGACTGGAAGCTGATGAAATAGTTGATTAGGGTTGGCGCCAGGAAGGCTGGAGAGTAAGGAACTGGTTTTGGAGATATTATGAGGAAAGAATTGACTGGAGGTGGTGGCTGACAGAATTTGTGGATTGAATAAGAGAGGATTCAAGGATAATCCTTACACTGTGAGCTTGTGAGAGGAAGGTAAACAGCATGGCATAATGGATGGACCAAGGGCCTGGAAGTCAGAAGGTCATGGGTTCTAATCCCAGTTCCACCACTTGAATGCTGGGTGACTTTGGGCAAGTGACTTCACTTCTCTGTCCCTCTGTTACCTCATTTGTAAATTGGAGATTGAGGCTGTAAGCCCCACATAGGTCAGGGACTGTGTCCAAGTTTTATTTACTTGTGTCTACCCAAGCGCTTAGTACAGTGCCTGGCACATAGTAAGCATTTAACAAATGCCATCATTATTATTATTAAGAGTGATGATGAAGAGTTAAATTTTGGGTATAATGAGCTTGGTATGTCAGGGGAACCTCCAAGTAGATATGTCCTGGAGGCAGGAGAAAATGTGAGTATGCAAAAACAGTAAGAGTTGGGGGCTAGTGAGGTAGATTTGAGAAGAGTGTGGATTAGCAAGGGGTAATCTGCATATTTTGCAGATCATTTGCATAGTATTCATTATTGTTGAAGTGTATTGTGTTCCTTTTCCTTCCCCTCCCAAATCCCCTGCTGTTTAGCCCCAAATGCCCTTTAGGTCCTGCCCCTAATGCAAATGGTCCAAGGTGGGACAACCACCCTCAGTTGAGGGTGGGAATACACTCTGAGAGGAGCAGTGGAGTCTGCACCTGCAGAGAAGTTGCTAGGAGAGAGGAGAAACGCATTTTGGGGGACAGAAAGACTCAGAGCTCAGCATCATGTGGCTTGATTGGGGTTCCAGGTGGAAGGGCTATATGGATACCTGAAAACTAATAGTTTCTCCCATGTTGAATCCACGATCGACACCAGGAGACCAGAACTCTCACGTGCCCGCAACCTTGGTGTCGTCCTTGACTCAGCTCTCTCATTCACCCCACACATCCAATCTGTCACCAACACTTGCGGGTCTCACCTTCACAATATCACTAAGATCCATCCTTTCCTCTCCATCCAAACTGCTATTGTGATGGTACAATCTCTCATAATATCCCGACTGGATTACTGTGTCAGCCTCCTCTCCGATCTCCCTTCCTCCTGTCTCTCCCCGCTCCAGTCTATTCTTCATTCCGCTGCCTGGATCATCTTCCTACAGAAACATTCTGGCATGTGACTCCCCTCCTCAAAAACCTCCAGTGGCTGCCTATTAACCTTCACATGAAACAAAAACTCCTCACTCTTGGCTTCAAGGCTCTCCATCACCTTGCCTCCTCCTACCTCACCTCCCTTCTCTCTTTTTACTGCCCACCCCATACACTCCGCTCCTCTGCCACTCACCTCCTCACTGTCCCCTGTTCATGCCTATCCCGCCGTCAATCCCTGGCTCACGTCCTACCACTGTCCTGGAATGCCCTCCCTCCTCACATCCGCCAAAGTTACTCTTTCCCTCTTCAAAGCCGTACTGAGAGCTCACCTCCTCCAGGAGGCCTTCCCAGACTGAGCCTCCCTTTTCCCTCTGCTCCCCCTCCCCTGCTCTTCCCCTTCCCCTCCCCTCAGCACTGTGCTCATTTGTATATATTATTTATTATCCTATTTATTTTGTTACTGGGGTGTATATCTCCTTGATTCTATTTATCTTGATGATGTTGTCTTGTTTCATTTTGTTCTGTTTTGCTTTGCTGTCTGTCTCCCTATTTAGACTGTGAGCCCATCATTGGGCGGGGATTGCCTCTATCTGTTGCTGAATTGTACATTCCAAGCACTTAGTACAGTGCTCTGCACATAGTAAGCACTCAATAAATACTACTGAATGAATGAATGAATTCAAATCCCACTGCTTTCCCTATTAGGGATGCATTTCTTCTTTGGTGCAATGTGGGGGCTTCCTGACCATGGTCTATGAGGCTCTCCCCATGAAAGACCCAAGAGCTGCAAGTGTGGTTTTCCAAGCAGTGTGGCCTAGTGGATAGCACACAGGCCTGGGAGTTAACAAGTGAGTTCTAATTCCAGCTGTGCCCCATGTCTGTTGTGTAACGTTGGGAAAGTCACTTCACTTCTCTGTGCCTTAGTTCCCTCATCTGCAAAATGGGGGTCAAGACTATGAACCCATGTGGGGCTTGGACTGTTTCCAACCTGATTTGCTTGTACTCATCCCAGTGCTTAGTACAGTGACTGGAACACAGTAATTGCTTAATAAATACCACAATTATTATTATTATTAGCTTGTATCTATCCGAGCACTTAGTATAGTGTCTGGCACATAGGTAAGGGCTTAACAAATACATTCTTTTTTTTTAAAAGAAAGCACCCAACTGCGAGTTCCAGAAATAATTTTAGACCCTGGGCTTGGGACACTGGGCACTGTCCCAAGCTGCTCTGAGGAATCCTGGGCTTCCTGAAATACTCCCTGCAGGAGAGATTCCAGGGGCAAAGACAAGCTCCTCTTTCCTGTCCTTCCTTTCTAGATAAATGCATGTATAATTTTGCTGTGGTTACTAACCTCTTAACCCACCACTATCAGTTTGGGGAGAGTGTTTTCAATTGGTGTCACAGTGTAAATGGGTCAGAGCTTAAATAGGACCCATCAGTTCCCTAAATATGGCAATCCCAAAGAGAGGCAGGGAGGGGAGCAGTATAGGAGGGGAAATGTGCTTTTCTAGGATTCCTAAGGCTATAAGCTTGTTGTAGGTAGGGAAGGTGTCTACCGATTCTGTTGTACTGTACTCTCCCAAACACTTAGTACAGTGCTCTGTAGCAGTGTGGCCTAATGGATGGACTATGAGCCTGGGAATCAGAAGGACCCAGGTTCTAATTCTGCATCTTTCACTTGTCTGTTATGTGATCTTGGGCAAGGCACTTGGCTTCTCTGTAAAATCCTCTTATCTGTGAAATAAGGATTAAGACTGTGAGCCCCCTGTGGGATAGGGACCATGTCCAACCCCATAAGCTTGTATCCACCCCAGTGCTTAGTACAGTGCCTGGCACATGGTAAGCACTTAAATACCACAATTATTGTTATTAATAATGATAATAATACTAAATACCATTGTTTGATAAGGCCAAAGTGTCCCTTGGACCCGGGAGGTGGAGTAGGTGACAGCCTGGAATGTCTGCAGGCTGTGGTGGGAGGAGAGGAGAGACTGTAGAAGAGGTCGGGGGGGAGTGGTTCTGGACCGCTGAAAACAGCTCCGAATCTGCCCCATGACAGTGATAATAATAATAATAATAATGTTGGTATTTGTTAAGCGCTTACTATGTGCCGAGCACTGTTCTAAGCGCTGGGGTAGACATAGGGGAATCAGGTTGTCCCACGTGGGGCTCACAGTCTTAATCCCCATTTTACAGATGAGGGAACTGAGGCACAGAGAAGTTAAGTGACTTGCCCACAGTCACACAGCCAACAAGTGGCAGAGCTGGGATTCGAACTCATGAGCCCTGACTCCAAAGCCCGTGCTCTTTCCACTGAGCCACGACAGGGATCCTGACCTCTCTGTCAGGGCGTGTGGTGGGTGCGGGGCAGACAGAGGAATTGACTGGATGGCCAGCAAGAGCTAATTTACATTTTCTCCTCTCTGACCTCCTAATGGACATAGCTTCATGGCAAGGGCAGCCGGGGCAATAATTTAGCACTTTTTCCTGGATTTTCATATCAAAGCCCTTTTGGTTCGTCAGTCAGAGGACGCTGTTCCCTGTAATGCAGGTGTACAGCAGAGGAAACTGAAGCTGTGGGGAGTTGGGAATTTGGATTATTCTATTATCACTGATAGCCATAACAATAATATTGAACACTCCCCATTGAGTTCCTCCTTTCCCAATGTTTGCATAGCTAACATTACATTTTTTCCTCTTAACATTCCCAACAATTGTGGGTTAGAGGGAGAGGCAAAGGTAACTGCTCTCACATTTCAATAGGAAATGGAGTTTAGAGAGGATGAGTGGCCCCAAATCATGGAGTTGATGAGGGACAGAGTGAAATTTAGGACCACAGAGGCCACAAAATCCAGCCTGAGGCTTTCCTGTTTCTATCTCTGAGGTACATGACTCATGTTGCATCACTGTTACAAGGCAAATGACCAGGTCATTTTTTAAAATGGTATTTGCTAAGCGTTTACTATGTGCCAGGCACTGTACTAAGCCTTGGGGTAGATAAAAGCTAATCAGGTTGGACACAGTCCCTGCTCCACATGGGACTCAGTCTGAAAGACCATTTTACAGATGAGGTAACTTAGCCACAGAGAAGTTAATAATCATCGTTGTGGTATTTGCTAAGTGCTTATTATGTGCTAAGCACTGTACTGAGCACTGGGGTAGATTCAAGGTAATCAGGTTGCACAGTCCCTGTCCACATAGGGCTCACAGTCTTAATTCCTGTTTTACAGATGAGGGAACTGAAGCAGAGAAGTGAAGTGACCTACCCAAGGTCACCTAGCAGACACTTGATGGAACTGGAATTAGAACCCAAGTGACTTGCCCAAGGTCATACAGCAGACAAGTGGTGGAGGGAGGATTAGAATCCAGGTCCTTACCAAGCACTCATCATTTTCTTCAGCAAGTAACGTGGCCTAGTAGAAAGAGGGCAGGGCTGGAAGTCAGGAGGCCTGAGTTTTAATCCTGGCTCTTTCGCTTGCCCTGTGTGTGACCTTAGGCAAGTCATTTGACTTCTCTGTGCCTCAGTTTCCCCATCTGTAAAATGAGGATTCAGTACCTGTTCTGTGAGCCCCATTTTGGTTAAGGACCATGTCCGATCAGATTATCCTGTATCTACCCCAGCACTTAGTGCTATTTGTCAAGTACTTACTGTAAGCCAAGCACTGTGCTATCATTATTAAGGACCATCTGGAGTCAAAGGGGATATGGACCCTGAAAAGGGACTGGGTAGGTCTAGGAGATTTACAGCCCACTCATTACTCTGAGTCAAAGGACACCGAGTCTCTTACCTCTGTTCCTGAGCACCTACGTGATGGATGGCTTTTGGTATTTGTGATTTGGGCAGTCCTCGATCTTCTCTCATGTTTATGCCTATGCCTGAGGGGCAGCAAGCAAATAGGAGGGCAGAGGCATGGCACATTGTGAAATACACAAGTCTTTTGACTGTGCAGGACACACTTGTAACCACAGTGACTGCAGCACCAGTCAATCCGTCAATGGCTTTCTAGTGCTTACTGTGCGCTAAGGAATGTACACTGGAGTTACTAGGCACAGTCCTTGCTAGGCAAGAAGAACAAGGAGTAGATTTTAGGTTTTTTGACTCCCAGAGAAATGCCCTGGAACAAAAGCAAGGCTAATCTCTAAAAAGTTATCACCCAAGATTAGGATTATTTAGCTCAGAAAAGGCAGAATGGAGTTTCCGAAGGTATAAAAGGTGAGAAGGAGAAGAAATGGACCTAGGGAACTGGCAGAAAGTAAGGGATTTCAGAATACAGCAAGGGTCATTATGGAATTTTGGATACCCATTAGTTTGGAAAGGTTAAAGTCTCTTCCTGACTTGACCAAAAAGAGCTAAATTTTCTAGAGCAATGAACCTACCTCACAGAAGTGCTGGGTGGAAGAGCCAATAATGATGATAACTGTGTTATTTTTTAAGCACTTATTATGTACCTAGCACAGTACTGAGTGTTGGTGTAGGTAGAAGATAAATGTGTTAGAAACAGTCTCTGACCCACATGGTGCTCAGCAGTCTAAGGAGGAGGGAGAACAGATATTGAATTTGTTTCATAGATGAGGCACAAAGAAGTTAAGTGGCTTGCCTGACGTGACCTTAGCAGGGAGGTGGCAAAGCTGGGATTACTAATAATAATAATGGTATTTGTTAAGCACTTACTGTGTACCAAACACTGTTCTAAGAACCCAGGTCTTCTGATTCCCACACCTCTAGGCCACATTGCTTCTCAGTGACTCTTAATTTACAGTATGTCTAAAGGGAAGTGCTTCTGGTAGAAATTACAGGCACAGGGGCCTTGGGAGAAAATACTGTCCAAACTTCCATCTCATGTTTCACTTTGAATCAAAGGCCAATGGCAGAGAGTGGAATACCTCAGTTATGGGTTCTTTTGGAGAAAATTCTCCAGTCAATGATATTTGAGCACTCAACTGGAGAGGGGGTGGGCGAAGTGCTTTAGGAAAGTTCAGTGGAGTAGGTAGACATAATCTCTCAAGGAGGATTACAAACTAGTGGTTGCTATCTTCTCCTGCTTAACTAACAAATTTTCCTCTATCCTTTTTTAATTAGAGAATTTATTAGTCCATCAGTCAATTGTATTTAGCGCAGAGCACTGTACTAAGCACTTGGGGGAGTATGCATCAACAATATAACAGATACATTCCCTGCTCACAACGAGCAAACAGTCTGGAGGGGGAGACAGATATTAAGCACTTAAACACTTACTACATGCCAAGGGCTGGATTGATTTAAGATAGTAAGATCAGACCTAATCCCTCTTTCTAGGGGGGTGAAGAGAATGTGAGAGCTGGTGTCTTATTCCCATTCTACAAGAGAGAAGACTGAAGCCAAGGGAGGAAAAGTGACTGCCCAAGGTCACAGAACAGGCCAGAGGCAGAGCTAGGATTAGATGTTAAGTCTCCTGACTCACAATCACACACCCAGGGCCATGCAGTCTAGCAGCTGCTGAAAGGGCCTTGAGATACTCTGTCAATTTACGGCTCTACTCTTGTAGCGCAGACCATGTAAACTTTATCCTGTTGGTCCCCATAGCAGAAAACCTGGCACTTCAGCTAACCCCCCTTTTTTTCTGGTAGTTAAATGCTTGCTATGTGCCAGGCATTGTTCTAAGCCCTGGGGTAGATACAAGATCATCAGGTTGGGCACAGTCCCTGTCCACATGGACTCACAATCTAAATCCCTATTTTACAGAGGTAACTGAGGCAGAGAGAAGTGAAATGACTTGCCCAAGGTCACACAGTGGGCAAGTGGCCGAACTGGAATGAGAACCAAGGACCTTGACTCCCACGCTCATGCTCTGTCCACTGGGCCACTCTGCTTCCCTAGCACTTGGATCCGGTCCTCTTGGAAGAAGTGTCCCTCCTGTCTGAGGTGGATTTTTCTCAGAGTCCAGTTCAGCTCAGCCGGAATAGAGATGGACACCTCCAGGGCTGAGGAGGAGAGGATAGTACTTGGAGAAAATGGATTTATTCAAAAATGACAACTGGTCCTTGAGAATACTACACCTTGGCCAGAAACAGAGTTATTGCTCTTAGGACAGCACTTGACAATTATTCCAGCAGCATAAAAGTCGTACTTGGGTTAGGAGTGGATATTATCCCTTGTCAGTCCTTGTGAGTAGCTTATATAAACAGCATCCAGGGGAAAACCCATCTATTACATAGATATTCACTGCTACAGAGGTAACACAGCACCTATTCCATAATAATAATTTAAGAACCCACCAGTGCATTACTTCTTGTTTACATAAGAAGGGATGTGCACAAGATATTGTAGTGCATTGCAGAGGTTTATGTGTTTGTGTTTATGTATTTTGGATTTTCACTACTGTCCACACTAATTCCCATTCAAAAGAAATGATGGGTTTCCCTTTCTGCTTTCCTCCTTGTTGGAGAAAAAGAACCTTTCACCCTTGGGAAGGAATACAGCTTAGTGGAAAGAACACAGTCCTGGAATTTAGAGGACCTGAGTTTTAATCCAGGCTCTGCCTTATTCCTGCTGTGTGACCTTGTGCAAGTCACTGAATTTCTTGTCAAGTGGGGATTAAGTACTTGTTTTTCCTCTCAATTAGACTGTGGGTCCCAGGTGAGACAGGAACTGTGTCTGACTGATTACTTGTGTTTATCCCACTGCTTGGCATATAGTAAGTGCTTAACAAGTACCACCATTATTAGCATACATCTTGTCCCAGTCCTCCCTTATTTCCTCACAGCGACCAATATCTTGTTCCCTAAAAGCCTGATGCATTTTCCACGATGGGGTAGAGCGATGAACTATGGAGAGGAGTGGGCAGGTCATGGAGTCCTTCTGCCCACTGGGGTTAAGCTCTGCTTTGGCATTAGGATTTGAACTCTAATGGTCTTCGGGCCTTTGGTGGCCTGTAAACTGAGATTCAGGATTTGAAAGGACTTGTTCCTGGATACCCAACAATGAGGATCACACTTCAGGTTCCATTGACTTCTAGATTCTAGCCCTAAACCTTTCTCCACAGTGCTTAGGACTTTGGGAAACTTGTAGTAATTGGCTCTGCCTAGACCTGGGAGTAGCCTTGGAGCCTGAGGACAATTCCTTTCAGGAAGTAAAGAACTGTTGTCATTTTTAATTAATTGATTCAATTGTATTTATTGAACACTTACTGTGTGCAAAGCACTGTACACAGTTCTTGGGAGAGTATGATATAAAACAAACAGACACATTCCTGGCCACAATGAGCTCACAGTCTATAGGGGGAGGCAGGCGTTAATATAAATGAATAAATAAATTACAGATATATACATACATACATAATTCTTATATTTTAGTCTATTCCTCCCTAACCTTCCTATCTCCCATCTTTCCCCTTTCACCCTCTCTGTCTCCTCTTCTCCCAACTTCCATTATGTTTAAGACCCATTTGTTGACCAGCAATCATATCTGAATCAATGTTTATGCAATCTCCCCAGATCTGTACATTGCTTTATACAATATAAATAGTTGTGTTAGTATTGATTATTAATTGGGAAAGGATGGGGTGTCAGTCCAGGCAGATACCTTAATTCTAATGGTCCTTAATTAGTCCAATTAACTCCAAATCTTGATCCAGTTTGCACTCCATCTCATGGCAGGCTAGCTGAGGTGGGAAACCCAGTAATGAAGATTTCCATACAAGTAGATGGAGAACACCTTTTACGGATAAGTGGCAGTGAGTTTAGACAGGGAGATGGGGATGTCTATGAAAGGACAACAGTTCTCTCTTTGCTTTCACTCAAATCAATCCAACACTTGGGATTAGGGGTGGAGGATAGGAGTTTATAGCAGGACAATCTCATCGTCACCATCATCAGTGGCATTTATTGAGCACTTACTGTGTGCTGAACACTGTACTTAGTGCTTGGGAGAGTACAACAGAGTTGCTAGACATGTTTCGTTACCACATTGAGCTTAGTCTAGAGGGCATCTCCTTTAAAAACATCTTTAGCATCTGCCTTTGGTCAGGTTAGGGCATTCTTGACCACAGTAGAGGCTACCACTGCCATGTAGCTGAACAGCATCTCATTTTGAGAGAAAAGTGGTAGTCTGAATAGGTTGACCCTAGTATTTGGTTTGAAAGTGGGGACATTGCCCCCACTGTCCCAAGTTAAACCCTTTCTCCTTCTCTTTAGTTGTTGATTTGTCAGGGGGAAGAGAGGGTGTGGAGTTCAAGTCCTACAGCATTTAGAGACACCCATATCATTAAAATCAGAATGTATTTAGCATTCTCCATCCTGGACATGGGAGTCCCAGCCACAGCCTCCCTTTCCTCTTCTCCCAGTTACTTTTGCATCACCCTGACTTGCTCCCTTTGTTTTTCCCTGCTTCCAGCCCCACAGCACTTATGTACCTATCTGTAATTTATTTGTGTTGATATCTGTCTCCCCCAATCCAGATTATAAACTCTTGAGGGCAGGGAATGTGTCTTTTTATTGTTATACTTACTCTCCCAAGTGCTTAGTACAGTACTTTGCTCACAGTAAATGCTCAATAAATACCATTGAATGAATGAGTCCAATTTTTCTAAATCTGCTTGGGTCACCCTGCCAAAATCTCAGATTATACTAGCTAAACCAGAGTGTTGATCAATCCTTTTATGACTCTTGGAATAAAATTTAGTGAGGGAGCAAAACCTCTAGAGAGGCCCAGAACCATTAGAAGTGATCTAAGGCTGACTTGGAGTCAGGTCCCACTTTTAGAAGCAGCATTAGCCTAGTTGTAAGAACCACTAGGTAGTGGTAAGGTAGTGGGAGTCAGAGGACCTGGCTTCTTATCTTGGATCTGCCACTTGTCTGCTGTGTGACCTTGGGCAAGTCACTTAATATCTCTGTGCTTATCTCATCTGTAAAACGGGGATTAAAACTGTGAGGGACAGGGACTGTGTTCAACCCGATTATCTTGTATCTACTGCAATGTTTAGTACAGTGTCTGGCACATAGTAAGCACTTAACAAATGCCATTATTACTATAATTGGTCTGAACCTCCCACTCTAGGACCTGATGTAGAAATGCCTTCTCCAAATGGGAAAAGGAAGGAGAGCCGAGGGTGTTAGGTGAATAGCCCCATCAATTGTAGGAAGTACATTTCATGACTTCCATACGTGAGTGTGTATGTGTGTGTGTGTGTGTGTGCGAGCGAGAGAGAGAGAGAGAGAGAGAGAGAGAGAGAGAGAGACTGCAAAGCTCCCTTTGGGTTCAGAGGTGTGTTATGTGACCAATTATCTCTTGAACACCCCCTCTCAGAGTTGCACCTGGAGAGTTTCCAATATTCTACCAGTCTTGGCTACAAGAGGGAGAGTAAAGCAGAGGCATACCCATTCCATTCCTAGCTTGGCCAATGGAGGAATGCAATCTGCTACAAGTCAAAACTCACCCATGCTGGGCAGCAGTGGCAGGGGAGAGAGTCGAGGGCAGAGACTCAAGTTTACTGCATGGAAGGAGGCAGTGATAAACCGCTTCTATAATTTTACTAAGAAAACACTACCTGAACGATTGCAGATAGAGAGCGGGGCATTCTGGGAGAGTTGTGTCCTTGGTGTCATTATCGGTCAGAAATGACTTGACAGCATTAGGCAAGAAAATCTCTCATACATTGTGTGCTTGTATGGATTATTGCTTGCTGTGCTATCCTATCCCAGTACTGTTCCTTTCTTTCCCTCTTGATGTCATGATCTTCTCAAGCCTCCTTAAAAAGGATACCCACCCCCAGCCACCCGAATTTTAAGTGCTGTCAGGTGGCCTGTCATAGACTACTGCCTTCCTGCCATGCTCAACTTTGCCATTCTTTGAGGTTTGGCTTTACTGAGTGTTTCTCCTGCCTTCCTTTTTATGGTTTTCACACTTCAGTTCACCACACACCAGGTCTTCAGTGATACAGCCACAAAATGGCTTTTTCCCCTCAAGTGTTTTGTGTTATGTTGCTATAGGTCCAGTGGGGGAGGAGTGGGGGGTGGGGGGGCGAATCAATTTTCCAACCAACATCTCATCATTGATCTGGGGTACCATATTGGCACAAATGGTTGATCAGGTCCTGAAGACTTAGTGAGTTAAGGTCCCAGTACCATACTGATTTTTCTCCCTGAGGAATTGTGGGGCTGAGGAAGAGAAGAAGTAAAAAGTGAGGTAAGTCACAAAGGGGAGGAAACAAAATAGTCCCTAAGCAATGACTTTTTCCCCCCTCCTTTTAAAAGGGAAATCATCACTGTAAAGTGACTAACAGTATCTCCTTCAATTCCTCAAAGATTCCCTAAAGCAACCTCCATTACGGTTCTCCAATTGGGAGGTAATTTGGAGGTAAATGCCTTTGTGCAGCCGACTCAGTAGACTGGAAGCAGAAGTGACGAGAAAATTGTTCTCGGGAGGGAAAGGGTAGATGTTGGTTGTCAGGCAGTGCGGTGTACTGTACCTGGCCTCCAGGTGGGGGTAGTTACTTGCTGAATCCTGGCCAGGAGAATTCACCAGGAGGGCTAAAGGTGGGAGAGAGAAAAGTTTTAGAAAAGCACTGGGAGAAGAGAAGAGGCTGGAATACGTGCTGGTTTGGAAGAGGCTATTCATAATCAGGAGACAAACCAATAAGATTCTGGTCCAAACTGCCTTTCTCATGATCTACTATGTTCCTGCCTCTGCCTGCTAGCCCAGAACTGTCTACTTTCCTGTAAGTGCTAGGACTTGTATTCCACTGGTCCTCTCTCAGTGGGTCCTGGCTTCTCTGGAGTCCTAACCTCTGCACCCCGAATGTTCAGGGTATCCTCGCCTCTTTGGGCCTTCTGTCTTACCAGGGTCAGAGCCTCAATCACCTCTGTGCCCTGCCCTCTGGGCATCACGGCTCCAACCTCTGGTCTCCAGATGGCTATCCGGGCTATCCGTCGCTCTCCCCCAGCTATCTGGCTCTCCACTTAGTCCTTCACTTTGGGTCAATTCCAAGTTACCATATATGGCATTAGTGGTTCAGTTGAACCTCCCTCAGGCTACTTAAGAGAGGATGTTCTGGGTTCCCCTCTTTCTCCCCAACTTGAACTTGGGCATGACCACTACATTGGCAAAATGATTGGACAAGGGTCTAGTTTCAGGATAACCAATTTTGTGAGGATACTGCTTCTAGTTGCTCAAATTCTTTGAGTTTTTGGATTAGCTCATAGATTATGATATTCAGGGAGTTCTCCTATAACCTGAGGCTTGTGTTCTTGAAGAATCTCAAAGTATGAGAGAATCATGTTATATAAACCATTTTCAATGGAAATTAATGGGCTAGGTGGAAATGGTTCAGAGGAACTGCATGATGGATGTCGTTCAGTGTAAATTCTTTTTTTGTTAATATCTACCACTTTGCCATTCACTGTCTTGCTGTATTAAATATGTTCAAGTTAGGAAAATCACAGAGACACAAAACATTGTATAGTACAGTACAATAACAGGCAGAGGATAGGAAACGTAGTAACATCAGCCCCACCTAAACATATTTCTTCCTACATCCAATTTTATTTGCTCCTACTTCTGGACCATGTTGTGCCCAGAACAGACCTTTATTTTGGGAAGCACATACTCTATTCCATAGTATTGCATTTAGATTGTGTCATGAAAACATGTGTTCTAAGCAGAACTGGGTGCCTCTTTGGACACTGCTCTCTCAGTCGTTCAGAGGAAAAATAAAACCTTTTTCCACTTCCTCTCCCCAGATACTTAACCTCAGCTGAATATAGCAGGAACAGTTCCACTGACAAATAGTTGGCATGTTCTGCACCTGGTTAGCATCTGTATAAAGCAAAAGAGTACGGAGAACTGAATGTGAATGAAGAAGATTGATACTATTAAATAGTTCAACTATTACAAATGGCCAAAGGAAATGTGCCTGGAACACAGTGCCCCATCACCGCCTCTGACGGAAACACTCTAGGTGGAATTTACCCACCTCCTTCTGGACATCTGTGTGGGCTGTGTAGCATCAAAAAAGCTGTGATCACTGAGATGACTGAGGTGAAAACAACAATAAAATCAGCAGTGACATTTACGGGGCATCTTTTAGCTAGTGATACCCCTGGTCTTCCCAGGCATTGTCGGATCTCCCTGCAGCGATAATCCTTGAGCTACAGACACATGTGGGTGGGATGTTGGTGTGCTGTTAAAAGTTCAGGATGGGGAATCCTTAGTGACTTTCCAAACTGCTATTTAGCTCAGACCTATACTGGAAGGAGACTAGTCTGAGGTAAACAAAATCATTAAGGTAGGAGGTATCTTCCTTCCTTCCAAGTATTTAGTACAGTGTTCTGCGCACAGTTAAGTGTTCAATTAATACAGTTGATTGATGGAAAGGTAATTGAACCTACTGCTGGAAATGTCTGGTCTAATCCTGAGTCTGAGCAAGTCACTTGTCACTCCTGCACCTTACATTCCTTGTTCCTATAATGGAGATAATAATAACAATAATAATAATAATGCTAAAAAATAATTGCAGTATTTAAGTGCTTACTATGCATCAGGCACTGTACTAAGCTCTGGGGTGGATACAAGCAAATCAGGTTTGACACAGTTGAAGGGGGGTTCACAGTTCCAATCCCCATTTTACAGATGAGGTAATTGAGGCCCAGAGAAGTGAAGTGACTTACCTAGGGTTACACAGCAGACAAGTGGTGGAGCTGGGATTATGCCCCATGTCCTTCTGACTCCAAGACCCATGCTCTCTTGACTTCACCATGCTGCTTCTCACATTGGCCCTTCTCTTCTCAGAGAGACAGCATGATATTCATAAATTGATCAACCGATAGTATTTATTGAGTGCACTATGGGCAGAGCACTGTTCTTAGCACTTGGGAGAGAACAGTACAACAGAATTAGGACACAGATTCCTGCCCATAATGAGCTTGAGGAATGAGTACTAGAGGTGACCATTTCAGGAGAAAGGTGTCTATCTAAATTGGAGTTTTATTATAGCAGAAAGACCTATTCTACTTCTCGCCTGGGCTTTCTTTTCAGACTGTAAGCTTGCTGTGGAGAGGGAACTTGTCCAATAGCTCTGTTTATATTGCACTCTCCCAAGAGTGCTCAATAAATACAGTAAGTGCTCAATAAATATGAGTTGACTGATTGGGCATTGCCTTCTCCCACCTACTGCCACTTTTGCCTTTCATCCTTAGTTTACAATGGTGCATCACAGTTATCTGTCTAACCTGAAATTGCACAAACTAGAGACTCATCCATGACTTGTGGGGAGAAAGGTAATCAGGTGCAGAATGCAGGAAGTGAGTGTGGCCTAGTGGATAGAACGTGGACCTGGGGAGTCAAAAAGATCTGGGTTCTAATCCAAGCCTCTGCCACTTGTCCTGCTGTTTGACCTTGGGTAAGTCACTTCACTTCTGTGGGCCTCAAGTTACCACATCTGTAAAATGGGGATTAGACTGCAAGCTCCACATGGGACACAGGACTGTATCCAACCTTGTATCTACTCCAAAACCTAGTACATGTGACTGGCACATAGTGCTCAAATAATACCATAAAAAAGGCCAAGGACTGTGAGTCAGAAGACTTGGATTGTAATCCTGGCCCTGCCACTTGCCGTGTGACCTTGGATAAGTCACTTAACTTCTCCATGCCTTAGTATCCTTATCTGCAAAACAGGGGAATAAATTCCTGTTGTCCCTCTCCTTTTGATTGTAAACCCCAAGTTGTAAAGGGACTGTCTGACCTGATGATCTTATATCTTCCCCACTGCTCAGAATAGTTCTTGGCATATAGAAGTGCTTAACAAGGACAATGTTATATTATTATTATTATTTTGACCTCCATTTGGGTCAGCTCAGAAGACAGTGATGGGAAGAGGCAAAGAAGAACTAGAAAGTGGGATCCAATTGCTTTGATTTGAACTTGTCTCTTCTTCAGAGATGCAGGTTCCATTTTGGATGGGTTCTTGGTCACTTTGTATAATGGGCAGTCCCAATTCTCAACATTAAGAGATGAAAACAGTAGGACTGTTGCTGTTTCCTTTCAACAAGCAATAAAAAAAAAGCTTTAAAGACCATGACTAGCCATCTGAGGATCTAATGTTTCAAACAGATTAATCTGGGTTAGAGAGTGGACCTTGTCATCTTTTCCAAGTTTTAGAAACTCTGCACGGTGAATTTGTGGTTTGGAACATTGTTTCTTCACCTGTTCTCCTTTGCAAACACTGGACTAGCACTAAAAGCATGGTGATTCAGGAACCTGGAACGGTCTGTAGCCTACACGCCTGATAGCTGTTTCTCAGAAGGAACAGGTTAAGGGAGAGGTAGGCTGGTGATAGACCCAGTTTGGATGGGGCTGCTACACCTGGATAAAATGTGGGTTAAGGATTGCCTTCTTCAACAGGAAGGCTTAAAACCACACTGCAAAGGTGTTTGCAGTTCTAGTGTGATGCAGCCCAAGCGGCTTGTGATATGGAATAAATGTTGTTTGGTTAGTGAAGAAACACTGATAAATGTCTGGCTATTAAGGTCAGACCATGGAGAATAGAAAGTAACATTCATCTGGGAAGAAAACTGACTTAGAATTCAGAAACTATTCTATTTCTAATCTCGGCTCTGCCACTTGTCTGCTGTGTGACCTTGGGCAAGTCACTTCACTTCTCTGTGCTTGAGGTACCTCATCTGAAAATGGGGATTAAGGACTGTGAGCCCCATGTGGACAGGGACTGTGTCCAACCTGATTATCTTGAAACTACACAGTGCTTCCCCCTCTCAGTGTCACACTTGGAGAGTTTCCAGTAGTCTACCAGGCTCAACTACGGGAAGGAGAATCAAGCAGAGGCATATCCATTCCATTCCTAGATTGACCAGTGGCTAGCGAGTGGAAGTCAATCTGCTGCAAGTCAAAATCTGAGCTGGGCAGCAGTGGCATGGGAGAGAGTTGAGGGTAGAGACTCAAGTTTACTGCATGGAAAGAGGCAATGGTAAACTACTTCCATATTTTTACCCAGGAAAACTTTATGGACACACTACGAGAATGACTGCAGATGGAGGTGAGGCGTTCTGAAAGATTTGTGTCCTTGGCACTGCTGTGGGTCGGAGACGATTCGACCGGCATAAGACAAGAAACCAGTGCTTGAGTAGAGTGGCCTGGCATGTATTAAGTGTCTAACAAATACCATATAAACCACACACACACACACCACACACCACACACACACACACACTCACTGGCCAACCACTCTTGTATTCTGGAGTAAAGCAGTTTGGACAAAGAGCTTAATCAATGTTGGAGCATAGTGGAGTGAAATATTACAGTTTATTTTAAGCCTTCTCTTTTATTCTTTGTCTGCCAACTGGTTGCTACCCACCTGTTTGAAGGGAGCTGACAATTCTTTACCAAAGCCACCCAGGAAAATTCCAGATTTTTGTTAAAAGACATTGCTTTGCACTTCAATAATGCTCCAATGGGAAGATCTGAGATCTTTCTGAACGTTAAGTTGGGCCACTTGTCACCCAGGTGAAGCCAGCATTATCCTAGCAGTGAGGCATTTGGAAGGATAAAGGGATGGTGAGGTGAAGAAACCACCTCACATTAACCAGCAGGGTTAATAAACCCGGGGGCGTTTCCCTTATTTGTCAGTTTTCTCTTTCTTTCCATTCCTTTTGCTGTTGAGAAGGAGAACGAGAAGGGTGACCTCCTTCTCCTCATCCCCCAGTATCTGAGTTACCCTCCTGTCAAGTAGGCCATGGAGGACAAATTTTCTAGAAACATCAGAACCAAAAAATCCAGATTTTTCTTGTGCTACTCATGATTGGAATAATCAGGAAATGAAAATTTCTGAATCCACATGTTTTCAAGCCCTCTCTTTCCTTTTTATTTTTTAAAATGGTATTTTGTTTAAGCACTTACTTTGTGCCGGGCATTGCACTAAGCACTGGGATAGATACAAGCTAGTCAGGTTGGACACAGTCTGTGACCAATATGGGGTTCACAGTCTTAGTCCTCGTGTTACAGATGACGGTAACTGAGGGTCCAGAAGAAGTTAAGTGACCATGCCTAAGTCACAAAGCAGACAAAGTGGAGGAGTTGGGATTAGAACCCAGGTCCTTCTGACTCTCAAGCCCACATTCTATCCACCAGGCCATGAAGCTTTCTTACAGACAAACCCTTAGTTGGAAGCAAGGAGGGTCTTAGCCAAATATGTTCTTTTTCACATTACAAGTTTTGCTATCTTCCATGCTATTGTAGACTCATTTTCATGTTTTGCTGTCCCTCAATTAGGGGAAGGAGGTAGAGAAAACAATGAAATGTGGGTGGGGCTTTTAGCATCTCTGAATAATCAATCTATCCTATTTATTGAGGCTTACTGTGTGCAAAGCACTATACTAAGCACTTGGGTGAGTGCAACACATATAATAGACACATTTCCTGCCCACAGTGAGCTTACAGTTCCAGAAGGGGAGACAGACATTAATTAAATAAATGAATTACAGAAATGTACATAAGTGCTGTGAGGCTGGGGGGTGTGTGAATAAAGGTAGCAAGTCAGGGGGATGCAGAAGGGAGTGGGAGAACAGGAAATGAGGGCTTAGGGAAGAACCTTTTGGTGGAAGATGTGCCTTCAATAAGCCTTTGAAGATGGGGCAGTTAAACTGTTGGATATGCCAAGGGCAGACATTTCAGGCCAGAGCAGGAGTTGGGCAAGATGTCAGTGGCAAGCATAAGCAAGATTGAAGTACAGTGAGTAGTTTGGCATTAGAGGAGTGAAGTTTGCAGGGTAGTTTGTAGTACAGCAGCGAAGTAAGAGGGGCAAGGTGATTGCTTTAAAGCCAATGGTAAGGGGTTTCCGTCTGATGTGGAGGTAAATGGGCAAGCATTGACAATTCTTGAGGAGTGGGGAACATGGACTGAATGGTTTTGTAGAAAAAATGATCTGGGCAGCCAGATTGAAGTAGAACTGGAGAGGGAGAGACAGGAGGCAAGGAGGTTCCGCAAGGAGGCTGATACAGTAATCAAGTAGAATAGTATAAATGCTTAGATTAATGAGGTAGCCAATTTTGATGGAGAGGAAATATCCCATCTTCAACATTAGGCAAGGGCATAGTGGCCCCCATCCCAGAGGCCCTTTTTGAGAGGAGTGTGTTCAGTGGTGAGAGAGAGTGTTATTAATCTAGAAGGACTTCTGAGATGTTAGGAATCCGGTGGACCACTGATTTAAGCTCAGATCTAAGTCTGCCACAGTAAGCATCTGGAAAGACTGGAAAATAGGGAGGATTTGCATTCCTTCTTCTTTTCTCTCCACTTGTTGCAGAGGGGTGAGATGTCCAGGAAGAGTGTCCCACATGGTTCTCTTCACTCTATTAAATTCTTTTCTATCCTCTATACTATTGAAAATCTTTTAAAGAATTCAGACTCCATTCATTCGATAATTTTTATTGAGAGCTTACTTTGTGCAGACCACTGTACTAAGTGCTTGGGAGAGTATGATACAACAATAAGCAGACACATTCCCTGTCTGGAATGACTTATGATCTAGAGGGAGGAACAGTTGTGGGGGCAGAGGGATGACAGCCTTGAGGGGGGAACCCTTGTGCTCCAGCCCCTACCTCCAGTTCTCTGGGAGTTAGATATTATAGTCTTCATTCTCATGATCAATCAATCAGTGGTGTTTGTTGAGCACTTACTTTGTACAGACCTCTGTACTAAGCAGTTGGGAGAGTACAATACAATAGTTGGTAGGCTAAACATCTGCCCACAAGAAGCTTATAGTCCTAGTGACATACCCCTTTCTTGGAGTGAGTTTGCAAAACCAACAGGCTTTCCATCCCATTTCTTGACTCCAGACCAACCATCCATCTGTTAGTTCATTCATTCAATTGTTTCTAATGAGTGTCTGATAATATTAGTAATGATAAAGAAGAATAACTAATGATGTCTCCTGTGTTCAAAGCTCTGTACTAGTCCACTGAGCAAGTACAGCGATAGTAAAAACCACGGTCCTGGGCTTTGAAAAGTTTATACTCTAATAGGAAAATCCCCTTTTTCTCCATAGAATAGTGGTTTTCCCAGAGTACCTTGAGACCCAGGAATCTGCTAGATTTCTCTAGAGGGTCCTCGAAAAAAGTTTGGCAGTGGAGGGAACATTGCATTTCATTCATCTTGGTGTTTTCTAAGCACTTATGTGTCATGCCCTGGGTTAGACCTAAGGTCACCAGACCTTCAGTTCCCACTCCATATGGGGCTCACAATTTAGCCAGTGTCTCATCCCCAGTTCACAGCTGAAGAAACTGAGGCCTAGAGAGAGTAGGTGATTTGTCCAAGTTTACACAACACGTTAATGGCAGAGTTGTGATTAGAACCCAGATCTCCCAACTTCCAGCCCTGTTCTCTGTCAGCTAGACCAGACTGCCAGCTTTGCCACCCCTAGGCTCTACCTTGACCTTGCGAGTATAGATGACTGCCTCGGGCTCTGAAAGATGCAGGAGTCCACAAGAGTTAGCCAAACCATTAGGTTAGATCATCTTGACATTCCTTCTAGCAAACAGCCTTCTGTAGCCCTTCTTATTTGAGGATATTTACAATTCTGGGTCAATTCTCCCCAGGAGGGGAGAGAGATGCTCATTTTATAGTTGGGGTGGGATTAAGGCATCAAAAAAGTAAAGTGTTTGGCCCCAAATCAGATAACGAATCACTGAAAAATCTTGATATAAAGTAGACCAAGAGTTGGGATGTTGAATTCTGAGTCAGCTGCCCCGACCCCTTCTCCCTAAAGCAATATCTGAAACAATACTTACTTTGGTCCAATTTCATCTAATTTTCTCTCTTTCTGAGTCCCTTCAAGACAAACATAATCCAGAGCTATGAATTAAGATCTTACAGAGAACTCAGCTATGACATCATTCAATGACTCAGGATGAAATTTCTAGTCTAGAAAAGGACAGACTTTTCTATTGGCTTGGAACTCCTTGGAACTTCTTATTCCTTTTCCTTTTCCATTTCTTTTTTTTTTTCTACTGCACACCAACACTCTTATCCCACTAGGGGGCTAAGAACACAAATTACTTTTGAGTTAGCATTATAACGGATGTTTCTTTCTCTTTCAAGGGGGGTCTCTGGTTAAAACAGATGAGTCCTGTCTCTCTCTAAGTACTTTCAGGGCTGTCTTCAGATTTGAATCCTGAAACTGGCTGGTTTCATTAGGGAAGTCCACTTACTTCTTGGCTTAGATCATCCCCCAACCTACAATCTTTTAGGAGATAGAAGTATTTTTAGAGTAGACCTCTCACATTAAATGCTCTCTTTTTGGATGGTGAATAGACAGGTTGACAACTATTATCAGTGTAGCTTGGAATCTTAAAGTGTGTCTTTAAGGAAAAAAAATTCCTGATGCTCTAGTTTATCCTGAATGACTGAGAGACTGTAGGAAGGATATTTAGGAAAATGCCCAAATGAAATTCATTAATACTTATCCATTTAAAGATAATGCACATTTAACCAGGAAATTAATTAATATTCATGAATAATTAAATGCAATTAGTTTTTGCTTTGGAAAAGAAGGGAGAGTCTCTCAACTGAGATTCCTGCAGCTTTGGCTTGGGTGTCATTATTACTAATTGGGAGTCATCCACTAGGGATTATCCTGAAACCAGTCCCCTGGGGATGACTACTGACGCCTTGATGGGTCAGGTATGTCTAAACCACTAAAAGAACTCTGGAAAGCTTTGTTTCAACTCTGAAATTGACTTCTGTCAGCTTCCATTTCTACTGGCTATAACTGTAAATGGTAATAACAAATGGTGGCATTTGTAAGGCATTTACTAAGTGCCCTGAAATGTGCTAAGCACTGGAATAGATTCAGGGTAATCAGGCCAGATACAGTTCCTGTCAAACTTGGGGCTCAGAATGAAAAGGGGAAGTGAGAACAAGTATCTCTATTTTACAGAGAAGTTTAATATCTTGTCCAAGGTCACCCAGTGGGCAGGTGGCAGAGCCAGAATTTGAACTCAAGTCTTCTGACTCCTAGTAAGTGCTCAACAAATACGACCGAATGTATGAATGAATGAATAGTCCTCTCCCCTTTCTACCAGGCCTCACTGCTTCCCAGAGGACAATGTGAAAAGAATGGTAATAGCCAGCGATCTAAGCAACCATTGCATGTAAACTGAAAAGGGATACATGTAATCCAGGAGGACAGAATTAATGATATAAATACCCATTGAAATTCTGTCTACAACAATGCAGTGAAGTAGTGGACAGAGGGGGTGCCATCTCTGTGGGTTGACCAGCCTGGCAGATAGCAGTCGTGAGAAAGCTCGCTCTCCTTGAGCAAAGGCTTTGTGAAGATCAAGATATCAAGAGCCAGGTTCATAAACATAGAGTAGTCCTGTAATTGGGGTGGAGAGTGGGAGGAGGGCACAAAAGCTGGGAGATACTGACTGGGATCTTTCTCTGTGCCTCACCAGCAGGGTGACCTTTCTGTGATAGCCTTTGATGGCTTGGGCAAAGTGGAAGCAGAAACTTCATTGTCCCCCAGCTCTTTCCTCCAAGCCACGACCCTGCCAGTTCATTCAATCATTCTGTCTTATTTACTGAGTGCTTACTTTGTGCAGAGCACTATATAAGCGCTTGAGAGAGTATAAATACAACAGTAAAAAGACTCATTCCCTGCCACAACGAGCTTTCGGTTCAGCCCTCTCCTGCCCATTCAAAAAGAAACCCAGGATCCCAGTTCTCAGGAGATGCCACTCACATGAATGCCGTTCACGTGGGGACTGAGGTTGAACGCTTCCTGCTGGGTTGTCCCCTGCACCATGTGACTACCTTTCCCTTCGGCTCTGCAACCTGGGCATCCATCCCCCTTCCACTGCTCCCTGAGGGGACAGCCTTACCAAACTCCAGGCACTTGGAACCACCCTCTTGGACGGCCCCCTCTTGGAAGCTGCTCCATGATGTTGCCAGCTGAGTCTGGGAGAACAAGCTCTCCCCTGGCAGACTTGCCTTGTTTATGGCATATTTTTATCTCTGTTTCAATCTCGCATCTCTTTCCCTCTCCCCCTCGTCCCCGACCACTTTTCTTAAATTTAAATATTTGATGTCAGTTTGGTTATTTTTATGACAATCCTTTTTTTCTTCCAGAAACAGAAGACTTGTGAATCCCAATGGGGCATCTGTCTCCTACTCTTAATTAGTTCCCTTTCCCCATTTGCACGGAAGTTGGCACCTAGGATGGCTTTGGCATTTCATTTTGTACCCACTCACAATGCCTTCTAGTTCTGACAGCCCCCGCCCCGTTAGATCCCTCCCCATGCTCAGAGAAGGCTTCGCACTGTGCTCCTGCCAGCCCTCATCTGCCAGACAAGATTTCTAAAGGGGGGGAAGGGGGTTCCTTCTTCCCCCTGAGCTAGATAGTGGAAGACAAGTTTTAGTAAGAAGACTAGGAGCTCAGAATGAGACAGGTAGTCTTTCTGGTCCTGATCTCCCTTAGCAAAACCAAGTTAAGCCGGTATGGTGATGTGAGAACCAGGACCTCAGAAACCTTCCCCGTTGAATTGGTATGACAGTTCAGAGCCTCATGAGGCACTGCAACTAGTTGGGATTAATTCGGCTTCCCCTTCCTATGTCCCAAGGGCCTGATTCGGATGACGGATGAATGTGGACATTTCCTATTGTACCTGTACCTTCTGGATTCAAGGTGGTGGTATTGGTGTTCTTTTCTTGTTTGCGTTTCTCTTTACCCATCTTGCAGCATTGGGTGTAGCGTATTCATCTCTTCTATTTCCAGCCAAGCAGTTCCACTGTGTGAATCACGTCTCCAGTTTCCACAGTGATGGGCTAGCATATCCTGTTGTTCAAACATACCTCTTCTAGGAAGGGGACCCCAGTCAGTGGAATTTATTGAGCACTTACCTTGCATCAACAGTGACTCTCCCCCTCTTTAAAGCCTTATTCATTCATTCATTCAGTCAGTCAGTCAGTCATTCAATCATATTTATTGAGCATTTACTGTGTGCAGAGCAGTGGAAAGAGCTTTTGGAAAGTACAATTGCAATAGAATAGAGATAATTCCTACCTTATTGAAGGCACATCTCCTCCAAGAAGGCTTCCCTGACTAAACCCTCCTTCCATTTCTTCCACTGACTTTCCACCCTGACTTTTTCCCTTTACTCATCTGCCCGCCCCCCCCCCCCCAGCCTCACAGCACCTATGTCCATATCTGTCATTTCTTTATTTATAGTAATGTCCATCTCCCCTGTCTATACTGTAAGCTCACTGTGGGCAGGGAATTGCCTATTTATTTTCATTTTGTACTCTCCCAAGTGCTTAGTACAGTGCTCTGAACACAGTATGAACTCAATAAATATGATTAAATTAATGAATCTTGTTCAGTCTTCTCATTTCTACAAAAGTTCTGATTAAGCCATCTATCATATTTATTGAGTGCTTACAGTGTGAAGAGTATCATATTAAGTGCTTAGGTGATTACAGTTTAACAATAGAACAAAGTTGGTAGACACATTCCCTGCCCACGAGTTTGCAGTCTAGAGGGCGAGACAGACATTAATACAAATAAATAAATTTAGGGGTATTTTCATAAGTGCTGTGGGGCTGATCAGGGTTGGTGAATAAAGGGAACAAGTCAGGGAAATGCTGAAGGGAGTGGGAGAAGAAATGAAGGCTTAGGGAAGTCCTCTTGAAGGAGATGCGCCTTCAATAAAGTTTTGAAGGTGGGGGAGAATAATCGTCTGTCAGATATGAAAAGGGAGCATGTTGCAGGCCAGAGACAAGATTTGGGCAAGGGATAGACAGCAAGTTAGATGAGCAGGAGGAAAGTAACTATCCCATTCTCTTGAAAGCTTTGTCTCTGTTGGGGGAGGGTGACTAGAAGGGTAACTGATTAATTAGTGTCATTGGTATGGTATTAAGTGCTTCCTATGTGCCCAACACTGTGTTAAGTGTTGAGATCGATGCACAAGAATTTGGACTGATTCCCTGTCCCTTACAGAGCTCATACTCTAAGAGCTAGAACCAGCCCTGGAGAAGGCAAAGGAGAAGGAAACAGTTCTGCCATATATCCGCAGGAATAAATGACAGGCCCAGTTGCTAGGTCCATGATGCTCTGCACGTAGGGAGTGTTCAATAAATACCACTGCACGTAGTAAGTGCTCAATAAATACCACTGTTTTTGTGCGTTCAATTCTTCATTCAATGATCCATGCATGTTTACTAGCTCATCAGATCCTTGCGGGCCAGGATCCTGTCTACCAACTCTATTATATTTTACTCTGCCAAGCACTTCGTTCACTGCACTGCATGCAGTAAGCACACTCAAGTACCACTGATCATTTTTCTTTGTTCTTTCGATCCACTCCCATCCTAGTCCCTCTCTCCTGAGGGTCCCTCTCCTCAACTTGTTGAGGGTGGGCAATTCTGAGGGAGGATGACATTTCAGCTCCCAGAGGGGCAGTGACCGTCTGACCTTCCCAAAGGGCACAGGGCTTTGGTTTACGGAGGCATTCTATGGGACTGAGGGGTGAAGGGGTAAGGGAGGTGAGGGTGGTGAGGGGAAGCATAAGGAACACATGTTCCATATTAATCTTTATTTCAGTGAAGTTGTTTGAGTTCATGCTTTATCGCTGTGTTTGGAATAATGGGTTTGTAACGGTGCCCCCAGGGGTAGCACTTGGTCTTTGGCAAGTCTATCACAGGAGTGGCTCACGAGACCAACTACAATAATGGGAAATGAGGCACCCCCCGGTGCACCATCTGAATTTATAATAGCAATTTATGTGGTGCCCCGAGGCCAGCTCTGTTTGTATTAGAGAATTCACGGTAGCTCTGGCTGGGGAAGGGCACCTCCTCTCCCTCCTTTATCTACCTACTCCCCAACACGATTGAGTGGGACTCCAATTCACTGGGACAAATGTACCTTTCCATTAGCTTCGCAACACATTTTTGGCTCTTGGAAGGGCAGTTCCCAAACTGCCCTAATTAGGGTTTTGGTATTGGTTAAACGCTTTCTATGCTTTTTAAACACTGAAGTAGACGCAAGCCAATCAGAGAAGTTAAATGATTTGCCCAAGGTCACAAAGCAGATAAGTGGCGGAGCCAGGATTAGCACCCTAGTCGATCAGTCAGTCAATGGTATTGATTGAGAACTTACTATGCTCAGAGCACTTTATTAAGCATTTGTTCAACAGAATTAGCAGACACGTTCCCTGCCTCTAAGAAGCGCATAGTCTCAAGGGCCTTCTGACTTCTAGGCCTGACTTCTATCCTCTAGGTCATGCTATGTCATGGAGGTGGATTATAGGAGGCAGTAGGGGCTCCTCCTTTCCTAATCTCTCCCTGTTTTCCTTCTGTCCCTCTGAGGCTTCCTGTGCCTTCATGGCCAAAACAGTGAACTATGAAATGACAACATAATGAAATGAGATTCATCTCATTAAAAAAGTAATAATATAATTGTTAATCACTTACAGTGTTCCAGGCACTCTACTAAGCACTGGGGTAGATAAACGATAAACAAGTTGGACATAGTCCCTGTCCCACATGGGGCTCATTTTTAAGGGATGGTGAGAACTGGGCTTGAAATCCCATTTACAGTTGAGGAAACCGAGGCACTGCAAGGTCAAGTGGCTTGTCCAAAGTCCCACAAGAGGAAAGTAGCAGAGTTGGGAATAGAACCCAGGACCTCTGACTCCTAGGCCTAGGAGTCCTTTCCACTTTCCACTAGGCCACACTGTTTCTCATCAGTAGGGTCTGACTCTGCACCTTGCAAAGAATTCAGGTATTACTCCCAAGTAGGAAGGGGACTGGGGGGGACCAGAAACCCCATGGGAGGCTCCTCTTATACATCTTCAGATGAGATGCCAATCTGCTGGGGCTGGCCAAGCAAGCTAGCAGTTCTGGGCTCCCTTAGACTGATTATTTTGCATCTACTTCAGTACTTAGTACAGAGCTTGGCACATACTAAGCGCTGAACAAATACCACAAGGATTTTAAAAATACTAAATAATAATGCCACAATAATCATAGTTATCATGATTATTAGCAGCATGGCCTAGTGGATAGAGCGTGGGCCTGGTAGTCAGGAGAGCTAAATTGTAATCTCACCTTGCCTGCTTGCCTGCTGTGTGACCTTGGACAACTCATGTAACTTCTCTGTGCTTCAGTTACCTCAGCTGTAAAATGTGGATTAAGACTGTGAGCCCCATGTGAGACTTGGACTGTCTCCAACCTTGTATCTACCACAGTCTTAGTACAGTGCCTGACACATAGTAAGCACTTAAATAATACCATTTAAAAATATTATTATTTGGAGAGGTCTGGAACTGGGCGTGATTCAGGTTTCTCTTTATTTCAGAGTGGTGGAGTCATAACCTAAATGGAGTCCAACATTCTCTGACTACTCTTCCCTTCAAGCCCCTCTTGCTGGGAACATCTTCTTCAAATTTATCTGACTATTTAAAACAAAAATATAAAGCCCAACATAAACATCTCTGTCCTTTGCTGATATATGTGGGAGGTAAGGCATAGGTTTTAGTGAGTGTATTTTCTGAGCAGTACCAACACATAGAAATATGATACACATCATCATAGCATTAGAGGTCTTGCTTTCCACCATTTTTTTGTTGTTGGTGGACCAAGAAAAGACTGTGCCCAACACCAACTGATTCAGTATTTCCTCCAGTTGATTTGATTGAATCATTTTTTAAATCTGGGAAGTCACTGTCCTAGTGAAGTCTGAGAAGTTTCTAAACAAATTCATTTGTTTTGGCTTTAGATTCTAAATTCTCGAGGGCAGGGGGCAATAGCTTTTCTTGCTTTACTTGGAAAGTGCCATGCACACGATAAATAAACAAAATGATTGTTGATTGTACACTCTTCCTCTATATTCTTTCGCTTCTGGTGTAACTCTCTTAAGGTCGTAGTTTAATCCTAAGCACTCAGCAGGTATTTAATAAACAGTATTATCTAGGGATGAAAATGTTTTGATCTATAGGTCTGAGTACCCCCTTCCCTTCTCTTCTACATCCCAAGCCGCACACTCTGCTCTTATGATGCTAACTTCTCACTGTGCCTCATTCTCGCCTGTCCTGCTGCCGACCACAGCCCAAGGCCTAACTCTGGCCTGGAATGCCCTCCTCCTCAAATCCTCCAAACAATCACTCTTAGCCCCTTCAAAGCCCTACTGAAGCTTACCTCCTCCAAGAGGCCTTCCCAAACTAAGGCCACCTAGTCCTCAGCTCCCCCTCCCCTCTGCATCACCTCGACTTGCTCCTTTGCTCGACCCCCCCTCCCCACCCCACAACACTTGTGTATATATGTATATATCTAAGTTTCTATTTATATTTGATGGCCAGTTTACTTGTTTTGTTGTCTATTTCCCCAGCTTCTAGACTGCGTTGCCCAGTGTGGGCAGGGATTGTTGGTCTTTTATTGCTGAATTGTACTTTCCAAGAGCTTAATACAGCGCTCTGCACACAGTTAGTGCTCTATAAATATGATTGAATAAATGAATGAAATCTCTGGTGATAACCAATGATGGGTATTTATTGCAAGTTCTCTAGGCATGGTGTGCTCTGCTAAGGGTTTGGGAAAGTACCATAAGAAGCACAAAATACCTTATCTGCCCACGAGGATCTTACACTTTAGTGGAGGAGACCGACACAAAAATATTTGCAAACAGTGGGATCAGCATAGTTGAATATACAATTGAAAATACCCATATGCACAAGTGAAGAGTGGGTATGAATAAGTACATTAGAAATATACTTCTCCCTAGACGGTAAACTCATTGTGGGCAAGGAACGTGCAAGCAAATTCTCTTGTAATCTCCCAAGCACTTCGTACAGTGCTCTGCACAGAGTAAGTGCTCAAAATAATACCACTGATCCAAAATCCCTCTAATTGTACTAGAGGTGGCTGTTGGATTAATATGATAATGTTACTCCTAGGAAATCATGGAAGTGTTCTCAGAAGCAAGTTTGGATGTACCTTAGCTGAAGGTTCTGTTCTCTAATAGCAATCTTGGAAGTAAAGAATAGGTGATACAAATGATTAGAAAACCTAAATGTTAGTATTTCCATTAACAGAAGGGAAGTTCCAGAAGAAGAACAGAATACGAGAAGGGAATAAATAGTAAATGATCAAGTCCTATAAATAAACAAGGTATTTGTTGCTTAATAAAATATGCATGATTGCAGTTTTTCTCACTGAAGAAATACAACGCAAAGGATCAGGAGGAATATCAAGCAATGCCTTCAGTGTTGTCCCCCTCCCCTGCCCCATCTCTACCTCCAATCACTAGGCCTGACTCTGGCTAGATGACTACTATTCTTTTTGGTTTCTAAAGATCTACCAGGGAAAGAGACTGTGTCACATTTCTACAAAAGGCACACATAACAACAGGCTGGAAAAAAAACCAGAGACTGGCTGGAACTTAGTTATATTAGTGCTATCTGACTCATTAGTTATTATGGGGATTTGAAACGTGCTTTTTGTTGCAATTCAGCACCATAAAGCTGAGAAGACACAGGTTGTGTTGGTGCAGAAAGTGTGTGAGATTGTGTCCTTTTTTATGCTTACTGATTGGTCCCACAGAATGTCCGATGGGTAGTCTCTGAGATGCAACATGGCCTAGTGGAAAGATTCCCGAACCTGGGAGTTAAAGGACCTGGGTTATAATCCTAGTTCTCCCACTTGTCTTCTGTGTAATCTTGGACTAGTCATTTAGTTTCTTTGTGCTTGTTACCCCATCTGTAAAATAGGGATTAAGACTGTGAGTCTCATGCATGGACTGTGTCCAACCTGATAATCACGGATCTACCCCAATGCTTAATACAGTTCCTGGCACACAGTAAGCACTTAAAAATAACAATAAAAGTATCCAAAAACCCCTCTGCCCCCACAGGACTGGAGGTTCTCTGCCCCTACTGCCAACTTGTTTGGACTCCGTTTAACACTTGATATTCACCCCATCCTCAGCCCCATCACACTTTTGTACTAATCTGAAATTGTATTTGTGAATATAATGTTTATACTGTTTGGACTGTTAAAAAGTTTAGTTTAGACTGTTAAAAAGCTTCTTGTGGACAGGGAACATGTCTACCATCTCTGTTGTATGGTACTCTCAAGCACTTAATACAGTGCTCTGCATATAGTAAGCTCTCAGTAAATATCATTGATTGATGACAAAGGAGAATAAGAATGTAAATTCATAAAATGTCTATAACTTTTTTTCTGGCCCATTGAAAAATTAGGACCTTTCATCCCTCACCATCAGGAATGCCCATGTAACTTCCAGCATAGAGATCACCCAAATTTATATGCTTAAAATGTAAAGCCGAGAAATATTACATAGGTCACCAAAGCTACATAGTTGTAATGGCACGTGGGAGAGTCCAATATAAGAGAGCTGGTAGACAATCCCTGCCCACAGAAAGCTCAGGAAACAGACTTTTAAAATGAGAAGTAGTGTGGCCTAGTGTAAAGAAAATGGGTTTGGGAGTCAGATTCATTCATTCATCCATTCAGTAGTATTTACTGAGCTTTTAAGCATTTACTATGTGCAGAGCACTCTACTAAGGGCTTAGAATGTACAATTCGGCAACAGATAGAGACAATCCCTGCCCAATGACAGGCTCCCAGTCTAAGGTCTAATCGTAGCTCTGGCACTTGTCTGCTGTGTGACCTTCAGCAAGTCACTAACTTCTCTGTGCCTAGGTACCTCATCTGTAAAAGGAGGATTAAGACTATGAGCCTTGTGTTGGTAATGTCTGTCTCCCCCTCTAGACTGTAAACTCATTATGGGTAGGGAACATGTCAACTAATTGTATTCTCCTGACACTTAGAACAGTGCTCTGCACATAGTAAGCACTCAATAAATACCACTGATTGATTGCAAATGATTTACTTCATCCAATTAGGCATTTGCTTCCCAAATGACATGTGAGGAGTTTGAGGCAAAAGAAGATCGATTCCAAAAGCCACTTAAACACTTATAAATTACCAGGGGAAAGGGGTGGAGCAGGGGATGAGGAGGAAAAAGGAGGAGATTGAGGGAAATCCCATCCTGGGTTCAGAATTGCCTCACCTTTGAACTTGGATTTGCTCCCTTTATTCACCCACCCTCAGCCTCACAGGATCTATGTAACTGCTTGTAATATATTTAATGTCTGTTTACCCCATCTAGACTGTAAGCTCCTTCTGGGCATGGAACATGTTTGCCAACTCTGTTACGTTGTACTCTCCCAAGCACTTAATGTAGTGCTCTGCAAACAGGAAGCGCTCAGTAAATACCATTGATTGTTTCTAAGCCTGGCTCAGCCTCTTGCCTGCTGCGAGACCTTGCGCAAGTTGCTTAACATTTCTCGGCCTCAGATTCCTCTTCTGAAAAATGGGCATTAAATCTTCCTCCCTCTTACTTAGGCTGTGAGGCCCATATGGGAGGTACTGGGTCTAATCTGGTTATTTTATGTCTAGCCCAGCACTTAATACAGTGCCTTAGCAGTGCTTAACAAGAGCAATAGTCTGTCACTGGATTTGTGGCAGTGGTGATCTCTAAACATTGGTCCACTTGGCAAAGTCATCCATAGCCAGATTAATTTGGACAACTACCCTGTACTTTAGGGGTTTACTGTGGAGCTGCCTCATAACTTCTGCACATCTTGGAGAGGCAGGAAGCCCCACAGCTGGAGAATGCATCTCTCAGCCAATCTAGCTGCCCTTTCTCTCAGCATAGAGTGCCTCCTTAACCTTGACCTGGGCCTCTGAAGTAAGTCCAGAAATGTTATTTGCCTGGCAGGTGAGTTATTGGGTGTTGGACATCTCTCCAGCCAATGTCCACAGCTTCCTAAGGTTGGTCCTGCATGTTAGTACAGTACCATCAGTCATTTTAGCATGGCAACATCAGTTATTCAATCAGTCATATTTATTGAGCACTTACTGAGTGCAGAGCATGGTACTAAGTACTCTGGAGAGTACAGTAGAGTTGATAGACACGTTCTTTGACCACATGACCCCAGTGAGCTAATAGTCTAGAGAAATAATCTCCACTAATACTCGTTTGGGGCTGGTATTCATTAAGCACTTACTATGTGCCAGGCACCATTCTAAGCAATGGGGAAGATACAGGTAATCAGTTTGGAAACAGTCCATGTCCCACGTGTGGCTCACAGTCTTAATCCCTATTTTGTAGATTGGGTAACTGAGGCACAGAGAAGTCAATGACCTCCCCAAGGTCCCACAACAGATGTGGTGGAGCTGAGACTAGAAACCAGGTCCTTCTGACTCCCAGGCCAGTGCAATATCCATTAGGCAACACTGCTTCTTGTGCTGCTTAACAATAAGTTTTCCCCAAAGAGACTGGGGATCCAACAGGAAAATTATTTTCCAAAAATGTCCCTAGTCCTTGTTGGCACTGCTCACCTCTCTCAGTACTTCACAATCAACATCAGTTGTATTTATTGAGCACCTACTTGAATGTGAAGCACTGTACTAAATGCTTGGAGGATATGATGAAAATGAGAGGTGACCATCACTCTCAGGGAGGTTATCATCAAATTAGGAAGACAGATGCAAATTATTTACAAATACTGGAAACAGGAGGAATAAAAAGGATATTACAGGAAGTAGTACAATCCTTCCATTCAGGGAGTTATTCTTTAGGTAGCTAGCTATCTCAGAGAAAACTAATATTGCAAGCCAACCAAAAAGGAACTGAGGGATTAGCAATTATCTGACTAACTGGATCGATGAAGCAGCCAAACTAGTCAATCATGGCAAAGTTTGGGATTGAATAATGAGTTTTGTCCATCTATACTGATCCAATTAACTGGACAATCGCCAAGTCTCCTCTTTGGGTTGTGAGGACATAGGCTCCAAATTCCACTGAACGCCATCCAGCTCTGAATGAAGGGCAAGTGATGAAAATTTGAGAAATGGACTGAAGGAAGCATTAAAAGAATTCCTTTGTTCAGGAAGCTGCTCAGGAGATGCAGGAAATGGATAGGCTTTCAGCCTGTAAAATCGGGGTGGTCTTTTCCACTTTCTCCCTGGGGACTTGGAAATAAAAGTAGTTGGGCCCTCAGAGTACTAAAGTGGCACTTTTTCTGATGGAGTTCAGAGTCATGGAGGGATTCTGTCTTGCTGCTTGCCCATTCACACACTCATCCTAATATCTACTCCCAGGCCCAATGCTGTCATGTTGACTAATGACTTGTCAACACATTCAGTCATGCCTGCTCTTGCTCATGGCCCCACTTAAATACCAGGACTTCACTTTCCTCAACTGGGGGACAAATCTGAGAAGGCAAGAACTGTCCCAGAGGAGTAAACTGGGGAGGAAATCAGCTGTCGGGAGGCAATATAGTATTTTTATTGGGAGCCAAAAGAAAAGAGAACAGGAAAAAAATGTAAATATTCTGGATTTACAGCTCTCAGTGCTATCTGAGGCAAGGAGACTGATGCTCTGGCTTGGAAGAAGGCACTTTTTTGCTTAATATTTCTGATGTTGAAATTCTCCCACTCCTCAGTCGATCAGTAGGATTTATGGAATGGCTTACTTCGTGTAGAACACTGTATAAAGTGCTTGGGAGAGTACAATACAACAGAATTAGACACATTTCCTGTCCCATGAGAATAATTGGATAGTTTTCCTACTTAAGATGGCGTGAAAGAGAGATGTCAGGCCCTTTATTAACCCAGTCTCTTAAATGCTCACTTCTGTGTTCTCTCACTGCCTCTTCGCCCTCATGAAGGCATTCACCTCACACGGTCTCTCTTTGGTATCTGGATATCTACTGTGCCTATATACTCACATACCTGAACATAAATTGTTCAGAACACATTCTCACATGTGGCCTTCTGCAGCGGCATGACCCAGAGTGCATACTGTGAAGCAGCCTCTCTGGTAACACACAACGAGTTCATTGTAACCATTAAATGGCAAAACTGAATTTGGTGCGAGGAGGAAGGAATGGATTGCAAATCGGGAGTAAAGCAATACATCCTGTGAAGCAGCGAGAATCATTTCAGATCCCGGACCTCCTGCTGAAGTGAAAAATGACGTTTATAGGAGGGACATTTAGAATTAATCCCCTGGAATGATGGTGAAGTGAATTCTTTCCAGACTCTACTGTGATTGCTCTTCCTCTTGCCCTGTCTCTCTTTATTATTGTAATAAGTTCTACCCTGCAAAGTGAATAAAGTCACCGTTCAGATAAGATCGGTTTTGTCTGGATCTGATCACAGACCGGACCATAGCTCTCAACTCACCTTGGGGAGTTAACTTCTTGGGCACAGGGATTTAAAAGTGCTGACCGGATACAACAACAACAACAACAGAAAGCATGCCAAGATAAATCAGATTCTTGCCCACTTTCTACAGCCTCGTTTCAAGATTTCCCTGGTGACTTTCACTTGGTACTATGGAATCCGTCCGCCTGAAACTGCTATAATCTCTGCGTGCTTCCATTCTTTTCCAATAGTCTCTATGTAGCTGTCCATGGTGCTTAGACGGAAAAGTGAATCGCTCAGGTAAATCCACGAGCGAAACCGTGAGAAATACCATATTCTAGTGGGGAATGCCGTATTCTTCTAAGGGAAGTCTGGACTAAAAATACTGAGGGAAGACCCATCCTAATAGTTTCATTATGGAATGGCTCTGGACTTTCTCTTCCTACTATGCTGACATGAGTTTATATATAGGTGAGAGTTTATGATAGATTGGTTTGGCCTTCTCTGGATCTAGGGAGAAAGGATTTCGATCCTGCTTGCAGCAGCAGTGGCATATGAAGCTATGTATCTTTGGAAATTTGCATTTTTAAAAAATGGTTCATGTTAAGCACTTACTATGTGCCAGGCACTGTACTAAACCCTGGGATGGGTACAAGATATTCAGATCAGATACAGTCCTTGCCTCATAGAGAACTCACAGTCTAAGTAGGAAGGAGAACACATATTGAGCTTTCATTTTACAGATGAGGTACCTGAGGCACAGGGAAGTAAAATGACTTGGCCAAGGTCATACAGAAGACAAATAGCAGAGCCTAGATTAAAGTCTAAGTCCTGTGACACCTAGGCTCATGCTCTTTCCCCTAGGCCACACTGCTTTCCAATTGCAGCATCCTGATAGCCTGAAGGGGTGCGGGAGTGCAAAACACACACCCACACACACACAGTTCTAATTTCCTCCTTTTCTAAAACACCCAAATCTCATTGCAGTGGTACAGGAGGCCACTTGTTAAGGTAGAATTTACATTGAATAGTCAGGTAAGGTGTATTTACTGCTGAAGTTTTGTTAGTAAGAGGTGAAGGAGATGGTGGTGCATGATAAAAATCTCTCTCCCCCGATTAAACTGTGAGCCCATCAATGGGCAGGTATTGCCTCTATCTGTTGCTGAATTGTACATTCCAAGCACTTAGTACAGTGCTCTGCACATAGTAAGCACTCAATAAATATTAATGAATGAATGAATAAAAAACCATGTGACTGATGACCAGAGGCCTAAGACTCCTAACTCTTAACTCCGAAGTAACATGTGGTGTCATAGCTCCTCCTCTATTACAGCTCATAATGTTATATTTCAGCTAGAGCATTGCCCAAAGCAGAGGTTGGGTCTTTAATATGATTTTCAATAATTTGTCTGTTACACCTCCTCCAACCATCTATATTTATCTCCATTATGATGGTTAACTTTCACTCTCTCAAGGCCAGTTCCTAGAGATTGTTCTGCCTCAGGCTTCCACACACCAGCTAGTTGTTAAAATTCATGGTTTGATCCTGTTTGCAACAATGATGGCAGATGGAGCTACATATCTTTGACAGTTTCTTTTTAAATGGTGTCTGTTAAATGCTTACTATGTCCTAGGCCTTGTACTAAGTCCTGAGGAGAGTATAGTATATGCAGACTGGACCCAGTTCTTGTGCACAGCTGCATCAGGACATGACACATCACTTGTGTCACATCACCTGTGAGTCTAGCCACGTTGTCTTGCTCAGAAGGTTGGAATAGAAAACAGACTCCCATTGCTCCAATCCTGGGTGACCACAAGACACCTTTGGCCATTCAGTATGGTAGTTAGCATTCCTGTTTAGAGTGGTATTTGTTAAATGCGTACAATGTATCAAGATTGTTCTTAAACATTGGGGTAGATGCAAGTTAATGAGATTGGATGCAGTCACTCTCCCACTTGGGCCACACAGTCAGACTCCGACCATCCAGACTCCCAGCCACTAGTTATGAGGAGGAAGTCTTGGTCCTGCCTTCATCATCCCTGCAGGTGAATTCCCCTCCTTGGTCTGTGGTGGAGGACAGCTATCCCCACTCTCTGGAAGAACAATTTCTGGAGGCATTTTCTGGAGTTTCCACCCTCATTTTCCTTCTCCTACTGTTGATTTTTCATAACCCCTCAATGCTCAGGACTGAAATCAGCTTCCCGCTGAGATCCGTCTCCCTCAATTTGTGCAGGGTGTCACTGTGCTGATTGCCCTGGAGATTCTGCTGTGAGAATGCCTGATGCCTGTATATGTGTGTGTGAGTGTCGGGTGGTGGGGGTGGTGCACAGAGGGGACATGCCTGGGCTGTGAGAGAGACAAAATTCTTAACCTGCTAAAAGAGGGGATGGTGGAGATATAAACTCTAGTGTGAGTAGGGAAACCAACCCTTCCCTTGTTAACTAGAATCAATCAATCAATCGATTATATTTATTGAGCACTTACTATGTGCAGAACACTCCTTTCTTCTGGAAATATTATCCAATCTTGGCTTCGCTGATACTGTCCTCTCCTGGTTTGCCTCCAATCTCTCCTGGCTGCTCCTTCTCATGCCTGAAGTTAGATTGCAGCTGAGCAGTATCCTGAGAGCATAGGCAGCAACTCTAGAGAGGGTTGCTGGAGATTGAAGGGGCAGGAACGTCTCTGTCCTCAGTCACTCTAACTGTAAAATGGGAATTAAGACTATGAGCCCAAATGGAACGTGGACCGTGTCTTAACTGTTTGCTCTCCAATGGTTTCTTCATGATTGCTTTCAAACATTCTCCTGTCTCCCTTATCGTAAAGAAAACCCTTCCCTTTACTCCATGGCTCCCTCAAGTTATCACCCCAACTCCCTCCTACTATTCTTCTGCAAACTTCCTGAGTGAGTTGTCTACATCAGCTGTCTCAAGTTCCTCTCCAATTCTCTCCTTGACCCACTCCAATCTGGCCTCTGTCCCCTTCCCTCCACAGAATCAGCCTTCTCAGAGGTCACAAATGATCTCCTTCTTGCCAGATCCAATCACCTCTGCTCCATCCTAATCCTCCTCAATCTCTCAGATGCCTTTGACACTATCAACCACCCCTTTCTCCTGGAAACATCCAACCTTGGCTTCACTGACACTGTCTTCTCCTGGTTCTTCTCCTGTCTTTCCGTCCACTCATTCTGTCTCTTTTGTGTCTTCTCTGCATCCCACCTGCCTACTGGGGCTGTCCTTCAAGGTTCATTTCTGGGTCCCTTTCTGTTCTTCATCTACACCCACTCCCTTGGAGAATTAATTCACTCCCACTGCTTCATCTACCACTTCCATGTGGATGATTCCTAAATCTACATCTTCACTCCTGATCTCTCTCCTTCTGCCTTCAAGACATCTCTACTTGGATGTCCTGCCATCACCTTAAACTTTTAACATGTCCAAAACAGAACTTCCTTCCTTCCTTCCTTCCTTCCTTCCTTCCTTCCTTCCTTCCTTCCTTCCTTCCTTCCTTCCTTCCTTCCTTCCTCCTTCCTTCCTTCCTTCCTTCCTTCCTTCCTTCCTTTCCTTCCTTCCTTCCTTCCTTCCTTCCTTCCTTCCTTCCTTCCTTCCTTCCTTCCTTCCTCCCTCCCTCCCTCCCTCCCTCCCTCCCTCCCCTCCCTCCTCCCTCCCTCCCTCCCTCCCTCCCTCCCTCCCTCCTCCCTCCCTCCCTCCCTTCCTTCCTTCCTTCCTTCCTTCCTTCCTTCCTTCCTTCCTTCCTTCCTTCCTTCCTTCCTTCCTTCCTTCCTTCCTTCCTTCCTTCCTTCCTTCCTTCCTTCCTTCCTTCCTTCCTTCCTTCCTTCCTTCCTTCCTTCCTTCCTTCCTTCCTTCCTTCCTTCCTGTGCGCAAAGCACTTGGGCGAGTACAATACAACAACAAGCAGACACATGTCCTGCCCACATAAGCTCACAGTCTAAAGGGAGAGACAAACATTATTGTACATAGATATATCAGTAAATACATAAATAAACTCCTTATCTTTCCACCCAAAACCTATCCTCCCTACAACTTTCCCATCACTGTAGACAGCACCATCATCCTTCCTGTCTCACAATCTCATAACCTTGTTGTTATCCTTGACTTCTCTCTCTTATTCAACCCACATATTTAATCCATTACTAAATTCTGTTGGTTCAACCTTCATAACCACTAAAATCCACCTTTCCTCTCCATCCAAACTGCTACCACATTAATCCAAGCTCTTTTTCTATCCCACCTTGATTACTGTATAAGCCTCTTTACTGACTTCCCTGCCTCCTGTCTCTCCTGACTCTGCTGTCAGGATCATTTTTCTACAGAAATATTTAGGACTTGCTTCCCCACTCCTTAAGAACGTCCAGTGGTTGTCCATCTACCTCCACATCAAAGAGAAACTCCTTATCATTAGCTATAAAGCACTCAATCACATTGCCCTCTTTTACCTCACCTCGCTACTCTCCTACTACAACCCAGTCCACACAGTTCACTCCTCTAATGCAATCTGTATCATTCTACCTCTGTTTCATCTATCTCATCACCAACCCCTCACCCATGTCCTGCCTCTTGCCTGGAACAGCCTCCCTTTTCATATCTGACAAACAACTATTCTTCCCCACTTACTGAAGGCATATCTCCTCCAAGAGACCTTCCCTGACTAAGCACTCATTTCCTTTTTTCCCACTCCTTTCTGCATCACCCTGACTTGCTACCTTTATTCACTCCAACCCTAGCCCCACAGCACTTATGTACATATCTATAATTTATTCATTTATATTACTGTCTGTCTCCCCCTCTAGACTGTAGACAGTAAGCTCATTGTGGGCAGGGAATGGGTCTGTTATAGTGTTGTGTTGTACTCTCCCAAGTACTTAGTACAGTGCCTTGCACACAGTAAATGCTCAATAAATATGATTGATTGATTGATTGATTGTCCAACACGATTAGTTTATATCTACCCCAGTGCTTAGTGACTGGCAGATAGTATGCACTTAACAAATGCCACTATAAAAAGAAAAAAAAATAGGAGGGTAGGGGAGCGAATATAAAGCCGTTACTAAACATAGTTTTCCAAAGTGGCCCTCGCTCCTCAAACCAGATGAAGTGCTTCTTATTTCCCTTAGAAACACTCTGAAGTTGGAGTCGGACAGATGGTCCCCTCCTCCCTTCAACTCCAGGAGCAATTTCTTGCCTTCAAGATTGGTTGTTAAAATGCTCCTCCCTGAAATTCTTGAGCAATGGTGTAGACTGTAGCTGTAGAATGTAGATTGCAAGCTACTTCTGAGCAGGGATCATGTCTACCATCTCTGTTGTATTGCATTTTCCCAAGCACCTTGTTTAGTGCTCCGCACATAGTAAGTGCTCAATAAATACCATTGATTGATTGGTGATCCATCCCGAACATCAACGTCTGAGTAGAGGACTGAGTGGACTTTATGGGGAGGCAAGCTACTAAAGTGGCTGGAGAAGGAGTGAAGTAGCATGGCCTAGAGGATAGAGCATGGGTCTGGGAGTGAGAAAGATCTCGGTTCTAATCTTGGCTCTGCTACTTATCTGCTGTGTGTTAGAGGGCAAGTGACTTTACTTCTCTCTGCCTCAGTTACCTCATCTATAAAATGGGGATTAAGACTGTGAGCCCAAAGGACTACTTCCAACTTGATTAGCTTGTATACTCCAGTGCTCGTACAGGGCCTGGCACATAGTAAGCGCTTAATAAATACCACAGTTATTATTGTTGTTATTATTATTGGTATTATTATTAAGGAGTCTGAAAGTCTGGGTCCTAGTTTTGCCTTCTCTCTGTCTTGGGAGAAATGCTTCACTTCACTGTTCCCCCATTTCCCCCTCAGTAAAATGGGAGTCATGAGCCCAGTCCCCTCCTTACCTAAAAGTGTTATTTTGCTGTGTTTATTTTAATGCCTAGATCTTGATGTTGGAGATAGGAGTTTAGTAGATGCATGAAAGTATAGATGGATAAAAATCACCAAACCGTTTATCCGTCTGAGCTCCATGTCTCAAAAGGGAATTCCCTCATCCCCCACCCCCTACTGCCTCTACCTCCCCAATCAGTTCAGCTGTTTTTGGAGTTGGAGTTAAACCCCTACAGGCATATTTTTAACCACGTCCTGTTCAAAAAGCTGTTAGCATTTGGCAATCATTCCAACTTCAGCTAGGATTCTGAGGAGGGTTTTTTTTTTCCAAACGGGTAAAACCATAGGATTTAAAAATAGTCCACTGCGTGGGTCAGAAAGAATTGTTACTGTGAATTTGGATGAGGGTGGTTTGCTCCTGACTTTGCTCCATTAATTCTGGTCTCCCCCAGGGCAGCTCAGGCTTGCCTAGAGAGCTAGGGTAGGAACTGGGGTAGGAGGTAAAGGGAGACATCGAGGTGCCTGGCTGGACCGCGCCAATGCCAGAGAGGGCATTGAGGTGGAGAATGTCAGTAGGAAGATGCTTGGCTCCCTGTCTGGGCATTCAGAGGAAGCTGTGGAAACTTTCACCAAAAGTTGTCTTCCTACCCCCACCCCCACTAAACATTTGGAAATCAATATCCATACACCCGTCAATCATCAGTATTTTTTGAGCACTTACTCTGCACTGTGCTTGGGAGAGTGGAGTTATTAAGCACAACCTCTACCCTCAAGGAGCTTACACTCTAGCTGGGGAGAATTGTAAGCAGGGAAGAACATAACTCCAAGCACCTAAAATACCACAGAGGTACCAGGGGTCAGATTTGGACCCCAAAACAGAAATAAGGGGAAGGAAAAATCTATTTTTTTCACTCTACCTCACTCCTTTCAGTATTAAAGTACAGTCACCGGCCACCACATCCAGCCCCCTGCTTTGCAGGGGCTGATGTCTCTCCAAGTTTGCCAACTCATGCTCCAACTGGCCCCATTTCTTCAGTCCTGTGGGGTCTAACCAAGGTGGCAGAGGTGTCTCAAGGCAGGGTCCAGGGAGGAGGGGTGGCCTCCTTGGTCACTTCAGGGTAGAATAAACAGGACCAGGAAGGGAGATATCAGGCAGGAGCCCTCCCCAGCAGTTTCAGAGCCCTCTACATGCCTGTGGCCACCATTTCCAGGGGGCCCACGTCAGGCTCAGGGGAGCTGACACAGACTGGAGAACTTGCTCCCAGATTTAGAAATGCTTCTGCTCTCCTGACGTTCCCATGGTGCTTTCTTCTCTCTTCCCCTTGGTTAAAAGGCACGTTTCCCTGGCAGCCAGAGCTCTGTCTCTGTAGTGCCACCTGATTCTGCTGTTCTCTCCTCAACTCGGGCAGTCTCTCTTGTCTCTGGCCTTCAGCTGGCTGTCCAGGAGATGAGACTGAAGTCCCTGGAAGCACACACCTCTGTGCGTGTGGTGAGGTGTAAGTGGCAACCACGGATTTCTGCTCTCTCTCAGTCTTCCTTAAAATGCCTCTGATTAAAGTGGCCCTGCCCCTGCTGAGACATTGTTACCACGGCACAGTGAAAATTTAATAATGTTAATTAATAAACAGTCACTTATTAATAACAGTGGAAACATCAAGTGCATGACAGGACTAGGGAAAAAAAGCAGCAAACCAATTCTAGCACATCCAATGTTCAAACTCTAAGAGGAGGAGAGAGGACAAGGTAGCTGAGTCCATGCTATTTCCCTCTGGCCCGCTTTCTAGGAGCACTGGGCAAACAGTTCAGCTCCAATATTATTCGAGGCTTAATTAAAAATAAAAAGACTTTTTGTCAATATTGCAAGTCTGCAGTCGGTCTCTTATCCCCTTAGGAAGAAAAAAAAAATCATTCTCTCTCAGTGGGTGTTAAAATTCACCCTAAACGAAAAGGAATTCCTCTCCCAAAATATTGATGATACCAGACAAAAAGTGAAATGATTCTGGCTGGTTTCACTCTTCACAGTAAGACCAGGTGGAAAGCAAATAACCAAATATGTTAATTTGATGAAACTCCTTTATTTTTCAAAAAAAATTGCATCGATCATCTCATGTTATAATATCTCGTAACATCGCTGAGAGGTTGAGAAAGGCAAGAATAATCTTCCTTTTTCAGATGAGGAAACTGAGGCAAAACAAATGTAGTCACAGCACAGCACAGTGGATAGAGCATGGGCCTGAGAGTCAGAAGATTATGGGTTCTAATGCCAGCTCCACCACTTGTCTCTTGTGTGACCTTTGTCAAGTCTCTTCACTTCTCTATGTCTCAGTTCCCTCGTCTGTAAATTGGGTATTGAGACCGTGAGCCCCACATGGGACAGGGACTATGTCCAACCCGATTTGCTTGCATCCACCCCAGCACTTAGTACGGTGCCTGGCACATAGTAAACACTTAAATACCATCTTTGTTCTATTGAGGGCCTACTGGGGACAATACACTATGCTAAGTGCTTGGGAAAGTTCAACAGACAGAAGAGATACCTTCTCTCTGAACAAGGAACTTACACTCTAATGGGGGAGACAGGCATATGTGGGCATATTTTCTCTGCTGTGGGGTCCACCAACATCTTCCTAATAAGATATAACTGGGAATCCACAGGAGGTCATGTGTTTCATTACTTGCAGGGTATTTTCCTAGAGTTCTTACAAAGGAATCTCTCATTATGGTGAATACTAATGTTGATAATAATTTTGAGCTGGTCTTTTTGTGGCCCATTTACTTGGTTCTGCGGAAAATACTGTTTCTGTCTTTTGGGCAGGGGTCCATACTAGAATCAGATGAAACCTGCAGATCTGGGGACAGGGTGGGAGGGGACAAGGAGAGAGACAGTGAAAGGAAGAAGGGTAGTGTCATGGCCTTTAACAACGAATGGCCAGAGCTTCTGAGTTGTGTCCTGCTGTCTTTGTCCAGGGTGGCTCGAGGCTAGCTTCCTAGGGAAGGAGAACTTTGAGAAAGGGCTCAAAGTGGGGAGGGGGATGGCTCGTTGGGGTATTCGGTGGGAGGTGGTCTAGCTATTTGTAGGGTGTGGATGAATGGCTAGGTTGGGAGAACAGACCTGGGAGGACAAAAATCCTGCATAGGCCCCATGAACCTTTGAGCCTTAGGAGATGATCTGTGGCTGATCCTGGAAAAAGGTGGAAGGAGAACAAGGCTGACTTCCCATCATCCCTCAGTGGGCATCGTGATGTTTTACTGATGTAGGGAGTCGGCAAAGCCCAGGAGCAGGGAAAGATCGGCCTCATTGGTCATATCCCTCACCACCCTGCGAGTGGCCTCGATGTGGGAGAAGTTCTGGCAAAGTTTGCGAATGTTTTGCCGAGCAGAGGGAGTGCATCGAGACCACTGGGAATGGGAGGGGAGGGGCAGGAGGGTCTGTGTCTGGGCTGCATTAGGGGCAAGTCAGGGTGACATAACACCTGGACTCTCATTTGGATTTAAAGGATTCCCTGGGTCTCTGGGAGTTTGGGTAGAAAGCGGATAAAGGCCAACCCCTAATCAAGCTGAACGTGGAGTCTCCTCGCAAGAAAAATAATAAGCTAAACCCTCTGCAGTTTACAGCTCAGCATAAATGAAGGCTTTTCACTTTGATTTCAGAAATAAAAAGGAAAAATCCTTTTCCTTTTAATTTTAAGCAAGTAGCCTTTCTCTCAGGCTGGGGAGAACTGGACCAGAGAGCACCTGCCTCTTAGTTACCCGGAGCTGGAGGATGTTCCGGGATTACATCTTCTCAGCTGTTTGCAAAACAGCCGGGGGAGGAGGTGAAACCCAGAACCCCCTCAGCCGGGCTGTCTCTTTAAATGGAGGGGTCTGTGGCGGGGGTGGGGCGGGGCCAGCCCTGGAGTGCGTGAAATTCCTGGGCTCCTCTGACAGTCTCAGGCAGGGAGCTGGGCTCTACACATCTCCTTTCGCATGCAACTCACTGAGAGGGCGAGGCGAGCCACAACTCCCCTCTCCGCCTGCATCTCCAGACACAGAGGACCGGCTTTTCGCACCTCCTGCATCCCCTCCCTCCTCTCCATCACTCCCTCCCAGGGAGAGAGGGAGGCAGAGCCAACCAGCCAGCCACGGGGATCTTAACCTTCCCAAAGAGGGAACACACACTGCAAACTCAGTTGATTAAACAGCAAACAAACAAACAAACAAACCGTCCAAAACAGCCTCTGTTCCACGGGAAAGGTAAGACTTGGTCGGGAAAGGAAGGCAGGCTAGAGGATGCTAAACCTACCTGGTCGCCGGTGTATCCCCGGGACTAAGGCGGTTCGCGAAACGGTAGAAGTTTTCAGATGGGAGCTTCCCAGATGAGGTTGATTTATTTATTTATTTTTTCCTATCCGCCCCGCCATCCCTTTCTATTTTAGAACCTGACACTCCGATCGCTGACAGATCATGATTGGGTCGGTTGGGTGGGGCGGGGTGGGGTGGGGGGGAGAAGGGGTTTGGGGGCGCTCCTTCTCTGAGTTTTTTTCTTAGAAGTTCCAACACCCAGCCTCTGAAAAAGTTAAAAAAAAATAAGAATTAAAGAACTTTGCCCCTGGGCGTGAATGGTTCGTTTCGGGGAAAATGCCCCGTTGCCTGGAAGACACTTTTTAGCTGCTTTATTTCTACTTTATTCTCCTTGGTGGGGGCGGTGGATATGGGAGAGGATGAGGATAAGGGAGAGGCCCCTGCTCCGCCCAGGAGAGACAAGGAGACCGAATGAAATGATGTCAGGGTTTTCCCCCTTTGCCCCGGAGTCAAACTGTGGGCGGAGGGATCTGAGTTTGTTTGGGGGATTTTAGTTGGGTTGTCAATAGTGGGAGCCCGGAGGAGAAAACGGGGTTGGGGAGGGAGTTTTCTGGGGTGTGGAGGGTGTGCGGTGTGCCTGTGTGTGTGTATCGGTTACAGGGGATCCATCTCTCTCTCTGCCTTCCATTTGTTTATATTAATGATTTAGTAGCAGGCTTGCCTGAAAACTTCCACTGTGAGTGAAGGCGGTAGGTTTCCAGACTCTGAGTGACCTTAAAGGCTGGTTCTATGCTTTGCTTTTTCAAGACTCAATTGTGTTCTACCTCAGTTTGGAATCCTTTTTCCTTCCTTCTTTTTCTTAAAATACCACGGAATTTAACTGTCTTTCTAATGCCCCCTAATAATGCCATCTAATAATGATGCTGATTTAAAAAAAAATCTGTCCTAGCAGGACAGTGATGTAATACTTACCCACAGGCTCTGGTCCTTTGCAGGTGACTCCTTTCATGATTTCACTTCTTTTCTTAAAAAAAAAAATCTCCATAAATATCTCCTCTTTTTAATTACATTGAAGGCACGTTTTCATGAAGGGAGATTTCTGTTGTCTCTAATTTGGGGGCTGAGGATACAGGACATCTTTTTTTACAAAAAAAAAAAAGTCAAGAGATTCAGGAGACATAAGGAAAGCCAAAGAAAGAGAACTGGATTGAGCCAGGAAATCCCTTTCTCTGTCCCTTGATTCAATTATTCCAGGCGCTGGGACAATAGTTTTGCCTTTTGACTAGCCACCACCCAAACCTTCTCCTATCCTCCGCTCCATAAGCGATCCTCGTGTGGTGGTCAGCTCGCTAGGAAGAGAAAGCCACAACCGTGTCACAACACCTAGACAACAAAATATTGTGGGGCTGGGACTACTGTACGCCTTTGGGGTTATGGTTCCTGTTGAAATTTTAGAATTTCTGGCTCCCATCTCCTCGATGGTGGTCTTGGTTTTAGGGGGTAGGGGAAGGAGAATTTGCCCTCTATGAATTAGCAGAGTGGCCAGAGGCTGTTCTTGTTGAACGGAGTGTTCTGCGTCTCGCCACTCAAGTGAAAATGGTCCGTGTGGTTCCGATTGGCAAGTTACCGAAAGGCTATTTGGCCGAGGAGGAGGATGGAGGGGAGGAAAGCGGGGAGGATCATATTTTCTGTTCTTAATCTTAATCTGCTCAAGCAGTTGTGGGGCGAATGGTGTTTCGTTAGGGTCTTGGTCATGTTGAGACGTTCCTATTGTTTGCCATTTTTGAGGGGTAATGACCTTTGCCCATTTTATGTAAAGTGGGGTTCGTTCTGAGAGCCAGGCTCTTTCTGGAAGAGGGGAGAAAGGCTGGGTTTACGGTGTAAAAACCAACCGGACGGTGCGAGTATGATTCTGGAGCTTTCGGGCACCTTCCAGTGAATTAAAAAAAAAAAAATTTGCGTCTTCAGGAGGGGGCCAAAAATTAAAATGGATATCTGATAGCAAGAGACGTTTGCCTTTCGGGCTTCCAGTCTCTTCCAGTATTGGTAGGTATGGGACTGTGTGGTGGCCTTCTTTTTTAAAAACAAAAAAAAAACCCAAAACCCTCCCCAAACCCCAAAACACTGTGTTTCCACTGAACGTGTTGATGTGCTGCTTATGTAAGAGGAAGAATGAATTGAAGCGGATTAGTGTTTGGGATTTTTTAGATCAGCTACCTAGATTGGATTGTGGTGGTGTGCGTTGATTTTTTTTTTTTTTTTTGTCTTTGGACGATCGAGGACAAGATGACTGTGGGGAGAAAGGTGGATGGGGGAGGCTTGGGGGAAGCTGGCAGGGGACAGAGATGATGTGGGAAGCCGTTGATTCGTATAATATGTTCACCGCATCCTATTTTTTTAATAATCCATTATCTCTAAAACCACATTATTCTTCAAATTGGCCTCTTTTTTTTTTAAAAAAAGTGGGAGGGGTTAATTTTAGTGAGGGGGGTTTGGGCTGGTTGTCATTAATGCACTGCTGCAAAACTGAGATACAGAAATCCATCCGCACCAGTGTTCGGGGCGGGGGGAGGCAAGAGAGAGATGGGGGATGGATTGTCAATCTTCGATGAACTGCGCGAAGGTGTTGGCATTTTGGTATTTTTGTGTGTGTATGCATGTATGCATGTGTTTTTTTTTTTTCCCCTGTTTCCCCCACCCGCAATTTTCCCCGCCCCACTGCCTTTCCCTCGCCGCTCCCCTTCCTCCCCCCTTGCAACCCCTTAAGGCTTCTCATCCCTTGATGAGAAAATTCTGTTTCCTACTGATGGCTCTGCGGCTTTCTCGCCACACAACAGTGGCATGACGGCCTTTACTACATACCATGCAGATGCAGCCTCTTGAGGGGAGGGTAAAACCGGCACACATGCCTACACACGCACACATGCATGGGCCAACCAGGGCTTTATTTCACTTCTCCCCCACCCGCACCCCCTGGCTGAATTTCTTTTTGTTAGCGAACGGGAGATGCAGCAAATGCTAGAGGCACGTCCGTCCGATACACCAACCCGTCTTCTCTTCCTCATCGTCGTCCTCCTCCTCGCCATTATCTCTTCCTGAATGCTGTGTCGCACTTCATGGGATTAGTATGTTGGAGGGTATTTGGGAGGGAGTGTGATGGGGGCTTTTGTGAAAAGGAGATGGAAATGGGAGCAGATGACATTAATGACTTTTTTTAGGGAGGGGGCGGCAAATGAGTACTCGGAGATAATGATCCAGCTTTAACCATCCGTGAAATATGTGTTTGCGACATGCTGGAGAAGGTTACTCCAGGGAAGCATGGGCAGAGGTTCCTCTTGGGAGAATGTTGCCTGCACACCGGAGAGACACACACACGTGCACATGTGAAGAAGGCACACAGCCCAGATCAGTCGGTGGGTAGCGTTGAGCTGAAGGGCTTTGCAGGAATGACCAAATAGGTTTGCGGGACTGGTTGGGAGCATTGACCGCTGTCTTTCTCCAACCCATATTGATCTTTGTTTGCAAATAAAAATTTTTTAATGAGGGTTTTTTTTTTAAATATCGTGGTGCATTTTTAGAGGGACTGGGGGAGGGAGGCTTATGTGAATAAAAATGTGTGCGTGTGATTTGTTAAAATTTTGTCATTTAATTGGACATTGTGGAATTGTCATCATTTTATGTGGTGTTTGAGATGGAGCATGGTGCTGTATTTATGTGTGTGTGTGAGTGAGTCCGGAGAGACGCAGTGTATGGAGAGGAAAATTTACCGTCCCCTATTAGGGCATGTGGAGGCTGGGTAGGAGGGAAGGTAGGAAAGAAGGGGGAGACTGGTTTTTCCAAGCCAATGAGGGGAAAATGGGGAGATTCACTCTCTAACAGTAAAGCCAAGCATGTAATACCTCCTTCTTCCAAGTGAGCCCGTGGGTGGATGTGCTCCCAGGAGGGTGGTGGGTGTGCAGAGACCCAAGGGGGAGGTGGGGAGAGGCTAAGCTGGAGGGATGGAACTGAGGGTTTTTCCAGCTAGCCAGTCAGCCACCCACCCATCCATCTACCCACGGGCTTTTCCAAGAGAACGATGCTTCTACAGTCCATGCACTGCTCCTTGCACAGACTCAGTTGTCAGTTGTCACGACTCCGTTCAGGGCTGCAGCAGGAGCCAGCCAGCATCCCTCTGGTCTGACCAGCTTGTCCTACTCGTCCAATGGCCCCTTCTCAGGCGCTCTCCTGGATCCCGGCTGGTCCAATCGCTGGACGCCATTTTCATTTCTCCTTCAGTTGAAAGGTGTTTCTTCTCCTGTCTTGAACCTGAATAAAATTAAATCCTGTTGGTTTCTGATTTTCTTTTCTTTTTTTTTTTAAATACAGTTGGTGGTTAGATCTTTAGATTCCTCCCCACCCTTCCTCAAGGGCTGACCTTGAGAGGAGAGATGGAGGGAAGAAATCTAGGTCTGATTGTACCACAGTCGGAGAGGAAGTGGGAGACCACAGTGGGACTTTCTAAAGGGAAATCGGTAGCAATTCAATGATGTTTCTACCCTTTCCCTTCTTTCCTTTCCACCCTTTCTTCCCTCTCCACCCTTTCTCCCTACTGTCCCCTCCCTCAATGCCACTGGCTGATTGTATCGGGTCATCCTGACAGGCGGAAAAATTTTCCATCCACCAGTGAATTTCTCCCAGTCTGGGACCCAGCTAGAGCTTTGGCATGGACTCTCATCTGGAGCAGCCCCTTGGAGATTTTCCCCCAGCCCCAAACACCCACACCGGCATGCACATATACAAGGAGGGGGAGAGAAAGAGAGAGAGAGAAAGACAAATGCACAGAAGGACATACCTGCTCAGTAAATAGCTGTCGCGCTGCAGGTCTGACCCTTGAGAACCAGTCATGGCTGCTATGCAGAAGAAATTAATGCGGTGGTTGGCTAGCTAAGCAACAGGCTGGGGTAGCAGGAATGACCCTGGGGCTTGACTAGTCCAGTAAGGGGCTCCAGCTCAGGCTGGAAATTCTCCTTGTCATTCTTCCTCCTCCTCATTTTCCTTCTCCGGCCACTGCCTGAGGAAAAAAGAGCCATGCTTCCAGAGAGATGGGGCAGAGTAATGGGACAGGGAAATGGGAACTTTTGGCTGGGGTCGGATACAATCAGCTCTTCCCCATAATTGCCTACGATCACTCCTCCGGCCCCTTCCTGCGGCCTTTGCCCCAAAGTACATCTCTCAGGCTCAGGTCAGCTGGTGGCCTGGCTTAGGCTTTCTGTCTGGCTTCGGCTTTATCTGAGAGCTGTGGGCTTTTCTTCTTGCCTGCAGGGATCGGGCCTCTATGAGGTAGGAGCTCAGCAGGGAGAAGGCTAGTGAGCTGAGGTGGAGGACTTCCAGGACTAACTTGTTTGGGACCACATTTGGACTCTGCCTTTAGGGACTGAAATGGTTTGGTGCCTGGTGTCTCATGAAACCTGACCTAGGTCTTCTTCTAAATGAGAAGAACTTTAGGGAAGAGGAAAAGGAAATGTATGTTCTCTGCTCCTCATGTCCTTTTGGGCTGTCAGGATGCAAGACGGTAAGAGGTCTTATAAGGTATGGAATCTTTGAGCTCCAATTCTTGGATTCCTCCTGTTTGCCCCGAGAAAAGTTCGACTCGAACTCTCCGTGTTTGGAGGGAGGGAAATTCCAACTAGAAACTTAGACCTGGAGTTGAGTGATGAGGAAGATCTTTGCCCTAAGACCTGAGGGGCTGTGACTTTTTCCTCCCGCTCAGGGTCTTTCAGAGAGCTGTGAAGTCTTCACATATGGGAGGTTTTGGAGGGGGCTCTGGAGCAATCTTTTTGGCACTCCCTCTCTTCCTCTCTCCACTGTTGGGATTGGTGCCTTCCAACTCACATTCACTCCAGCGGTCGTTTTGGATTGTTAATCTGCCAGAGTCGCTCTTGATCCAGCTTCTGCCATTGTTTCATATGGCAGGAACTAATTAAGCCTGGGAGAAGAGTTACCTGTCCCAGCAGTTGGGAGGGTCTCCTTCAGAGGGTCTCTGGTCTGCCAATGCATCCTTGGCTCCTCCTCCTTACGTCACGGCCCTTCCCTCAGTTGATCTATTCTATTTATTGAGCACTTCTTGTGTGCAGAGTGCTGTATTAAGCCCTTGGGAGAGGACAGTACAGTCAGTAGACAAGATCCCTGCCTTCTAGGGACAGACTAGGCTGGCTGGAGTTGGATATGGAGGATTTGATCCCATTTGGTTTCAGGAAAGCAATCTGGTGGAGAAATCACGGGCCTGGGAGTCAGAGGACGTAGGTTCTAATCCCATCTACTGTGTGACCTTGAGCAAGTCAGTTCACTTCTCTATGCCTCTGTTACCTCATCTGTAAAATGAGGATTAAGACTGTGAGCCCCATGTGGGACAGGCACTGTGTCTAACCTGATTACCTTTTATCTACCTCAGTGATTAGAACAGTGTTTGGCACCTAGTAAGCGCTCAATAGATATCATTACTATTATTATTATTGTTATTTGAGTGCTGGCTCTGCATCAGTCCAGCCTGCCCTTCCTTAGGCTGGGGCCGGGGACTCTGGGGCAAGATGGAATAATGACTCCTGCATGAAGGAGCAGGACATTATAAAGGGGCTGCATGAAGAGAGATCTGCTGAGGGAGTGGTATATGCCCCTTCTTTTCCCTGAAGGACTCAAGGCTCAGTGGGGAAGCAGTTTTATGTTGTGGAAGAGCCCTTGTCTGGGCCTGGGTTAATGTCTGTGCTCTGCCACCGGCCTACGCTTTGACTGTGGGCAAGTCACTTAAACTCACTGTACCTTAGCTTCCTCACCTGTAAAACGGGGATAATCTGCCTTCCTTACCAAACTCTCAGGGTTGGTGTGAGGGCAAAACTGAGCTAAATTGGATGAGAGCCCTTTAGGAGTACAACCACTATACAAAGACCAAGGTATTATTTTTATTACTGTCTTAGCATCTTTCCCTCTTTTCAGCACCCACTCACTAAAACTCCTACTCTTTTCATATTTTCTTTCTTCTCGGAAGGGTTTGTCCTGAGGGCTCAGGGAGTCTTAAAAGACAGAGGAGGGTGGGGTCTAAGAAGCAGGTAGGCTAGTTTTGGAGAACTCTTCAAGTAGCTGAAGAGGAAGGGATGCCCTTAGGGGAGATGCCCTGCATGAATTTTCAAAGGATTGTAAATGAGAAGGGACAAGAGGTCATCTTGTTTAATCTTCAGCCTCCAAGCAGTCAGATGGATATCTATCTTATTCTTCTACCTCTACTGTAACCTCCTCAAGGACAGAAACTGTGTTTTATCCCTAATGTACAGTGCTTTGCACATAATAGATCCTCAATAAATATTGATCATTGCCTCAAGGCCTCAACTCACTTTGGCCACTCATTCTGTATTCTCTTTTCCCAACCCACATGTAGTATTGGAAGGAATGATCACTGTCATCATCATCATCATCATCAGTGGGATTTATTGAGCGCTTACTATGTGCAGAGCACTGTATTAAGTGCTTGGGAGAGCATAATAAAGCAGAGTTGCAGACACATTCCCTGGCCACAGTGAGCTTGCAGTCTGGAGGGTGGGACGGGACAGACATAAATATGAATAAATAATTTATAATATATAATTTGAAGATATGCACATATGTGCTATGGGGTTGAGGATGGGGCAAATATGAAAAGCCCAAAGGTCACATATTCAAGTGACTAGAAGATCCAGAAGGAAGAGATTGCTTGGGAAAAGGGGTCTTCATTGGGGAAGGCCTCTTGGAGGACATAATAATAATTTTTCACTTGTTAAGGGCTTAATATGTGCCAAGCGCTGTTCTAAGTGCTGGGGTAGATACAACTCAATCAGGTTGGACACAGTCCCTGTCCCAAGTGGGCTTCACACTTTTAATCCCCATTTTACAGATTAGGTAACTGAGGCCCAGAGAAGTTAAGTGACTTGTTCAAGGTAACCAGCAGACAAATGTCAGAGCTGGGATTAGAACCCAGGTCCTTCTCACTCCCAAGCCCCTGCTCTATCTACTAAGCCATGCTGCTTCTATGTTACCTTGATAATGCTTTGAAGGGAGAGAGAGTGGTGGTCTGGTATATATGGAGGGGGAGGGAGTTCCAGGCTAGGAGGAGGACATGGGGGAAAGGGGTCTATGGCAAGATAGATGAGAGCGAGGCATGGTGAGTAAGCTGGTGCTGGAAGAGCCAAGTGGGCTCCTGAGGTCCTACCCTTTTCTCCTCTGCGTGAGTGTGTATTTGAGACTCAAGTGGAGAAAGGAACAGGAGGCTCAGGTGAGGGAAAGTGTTCTGTAGGGCCCTGAGATGCTGTATTTCAGTGGCTGTAGGCCTCCATGCCGGTCGAGTCAGAAGGGGAATGGATAGGGAATGGGTTGAGGGGGTGTTGCCTGGAGGAAGGACTGCGTGCCCCCACCATCGAGCAGAGATGTATTAGCTTCATTGTAGCCCCATTGAAGACTGTTTATTTTTCCAATAATGTGTTAATTAAACATTGATTTCAGGGTGGGGGAAAGGGAATTGAATTTCAGAGCTAAGTGGACTGAGGCGAATGGAGAGCAGGTGAGCTGGGCATTTGGGCTGGGGAGGGGTTGTCTAGTGTTAACATTCCTGAGAGGTGCCTGGGGCGGGGGTGGAGGGAAGGGAAGGACTGCAGCTTGCCTCTGTCTTGTATATTTGCTCCTAGGAACGGTCTGAATAGACTTTTTTTAAGCCTTGGCAAAATCTAAGTTCCTTCCCACCTCATCTCTACAGTGAGGAAACTACAGGAGCTTACTGGGGAGACGGTGACTCCCTGGGATCTGCAGGAGGCCCTGTGCTGTTATGGGAAAACTTGGATTAATTTAAAGGAAAGAACAAAACCTCCCTTCTTCACCCTGCACCACCACCCAAAAGCACCCCCATAGAAAGGGAAATGGCCATAAAAGATTATTGATTTACAACCTCCTGGGAATCATGGGACCTGGGATCTAATCCCACTCCACTATTTTCCTGCTTTGTGACCTAGAGTAAATCACATAACTTCTCTGTTGCTCAGTTTTCTCATGGAGATGAAATACCTATTCCCCTAGAATTTGATCCCCATGTGGATGGGGCAGTCACTCATCTTGTTATCTTGTCTACTCCAGTCCTTAATACAGCACTTGGCAGATAGGAGGTGCTTAACAAGTGTAACAATTAGCTGTAGTGTTCTTTGGATGGAGGTAGAGCTGAAGAGAAGTGCTGGTTCAGCCGCTGACAATCTTCTTGCCACCTGGGCGTTGGACCACTTTTTCTTCTCCTTTTCTCTGCTGATGGATCTCACCCAGTCTTGGCTGGTGCTGGAGCGGTAGATGGGGAAGAGAACATTTTGGTCTCCCGAGTTCATTCAGTTCTTCCGGGAAGGAGTAGGTTGGATTGAAAGAAGAGTTGGTCTGGAGGCAGGGGGTTAGGCTAGATGACCTCTAGAAGTCCCTTTCAGCTTTATAGTTCAAGAAAAGAGGAAGCTAGCAGTGAAAGTTAAGAAGTTTTCAGTTGCACATAATAATAATAATTACGGTATTTATGAAGGGCTTTCTATGTGCCTAGCACAGTGTTTAGTGTTGGAGTAATTATGAAATAATCAGATTGGACACATTCCCTGTCCCACATAGGTATCTCAGTCTGAGAGACAGAGAAAAAACTATTGAATCCCCATTTTAATAATAATAATAATTGTGATATTTGTTAAACACTTACTATTTGGTAGGTGCTTTACTAAGTGCGGGGATGGATACAAGCAACTCGATTGGACATGGTCCCTGTGCCATGTGGGGCTCACGGTCTCAATCCTCATATTACAGATGAGGTAACTAAGGCACAGAAAAGTGGAGTGACTTGTCCAAGGTCACATAGCAGACAAGTGGAGGAGCTGGGATCAGAACCCAAGACCTTCTGACTCCCAGGCCCGTGCTCTATCCACCACACCATGCTGCTTTTACAGATGAGGAAACTGAAGCTTGGAGAAGTGAAGTAACTTGCCCAAGGTCACACAGCAGGCAAGTCACAGAGCTGGGATTAGAACCCAGGCTCCTGACTCTCAAACCTGTTTTCTTTCCACTAGGATTCCCTGCTTTTTGTGGGGTGGGGGTGAGAGTAGCAACAGAATCATGCATCATCCTCTCCCTGATCTCCATCAAGGCCCACGTGTCTCAGGCAGTCTCCAGTACCAATGGTCCTGGTCTGAACCCAAGGGATAGGCAGACTGGCTCTTCCTTTACAACTTCTGTTCCCAAGCTGGCAGAAATCAGCCACAGACGTTCTGTTCTCTTGATGATTTAAAGGCCCGTCTACAACCTGTTGTGCTCTTGTCCTCTCCCAGAGCCAGTCTGGGGGATGTGAATGATTTCTCCCCATAGGATGTCAGCTGGTTAGGTTTCTGCAAGGGGTGGGGTGGGACCGCTGGAGCCCTCGATTGGATTGGCATACGTAAGCACCTATTTGGCGCCAGGGCTGGTTGCTGGGGATTTCGGCTCCTGTGTATCTACAAATGGCTTTACTGGCAGCGGCCCTGGCCCCTTCTACAGGGGAGCCCAGCAGCTGGATAGATGTCCAGAGCCCCACACAGCCTCTTTAGAAAAGCAAACTTGCACCTCTCTCTTTCTGCCTTTGATTTTTCCCCTATTGCTAATTAGTGAGATATGTGTTAAGGCTCAGAATGAAGCAGCGATTCTTGCAACTCCTCCCCAGAAATAGAATAAGAGTGTAAAGGGGTACTGGTCTGTGAGTTGAGTGTTCCATAGCCAGGACTTGGGAGTGATCAGCAGCAAGGGCAAGGTGAAGGTGTAGAGAGCTCAGCTGGGAGGTGAGGAGAGAGAGAGAGAGAGAGAGATGTGGCTTATTCTTGGGATGAAAAGTTCTTGGTTCTAAGCCACAGTGGAGAAGGAAGAGATGGTTTAATGGGATTTTGATAAAATATTAAATTCTCTTCAAGGTTTTTGTGCCAGGATGAGGCAGTCACTCCCTTTTAGACAATCTCTCATTCTCACACAGCTTTCTACCACTGGTGCATCCATCTCGGACGGCTCTGACTTCCCTACTTGGGAGAGGGAGGGTGTATGTTGTGCCTCTAAAAAACGCAGGCTCCATCTCGTTTTAACTTAATTCCTCCAGGTTATATTGCATTGGGATGGGAAGTGGTGAATATAATTGGGGGTGAGGATGTGTTTTGGGCCACATAAATTATTGTCTCATGAAGACCCAGAGCACCTCCCCTGACCCAAGACCAGGGCCTGGGAATAATGGCAGCTTCCAGAGGTCTGATTCAGGTGAGGTCAAATACTCTGAAACCAAGACTGGTGTCTCTTGATTACTGAATAAATTAATCAATCATTTTTATTAAACATTTACTGTGTGCAGAACACTGTACTAAGTGCTTGGGAGAGTACAATAAAATAAAGTTGGTAGACACATTCCCTACCCAAAATGAGTTTATAGTCTAGAGGAGGATAGAGACATTCATATAAGTACATTAATTACATTAGGGCTAATAATAATAATTGTGGTATTTGTTAAGGGCTTATCATGTGCCAGGGACTGTTCTAGACATTGAGGTGGGTACAAGGTAATTATGTGGGACACAGTCCATGTCACACATGAGATTCACAGCCTTAATCCCCATTTTACAGATTAGGTAATTGAGGCACAGAAAAGTTAAAGTGACTTTCCCCAGGTCACACAGCAGGCAAACGATGGAGCTGGGGTTAGAACCCAGTTCCTTCTGACTCCTAAGCCTATGCTCTGTCCACTAGGCCAGTTCTGATAATGATTTACCATCATCATTGGAATTTATTGAGTGCTTACTTTGTGCAGAGCACTGTGCTAGGCACTCGGAGACTACAGCGCAACAGAGTTGGTAGACACGTTCCCTGTCCACATTGAGCTTACAGTCTAGATGGGGAGACATATATGAATATAAATAAATGATTTATAATATATACTTAAAGATATGTACATAAGTGCTATGGGGTTGAGGATGGGGTGATTATCAAATGCCCAAAGATCACAGATAATACTAATAATAATAATTTTGGCATTTGTTAAGCGCTTACTATGTGCCAAGCACTGTTCTAAGAACTGGGGAGGATATGAAGTAATCAGGTTGTCTCACGAGAGGTTCACAGCCTTAATCCTCATTTTACAGATGAGGTAACTGAGGCACAGAGTAGTTAAGTAATTTGCCCAAAGTCACCCAGCTGAGAACTGGCGGAACCAGGATTAGAACTCACAGCCTCTGACTCCCATGTCCTTGCTCTTTCGGCTAAGCCATGCTGCTTTTCAAGATAAGATGACATGTAAGAGAGAGGAAGACAGGGAAAAGAGGGTTTAATTGAGGAAGGCCTCTTGGAGAAGATGTGACCTTAATAAGGCTTTGATTTAGGATGGAAAGAGGGTTTCATCAGCCCTTCCACAGAGTTGTCCCCTCTGAGAGAACAGTGGAATCTTATCAGAACTCATAGAATGGGAGAAAAAGTGGCAGAGAGGAGTGAAAGCAGAAAGTCTATCTGGGAGTTGAAGCACTCTATTTAGTATGGGAGCAAGCCAGTCTACAAAACAAAAGAATCCTGGGGATGATTCAGTCAGTAGTATTTACTGAGCACTTTCTGTGTGCAGAGCACTGTACTAAGCACTTGGGAAAGTACACTACAACAATGTAACACACGTTCCCACTCCTCCTCTTGACAGGCCCCTGAAAGGTTGCTTTTTGGATAGTTTGAGGTGGGGGAAATGAGTCAGTTGGGGAGGGAGTGTGGTGAAATTGGGTCTACTCTATATTTTCCCAAGTGCTTAGTACAGTGCTCTGTACTCAGTAAATGCCATTGATGGATACTGCAGGGTTACCTCTGGATCCGGTCTTAGGAAGCACTGGACTATAGGAAGGTGCTGGATAAATTGCGATATTTGCATCTTTCAAGTCTGGGATGAGGGCCAGAACTGTCCCATAATAAAAAAGCTAGAAGCCAGGTCAGACAGAGATGCATGAACCAACTAGATCTAACTGGGGTTACCTGGTTGCTTGGGTATACTTAGTAAGTCAAGCTGAGCAGGAGAGCAGTGTGGCCTAGTGGAATAGCATGGGTTGGGGGGACAGGGAGGGCAGAGGACCTGGGTTCTAATCCTGGATCTGCCATTTGTCTGCTTGTAACATTGGTTAAGTCTGTGCCTCTGTTTCCTCATCTGGAGAGAGTATGTTAGTTCAGTAGGCACAACCCTTGTAAATTACCAATAGAAGGAATCAATAGGGTATAAAGAGGTGCAGAAGTATAACCGGCTTGGGGATGGTGGGATTTCAATTCCTGTTCTCCCTCTTTCTTAGACTGAGAGCCTCACGTGTGACAGGAACTGTGTCCAATCCACTTAACCTCTATCTACTCCAGTGCTTAGTACCATGTTTGGCATATTGTAAGCACTTATTATTATTATTACTGTTATTTATAGTAACCAAGAGCAAAACCATGGAGGTCAGGGGTGGGAAGAAAGTTGGGGAGCAGGCTCAGTCTTTGTATCTCCTCTCCCCCACCCGCAGAAAGCCTTGTGATTTCTCAGTCAGAACCCTAGGTCCTGAGACCTGGTTCCTGCTTTATGGATTTTCTTTTCTCTTTTTCTTTTGTCCAGCATATTCATGGGCGATCTGAGAGGAATAGGTTTGATTGACAGGTTCTGAGCAGCATGACCATTTCTGAAAGGATCAAATGGGTTCAGAATCGCTACTATAGCTTCTGTTTGGAGTTAGCTGTTCCAGGCTGGGTCACAGTATGCTGGCGGTTGTGTTGGGAAAGTAATATGGGTGAGTCTCTTGATGTTCACCAAGAAGTCCTTTTATTTATATTCCTGGGAAGAGGAGTGGGACACAATTTTCACCTGGACCTTGTGCCTGCCTCTGTCCTGGAACGCCCTCCCTCTTCGTATCCGAGAGACAATTGCTGTGTCCCTGTCAAAGTCTTACTGAAGGCACATCTCCTCCAAAAGGTCTTCCTGACTAAGCCCTCCTTTCCTCTTCTCCCACTTCCTTCTGCATCACCCTGACTTGCTTCCTTTTATTCATTCCCCCTCCCTGCCCCACGGCACTTATGTACATATTTGCCATTTTTTAAAAATTTACATTAATCTCTATCTCCCCTGAGACCATAAGCTCATTGTGGTCAGGAAATGTGTCTGTTTTTTGTTATATCATACTCTCCCAAATGCTTAGTACAGTGCTTTTCACAGAGTAAGTACTCAATAAATATGATCGAATGGATGAATGAATAAATGAATGACCTGGTGTGTGGCTAGGCTCATGCAACCTGAATCTGGGGCCTCCATGGTGTGGGGAAGGGGGAGTTCCCACCAGGTTCATAGCGGGGGTTGGTGGGGGAAATCTGAAATCTAATTCCAGATTTCAGGGTTTCTGCTTCTTTGGCATTAATTTATTCAATTGCCTGTCTTCCCCACTATATTGTAAGCTCCTTGGGGGCAAGGATCATGTCTAGTCACTTTATTGCATTTTCTCAAGTGCTTAGTACAATGCTTTGCACAGAGTAAATGCTCAATCATACTTTTGATTGGTGGCATTTCCAGCAGGTTGTGCTTGTTGGTTGCTTGTGGGCAGCCCAGTCTTCCATTTTGCCTGCTCCCCCATTTCAATCCAAGAGATCAGAGTAAGCTCGTCCTCTAGACTGTGAGGTCTTTATGGGTGGGGAATGTGTGGTTGTATTGTACCCTTCCAAGCACTCAATAAAGATGATTGATTTATTGAGTTGGTAAATTCCCTGCCCACAACAAGCTTACATTTTAGAGGTTCAGTCCCCATGAAAGTCACAGGAAACATCTGAAGCCCACTCTCTGTGGGCTGGATACTGAGGTTAGAGGGGATGTCTGCTTTTCAGAACCCTCCCTGTGATGGTTAGGCTCTCAGAATTAACCGAGAAATAACACTCAGGCATTCTCTTTGGTCATAAATAGAAAAATGGCAGTGTTTTGTGGAATGGAGCAACTGTACTTTGTTCTCCTATAGGGTGAGGGATATGCTTTTGAAGAATCTCACATTAAGGAAAACTTGCTTGTTAGGCTGCACAAGCCCTCAATCACTTCTTCTGACAGCCCACTGTGCTCTATCCAGACAAGACACATGTTTTTGAATGAATCTCCCCTAGTTTCCCAAAAGGATTCTATCCAAAATGCATAGTGAAAACACATAGGAGAACTGAGGATAGTTGTTTATTTAATGGCATTTGTTAAGCGCTTACTATGTGTTAGGCACCGTTCTAAAGCACTAGAGTAGATACAAGATAATCTGGATGAACACAGTCAATCCCATTTTACAGCTGAAGTAACTGAGGCCCAGAGAAGTTAAGTGACTTGTCCAAGATCACAGAGCAAACAAGTGGAGGAGCCAGGATCAGAACCCAGGTCCTCTGACTCCCAGGCCCATGCTCTTTCCACTAGACCACACTGCCCTCAAAGGAATGGAATGTACAGTGGAATCTTAAACTAGATCCACAATGAACATATTGTCTCTGATTCTACATCTGGGATCAAGTCTACTTAGTTTACTGTATTCTTCCAAACAGTTAGTGCAATGCTCTGCACACAGTAAGTGCTCAATAAATGCCACTGAATGATTAATGTAAATTCAGGGGTTCCCAACCCTTCCTGAGACACTGGTGAACTTTCCTTCACAGAATCCCTGCGGTCACATCATCCACAGGTGTTTTTTTTTTGGCAGTCTGCCCTGCTGAAACTCACAGCGCTTTCCAAAGTCTTTCCCTTCAGGGAGCAGGCTTATTCTCCATCTGTCTTCCTGGCTCCAGGGTCTTGATACACTTTTCTAGCTCAGACCCTCTTTCAGAATTCCTCCCTTGTTACTGGCTGTATTCCACCTGATGTCATCAGGTGAGTGAACAACATGTTATGTAAAATAACGTCCCCCCGGGGAAAGGTCATGAGGAGGGGGCAGTTTTCTTGTTCCAGGGTCTCTGGAAACACCTACTTCTGTGATAGTCTAGCCTTGATTCATTCCTTCATTCAATCGTATTTATTGAGCACCTACTGTGTGCAAAGCACTGTATTAAGCGCTTGGAATGTGTAGTTTGGCAACAGATAAAGACAATCCCTGACCAACAATGGGCTCACTTGATCTGGACCAGTGCTGTGGCCAAGTAGCAACAGTAAAGGACGGGGAGTTAAGAAGTCTGGGTTCTAATTCTGGCTCTGCCTCTCACCTATGTGACCTTGGGCATTTCATTTACTTCTCTATGCCTCAGTTTCCTCAAATGTAAAATGGAGATTCATTACCTATTCTTCCTCCCCCTTAGACTGTGCATCCCTCATGAGACAGGGACTCTGTATTATTTGCTTGTATGGTAACTACCCCAGTGCTTGGAACATAATAAATGGTTAACAGAGTCCTTTATTATTATCATTATTTTGCATCCCAGTGCCTGCTCCCCTGGTATGACAATATTAGATTTGATCACTTTTCCATGCTTCCAGTTCCTCAGCTCAGAATAAAGATTCCTGCCTCCCAGGGGCTTTGTAAGTGTGCTGATACCCAGAGAAGGGGCTATACCAACCCATGGGAGATTTAAAAAAAATCCAGTCCTCCCCAGCATATTCGATTATCCATCAATCAATCATATTTATTGAACACTTACTATGTGCAGAGCACTGTACTAAGTGCTTCGGAGAGAACAATATAGTAGAATTAGCAGACCTCTTCACTGCCCACATGAGCTTAGAGTCTAGAAGGGGAGACAGATATTAATATGAAAAAATAGTAATTTATAATCTATAATTTAAAGATAAATAAAATATTAAATTAGTACTAAAGTCTAATAACTGGGCAGGGCCAGTTAGATGAAAGTCAAAGTTGGAGGAAGAGGACTACTTCACCTGGAACAGCACAAAAATGCAAAAGCAAGATGAAGGTGACTTAGACCGGCGAGGATGAAGGATGGAGCTTGGAACTACTGGAGGGAAGGCTGACAAGTAGGACTGAGAAGCATCATACCACGCTACTGCGACCCTCCCGATCACCATCCCGGAGGAAGTGCTCAGCAGATGGGCCGGCTGGCCAGAGGCCTGGCCCATCCTCCGGGGCGGAGACAGACTGGCTTCTGGCTCTCTCCCCAAGTTAGAATGAAGTGATGTTTTGGGGCTGTGGGTGGCGGCACTGGTGCGGTAGAATAATGGGCCATTAATGCCAAACCGGCACCACCTTCTTGGCGTCCTCCATCTCGGGAAATGGAATGGCAGATCACAGAAGTTGGGGATGGGCTGTGAGCATTAAATCAGCCCCTCTGATCTCCTTTGACGCAGGTCCTATAGGGCCTCTAGCTCTGTTATCCTCCACCCAGACTGAAGAGCGGGCGATCACCTGATCCATCGGAGCCGGCCACCCAACAACCTGCACCAGTCCAACCCTGGGAGATTGTCTTTTGGCTACAAAGAGTGGGGCCTCCTGGGCTTTAAGGTGTGTAACCCCTGAGGTACCTCCCCACTGCCGTCTGCATGTGGTGCAGTGAAGCCATCTGCCGGGGTGGGTCTGAAGTTCTTGGGTAGTGTTACAACCACGTCATGACAGGAGATTGTCCTCAGATAGAGGCCGGGTCAGATGGTAAACAGATACTCACACTCGATCTTAGGCCAGGGCCTGGGATGCCCACCACCGAGGGCTCCAATGTCTCTACAGGATTTTGAAGCCAGGGTGGAGAGAGTGACACGTAAGAAGGGATGGAGGCGCTGTGTGTGAGTGTGTGTGGGGGTGTATAATCAGAAAAGTATGGATTATGCAGGTAATGATCTTGCTGATCTTCTGAATCAATCACTCAAATTGATTGGTGTAGACCACTGTACTGAGCACTTGGAAGGGTACAATAGAATTAGTAAACTTCATTCCTGCCCTCAAGGATCTTACAATCTAATGGGGAAGACACACAAAATAAATTTCAGGTAGGATGAAGCCCCAAAGTTTAAAATAATGTAAGTACTAGAGTGATGGGGAGGGAGGACTGAATACCCAAGTGCTTCGGTAACCAAGAAATGTTGAAGGGGAGATTAATAAGGGAAGAGATGTGATTTCAGAAACCACTTGCAGATGGGGAGAGCAGGGATCTTCTGGGTGTGGAGTGGGAGGCAGCTTCAGGTAGAAAGGAGGGTGTGAGCAAAGGAGTCGGTGGTGAAAGCGATGAGAATGAGGCAAAGTGAATAGGCTGGCTTGGAAGGAGTCAAGCGTGTGGGCTGGGATGTGGGCAGAGAGAGCTAACAACACCTTAAAGCAGAAATTTCCAGTTGATGGGGAGAGGAATAGGTAGCCATTGGAGGATTTTCAGGATCAATCAATTGTATTTATTGAGTGCTTACTGTGTGCAGAGCACTGTACTAAGAGCTTGGGTGAGTGCAGTGTAATAGAGTTGATAGACACGTTCCCTGCCCATAAAGAGCTTTCAGTCTAGAGATGGAGACAGATATTAATATAAATAAATTCTAGATAAGGTGCTTTGGGACTGAGGGAGGACTGAAAAAAGGGAGCAAATCCAAGTACTGAAGGGAGCAGGAGAAGAGGAAATGAAAGTCAAGGAAAGCCTCTTGGTGGAAATTTACCTTCAATAAGGCTTGAAGGTGAGGAAAGAATTGTCAGATATGAAGATGGAGGGCATTCCAGGCCAGAGGTAGGACATGAGCAAGAGGTCATCGGCATGATTGATAGGATAGAGGTACGGCAAGTAAATTGGCATTAGAGAAGCAAAGGGTGTTGCCTGGGTTGTAGTAGGTGAGCAGCAAGGTTATTGAAAGATTTAAACCCGATGATAAAGAGTTAGTAGCCCTAAATTCCTGACCTCCAGGATTTTACAATCTAGTGGGGAAAACACACAAAATAAATCACAGGTAGAAGGAAACACCCACGTTTAAAAATGTGTATATATGCACTGGAGTGTGGGGAGGGAGGAGTGCATCCAGCATGATGTTTTAATTGAATGATTAATCAATTGTATTTATTGAACACTTGAAGTGTGCAAAGCATTGTACTAAGCACTTGGAGGAGTACAATATAACAGAGTTGTTAGACACAATCCCTGCCTACAGGGAGTTTACAGGTTAGAATGTTCTGGGCAGCAGAGTATGGACTGGAGAGGGGAGAGGCTGGAGGCAGGGAGGTGAGCAAGGATGCAATAGTTGAGTCAGGAGATGGCATTCTGAGTGGGTACCTGAATTAATTAATCTTTGCTGTTTACACTACCTTTGTAGAGAATACAAAACTCCTTTCAGTGGGTGATAGCTACAGGAATTATACCTTGTGATTCATGCAGGTGTTCATGGGATTTAACAGGTCCGGCATCCCTCTAATAATAATAATGCTGGTATTTGTTAAGTGCTTACTATGTGCCAAGCACTGCTGTAAGCACTGGGGTAGATACAAGGTAATCAGATTGTCCCATGTGGGGCTCACAGTCTCAATCCCCAATTCACAAATGAGGTAACTGAGGATCAGAGAAGTGAAGTGACTTGCTCAAAGTCACACAGCTGATAAGTGACAAAATGGGGTTTAGAACCCATGACCTCCAAAGCCCGTGCTTTTTCCACTAAGCCACCCTGCTTCTCAAGGGGAAGTAGCTATGGGCTGGATGTAGACAGTTACCAGTCAGACTTTCAGAGGTGAAACAACAAGCCCTCTGCAGATGGACCTCCTGGTGCCAGTGACTGTACTGCTGAATGCCAAGACAGTTTCCCTTGACACCATAGAGTTGGGCTGTAGGAAGACTGAGGACACTACAGCTGTCCCAGGATGCTCTGCTGCAGAGGAGGAGGATTGATTTAGGGTTCCCCTTGAGCTGGTGCACTCCTAAGCCCTAGAAGTCTGGAGCATATGGCTTTTTTTGAGGCAGAGGGGGCTAGCCATCAGAGAGCTGACTGGGCTAGCCTGTCTGACCTGAGAGGCCCATTGGTGAAAGGTCAGGATGCCCGGGAGTTTGAGGTTTGCTTAATGCAGTAGCCATGGGAACCATGTCCCTTTTCTTGGAGTAAATACCCCGGGGAGAGGGGTAGAAGCTGGCACCTGGCCAGGCTGCAAAAATCCTTCTGGATCACACGGGCTTGGAGCGTATTTTTCTGCGATGCCAGGACAATGCCACTTCCTGGCATCAGGAAAACAACAGGTTTGAGGGACTCTGTGACTGGCCAGAGCCCTGAGTCAGCAGCTCTGCAGGGGCTGTTGGATGAAACAAGCACGGGGTATAAATATGCATACATTCAACCATATTTATGCAGTGCTTACTGTGTACAGAGTACTGTATTAAGCACTTGGGAGAGTACAGTACAACCATAAACAAATTCCCTGCCCACAGAGAGCTTACTGTCTAGGGACTGTATTGCTTCCCTTCATCTTAAATGCACTATTGAAGGCCAAGGGGAAGACTACAGCTCAACTTAGGGCCTGGGAGAAAGATATTCACATATTCAGCTCATTACCTGCTGGGATTCCCCTTTCCTGGTGGTTCACAGTCACTCTTGAGCCCCCCTCTCTTTTGTTGTGCCTCTTCTTTGCTGTACATCTTACCACCCTTAGATTGTGACTCTTGTGGGGGACAGGGAGTGTGGACCTGATTATCTTGTATCTTTCTCAGTGCTTATAACAGTGCCGGCCACATATGAGTGCTCTATAAATACCACAGTTATTATTATTATTGTTATTATTATGAAGCTAACCTATTCCCCTATCACTGGGGATGGGGCAGGGGGAGAAGCAGGGACAGAGGGGATGGAGAATAGCTGTTCACCTCTGCCATTCCACACTAACAACCAAGTTCCCAAGAGCTGGTCTCCCTGGTAATCAATCAATCAATGATAATTATTGAGTGCTTACTATGTGCAAAGCACTGTATGAAGCCCTTGGTAGCGTACAATATAACAGAGTTGGTAGTCACATTCCCTGCCCACAATTAGCTTACAGTTCAGAAGGAGAATACTAAATTTACTCGGAGGCCTTACCAAATGAAGAGCCTCTGTCTGGTAGATGGAGATGGAAAAAGTAGGTTTGGGAATCAGAGTGAGGGCAGTCAGGTGGGTTAGTTTGTGTGCCGAAGAACCCCAAGTCCCCTGGTAGTTTAAGGGCTTCCTTTTAATCATTTTTACTCCCTCAACACCCTTCTTAAGCCAGGTGGTCATGGTTTGGGGTTTGACTTTTGAGACTGAGGCAGCAGAGACCTCTATCCTCATGCTCACCAGCCAGGGGGTTTGGGAAGAGGAGCTTTTTTAGAAGAAGCGTCCTGATGTGAGTGTAGTCTTTGGTTCACTCTTTGCTGTTGGCTCAGATGGGCCAGAGAAACCTCTGTCTCCTGTCGAGCTGGATGCCACTGTCCTCTTTTGCTTTATTCCAGTGGCAAAGCTGTGCTAAAGCCTGGGCTTCCTTCATACTCCTAGTCCCCAAATATCTCTTCTGGTTTTAGTCCTGGAATAACTCACTTCCCGTAGAGAGAAGGGCCTGCTTCTGAGGAAGGGACAAATTTCCCTATCATTTCCTTTGCGGTTCTTGTTCTTCCCCTTGCCCAAATCCATTCCCTCCCCCTTTTTTATAGTGCAGCCTAGGATTCCTCCTGTAGAAACTCCCTGGATTGATTTTTACCTCTTCCCACCCTGTTCCCAGCTCCTCATAATAATGTTGGTATTTGTTAAGCGCTTACTATGTGCAGGGCACTGGTCTAAGTGCTGGGGTAGATATAGGGTAATCAGGTTGTCCCACATGAGGCTCACAGTTAATCCCCATTTTACAGATGAGGTAAGTGAGGCACAGAGAAGTTAAGTGACTTGCCCACAGTCACACAGCTGACAAGTTTAGAGCTGGGATTCGAACCCATGACCTCTGACTCCCAAGCCCAGCCTCTTTCCACTGAGCCACATTGCTTCTCTTCCCTCTTCAATCTATACTTCACTCCGCTGCCCGGATTATCTTTCTGCAGAAATGCTCTGGGCATGTCACTCCCCTCCTCAAAAATCTCCAGTGGTTGCCTATCAACTTTTGCAAGAAGCAAAAACTCCTCCCTAGTGGCTTCAAAGCTCTCTATCACCTTGCCTCCTCCTACCTCAACTCCCTTCTCTCCTCTTACAGCCCAACCTGCACACTCTGCTCCTCTGCTGCTAACCTCCTCACTGTGCCTCATTCCTGCCTGTCCCACTGACGACCCCTGGCCCACATTCTACCTCTGACCTGGAATGCCTTCCCCCCTCACATCCACCAAACTAGCACTCTTCCCCTCTTTAAAGCTCTCCAGGAGGCCTTCCCAGACTAAGCCCTCCCTTTCCCTCTGCTCCTCCTTCCTTTCCCATTGCCCCTACTCCCTCCCTCTGCTCTATCCCCTTCCCCTCCCCACAGCACTTATATATATTTGTACATATTTATTACTCTATTTTATTAATGATGTGCATTTATCTATTTTGGTGGTAGTGATGCCTGTCTACTTGTTTTGTTTTGTTGTCTGTCTTTCCCTTCTAGTCTGTGAGCCCGTTGTTGGGTATGGATTGTCTCTATCTGTTGCCGAATTTTACTTCCCAAGTGCTCAGTACAGTGCTCTGCACACAGTAAGCACTCAATAAATATGACTGACTGACTGAATGAATGAATGAAGTAATGCTATCAGAAAGAAGTCCCCAGGCCTTCAGTTCTCCTTTTGGAGAACAGCTCAAATAACCTGTGAAGGTTGACCTTTATACTCTACTACTTCCTCCTGTCTGTAATACATTTTAAGTTTTGTCTCTCCCTGCTAGATGGCAAGCCCCTTGAGGGCTGGGGTCATGTCTACTCATTCTACTGTACTCTCCCAAGTCCTTAAAAAAACAGTTCTGCACATATCACCTTGTTTGTTCACTAAAGCTCAGTAACAGGTGAATAGTAAGAGCTCAGAATATGGGGTAAGCTAGTCAACTGAACTGATGAGACGGAGAAATATAAGGGGTAGTCTCTTCTCCGGTCATCCAGAATATCTCTGTAAAACACACACACACCACACACACCTATATATATATTCCACCAATCCCCACTTCTGCCTTGTAAGGCAACCTAGTCATTCCTCACAACTAATTGCTTATGGCAGGGTCATCCAATGATTTCTCTCAGCATCATCTGCTGTGTCTGGGTTGGGGGAACTTGCTACAGCACAAAGGCAGTCAGTCTTGGGAAGTAGTCCAGCTCAAATCTGCAGCCATCTGTTAATAGGGTAATAGATTATACTGTAGCATGAAAAAGTTGACTGATTGAGTATCCCCTTAAGAGAAGGTTGAAGCCGTGGGGCCGTGTATCAGCTAAGGGTGTTACATCTTGGGAAGACTCTTAGCACAGGAATGGTCGACTGGAATCCTGAAGGAATTAGGACACAATTTAAAAGGAATTCATTCATTCAATAGTATTTATTGAGCGCTTACTATGTGCAGAGCACTGTACTAAGCGCTTGGGATGAACAAGTCGGCAACAGATAGAGACAGTCCCTGCCGTTTGACGGGCTTACAGTCTAATCGGGGGAGGGATCTCAAAGGAGTGCAGGTCTAGATAGTAATGTATTGTCATTTTTAGATCTAATTTGTTTATTTCCCTCCTTCTCAGTGAGCAGAGAGACATGATCCTGGGGGAGACCTCCTCAGTCAGCAGGAAGTGAAGGGTGAGCAGGCCCTGAATGTCTTTTAACTCCATCCTGTTCTGCCTAAGCATTTAGGAAAGTACAACAGAAGCAAAGCACATTCCATGCTCATATAGAGCTTACAGTTTAATGGTGAAAACAGTCCTACAAAATGATGTATCTATAAATAATGGAAGCAGTAAGAAGAACAGGGATCATATAGGTGGAGGAGTGAATTGTCCAGGAAAAAATTTGAAAAATGGCATATATAAATGAGCATATGAGTGGGGAAGTGCTGGGGTGGCTGTTAGGTTTCTATGGCTTGAGGTGCAAGGAATAATCAGGGAAGGAGAGAAGACTTTGATGGAGGTAGGTTTTTGGGAGTCCCCTGAAGATGGGGAAGACTGAGGTCTACATTCAGTCAGACTTGTTGGTTCCAGTGAGAACATGACTAACAGTTATAAAAGAGCACAACAGGCACCAGCCAAATTATTAGCATGAAAATAAATTCATCTGTGCAGGTTCTTGATCCCGAAGACTTCATGATAGACCAAGATTGTTGACATGCATGATGGAAGACTTCATCCATGTGTACAGTCATTTGTCTTGTCATGTGGGGGTTATGTTCATGAAGAACCTTGTGTTAAGGAAAAATTCCACTGTAGCAGTAATAATAGTTGTGGTATTTGTTAAGTGCTTACTATGTGCCTGGCACTATATTAGTACTGGGGTAGATGCAAGTAAATCATGTAGGACGCGGTCCTTGTCCCACAGGAGCTCACAATCTCAATCCCCATTTTTCAGATGAGGTAACTGAGGCACAGAGAAGTGAAATGACTTGCCCAAGGTCACATAGCAGACAAATTCCAGAGCTGAGATTAGAACCCATGTCCTTCTGACTCCCAGACCTGTGCTCTTTCCACTAGGTCACATTGCTTCTCTCTCCTTGACTGATAACAAGTTGTGTTTTATTCTGACACACATTGTCAGAATGATGTTTTTAATTTCAAAAACAGGTATGATGGCAGAACTAGCTATATACTATTCATTCATGTCACTGGTCCCTTTAGCAAATTAGCCTAACTAGAACAAAATTCATCATTCATCATTTTTTCCCATTTATTCATAATCACCAACAGCATTTATTTGAGCTATGCCTACCTTTTAAAATCAAATGGCCATGCCCAATCATCACTGCAACTATGCCCCAGAGTGAACGATATGAAGGAAGAGAGAGAAAAAGCTGGACAGACTTAGCACAGCACTATCGGTGTCTGATAGACTAATTCTCATGTGAGATTTCAATGCCCATGTGGGCAGTGATGCTGGAACATGGAGAGAAATAATTGGACAAAGAGGAATTGGTAAATTAACCAGCAGTGGTCTTCTCTTGCTCAGTGAATGTGCCAGACATCAACCCAAGTTTTTACATTTAATGAATAAGAGAAAGCTGAACTCAAGATCCAAGCAGAGGCCTTTGATAGATTTTTTTTATGGTATTAAGTGCTTACTATGTGTCACACTCTGTTATAAGCACTGGGGAAGATAGAAGTTAACTAGGTTGGACACAGTCTTTGTGCCACAGTCAAAGTAGTAGCATTGTTGGAAAGCCAGTCTCAGAGGATTTTCAGATTACCACTCCCTGAGTGCTGAGTGCCTGGACTGATCATCGCCTTATAATTCAAACTTCCCCTAAGGTAATACTAAAGTGGCATCTGAACCACCCAGTTGGTTGGCTGAATGTCAAACTCCCGAAGTAGAACACACCAGGAATTTCCCAGTAACATCAAAGCAGCCTTGTTAGAACACAAACCTTCCTTGTTTCTGCCAAGGAAACTAACAATTGGTGTCTTTCTACAGCCTGCTCACTACCAGGTACCTGAAGGTCTTTCAGGCCATAATCGTAGGCCTGGGGAGATGAGAGAAACCTAGAGATCTGAGACCTATTTGTAACAAAACAATGCTCTATCAATACCTTGTGTATCTTCCAAACCCGATATGAGAGATACTTATCGATGCCTATTTGTATTGATGTCTGTCTCCCTGCTCTAGACTGTAAGCTGGTTAATAATAACAATGATGATATTTGTTAAGCGCTTACTATGTGCCAAGCACTGTTCTAAGCACTGGGGTAGATACAAGGTAATTAGGTTGTCCCACATGGGGCTCACAGTCTTATCCCGTCTCTGCCACTTGTCAGCTATGTGACTGTGGGCAAGTAATTTAACTTCTCTGTGCCTCAGTTACCTCATCTGTAAAATGGGGATTAAGACTGTGAGCCTCACGTGGGACAACCTGATTACCCTGTATTTACCCCAGCGCTTAGAACAGTGCTCTGCACATAGTAAGCGCTTAACAAATACCAACATTATTATTAATCCCCATTTTACAGATGAGGTAACTGAGGCACAGACAAGGTAAGTGGCTTGCCCAAGGTCAAACAGCAGACAGGTGGCAGAGCCGGGATTAGAGCCCATGTCCTCTGACTCCCAAGCCCATACTCTTTCCCTAAGCCTCGCTGCTTATTGTGGACAGGGAATGTGTCTTCCCACTCTTGCACTGTACTCTCCCAAGTGTTTAGGACAGCACCCTTGCACATAATAAGTGCTCAATAAATATCACTGATTAACTATGCTATGGAATGCAGAACCAGCTAAGACATAGGTGGGACAAGACCTTGTATTTTCTTAACACCCCACCTTAGTTTACTTTAATTTAGAAACTCCTTACCATCAACTTTAGAGCACTCAATCACCATGCCCCCTTCTACCTCACCTCGCTGCTCTCTTACTATAACCCAGCCTGCATACTTTGCATCTCTAATGCCAACCTACTCACTGTGCCTCTATCTCATCTATCTCACCATCTTCCTCTTACCCACATCCTGCCTCTGGCCTGGAACGCCTTCCCTCTTCATATCTGACACCGTCAAAACCCTACTGAAGGCATACCTCCTCCAAGAGTCCTTCCCTGACTGTCCTCATTTCCTATTTTCCCATTCCTTTCCATGTCTCCCTTTATTTCTAGATTCTGAGCCTATTGTTGGGTAGCGATTGTCTCTATCTGTTGCTGAATTGTACTTTCCAATTGCTTAGTACAGTGCTCTGCACACAGTAAGTGCTCAATAAATAAGATTGAATGAATGAATCAATGAACTTACCCCCTGACTCTCAGCCCCACAGCCCTTAAATACATATCTGGACTTTATTAATTTATATTAATGTCTCTATCTGTTACGTTGTACTCTCTCAATAATAATCTTGGTATTTGTTAAGCGCTTACTATGTGCCGAGCACTGTTCTAAGCGCTGGGGTAGATACAGGGGAATCAGGTTGTCCCACGTGAGGCTCTCAAGTGCTTAGTACAGTGGTCTGCACAAGAGAAGCAGCGTGGCTCACTGGAAAAAGCACGGGCTTTGGAGTCAGAGGTCATGGGTTCGAACCCCGGCTCTGCCACTTGCCAGCTGTGTGACTTTGGGCAAGTCACTTAACTTCTTGGTGCCTCAGTTCCCTCATCTGTAAAATGGGGATTAAGACTGTGAGCCCCACGTGGGACAACCTGATTCCCCTGTGTCTACCCCAGCGCTTAGAACAGTGCTCGGAACATAGTAAGCGCTTAACAAATACCAACATTATTATTATTATTATTAAGAAGTGCTCAAGTGATTGAGACTTTCACATCAGTGCTTGGTGAAGTCCCCATGCCTAGTAGACCTTTGAAGAATGCAGAGTCCCAGGATCTGGTAATATACCAACTGAGAGCCACAAACCAGGAGAGAACGTGCTGCTTTGTCTCCTTCTTAGCTCTTTCTTGATATAAGGAACCCTGAAGAAATGGGGCCAGATTTTAAGGTTCCCTCCAGTGTTACCATCTTCAAGAAGAAGGGAGAGGAGAAGACTGAGGAAAGCATTATTGGATTGAAATCCAAGAGACCTGTGTTCTCCTCCCAGCTTTGCCTCTTATTGGCTGGGTGACCTCGGGTGAGTTGTCTAACCCATTTGGGCCTCGGTTTGTACAACTGTAAAATGGGGGTGCTATCTCTGTCCCTTGAATGATCATCCCCCTGAAGAATGAGGACTATCTGCCCTGATTATTAAACCCCACAGTTAGCATAATACTTTTGCATATAGTAGGTTCTTAATAAGAGAAGCATAATGGCTCAGTGGAAAGAGCATGGGCTTTGGAGTCAGAGATCATGGGTTTGAATTCCGGCTCTGCCACTTGTCAGCTCTGTGACTGTGGGCAAGTCACTTAACTTCTCTGTGCCTCAGTTACCTCATCTGTAAAATGGGGATGAAGACTGTGAGCCCCATGTGGGACAACCTGATTCCCCTCTGTCTACCCCAGTGCTTAGAACAGTGCTCTGCACATAGTAAGCGCTTAACAAATGCCAACATTATTATTATTATTAATAATAAATACCACTATTACTATGGCTGGCAAGATTCTGGCTGAGTTCTCAGACTACTGAAAAATCCCAGAATCATAATTCTGCTTAAGACCTGCCCTGACTGCATTTCAAATAGAGATATCCAAATGCCAGGAAACCACACCCCAAATAGCATTGGTTGGTCTTACAAATATATGAGATCTTAGAAAGATTTGGGCCCTGACTATTCCTGAAAGAGTCTGTCTTAAAACGTTTGCCATGACCTTAGAGTTCAGCACAATGGTATGTATGGCCATGTCAGAATTGGAGGGGCCTTAGCTCTCTCCCTGCTATTTAGTGTGTTTGTTGCCCGCACACTTTGCTTGTGTAAAGCCATCTGCTTCAAGGTGCATTGGTTTCACTTCTCTTGCCTTTGTCCTCTCGCTCACCTCCTACAACCTGTCTGGAACATCCCCTGCCTCACCGCCACCCCCCCCCCCCCATTACCCAGCAAGCCACTATTGTCCCCATCTTCAAAGCACTATTGATATCACTGACAAATACCTCACCACCTCACCCTATTGCCTCCTCCCCTCCAACTTCTCTGCTTTAATTGAATCCTCACCCCTTAAACATTTAGAGAAGCAGCATGGCATAGCGGATAGAGCATGGGCCTGGGAATCAGAAGGACCCGGCTTCTAATCCCAGCTCTGCCACTTGTCTGCTGTGTGACCTTGGCCAAGTCACTTGAGTTCTCTGGGCCTCTGTTATCTGTAAAATGGGGATTAAGAGTGAGAGTCCCATGTGGCAACAGGGACTCTGTCCAACCCAACTTTCTTGAATCCATCCCAGTGTTTAGTATAGTGCCTGGTACATAGTAAGCACCTAAACACTACAATTATTATTTTTACTACCTAGGGACTCATCCCAACCTCAGCACTTAGGCGCTTTTGTTTGTACTTTGTTGCTTCCTCCACCTGTAATTTATTTTAATGACTCCCCCGCTAAATTTTAAATATCTTTGAAGTCACAGATCATGTATCTCCTAAGTGCTTAGTACAGTCCTCTACATAGAGTAAGTTCCTGATAAAAACTATTAATTGACTGAGATCCTTTCCCCATGATCAGCAATTAAAGTAGGGTTGGGGGATAGGTTCAGTCTTCTTCTGCCTTTTCTTATGTCGAGGTGGTCAGAGGAAAGTGAGGAAATATTGGAGTTGGTGTTCAAATACGATTTGGATCCCCTGGGAACCTTCGCTCAACAGGCTGAGAGCATTATCAGAAGTCCTGGAACTGCTCCTACGGGAGTTGTTTTCAGCTGTGCTCTTGGAGCCCCCGCATAGGAAGATGAACTGCTCCTCAGAATCAGGAAGGTGTAATGGGTTATCAATTATTCTGAAGAAGACTGAAGTTATTTACCTGACACAAAAGGGTTTGCACATCTGGAAAACCTTTATACAATCAAGGATCATGTCAGGGACGCTGTTAGTTAGAGAAGCAGCATGGCTCAGTGGAAAGAGCACGGGCTTTGGAGTCAGAGGTCACGGGTTTGAATCCTGGCTCGGCCACTTGTCAGCTGTGTGACTTTGGGCAAGTCACTTCACTTCTCAGTTCCCTCATCTGTAAAATGGGGATGAAGACTGTGAGCCCCACGTGGGACAACCTCATTCCCCTGTGTCTACCCCAGCGCTTAGAACAGTGCTCAGCACATAGTAAGTGCTTAACAAATACCACCATTATTATTATTATTAGTGCTGTCGCTGAATTGTTACCTCTGGGGCACATTGTTTAATGGTGCAACAAAAGACCGTCACTACTACTGGAAAACAAATTAGGTTCATGTCCTGATGGAGATAGCATACATAGTTCCGTTCTTTTTTTATGGTATCTGTTATATATTATGTGCCAGGCATTGGATTAAGCACTGAGGTAGATATAAGGTAATCAGGTTGGACATAGTCTTAATTCCCATTTTACGGATGAGGTAACTGAGGCCCAGAGAAATGAAGTGACTTGTCCCGGGTCACCTAGCAAACAAGTGGTGGAACTGGGATTAGAACCCAGGTCCTTCTGACTCTCTGGCCCATGCTCTATGCACTAGGCCATGCTGTTTTCACTTCTCCCCACAACCTCAAACTAACATCCTATGCAATATAGGCAGCTGTAGTCAGATCTCTTGCTGACAGAGAATCAGCAGTGCCTTTCAATAACATTTGGAAGCTGAGTTGTGCTCCCCCTGAATGGCAAAAGCAATGAAAAGGAGCCCTACTTTTTTTTTTCTTGGGCCTGTTTGTGCAAGATATTCTCACATTTGTGGATAAAATATCTCCCTTGCCATCTTGGAGCCAAAGGGCAGCTGTACAGGGAGAGGATGTAAATTTTTGACATGCAGAGAGGCTTCTATGCTTGCTCTTATGTAGACAAACTTGAATCCACCCCCTCCAATCACTCCAATTAATCAATAGTATTTATCGAGTGCTTACTGTGTGCAGAACACTGTACTGAGAACTTGGGAAAGTACAATACAACAGCTTTGGTAGACACAATCCCTGCCTACAAGGAGCTTAGAGGTAAGAGTGGGAGACAGACATTAAAATAATTTAGGGCTGTAAATAAGTGCTGTGGGGACTGAGGGTGGGGTGAATATCAAGTGCTTAAAGGGTACAGATTGAAATGGGAGATCCAGAAGGGAGAGGGAGCAGGGGGAAAGGGGGCTCTTGGAAAAGATGTGATTTTAGTAGGGCTTTATAGGTGGGGAGAGTGATGGTCTGAGAGGGAGGTAGTTCCGGGCCAGTGTGAGGATGTCTCCCATAGACCTGGCCTGCCCTTGCCCTGATACAGCAGAGCAGGTGCCAGGTCGGGTATGGTGATGGGATTTAGGGAACACCTGGGTCACCAAAGGATGGGCCCAGCTGGGCTCAGGCCAGAGCTGGGTATGCAGATGAGAGAGTAAGGGGGCACTGCAAAGTGTCTGGGGTTATTGGAGACTCCATCCCGGGAGCCCCAGTTATTCCCAGAGACACTCCCCTCCCTGACCATGGCTGGTCAGTCCACTTGGCCCCTCCCAGCCCACCCCCACTGCCCTTCCTCCCCCACCCCAACCCAAGCCAGAAACTACTTAACCGTTATGTCTACCCTGAACCGCAAGGGGCCAAAGTCAGTCCGGGTAGTTGGTTATTCCAGATAGCTGAATTTTACTCTAACCTTATCCAGTGAATCTTTGGGTTAAATTTAGCCTGTCTGCTCCTACAATATATATTGCTTCTGACACAATATTTAATGTTTATGTACATTTATTTGTTTTCCAATAAACCCCTTATTTATAAGGCTATTCATGTGCTTATGATGTGCTAAGGACTATTCTAAGCTCTGGGGTACCTATATAATAATCGGGTATGACTCAGTCCCTGACCCATGCAGGGCTTACAGGCTAAGTAGGAGGGAGTCAAGGTATTGAATCCCCATTTTGCAGATGGGGAAACCAAGGCACGAAGAAGTTAAGCGACTTGCCCTAGATCACAGAGTAATCGAGTGGCAGAGCCAGCAGAACCTAGCACCTCTGACTTCCAGGACCGTGCTCTTTCCGCTAGGCCACACTGCTTGCTCTAAGAATGGGATTTCCTCAACAACAAGGATTAAGCTTTGCCCACAGTGGATGCTCAATAAACAGTCTTGCACCACAAGAGCAGAGACTTATCTTCTACTTGTAATATTTCCCAGTGATTGCATAAAGTACCTACTAACTGCCACTACTATTGCTATCCTGTGTGTGTGTGTGTATATTTGTGTAAGAGAGAAGCAGGAAAAGGGACATAGCTGTGAAGAGCTAGGATTCAAAATGTTTCAATTAAAAACAGGGTGGCTGGTTGAGAGCACTGCCGTTCGGGAGATGGCCATATCATTAGGCAGAAGTGAAGAAGGCCCTGAGCATTATAGAGAGCAGATCCAACTGTGCCACCTAATAGATGCTGTGGGAAAAAATGTTACCTTGTATCAGCCTTATTGGCCCCACTTGCACCCATAGGTCAAAGATGCTCAATCCCATGAAGACTTAGTGGAAACAGCAGGGGACTGGGAGTCAGGTGATTTGGTTTCTAATCCGGGCTCTGCTACCTGCCTGTTGTGTGACCTTGGGCAAGTCACTTAGCTGATCTATGCCTTAGTTTACTCTTCTGTAAAATGAGGATAAAACAGCTGTTCTCCACCGACTTAGACAATGATCCCTAAGTGGGATAAGGATGATCTGATTTGATTCTATTGTATCTACCCCAGTTCAGTACTTAGTGCCCAATAAATGCTTATCAAATATCACAATAATTAGTGTCCTTTTCAAACCCCAAAACAAATCTCTAAATGTTTATAGCCTGTTTGACTAGGGACTCCTGGCTTCTATTCTAGTTTCTTCCTAGTTGATGATGGGCAATTTGATTGATTACCTATCTGCTCTAAGGCAGAGCTTACCAACCAATGCACTGTGGACTGTGCATCTACCCAGAAAGTTTCCAGGCTCACCCTGAGATTTTCCCTAGCTGCCATTTTGGATCTGCCTGCGAGGGAAGCAGCATGGCCCAGTGGAAAGAGCCCAGGTCTAGGAGTCAGAGGACCTGGGTTCTAAACGCAAGTCTGCCAAGTGTCTGCTGTGTGACCTTGGGCAAGTCACTTAACTTCTCTGTGCCTCAGTTACCTCATCTATAAAATGGCAATTAAACCCACTCCTTCCTACTTAGACTGCAAGCCCCATATGGGTCATGGGCCATGTCCAACCTGTTTTACTTGTATCTCCAGCACTTAGCATAGTGCTTGGCACATAGTAAGTGCTTAAATACTATAATTATGATAATTTATTAATTATTATTGTGCCCATGCTTCTGGGGGAGGGATCCCAGACCTTTTCTTCTCTATTAGAAACGAACTTAAACCAATTCAACTGGTAAAATGCATTCTAAAGAGCGTGACCAGTTCTTCTGCAGAATGGCTTGGAATGTTTATGTAAAGACCTAAAAGTTTTGAGGAAAAAAGTGAAGGACCACAGTGGATATTTCTGCCTTTCTTTTGCTTGGGTTTAAGACTCTGTTGAGGACTGGGAAAGGGAGAGAGAAACTAGCTGGGGAGTGGAAATCCTGTGTCGAGGACTGGGTGTTCTCATCTTTCTGCCATGGTGCGTCAGAGAGAACATGTACAGATTTGCTGTAATTGACCTTTCAAACCAAACCGAGTTGTATGTCTCCTACATGAAGGGATTGTTGACAAGTCTCTGGCAGGAGGCAGAATGTGGAGAAGAAAGGCCGGGATAAATAGCGGAGCAGCAGGGAGAGCACACATGGGCCCGAGGAGATGGAGCGGGTGGTTGGGGGAGAGGAGCAGGCCTGTGGTTATTTTGTCAGTGTCTCTGACATGCTGTTCTGCCAGGGTCTCTGATGATGAATGCCTTCAAAGTGTGAAAGGGAAAAGAAAGAGTGCGTGTATGTGTGTTGGGAGGTTGTGTGAGCATGTTTATATTTCAGAATGTAGGTATGCTAGAACACTAGAAAGTACAGGTGATATCTGAGAAGACCGCTTCACTGTAAGCTCATTTTGGGGCCATTATTCCAGGACATGAAACCCTATTTCTGTCTCTACCACTTGTTGATTTGTTCCTTCCTCTAGGCCTTCAATTATGCCATTGGAGCCCATCTTCTTCTTAGGAGCTGAAAAGATGAATGGAATTTTAAAGAATGGAATTCATAAAATTAAAACAAAACTGGAAAAGCACTTTGGGTTCTCTGAAAATGGAATTACCTCAATTCAAGGTTTAGTGGTTTGTTATACTTTATACGGATGTCAAGATGAATGACTTAAGTTTGCCAGGTTTTCTGAGCAATGTGGGAGAAATGAAAGATAGAGAGCAAGGGTCTGAAGGAAAATTATAACTATAGGAAAATCTCTTCTCTCAATCAGACAGTTGATCTAGGTTGTGCAGGACTGTGCATATTATAGCACTTGTGCACATCTCTTTATGTTTGGCTGCTTCCCGGACCTGAAATTTATTTTAGTGTCTGTCTTCCCTGCTGGATTCTAAACAACTTGAGGGCAGAGATCAAGTGCTTCTTGGTACAGGCTCCACCACAGTAAGCACTCAGTAAATACCACTGATTGATTAACTGAGGCATTCATTCATTCATTCAATAGTATTTATTGAGCGCTTACTATGTGCAGAGCACTGTACTAAGCGCTTGGGATGAACAAGTCGGCAACAGATAGAGACAGTCCCTGCCGTTTGACGGGCTTACAGTCTAATCGGGGGAGACGGACAAACGAGAACAATGGCACTAAACAGCGTCAAGGGGAAGAACATCTCATAAAAACAATGGCAACTAAATAGAATCAAGGCGATGTACAATTCATTAACAAAATAAATAGGGTAACGAAAATATATACAGTTGAGCGGACGGGTACAGTGCTGTGGGGATGGGAAGGGAGAGGTGGAGGAGCAGAGGGAAAAGGGGAAAATGAGGCTTTAGCTGCGGAGAGGTAAAGGGGGGATGGCAGAGGGAGTAGAGGGGGAAGAGGAGCTCAGTCTGGGAAGGCCTCTTGGAGGAGGTGATTTTTAAGTAAGGTTTTGAAGAGGGAAAGAGAATCAGTTTGGCGGAGGTGAGGAGGGAGGGCGTTCCAGGACCGCGGGAGGACGTGACCCAGGGGTCGACGGCGGGATAGGCGAGACCGAGGGACGGCGAGGAGGTGGGCGGCAGAGGAGCGGAGCGTGCGGGGTGGGCGGTAGAAAGAGAGAAGGGAGGAGAGGTAGGAAGGGGCAAGGTGATGGAGAGCCTTGAAGCCTAGAGTGAGGAGTTTTTGTCTGGAGCGGAGGTCGATAGGCAACCACTGGAGTTGTTTAAGAAGGGGAGTGACATGCCCAGATCGTTTCTGCAGGAAGATGAGCCGGGCAGCGGAGTGAAGAATAGACCGGAGCGGGGCGAGAGAGGAGGAAGGGAGGTCAGAGAGAAGGCTGACACAGTAGTCTAGTCGGGATATAACGAGAGCCCGTAATAGTCGCCCCCCTTTCCCTCCGCCGCTCTCGCTCCACTAACCCACAGCCCTGGATCACCTCCTCCGTCCGCCTCCTACGCTCCTATGCTCGAGCTGCTGAGCGCTGCTGGCGAAAGTCCAAGCACCAAGCCGACCTCACACACTTCAAATTTATCCTTTCCTGCCTTAACTCTGCCCTCTCCTCCGCCAGGCAAAGCTTCTTCTCCTCCCTCATCGACACCCATGCCCGTCACCCCCGCCGATTGTTCCGGACCTTTAACTCTCTCCTTAGGCCCCCTGTTCCTCCCCCTCCCCCATCTCTCACCCCTAATGATCTGGCCACCTATTTCCTCACGAAAATCAACACGATCAGGTCTGAGCTCCCCAAAGTCACCCCTCCGCCTCTCCCCTCCCCCCCAACAACCCCCTCCCCTACTTTCCCATCCTTCCCTGCAGTATCCTCAGAGGAGATCTCCTCCCTCCTCGCAAGTGCCACCCCCTCCACCTGCGCCTCGGACCCCATTCCCTCTCACCTTCTTAAAACCATCGCCCCTGCCCTCCTCCCTTCCTTAACTTCTATTTTTAACCACTCAATCTCCAAGGGCTCCTTCCCCTCTGCCTTCAAACACGCCCACGTCTCCCCCATCCTAAAAAAACCCGCTCTTGACCCCACTTCCCCCTCCAGTTATCGTCCTATCTCCCTACTACCCTTCCTTTCCAAAATCTTAGAACGAGTCGTCTACAATCGATGCCTAGAATTCCTTAACTCCCATTCTCTCCTAGACCCCCTCCAATCTGGCTTCCGTCCCCTCCACTCTACCGAGACTGCTCTCTCTAAGGTCACCCATGACCTCCTACTTGCCAAATCCAATGGCTCCTACTCCATTCTGATCCTCCTTGACCTCTCTGCTGCCTTTGACACTGTCAACCATCCCCTCCTCCTCCATACCTTATCTCACCTTGGCTTCACGGACTCTGTCCTCTCCTGGTTCTCCTCTTACCTCTCTGGCCGATCATTCTCGGTCTCCTACGCTGGAGCCTCCTCCCCCTCCCATCCTTTAACTGTTGGAGTTCCTCAAGGGTCAGTTCTTGGCCCTCTTCTGTTCTCCATTTACACTCACTCCCTCGGTGAACTCATCTGCTCTCACGGCTTTGACTACCATCTCTACGCAGATGACACGCAGATCTACATCTCCGCCCCTGTCCTCTCCCCCTCCCTTCAGGCTCGCATCTCCTCCTGCCTCCGGGACGTCTCCACCTGGATGTCGGCCCGCCACCTAAAACTCAACATGAGCAAGACTGAGCTCCTCATCTTCCCTCCCAAGCCCGGTCCGCTCCCAGACTTCTCCATCACCGTGGATGGCACGACCATCCTTCCCGTCCCGCAGGCCCGCAATCTCGGTGTCATCCTTGACTCGTCCCTCTCGTTCACCCCACACATCCTATCCGTTACCAAGACCTGCCGGTTTCACCTCTACAATATCGCCAAGATCCGCCCTTTCCTCTCCACCCAAACGGCTACCTTACTATTACGGGCTCTCGTTATATCCCGGCTAGACTACTGTGTCAGCCTTCTCTCTGACCTCCCTTCCTCCTCTCTCGCCCCGCTCCGGTCTATTCTTGACTCCGCTGCCCGGCTCATCTTCCTGCAGAAACGATCTGGGCATGTCACTCCCCTTCTTAAACAACTCATCATTCTTGGTATCTGAGAATCCATTCATTCATTCATTCAATCGTATTTATTGAGCATTTACTTCATGCAGAGACTGTACTAAGTGCTTGAGAGAGTACAACGTAATAATAAAAAGACAGATTCCTTGCCCACAATGAGATTACAGTCTAGATGGGGAAATAAACATTAATATAAATAAATTACAGATATGTCTATCTCCAGAATCCATCCTCCTTATTTTTCCACTCTACTTACTCTATTTCTGTTCTGTAGCTGTACCAAGGGTTGTGGCCTGCTGCTGGAGGGACAGGCTTGAGGAAAATCTCCTACAAAGTCACCTCTGGGTTGTCTGGATCATAAGGAAAGGGTGGCTATCCAGGTTCTCAAAATACTGCTTCTTCTTCCTCTGTACCTCTCTTCCTCTTTCTTTTAGCCTCTGTCAGCTTTGTGCAAAATCATTATTTACAGGGGAATTGGAAGGAAGAATTAATAATGAAATAGTAGCACTTCAGAGAGGAATAAAGTGTCAATGAAGCATTACTGTTTCAGACTGGGAGTTTGTGTCCTGGACTCATTAGGGTTATGCAGCCTGGGTTCCAACTATCTGCTTCTTCAGCTCTGCTTCAGTCCATCAATCAGTGATATTTATTGAGTGCTTGATGTGTGCAGAGCACAGTACCAGGTCCTAGGGAGAGTGTAGTACAGTAGAGATGGAAGACATGTTCCCTATCCTTAATGATCTTATAATGTAGCTTCTATGTAGGTGGAAGAGGTTATGGGTATTTCTGTCTTGACATGTTCAGGGAGAGCTAGAAATAACAAGTTATTTGAAACAAGGAGAACGTTCTAAATGCTTCAGAGGCAAAGATGTCTGAATCAGTTCTAAGAGCAGGAAAGATATGTGTCAGAGAGAGGGACATTCTCTACCATCTCTCTAAAGTTTCCTCCCAAATCATTCATCTTACTCAGACTATTCCATTAGGCAAATAGCTGGAGTTTGGGCTTTTATGTTTGACTAAAGCAAGCCAAATTTGATATTGGATTTGAGTTATCAGAACACATTTATGCCTCTCGACCTATGAAATGGTTTATTATGGGGTTGGGGAAACACAAAGGTAAATTTTTTTTAAGGATATAGGTTTATTGGGAGGTTGGAGGCTCACTGGGTAAGTTGATTTTAATGTGAAAGAAGATTCTTTACATAGATTTAAGGAGCAGTTCCATGGTGCAAAGAAAGAGTGGCTGCCCAGACTACGATCCTTCAAGACTGCCCAAAGAGGGAAATAAGGCCAGCAGCCCAGAGACAGAAGAATTAGAGGTTTTTTTCATGACATTTGTTAAGCACTTACTATGTATCAAGCAGTGTTCTAAGTGCTGGGATAGATACAAGTTAATCAGGTTGAACACAGTCTCTGTACCACATGAGGTTCACAGTCTAAGTAGGAAGGAGAACACTTATTTTATTCCCATTTTACAGTTGAAGAAATTGAGGCACAGAGAAGTTATATGACTTGCCCAAGGTCACAGAGCAGGCAAGTGACAGACCTGGGATCAGAATCCAGGTCCTCTGACTCCGAGGTCCAAAGTCTTTCCCCTAGGCCATGCTGAACCAGCATGGTGTAGTGGATAGAGCATGGGCCTCGGAGCCAGAGTCACAGGTTCTAATTCCAGCTCTCTCACTTGTTTGCTGTGTGATCTTGGGCAAGTCACTTCACTATGCCTCAGTTACCTCATCTGTAAAATGGAGATTGAGACTGTGAGCCCCATGCAGGACAGAGACTGTGTACATCCCAGCACTTAGTACAGTGTCTGGCACAGAGTAAGCTCTTAACAAATACCAATTTTTTTTTTCCTTCCAGGGCTGCCCTTCTTGTTGGTGACTCTAGGAGTGCTGGGAAACTAAGGGGTAGAGAGTGCATACTTCCATCTAGCCTTTGCAGTGGAGTAGAAGCAAATTTCTCTCACATTGCTGATCCTCTGCCTATTTCTGCTTCCTCCTACTCTGTCCCTCTGCCCAAGGCTTTTTCCGGTAGTTTGTGGACACAACTTTGTAGGTGGGGGTGGGGCGTGGGGGGGGTACACTTGCATTTTAAGCAAATATATGCTCTGGGAAGACTGTCACACTAGGAGATCAGACTTGCCCTTATCATCTGTTCCTCCCCAACCTCAGAAGACGAACTCCTTGAGAAGTCTTCCTTTCTTTGATCAATGCAGGTTTTTCAAGTCAAGAGTGGGGACATCAGGAAGCAGGTCAGATGAAGATTTGGAGATTGTTTTAGTGACAACTCCCAGATGAAGGCAACTCCTTCCTCTCCTCAAACAGGCTGGCAAGTGACTGTGAATGGAAATGGGCAGGCCAAGGACCTAGCCTGTACAAAGTGTTGCTTGGCGGGAGTGTGAGACAGAGAGGAGCAGTTCTCACTCAGGAAGCTGTGGGGCCAAGCTGGTGACCGTCGGTCAGTGTGGGATGTTTGGCGAGAGCTTGCATGAAGAGGGGAAAGGGAAGCTGTTCTAAGCTGAGCAAGTGGTAAGAAACAAGGTGGCTTTTACATGTGGGACGGAAAAAGACTAGGAACCTGAAGGAGAGACCAAGCCAGGGAAGAAAAAAAAGTACAGGGTCAGAGATATGGTGTAGGGCATCAGCATGTACAACCCAGAGAGGGAAAGGTCAGGATATTAGATGGCACGTTCTTAATGGATTAATGGAAGTGAATTTGCATTTTTAGTCAGTCAATGGTATTTATTGAATGCCTTCTCAGTAAATTAATCATCAGTTGTATTTATTGAGCACTTACTATGTGCAGAGCATTGTACTAAATTCTTGGCTGAGTACAATATGGCAGAATTAGTGGACACATTCCCTGCTCATAACGAGCTTACAGTCTAAAGGGGGAGACAGATACTAATATAAATAAATGATTTATAACATATAATTTAAAGATATGTACATAAGCATTATGGGGTTGGAGTGCATTGAAGGTGGACAGTGTGGTGGTCTGGCATACATGGATGGAGAGGTAGTTCCAGCCTAGGGGGAGAATGTGGGAAAGTGGTCGACTGCGAGACAGACGAGATGGGGGACAGTGAGTAAACTGACACTAGAGGATTGGAGTGTGTGGGCTGGGCTGTAGTAGGAGATGAGTGAGGTGAGGTAGGAGGGAGCAAGGTGGGTGCAGAGCACTGTACTAGGCTTTTTGGAAAAATTCCATGAAAGCCAAAGGCCTTTTCCCTGCCTTCAAGGAGCTTACAGTTGAAGGGAGGAGACTGGCAGGCACAGATTGTAGAGCGACACTGAGAGCTGGGGAGAAAGAATGGGTGTAACTGGTAACAGTGAGAGTATGGAAAAATGAATGAAGGAGGAACAAATATAAACTTATAGAAACATAACCACAAAAGGTGGCTTTTAGGTTGACATGATCGGGGTGGTGGGAAAACCATCTGGAGGATTTGGATTTTCAGGAGGGAGTTGAAGATGGGAACGGTTGGAATCGGGTGAAGGGGGAAAATATTCCAGGTGAAGGTTTATCTGTTCTCTCCTGTGCTCTCTTGGCTTGGGGTTATCAGTTATGTCTCAATCAACCAGTGCTATTTATTGAGCACTTACGGGTGTGTGTGTGCAGAGCTCTGTACTAAGCACTTGGGAGAGTACAATACAAGAGAGTTGGTAGTCACAGTTCCTACCCCAGTGCTTAGAACAGTGTTTGACACAGAGAAAGCACTTGACAAATACCATAATTATTATTAAAATAGATTACAAATGGAGAAATAGAGCATAAGGATACATACATAGGTGCTTTGGAGAAGGGAAGGGTGGTGAATATCAAGTGCTCAAACTATATAGATCCAAATGACTAGGCAATGTGGAAGGGAGGGTGAATTGGAAAGATGATATTGTGGAGATGGAAAAAGTTCTGAGAACAACCAGGATGATAAGGGGAATGAGGACAATGAGGGGATTTCATCATCATCATCATCATTATGATAATGATAATTATGCAGATAATTGTAGTAATTTAGCACTTACATGCCAAGCATTGTGCTGAGCTAGGGGATTAATACAAGAGCTAGGGGATTAATACGAGTTAGCCAGGTTGGACCCAGTCTTCTGACCCACATGGAACTCACAGTCTAAGGGGGAGGGAGAACAGGTAGTGAATGCACATTTTATAAGTGAAGAAGCTGAGGCACAGAAAAATGACTTGCCTAAGGTTGCACAGAAGGCAAGAGGCAGAGCTAGGATTAGAATCCAGGTCCTCTGATTCCCAGGCCCGCGCTCCTTCCATTAGGTCACGCTGGTGAGAATAGGCTGATAGTGAGTCTGTGGATAGGGCAGAGATTTTGTTCGCCAAATTTCACAATACAGAATTAGGGGGCACCCACTGAAGCTTGAAAGTGGCAGGCTTAAAGCAAGCCAAAGAAAGCACTGCACACACAGCAGGTAGTAAAAACTCCCACAGGAATTTGTGCAGGCAGAATTATCAGAAGTGTTCCAGAGGGGTTTAGTCAGATTTAATCTGTAGTATTTTTGAGCATTTACTTTACACTATTCTAAGCATATGGGAGAGTGCAGTCAAACTTGTAGACATGATCCTTTCCGTCAAGGAGCTTACAATCTCATGGGGGTGACAGACACTAAAATAAATTACAGAGGGGAAATAACAGAATGTAAAGATCTGTGCATAACTACCACATGGAGAAGTACCAAGAAGTTAGGGGTTGAGTTCTCTAGTGCATGGGGGATGTGGAAGTGCTGAATAGTCAGTAGTGGGTGGAGAAATAAGAGTTAGGGAAAGACTCTTGAAGGAGGTTCAATTTTAGACGAGTGGTCAAAATGGGTTAATAGAAGGGAAATTAGGGGTGTAGAGAGGGAAAGGTCAGGATATTAGATGGCATGTTCTTAAACATTAGGGTAGATATCCCGAAAAGCATCTATCACATCAGAAAGAGCACAGGCCTATGAAACAGAGGACCTGGGTTTCAGGCTCTACCATTTGTCTGCTGGGTGACCCTTGGCAAATCACTTCACTTCACTACTCAGTACCTCAATTTCCTCATCTGTGAAATAGGGATTCAATAACTGTCCTGTTTATATTACGGAACCTGATTATCTCATATCTATTCCAGCACTTTGCACAGTGTTTGGCACATAATAAGTGTTTAATGATGATGATGATGATTATTCCAAGCTATTGTCAGAGAAGATTCAGAGATTAACTGGGCCACTGGTCTGTTCTAGTCAGGGCTGTACTCATGTACTTCTTTTCCTATTGAAATGACTTGGTCTGGGCCTCAGAATTTTCTTCGCTGCAGAACTCCAAGATGTATGTGTGTGTGTTTGTGTGTGTGTGTGTGTGTGTGGTGGGGATGTGTGTGTATGTGTTGGAGATTGGTACAGAATCTGCATTTACCTTGGATCAATAGAAATTCTTGGTTCATGAAGCGTGTCAAACTCTGGGATGACTTTTAGCATATATTTTCTTTCTTACCTCTAAAAGGAAGGTTCAGAATGGTAAGTATTGGGAGGAAGATTGACAATCTGTCTTAAAATTGCCAGGGTGACCCCTCCAGGTCCCTGTAGAGAAATGACTGATTATGATCCTTCCTCTCTCCCCTGGCTTCCAGGGCTTTGCAACCCACCTCCTCCCCTCTATCCTCTTAGCCTGCTAAGTTCTGTTGCACTGTTCTCTTCCAAGTGTTTAGTACAGTGCTGTGCACAAAGTAAGCACTTAATAAACATTGATTGATTGATTTAGTCTCATTATGCTTCTTGACCAGGTTGAGGAGGAGCTAGAAAAAGCAGAGAAGGGCAAAGAGAGAGGCCAAGAGTATGCACCCTGCAGCTAAACAGGGCAAATCTCCCATGCTTATCTTCTTGTGCTTTCCCTTCTCCATTTCAAATGATCAAATGCAGAGCACTGTATAAAGCCTTTGAGAGCATACCATAAAGTAGAAGATAAGGGTCTTTGCATAATTAAGCTGTAAAGGGGGGACATTATCTACAATATATGCACTCTTGTTTTATCTATTGTATTCAAGAGAGAATGGGGGCTTGGGCCAGGGAACAGGGGGTAAATTTGGAGGAAAGAATGGCTCTTGAAATTTTGTGGAGATATAATAGGCTGAGTGTAGAGACTGACTGAATGTTGGAGGGGTAGGACAGAAAGGCATCAAATGTGATGTCAAGGTGGAAAGCTTCTGGGCCAAGGAAGGTGATGGTGTTGTCATTCAAGATAGGAAAGGAAGGAGAATCAATTAGTTGTAGTTATGGAGGGTTACTGTGGGCAGAGCACTCTATTAAGCACTTGTGAGATAATACATTTGGTAGACACATTCTCCACCTCCAGTGATTAGAAATCAATCGGTGATATTTATTGAGTGCTTATTGTGTGCAGAGGACTATACTCAGCACTTGGGAGAAACAGTATGGCTTAAGGGATAGAGCAGGGGCCTGGGAGTCAGAAGGACCTGGGTTCTAATCCTGAGCCTGCCACTTTGCTGCTGTATGGCCTTGGGCAAACACTTCACTTCTCAGGGCCTCAGTTACCTCATCTATAAAATGGGGATTAAGAATGTGAGCCCCATTTGGGACAGGGACTGTGTCCAACTGATTAACTTGTATCTACCCCAGAACTCAGAACAGTGCTTGGCATATAGTAAGTGCTGTTACTGATTTTTATCAGAGAAACGTCTCTGATCTCGCAATTGCATGAGAGGGTTTCGTGACCTTGGTGTAGAAATGAACAGACTCAAGAGAGGGAGCCGAGAGCGCAGGACAGGGCAGAAAGTGGCTGCGCCGTTCACCCCAGGGGGGTACGAGTGACGAACAGCCCCGAGCCATCCCGAACCCGGTACCTGTATTTGCAAACATTTCCGTGTTCAACTCGACCGCAACTCTTCCAGCACACACCCAAAATCCTACCCAATCCCCTGTATTGCCCGTACTCCACCCTCCAGTCAGAACCAGTTCTTAGGAGTGGTCCATATAAGGTAATGTAATTGACGCATTGCTTCCCAAACTTAAATGATTGATCTATCACAGGAAAGAGATTAAATGGAGACAGGATGTCTACTCCAATATTGAAAGGAGATAGAAGGGAGACAGGATGGTCAATTGCCTAGTACAATATGGGAAGGAGACAAAAAAGAGACAGGATGATAAATCTTCCAGTCCAGTGCTTAACAGGTACCATAATTATTATTATTATTACAACATAATAGAGTTGGTAGAAACGTTCCCTAGTCACAAGGAACCTCAGTCTAGAGGAAATAGAAGGTTAGGAGTTTTCAGTTTTTGCGGTTGACTTGAAGGAGCTGTTGACTCCTAGATGTCCTGGGAGTAGATGAGAGGTTACAGTTGGGGAAGCAAGTCTAGAAGTCTTGGTCATAGACGTGGTGGCTAAAGCTCTTTGAGAGTAACAAAGGGCCCAGAAAAGAGCCTTGTGGTATCCTCACCTTTAAAAGGGCAAGTAGGAGAGGAGGAAAGGCTATCAAAGGAAACTGCCAAGAGGTAGTCAGAGGGTAGGAAGAGAATCAGTCAGGAGAGTATTCTCACTAAAAAAACCAAGGCTGAGATAATTTCCAGCAGGAGGGAGAGGTCAATATGCCTCATTCTCTCTCCACCCCTCCTGCCCATCTCCTGAGATAAAATGCTCTCCTAATCCAAGTAAACAAAGGCAAGGAAGCAGTCATTAATGTGAGAGGCAGATGGTGGAATGGAGTTACTTTGTGATTGCATTAAGACTTAACTTGCTATCCCCTCAGAGTTTCTGCACTTCAATCAAGTATTCTTGCCGACAGGCCTATGGGTTTGGGAGTGGGGTTTGTCCACAGTGGATGCTGAGTGACTGTATGAGGATTTCCTGCCTTTTTTTTAAGGGTTCCGTTAAGTACTTACTATGTTACAGGCAGTGTACTAAGTGCTAAGTCCCGGTTCTGCCACTTGTCAGCTGTGTGACCGGGGGCAAGTCGCTTAACTTCTTTGTGCCTCAGTTACCTCATCTGCAAAATGGGAATGAGGACTGTGAGCCTCACGTGGGACAACCTGATGACCTTGTATCTACCCCAGCGCTTAGAACAGTGCTCTGCACATAGTAAGCGTTTAACAAATACCAACATTATTATTATTGCTAGGGTAGATACAAGCTAATCAGGTTGTTCACAGTCCAAGTCCCAGATGGAACTCACAGACTCAACTGCCATTTTCCAGATGAGTAACTGATACCAGAGAAGTGAAATGACTTGCCTAAGGTCGCATAGCAGACAAGTGGGGGAGGCAGAATTAGAACCCATGTCCTTCTGACTCCAAGGCCGATGTTCTATCCACTAGACCACCTGGCTTTTTCCTCTTGCAGTGATGGGTAAATCGGAGGATGCCGCTTGGAGCTATCCAGCCAGAAAGCAGTCTTGAGGCTGCTCTCCAGAAACCTTTAGGGATAACAGTGCAGACTTTGATCCTCCCTGCAAAAAAACACATTGGCACAATTGGGCCTCCACACCTGGAGCTTGGACTGGCTTCTGATTTTAGCCTGAAAGAGGGAGGAGCTTCACCTACTCTCTGACTCCCGAGGCTCCTACAGTTGTAGGATTTCTGAATGAACACTCTCAAGTCGGGGGGCCCGCTGCTTCCCGCTCTCCTCACAGGGTCTACCTCCTTCTTCCCCATTTCTCTCTTGGAGACAGAAGCCCACAAGCTCATTGCCAGCAGTTTTAGTTAAAGACTCAGTCTGATAATTGGTGATTGTTTGAGCAGTTGTCTGGTGAGATGACTGATATAAAGCAAAAACAGATGCAGTTATTGACTGAGATTTTAGGGTGACTTAAATGGTAATTGTGTACATCTGAGTGCCTCTCTTTCTCTCCCACTTCCCTATTTATTTTCTTTTGCTTTCTCTCTCTCACTTCCTCTCCATTTCTTTCTGGTTGAGAAGCTAAATTGGATTCATCAAAGCCCCCTCTCTCTCTCTCTCTTTCTCTCTTGCTCCTTTCTTTTAAATTCTCCTGTGGGTGGATTGAGATTTCCCAAGCAGTTTAAAAGTAATTACTTTCTCAGGTAGTTTTTTATTATTATTAAAAAAAGGGATTAGGCTAATTTTCTTTGCTGGAGCATAGGTATTGAAGTTAGAATATGCTCACTACTCTAGGTCCAAGTGTGTTGTGGGGTCATTGAATTAAAGCCTCACAAGACACTGAAAAGAATGTAGACCCATTTCACATCAAGCTGAGACAGATCAGGTAGTTTATTCATTATACACTTGTTGAGCTAGGTGCTAGAGTGTACAGCCTGGTTTCTGGGCATTTTGAGAGGAGACAAGTCCCCATAGAAAGAAGAGAATATTTCATCTCTGTGGGGGGCTGCTTCACACCTCATGATCCTCTGCTTTCAACAACTGTTGAACCCTCATGTCCTCTCCAGGAGCCACTGAGGTTTGGTAACTGCTATTCCTATCTGCTTTTCAGACATTGAGAAGCCCAAATTTGTTGATATCCATTCCCACAATTGACAATCCAGCTGTCTTCCAGGAAGTGGTTCTTTCAACTGGGAAAACCAATGAATCAAGGGTATTTGTGGTGCACTTAGTTGTGTTCAGAGCACTGTACTTGGGAAAATACACTAATCAATTAATGGTATTTTTTGAGGACTTACTATGTGCAGAGCACTGGACTAAGTGCCTGGGAGAATACAATACAGCAGATTTTCTGCCCATAATGAGTTTATAAGTAAGGAAACAAGGTTCCTGGCCTCCACGGGCTGACAATCTCTTGAGGGAGAGAAATATTTAATTATTATGGACAACAGAAATGACCACTTATAAATAAGTGCTGTGGGGTGGGGAGTGAGGTCAGTAGCAAAGTGCTTAAAGGGTAGAGATTCAAGTGTGTAGGTATCAGTGGGTGGGGGGGAAATGAGATTAGTCAGGGAAGGTTTTCTGGAGGGGATGGAAATTTAGCAGAACTTTGAAGCTGGGGAGGGTGGTGGTCTGCCCGATATGAAGGAGGAAGAAGTTACGAGCAGGAGGGAGGGTGTGAACAAGGGGTCGATGGAGAGAGAGAGAGAGAGAGAGAGAGAGAGAGAGAGAGAGAGATCCAACACAGTGAAGAGGTTGGTAGTGGAGTGAATTATGCCATCTGGGGTGTAGTATGAAAGGAGTGAGGATAGGCAGTGATAGGAGAGAACTGATGGAGTGTCTTAAAAGTGGTTGTTCAATAACTGTGCTGTTAAATACTAACTGTGTACCTAAGATACTTATTTTTTTTAATCTTATACAACTATTCTCCCCTGTAGCATGGAGCTCTCCCTCAGGTACCAGGAAAATGAAAACAGGAGCCCCTGCCCTGGCCCTGTTCAGGTGATGTGTTCTTTTTGCCTGCCTGGAAGTGCAGGTGTTTGGTGAGAGTGTTTGCAAGAAGTGGCGAAGAGCTCACAGCTCTGTACTGTATTTGCAATTTCACGATCACTCTTTGCTCTGACAGAGTGTTGGTTTTTTTTGGCACCATAAATAAGGAACATGGAGGTGGGAGTGGGAGGGAGGCTGTTTAAATGTAGATGCAGTAACACAAATAACCATCCATCCTTGGAAAGAGAGTCACCCCAGGAGAATTGGGATCTAGTGGTGGGGTAAAATCAACCTGAAGGGAGCTTGCTTTATGGGTCCACAGCACCCCTGACTTTGAGAAGGCTTTTACCAGACTTTACATTTTTTAAAGAATAGTATTTCAGAAACCTTAGATCTTTTGCAGGGTTTGGTTTTTTTGGAGTATAAAGGCTACATTCTCAGAGCCAGCATCCCTCTTCCCTTCACCCTCCCCCTTCCCTCCTGCCCCCCAAATTCTCTTCAGTTTGTTTTCTTTTTTCCCACTGGGAGCCCTATGCCAGGTGAGACAGTAATGGGGCTGGCCAACACACCTGTCTGAGAATTCTTCTCCCCACACTTGGGCTGGAATCTTTCTTGTTCTGCTCAGACCTCGTGGAAAAATCATTGTTTCCCTTTTAGTTGGGGATTTTTGAGCTCGACTGTGTTCAGCCCTGTAGCCACTTCAAGACTGGCCTCCATGGCTGCTTCTCATAATTGCTAGCAACTTTTTCTGAGGAGCTCAGTTCCCTGTTCAGCATGAACTCTGCTTTCCTGGCTGCCTGGTCTGGGAGGGGTAACAGTTTATTCTCCCCATTTTGTAGCTGTGGAAATTGTGACACAGAGCTTGGGAGTGACTTTGACAAGGTCACACAGCAAAAGAGAGGGAGAATCAAGCAAAAATTTCTGGCCATTAGCTTAAAGTTACTCAATCAGCACTCTCTCTTCACCTATCCTCACTCCTCTCCCATACAATCCAGCCCACACACTTCAATCCTCTAACACCAACCTACCTACTGTACTTAGATCATGTTTTTCTCACCAATCAATAGCATTTATTGAGCACTTACTGTGTGCAGAGTACTGTACTAAGCAATTAGGAGAGTACAATGTAACAGAGCTAGTGGATGTGTTCCCTGTGCTTATAATCTAGAGGTGCCATTGACCCTTTACTCATTCCCTCTGCTTCATATTTGACAGATCACCGCTCTTCTCAACTTCAAAGCCTTACTAAAATGTCTCCTCTAGGATACCTTCCCTGACTAACCTCATTTCCCCACCCTATTCTCCTCCCTTATGTGCTGCCAATGAATTTGGGTTTATACCTCTGAAACACTTTGTTCACCCCACTCCTGGAGCATTTATGAACATATCCTTAATCCTTATACTCTATCATATCCCCATCAGTGATTTATTATGTTTGTCTCCCCTCACCCTCAATTATAAGGTCCTTGTGGGCAGAGGTTGTGTCTACCATATTCGTTGTCTTGTACTCTTCCAGGTGTTTAGTACAATGCTCTGCACACGGTAAGTGCTCAGTAAATACCACTGATTAATGGTTGAGGTCTACAAGTCAGGCTTCCTGACTACCATCCCTTGATGCTTCCTGCTGGCCATATTTCCCTTTTAGCAATGGACCCCCTTGAGAGCACTGGTGTCCACTCTGGGTGGAGAGGGTAGGGCAGGCTGGGGGTGGCTAGAAGGGGTGGACAGACCCAGGCATCTCCTCCTGTCCCTAGCTTTTGATTTGAGGAATGGAAGCATAAGCATGATCCCAGCCTGTTTCAGGGGAGGAGGTCTCATCTCCAGTGAGAAGTTGTTCTTCTCCACTAGGCTCTGGCATTGGTCCAACCTAGGAACTATGCCTAGGGCAGGCCAGCTGGTACCAGTCTGCCATGATGATAATAATAATAATAATAATCGTGGTATTATTAAGCGCTTCCTATGTGTCAGGCACTGTACTAAGCTCTAAGGTGGATGCAAGAAAATTGGGTTGCTCCCTGTCCCACATGGAGGTCACAGTCCTAATCCCCATTTTACAGATGAGGTAACTCAGGCACAGAGAGGTGATTTGCCTAAGCTGGCACAGCAGACAAGTAGCAGAGTGGGATTAAAACCCAGGTCCTTCTGACTCCCAGGCCCATGCTCTAGCCTCTAGGCCCTGCTGCCATTTCTCCTAGCTTCAATTTAATGTCTGTATCTTACTGTAGACTCTAAGCACCTTGAGGAGAGGGATCAGGGCTACCAACTCTAACATACTGTATTCTCCTGATTGCTTAGTTTGATGCTCTGTACACAGTAAGCACTCAATACCACTGATTAGAGTCCATCCCATGCTCAGTCCCAGTGCCTGGAGCGGCTTTAACTACCATGCTTTTTTTTTTCTCCTCTAATAGTCATTCAATTCAATCGTATTTACTGAACTGCTTACTATATGCAGAGCACAGTACTAAGTAACACCAGTGTACTCACTCCCTTCTTGCCTGCCATTCACCTCCTCCTTATGTCATCCCTCCTGCCTATAACTCCCTCCTGTTTCATGTCCAATAAACCACTATTCTCCCCATCTTCCAGGTCCTACTAAAAATACAACTTCTCTAAGAAGCCTTCCCCAGCTAGCCTCTCATCTCCCCACCTTATTTACCCCCTCCAGCATCACTCACGCAATTGAATCCATACCCCCTAAGAAGTTCTCATGCTTCTCTGCCCCCAAAGTACTTCTGTATATATCTTTATACTCTGTTGCTTCCTCTGCCGGTAATTAATTTTAATGCCCATCTCTTCCCTTAGGAGGAAAGTGATTCTCTGATTATTGTACTAAGTGCTTAGTACAGTCCTCTTACCTCATCAAGGTGATCAATAAATATCGTGGAATTGTTTTCAGTGGGTTTGTTGTTTGTCTTACTCTTTGTTGCTCTTACTCTTTCTTCCATGAGTCTGAGTCTGAGATATAATGGGAATTTAATGCCTGAGGCAGGGAGGAACAGTGGGCTTAGGCGGCACCTGGAGAGTCTGAGGTAGAGCCAGCTCTGCCGCCATTGTGCTGTGTGACCTTGGAAGAATCTCTGAGCCTCTCTGATTATTCCCCTGCATGGGGACTCAGAGAGAGTCGGGGACTCAGAGAGAGTCAGAGACTCAGAAGGTGAACTTTTCTATAAGCTCCTTGTGGGCAAGGAAAATGCCTGGCAACTCTGTTATATTGTATTCTCCCAAGTACAGTGCTTTGCACACAGTAAACACTTAATAAATATGATTAATTAATTAATAATTGGCTGTGAGCAACAGGGATGGGAAGAGAGGAGGGGGGTGGGGGCGGTGTTCAGGATGTAGCCATTCCTCGCTCTTTCCTCAGATTTGGGGGGGCATCTGTACTCTTGCCGCATTCCCTTGTAGCTGATCTGACACTGTTCCTCAAGATATGGAAGACCAGAAGGGGAAAAAGGGGAAGGACTCCAGTTTCCAGAGAAGGCAAGAAACTGAGGGACTTGAATGCAGAATGGTGACAGGAAAATTATGACATTCCCAGGATTGAGGTATTCATGGAGGAGATCCCAGCTCTGGTCTAAAATCAGTGACAATTTGGGAAGAGTGGGAGTTTTTTCTTGGTTTTATAGTGCTCTTTACCTCCTATTTCTTACCAAAGGCATCCAGGGTCAGTCTGAGGGTGGGGATGGCTCCTGAAACAGGGTTATGTGTGGTGTCTGAGGGCCTTGGCCTTGCAGAGGGAAAGATTGTCAGTAGGGGGCTGACATTTTCTCCGATATGTTATTCATTGTGAAACCCAATTGATCCATTGTGTCCTGGTTTCATTGTAGAGAAAGGAAAGAATAACTCTCCTTGGGGTAGAGGAAAAGGAGGAGGAAATGGAGTTTGTTTTTTTTTAATGGTATTTGTTAAGTGGTTACTATGTGCCAAGCACTGGGCTAGGCACTGGGGTTGATACAAGATAATCAGGTTGGACAAAATCCAAGTCCCCATGGGACTCCTAATCTTAATCCCCATTTTATAGATGAGATTATTGAGGCATAGAAAAGTTCAGTGATTTGCCTAAAGTCACACAGCAGAGAAGGGGCAGATTAGATTGGATTAGGATTAGAACCCAAGTTCTTCTGATTCATTCATTCATTCATTCGTATTGAGCACTTACTTGTGTATACACCACTGTACCAAGTACTTGGGAGAGTACAATACAACAATAAACAGACACATTCCCTGCTCACGACGAGTTTACAGGCTAGAGTAGGAGAGTCAGACATCAATATAAATACATAAATTACAGATGTTTACATAAGTGCTGTGAGGTTGGGAGGATTTCCAGGCCAGTGCTCTCTCCGTTATGCCACACTGCTTCTAGAATCCATTTTGGGGGTCAGGAGAACTGGAGTGAAACTCTAATTACCCTGTGTTAGGGAGGAAGTTGATGTTGCTACATTTTCTGAGTCTGGGAGAGGTTTAGGTGGGGGACCAGTTTTGAACCAATGCAGGTATCAGGATCTAGTTTCCCTTGGCTTCCAGTTGTGGGTGAGATGCTGTCCAATTCCGCGGTCTGCAAAACTATCCAAATTCTAGCTGAATGAACCAATAAAATGTAGTCTTTTTTAAAATGGTATTTGTTAAGTGCATACTTTGTGCCAGGCACTGTACTTAGCACTGTGGTAGACACAAGTAACCAGGTTGGACAGAGTTTATGTCCCACATAGGTCTCACAGTCTTAATCACCATTTTACAGATGAGGTAACTGAGGCACAGAGAAGTTAAGTGACTTGCCCAAGATCACACAGCAGACAAGTAGGGAGCTGGAATTAAAACCCAGGTCCTTCTGACTCCAAGTCCTTACTTTATCCACTAGGCCAGAGAGTGCTTACTGCTTAATTGAGTATTTACTCTATGCAGAGCACTATGCTAAGTATTTCATTCATTCATTCAATAGTATTTATTGAGCACTTACTATGTGCAGAGCACTGTACTAAGCGCTTGGAATGTACAATTCGGCAACAGATAGAGACAATCCCTGCCCACTGACGCGCTTACAGTCTAATAGAGGGAGACAGACAGACAAAAACAATAGCAATAAATAGAATCAAGGGGATGTACACCTCATTAACAAAATAAATAGGATGATAAAAATATATACAAATGAGCAAATGAGCACAGTGCTGAGGGGAGGAGAAGGGAGGGGGGAGGAGCAGAGGGAAAGGGGGAAAAGGGGTTTAACTGAGGGGAGGTGAAGGGGGGTGCAGAGAGGCAGCAGAGGGAGCAGAGGGAAAAGGGGAAGCTTAGTCTGGGAAGGCCTCTTGGAGGAGGTGAGCTCTCAGTAGGGCTTTAAAGAGGGGAAGAGAGTTAGTTTGGCGAAGGTGAGGAGGGAGGGCATTCCAGGACAGCAGGAAGATGTAGGCCAGGGGTCTACGGCGGAATAGGCAAGATCAGGGACGGCATTTGAGAGAGAACAAAAGATTGAGTAAATGAGATGGATCCCTGACCTCAAGGAGTTTACAATCTGGTAGTAGAGGGGAGGATATTAAGGATATTAAAATAAACCACCCATGGGAAAGCAAATATAAAGTGTAAAGATATGAATATAAGAGCTGTGGGGGATGGACTCAAGGGTTTAGATGACACTGCCCAGAGAGAAAAAGGATGGAGAGAAGAAAGATGAAACATAGGAGGGCCCACTGGGTCAGAGGAGGTGAAACTATGCTAGAGCATATGCTCCTTGTAGGTAGGGAACATGTCTGCCATCTTGGTTATATTGTACTTTTCCAAGCACCTAATACAGTGCTCTGCACTCAGTAAGCACTCAATAAATTCTACGGACTGATTAACTGTGGTGGGGATATTAATAATAATGATGGCATTTGTTAAGTGCTTACTATATGCAAAACACTGTTCTAAGTGCTGGGGTAGATAAAAGGTAATCAGGGTGTCCCACATAGGGCTCACAGACTTCATTCCCAAGAGGGAACTGAGGCCCAGAGTAGTTGACTTGCCTAACGTCACACAGCTGACAAGTGGCAGCTGACATGGGATTAGAACCCATGACCTCTGACTCCCAAACCTGGGCTCGGCTCTTTCCACTAACCCACACTACTTCTCCATGTGTATCATTATGTTCACTGGTAGGATTGATTGAGTGCTTGATTTCCTTGAGCTTCTGAATCTATTTCTGAGCCTTCTCTCTAGGAAAAAGTCCTTCCACAGTTGCCTGACCAATTAGTTTTGGTATTTATTAAATTGAAGTAGCCATGGCCTAGTGGAAAGAACATGGACCCAGGAGTCACAATTCTAATTCCATCTATGCCAGTGTCTGCTGTGTGATCTTGGGTAAGTCACTTAACTTCTCTGAGATTCAGTTTCCTCAAATGTGAAATGGGGATTCCATGCCTTTCTCCTCCTACTTAGACAGTGAGTCTCACGTGGAATGAAGACTGTGTCCAAACTGATTAAGTTGTATCCATCCCAGTGCTAAGAACAGTGCTTGACACATAGTAAGCACTTAACAAATACAATAATAATAATAATCTCCCTCCCTCTTCAACTGTGAACCTCAAGTGTGGCAGTTCCCCTGTTCAACCCGATTATCTTGTATCTACCCCAGCAATTAGCACAGTGCTTGGCACATAGTAGGCATGAAATACATACTATTATTACAATTGTTGTTATCATTATTACTGTGACAGCAATATCTCCAGCCATGCTGGAATGAACAGGAGCAGTGGGAGGAAACATCGTTTCTCTCTTGCTTGTCTTCTGATCTGAAGTCTTGGACACAGGGAGCTGTATGTCCATTCTCTCTCTCTACAGTGTGTAGTGACATGCAGGGGCAGGATGAGGTTTTTTTCTGCTCCCTGTGGTCCCAGCCTGGTGTCTGCTTCTGGGTGGGTGTGAGCATGTACATGGCTAGAGCACGGATCAGAACGAGGACCCTGATAGTATACCTTTCTTCGCATTCCCGAGGCTAAGTTAGGACTAATAGATCGGGGAACTGATGAGATGAGTGTCTCAGAGGAAAGAGCAGAAGGCTGAGAGCCAGGACAGCTGGGTCCCAGCTTTACCCCTGGCCTTCCGTGCGACCTTGGGCAAGTGCCCCCTCAGGGCTTCAGTGTTCTCATCCGTAAAAGGGGGTAATACCTACCTCACCCTACTTCACAGGAATGTTATGAGGATAAAATGAGGTAATTGATGGGAAAGCTCTTTGATAAACCAATGCACTATACAAAACATGAAGTATTCTTTTGAGGATATCATTTTAGGGAGGGAGTTGTATTCCCAGAATCTCTTTGAAATGCAAAGTTAAACTTCTTAATGAGCTGGGGTCCTGAAGCTTGAGGCAGAGCAGGGGTAACCATTGATGGTGGGAAGTGTTTTGAAATGGTCTAGTAAATAGTTTCCACAAGCCTTTTAGGCTACAGAAATTCCCATCTTCTGCTCACAGCCTTGGGTCTGGGTAAGGGACTGCCTGAATACAAATGCCTGAAGTTCAGAAATCAACAAATTCTGGTTTGGAAATCTGACCAATCAGTTGTCAACTCCAGTTTTTGAAAAATTGTTATTGGAGTCAGGAATAGGATTGGGGGTAAAGAGAGGGCTAGGAATAGACTGGGAGTTGGGGCTAGAGTTTGGGTTAAATTTGAACTTTAGGTTGAAGACTAGGATTAAGGATAGATATCAAATATATATGCACTTACTGTGTCCACAGCACTGTATTAAGTGCTTGGGAGAGTACAATATAATGTCATTTTGATCTCTGTCTCCCCATTTCTAGACTGTGTTGGGCAGGGATTGTCTCTATTTGTTGCTGAATTGTATTTTCCAAGTGCTTAGTACAGTGCTCTGCACACAGTAAATGCTCCATAAATATGATTGAATGAATGAATGAATGAACTTGCTCAAGGCCCCTCTCCTGCCTGGAGCTCTCGCCACCCATATATTTGACAAACCACCATTCTCCCCATCTTCAAGGCCCCACTTAAATAATATCTCCTCCAGGGAGCCTTCTTCTCTGACTACCCTTTCTTCTCCCTACCCTATTTTCCCTCCCTTTTATGTCCCCTATGCACTTTATTCTGTACCCACTAAGTGCTTTATTACTCACCTCACTTCCCACAGCACTTGTGTATGTATTTCTCATTACCATTATTTCCCATGAATTTCACTGTCTATCTCACACACTGGACTTTAGGGCCCTGAGGGCAGGGATCATGTCTACCAAACCTACTGTATTGTAATCTCCAAAGCGCTAACTATAATGTTCTACTTCCAGTAAGCGCTCTCCCCATCTAGACTGTAAGCTTGTAGGTAGGGAATGTGTCTGTTTATTGTTATTGTACTCTCACAAGCACTTAGTACAGTGCTTTGCACACAGTAAGCGCTCAAGAAATACGATTGAATGAATAAGCTGTCAATAAATACCACTGATTAAATGCTTGAGAGCAAGGTAGTCTTCAAGCCTCCAAGTCTCTGTTCTGTCAGAGAGACCTCTCTTGGGAAGATAGGAAATACTGTTACTCTTTCCCCATCCCCCTATCTGCACCTTCCTACTCCAGGTCATCTTGGCACACGGGAAGAGCTGGGAAGAGCTGGGAAGAGCATAGGGGACTTAAAATTAGACTGTAAACCCGTCAATGGGCAGGGATTGTCTCTATCTGTTGCCGAATTGTACATTCCAAGCACTTAGTACAGTGCTCTGCACATAGTAAGTGCTCAATAAATACTATTGAAAGGGAGGGAAAATAGGGTAGGGAGAGGAGAGGGTAGTCAGAGAAGACCCCCTGGAGGAGATATTATTTGAGTAGAGGCCTTGAAGATGGGGAGAGTGACTGGCGGTTTGTTGGATATGGAGGTGGAGAGAGTCCCAGACAGGAGAGAGGCCTTAATAATAAGGTCTTAATAATAAGAGCATTATTAAGTGGTCAGCGATCACCTATATCAGGGGAGCAGGGACTCTGAGCTCCCAACCCCAAGCCCCCTCTGTGTTCAGGCTGGTCTGCGGCCCTGGTCCTTCTCTCCCACCAGACAGCATAGGGTCCTTGACCATGAGACAGAGCCCTCTGAGCATCCTCCCTTCCCCTCCCTGCTCTGGCCCTTCACTACTGGAGAATTTGTCAAGTAATGGGAGTAATTAGCCCAGTGGGGGCCGCTCTCCGTGCTGGAAAAGGGAACAGAAAGGGCCATCCCAGCAACCCCTGCCTTGATTGATCCCTCATCCCTCATCCCTGTCTCTGTCTCCCTCACTCTTGCTTGGGTTTGATTTTCCCCGCTTTGTGTGGAGGGAATTGGCGGGGAGAAAAGACCCATAAATTGCCCACGTGCTGGGCTGGCAAAGAGAGAGCTGGTTAAAGGTTGTTGTCTTGGACTGAACAAACTGGGTGATTTCTTTAAGGGGGCGGGGAGAGGGCAGCGGGATTCTTCTTGCTTCTGTTTCTCCCCTTCCCAGGGTCTACCAGTCTTCCCCTCCACCCCCCTCCCCCTCCCCACATTTAAAGAGCTCTGGCTCTGAATTGAATCTCTTTTAATGGTCCCGGGAGGAGAGAACCTTGAAGGGTGATTATCTTCATTATAAATTATTAACTCTTCCAGCAGCCAGATGGTTTTCCAGCCCAGGCAGGCGGGAGCTTTCGGGCTTGGGGCCTCTCTTAGTGCTGGAGTGGCCTCCTGGCTTTTTTTTAAATGGTATTTGTTAAGCCAGGCACTGTACTATGCGCTGGAGTTGATCAAGCTACTCAATCCCTGTCAAGCGATAAATCAATAGTATTTGAAAGCTTACTGTGCGCAGAACACTGTACTAAGCTTGGGAGAGTGCAATACAAACAGTTGGTAGACACGTTCTCTGCCACAGAAGGCTCACAGCCTTAATCCCCATTTTACAGGTGAGGTAACGGAGGCACAGAGAAGAAGAGTGACTTACCCAAGGTCTCACAGCAGACTAGTGGCAGAGCCAGGGTTAGTACCTAGGACCTTTGACTCCCAGGCCCATCCTCTTTCCACTAGGCCACATTGCTTCTCCCAGCTCCACCCCTTGGACTGAGCTGTGGGAGATGGCATCCTGGCTGATGCTATTCATTTATTCTATTTATTGTATTTATTAGCTATTGTTTTAATGAGAGAGGTTCCTCCCCTCGACTGTATTTATTTCCACTGTTCTTGTCTGTCTGTCTCCCCTGATTAGACTGTAAGCCCATCAAAGGGCAGGGACTGTCTCTATCTGTTACCGATTTGTACATTCCAAGTGCTTAGTACAGTGCTCTGCACATAGTAAGCGCTCAATAAATACTACTGAATGAATGAATGGTTATTCCTTGGCACTGAGGGCATGGAGGTGGTGCCTCCACTGGCTGATGCCTATTGGAGCTGGGTAGGTGAAGCTGCATCTTGGCATCTTGCACTTGCAGAAATCTGGCAAGATGGGAGTTTGGGGGTTCCCCGGTCCCTGCAGCTCCCTCTGTCCCACACATCCCCTAAGTACATATCTGTAATATATTTATTTATATTATTATCTGTCTCACCCTCTAGACTGTAAGCTCATTGTGAGCAGGGAATGTGCCTGTCTATTCTTATAGTGTACTCTTCCAAGAACTTAGTACAGTGCTCTGCACACAGTAAGTGCTCAGTAAGTATGACTGAATGAATGAATAACATCCATAAAGTGGGGCCAGTGGTTTCTGAATCCTTGCCTGCCCTTACATGGGATCCCTCACGGAGGCTTGTACTGGGGTTGGCTTGAGGATGAGGGCAAGGTTTACCACTGCTTGTTGCCCAGTCAATGGTAAGAGTTGGGGCTTAGGTATGAGCTCAGGGATTGTGTCTATTTAGTTGGTTGTACTCTCCCAAGTGCTTAGGATAGTGCTCTGTTAAGTGCTGAATAAACACCACTGACTGTTGCAGAGAGTGGAGAGGGCCGTGTACTATGGAAGAGAATTCTTAGAGACATCAGATCCTGGGCTAGAACTACTGCCTTGATCCCAGGCCAGGAATAGAACTCAAGTCCTGCTCTGCCACATAATGATGATGAGGATGATGATGGTAATAGTAATAGAATAAAAATCATGATGATGAAGATAGCAATAATAGTAACTGTGGTATTTGTAAACCACTTACTACGAGCCAAGTGCTGTACTAAGCACTGCAGTAGATACAAGGTAATTACATCAGAGAGGACCCTGTCTAACTTGAGCTGTGCTGCCTGAATGAGAATAAGTACTTAATCCCCATTTTGCAGAGCAGGAAAATGAGGTACAGAGAAGGTAAGAGACTTGCCCAGGGTCACACAGCAGGCAAGTGGCGGAGCAGGGCATAGAACCCAGGTCCTCTGACTCCCAGAAACCTGTATCCTCCTCTGCCTGGATTCTGATTGGCCGGGGTCTGTGTCCTGGGCAGCCAGTCTCTGCTGATTGCTGATTGCTGTAGGATTAGTATTATCATTATTGTTAGCAATAATAGTAATAAATGGTATTTTGAGTGCTTACTACGTGTCCAGCACTGTATTGAGCGCTTTGGAGAATACAACAGAGTTGGCAGATATGTTCCCTGACCACAATAAGTTTACAGTCTCAAGGGGTAGACGGACATAAATGTAAATAAATAATTTAGAATCTAATGTAAATATATTATCATGGTATTTAACTACTTACTATGTCAACTCTACCTCCCCCCCCCCCAATACACACACTCTCTTTCTCTCTCTTTCTCTGTCCAACTCATTTTCCCCAGGGCAAATTGTATGTGCTTGCTCTTTCCAGTCCCACAGGGGCTTGGGTGTTGGGAGTAGCAGTGTTTCTCCTGGGGAGTCTTCCTTATTCCAAAAAGTCTCAAGTTTGGCATCTTTTTTTTATGGTATTTGTTAAGCACTTACTTTGTGCCAGGCACTGTTTCAAGTGCTGGGTTAGGTACAAGGTCAGCAGGTTGGTTGTAGTCTACATCCCACGTGGAGCTCACACTCTTAATCCTCATTTTGTAGATAAGGTAACTGAGGTACAGAGAAGCTAAGTGACTTCCCCATGGTCATACAGCAGTCAAGTGGTGGAGTCAGGATTAGAATCCAGGTCTGCTGACTCTCAGGCCCAAGCTATAACCACTAGACCACACTGTTCTTCTGGTTCTCTGCTGAATTTGCCCTTGGCTCAGGTTTACCTCTTCCCTGGCTGGGTGTCAGATGATGTCCCATGATGGCTTCTCATGACTTTGTGGCTATGTGGGCTCAGAACTAACTGCCAGGAGGAAGGTGGGGAGGAGGAGACAGGGAGGAGCTCTGGGCAAAAAGACCCACCTAGAGTGGAGTCAATACTGGGCAGTAAATTCCATAAATGTGGAGTGGATAAGTAAATACCCTAGCTTCCCCTACAGCCACAGGTAAGCTGAGATCAGCTAACAGTCCCGTCTTTAGAAGTCAAATGCTGGCATTAGGAGTCAAAGGAGGCCTTGTCCTCTCCAGCGGCCCTATTCCTTGGAATTTATTTTAGCAGCCATTTTCCCTGCTAGACCGTAAGCTCCTGAGGGCAGGGATCCAGTCTAGTAACTCTTTTGTACTCTCCCAAGAGTTTAGTTCAGTGTTCTACCCAGAATAAGTGTTCAGTGACTACTATTGATTGATCAACTCAAGGTTATCGGTTTCCAGAAGGAGCTTGAAGAACTCCTTTCTCTGAGGCCTTTAAAAACTAGAGCGTTTCTTGCCTATGTGTGAGATGATTCATCCCACTCTAAATGCAGGGGAGGATTAGGTGATCCTTGTTGATGTTTTCCCAGCCTAGAATTGAGGCTCTTCCAGCTGGGTTGTTCTCCTCGAGTTCGGAATACTTTTTAAAGTTTTTTTTTATGGTATTTGCTAAGCATTTCCTATGTGCCAGGCCCTGTACTAAGTGCTGGGGTAGATACAAGTTAAGAAGGTGGGACACGGTCCATGTCCCACATCAGGCCCACAGTCTGAATCCCTATTTTACAGATAAGGTAACCGAGGTACAGAGAAGCTAAGTGACTTTCCCAAGGTCACACAGCAGACAAGGGGCATATCCCTCTGCAATTGATTCCAAAGTCTAAGGAAGGATCTGAGTTGTACACAATTCCTTTTCTGTCAGGTGTTCTGAAGAGTCCTGCTGCCCTTGCCTATGGAGCAGATGGGCACCAGTAGATGAATGTTGATTCTACAGGAAATTTCCACAGATGGCAGGATAGGGCACCCAGTGTCTTCCAGGAATCGCCGTGTTTCCTCTCCTCTGGGAATCCCACTTGTCTGGTTGCAAGGGGTACTCTGCAATCACTGAGGGTAAAATCAGAGAGGGGATCACTCCTTCCCTCTCGTATTTCCCAGTCCCTTACCCACCCAAAGACTGGGGCATTAGAGAACCTCTTCTACTTCTTTGGGCACCAGCCCTTGAACAGCTTACTTTCTGGAGGAGCAAGAGATGTGTGGGATCCCATAGAGAAGTAGTGTTGGGTGGAGAGAGAGAAGAAGCTTGGAGACCTTGTGGCAGTGGTTCCTGAGGAGTGGCTGGATTGAAAATGAGCCAGGAAAGGGACAGTTAGCGAGAAGGCGAAGGCAGTAGGGGTAGATTACATGGTCCAGAAGGAGGTTAGGCTTGATTTTCACCTCTTACTACAGGGTGGGAACAGAGTGTTCTGAATAACTTTTTCCTTGCCTGCTAAAAATGAAATCCATTTTGGGTGGAGGGAGGTATGGAAGACTTAATCAGTGCAGCACAAAGCAACAGTCATTAACATGTATGGAAGACTTTAAGAGGGGGAATCCAAGGTCAGCAATGGAAGACATGGAATTCTCTGGGGAAAAAGCTACTTATGAGATTATTATGGCGTTTATTATGGTATTTGCTAAGCATTTACTATATGCCAAGCACTGTTCTAAGCGCTGGGGTGGATGCAAATTAATCAGGTTGGACACAGTCCCCTTCCCACATGGGGCTCACAGTCTAAGTAAAAAGGAGTAGGTTTTAATCCCCATTTTACAGATGAGGTAACTGAGGCAGAGAGAAGTTATACAGCAGGCATGTGGCAGAGCTGGGTTTAGAACCCAGGACCTCTGACTCCCATGCCCGTGCCCTTTCCACTGGGCTACAGAGCTCCTCAGCCCTTAGAACAGTGCTTGACACATAGTAAATGCTTAACAAATGCTTAACAAATACCATAATTATCATTTGTAAAGCATTTGTTATGTTTTAAAGTGCTGGGGCTGGTACAGTACATCAGATCAAATACAGTCTCTGGCCTTCAGAGGGCTCACCTGAGGAAGAGGGATGACCGGTAATGAATCCCCATTTTACAGATGGGGAAACTGAGGTCCAGAGAAGTGAAGTGCCTTGATTGTGGCCACCCAGGAGACAAATGGCAGAGCCCGGATTAGAACCTGGGTGGTCTGACTCCTGGGCCCTTGCTCTTTTCACTAGGCCACGCTGCTTCCCAGTATCAGGGCGCAAAGGTATTGCAGAAAAGGACTGCAGTGAGTGGGAAGGGCAGAGATGGACAGTCAAGGTGTGGGGGAGGCAAGAGCACTAGGAGAGGAGAGGAAGGCTCCGTGCCATGAAGGCAGCAGACACTCTCCCTCCCACCCTTTGCCAGTGAATGCTGCTGCTATTCTCTTTGCTTTAAGGAACATCAAGCGTGTGACTCACACCCCATGAGCCTTAGAGAGAGGAGGAAAGAGAGCAGGCTGGAGTGGGAGGAACAGGGGAAGGCTGAGAGAGCTGTGGCCACTCTGGAGGTTAAGCAACCTGCATGTCAGAGTTGTGTGCCATGTCTTGGGTACAGCAGGATTGTAAGCCATTTGCAAAGATGTTAACCCCGCCTGAAAAGTGTGCCTCTTGGTTAATTATGGAAATTAGCTGGCAATTAGATAATGTCACTCACTCCCTCTTGCTTGGTACCCACACAACAGATAAGCATGTGTTTGCCCCTCCTGTAAGGGTGGTGTCTCTCTGCTGAGATCCTCAGACTTAAGAGGCTTCTTCCTCTGCTATCCTGTGTGTGTGTGTGCGCACGCGCGTGCGTGTATAGTTCTGAGTCATATGCCGTGAAGGTGGGATGCTTAGAGCTTGGTCTCTCCAACTCCCACAGCCCTATGGCTGAGTGTGGACTGTGGAAATGCTGCAGGTGGGTGAGTTTCCTGGATGGAAAAGCAGATTTGAGGCACAGGATGCTTTTAACATGCTTTTGCCTCTGCCATTTTATGAACTTGGTGTTGTGGTGGGACCTTTTGGTGGGAGGGTTTAGAAAATTTTGGGAATTGAACAGAAAAGAGAGTATTAATCAAAGAGAACATCTCCTCACAGAGGGAATTTGATAAAAGTCTTCAACGTAGCCGTTTTGAGATCAAATCCTTCTTTGGATTATCCAGGGAAGTGAGACTCAGTGAAGTCTGCTCTCCAGCCTGGACGTTGTGCAGAGTCTGACAAAAGTTTGTGTCTTAGGCCTCAATCAGTCAGTCAGTCAATGGTGTTGGAGTGCTGACTTTGTGCAGAGCACTGTACTAACCACAGTCTAACAGAGACATGAGAAGAAAGGAGATTGAGCATCAGTAGAGGTGTGTTGGGTGCCCAAGGCAACCAGTAGTTGGGGAATATGGAGTGGAGAAGAGTAGTGCAGAAGGAAGGGGATGATAGAAGGAAGGACTTAGACTGTAAGCTCCTTGTGGGCAAGGAACACGTCTACCAACTCTGTTACATCAATACTCTCGCAAGTGCTTAGTTCAGTGCTTTGTACACAGTAAGTGCTCAAGACTGAATTAACTGAGAAGCAGTTGCAGGTGAGTACCTGCTACAAATTCAGTACTGTTCTGCCTATTCCAAGTTCCTTAATTCTGGAGTTACCACCTGTCTCCACCTTTCTGTGCACTGAGTTTTCCCTTCTTCAAGGTTTTAAGGGAAGGGATGCTCTGACATTATAGATGGAAGAAGTACGAAGGATCAGCAGGGGACTGTTTGGAGAAGATTTTCAGCTAGGAGACAGTCATGAGCTTCACAAGCTTGTCCCTTCAACAGACAAGGCTCCTTGCAGGATTGGGATATAGGGTTTCCTGATTCTTTCCAATTGGACAGCCTGCTTTTCCCCGCTTCCACCTCTCCGTTCTACTCCACTAGTCTTGATTAGCATCTTTCTGATGGTCTGGTGAAAAGAGGACAAGTCTGTGAGTCATTCATTCATTCCATCATATTTACTGCTCTCTTACTATGTGCAGAGCTCCAAACTAAATGCTTGGGAGAGTACAATACAACAATAAACAGACACATTTCCTGCCCACAGTGAGCCTACAGTCTAGAGCTGGGGAGACAGACATCAGTGCACATAAATAAATTAGAGATATTTACATAAGTGCTGTGAAGCTGGGAGAGGGGAATAACAAAGGGAGCAAGTCAGGGCAATGCAGAAGGGAGTGGGAAAAGAGGAAAGGAGGGCCTTAGTCTGAGAAGGTCTCCTGGAGGAGATGTGCCTTTAATAAGGCTTTGAAGCAGGAGAGAGTAATTGTCTGTTGAATTTGAGGAGGGAGGGCATTCCAGGCCAGAGGCAGGATGTGGGCTAGGTGTCGGTGAGTACCGGGAAGATAGATGAGATCAAGGCACAGTGAGAAGACTAGCACTAGAGGAGCAAAGTATATGGGCTGGGTTGTAGAAAGAAAGAAGCAAGATGAAGTAAGAGAGGGCAAGGTGGTAGAATGCTTTAAAGCCAACGGTGAGGAGTTTGTTTGATGCGGAAGTGGATGGGCAACCACTGGAATCTTTTGAGGAGTTGGGTGACATGTCCTGAACATTTTTATAGAAAAATGATCTGGGGAGCAGAGTGAAGTGTGGACTGGAGTGAGCAAAAAAAGGAGACTGGTAGGCCAGCAAGGAAGCTGATGCAGTAATCCAGGTCAGTTAGGATGAGTGACTGTATTAATGTGGTAGCAGTTTGGATGGAGCGGAAAGGGCAGATTTTACCAATGCTGTGAAGGTGGGACTGACAAGATTTTAGTGATGAATACGTGTGTTGAATGAGAGAGGGAAGCCGAGGATAGTGCCCAAGGTCACTCAGAAGATAAGTGGCAGAGCCAGGATTAGAATCCAGGTCCTCTGACTCCCAGCCCTGTGCTCTTTCCAGTAGGCCCCTATTGCTGTTGGGAAAGTGGGTTGGAGAGGGATTGTGGCATCTATTTGATCACTTGTTGGAAAATAGAGAAAACAGCCATCAGTTTGAATTGGTCTAACCAAGAGGGGAGACACAGTCCACACTGCCGGAGGTTGGTGGTTGGGTGGGGAGGGTCAAAGGTTGCTGGGGAGTTGCTGGGTACCCCATTCCAACCACTAACCCCAAAACTGATTTCTTCCTTCAAGTCCTTTCCACTTCAGTTAATGAATAATTCCTATTAACTGTGTAGGCAATGAAGTCAATGCAGGGGAGAGATGTTAGTTGGATCCTTACTGGTCATGAGCTGGCTTAGTTCACCTGCAGCTTTGAAGTTGTCCTACAAAGAAAGGGGAGAATGAGAGTGTGAATGACCAATTCCTTAGCTAGGCAAATGTAGGTTGGCACCAAGATCTAGACCGCAGCCTTCCTGGACTCATTTTGGTCCTTCCATTTAACTCCAGCTCCTTGTGACTCACTTTTGCCCATCTTTCAGTGCTCTCCTCTGGCCCACCAGGAGATAAGCTCAAGGAAAATCAATCATGGCAGCATCATTAAACTTCCCTAGCCCCCTGGGTGCGCACATTGCAGGCTCACTTACACATACGGTGATCTTGCTACTCCCAGCTCATCAATAATTCCAGGCGTGGGACAGTACTCGCTTTGCTTATTCTCTCTCTGACATATGCTCCCTGTCTCTGCCTCAGTCTCTCCCTTTCTCTCTCTCCTTCTCGCTCTCTCCCTCTGTCTTTCTCTGCCTCACTCTCTCTCCCTCTTTGTGCCTCATTCTCTTCCTCTGCCTCACTTTCTTTTTCTCTCTGCCTTTTTCTCAGCTTCACTCATCTCTGCTTTGCTCTTTCTTTTTCTGCCTCTCTCTTTCTCTCTCTTGCCTTGCTCTTTCTCTCTTTACCTCTTTATTTCTGCCTTGCTCTCTTTTCTCTCTGCCTCACTTCCCTTTCTCTCTCTGCTTCTCATTCTTTCTCTCTCTCTCTCATTTTTTTCTATGCCCCAGTCTCCTTCTAAGCTGCTCTTTTCTCTCTCTCTCTGCCTCATTCTTTTTGTCTTGCTTTCTCTCTGCCTCACTTTCTCTCTTTCTCTCTCCCTCACTCTCTCTCTGCCTTGCACTCTCTCCATCTCATTCCCCCTGCCTTGCTCTTTCTCTCTGCCTTGTATTCTTTCTATCTCACTCTCTGCCTCATTCTTTTTGTCTTGCTTTCTCTCTGCCTCACTTTCTCTCTTTCTCTCTCCCTCACTCTCTCTCTGCCTTGCACTCTCTCCATCTCATTCCCCCTGCCTTGCTCTTTCTCTCTGCCTTGCATTCTTTCTATCTCACTCTCTGCCTCACTCTCTCTGCTTCACTCTCTCAGCCTCACTCTCTTTCCCTCTGCCTCTCTCTCTCATTCTCTACCTCTCTCTTTCTCTCTCTGCCTTACCCTTTTTCTTTCCCTCTACCTCACTCTCTGTGCCTCACTCTTTCTTTTTCTCTGCCTTGCTCTTTCTCTCTGCTTCACTCTTTCTTGCTCTCTCTGGTTCACTCTTTTTCTACCTCACTCTCACTCTTTCTCTTTTTAATTCACTCTCTCTCTCTCTGTCTCATTCTTTCACTCTGTCTCACTCTTTGCCACACTCTTTTCTCACTTTCTTTCATGGCTTCACTGTTCTTTCTTTTTGCCTCTCTCTTTCTGTCTTGCTGTTTCTCTCTGACTTGCTCTTTCTCTCTCTGCCTCACTTTTTCTCTCTCTGCCTCTTTCCCTCTTTATCTCTGCCTCACTCTGTGCATCACTCTTTCTCTGCCTCACTCTCTCTTCATCAGTATTTCTGTCTCTCTCTCTCTGGTTCATTCTCTCTGCCTTGCTCTGTCTCTGCCTCACTCTTTATCTCTGCCTCACTTTCTCTTTGATTCATGCTTTCTGCCTCTCTGCCTCACTCTCTTCCTGCCTCACTCTTTCTCCCTGACTCACTTTCTCTCTGCCTCACTCTTTCTCAGTGCCTCAATTTCTTTCTGCCTAACTCTTCTTTGCTCTGTCTCACTTTCTCTGCCTCACTCTCTCCACCTTACTCTTTCTTTCTCTTTGCCTCACATATTCTCTGCCTCACTCTTTCTGTCTCACTCATTTTCTGTTTCACTCTTTCTTGTCTGCCTCATTCTTCCTCTCTCTTTCTGCCTCTCTCTGCCACATTTTCTCTCTGCCTCTCTCTCTGCCTGTCTCTCTCTTTCCATTCAAAAATGGCCTTTTCTAGGTCCTCTGTGTAGGAGAGTGCCAGGGGAAGAGGAGAGCAGGGCATGTAGCCTTGTTGCTGGCTGTGCGGCTTGGTGTAGCAAGCCTGCATTTCCCCCATTGGCTGTATGGATCTTACCATTCGGCCAGCTCCCGTCTTCTACCTTCAGACCATGGACCACTGGCCTCATCCTCCCTGGTAGAGCTGTGACTTTTCACCTCCCCTCTCATCCCTGCTGGTTCTGATTTCAATTTATTTTCTTTGTGTATTTTTGACAAGTCTCCATCATCTCCCCATGCCTCTAATTCATCATTTATCAGCAGGAATGATAATGCTGCCTTTCGTGGCTCCATGGTGCAGAGAAAGGTAAATTAGTAATTTCTCTGAAAAGAACTTAATGAACTGGGAGAGGAATCCTAAATTCTTCAACAGTTGTATTCACCCACTCACTCATCAACATTTCTCTCCAGTGAGCACTGAGTATTTTCCAGATGAGATCAAAAAATGAATGGTATTTATTGAGCACTTATTGTGTGCAGAGCATAGTACTAAGCACTTGGGAGAGTATAATGCAACAGTTTGTAGTGATGTTCCTTGCCATCAGTGAGCTTACAGTTTATAGCTTACAATCTAAGACATTATTAGTCTTCAAAACACCTCCCTGAACTAGGCAGGAAATTATTAGTTTTGTCTTACCTCATTTTACAAATGGAGAAACTGAGCACAGAGAGGTTAAGGGGCTTGCTGAAGGTCACCCAGGAAGTCAAAGAGCTTCAATTACCTGGGGGCTAGGCTCTACCCTTGTCCTGAATTCTGTGGTTGTGGGGAAGAAGTAGGATAGGAAGCAGTCTGGTGTACTGGACAGAGCATTGGTCTGGGAGTCATAGGCCCTGTGTTCTCATCCCAGCTCTTTGGGCAAGTCACTTAATTTCTTAACAACTTCCTGTGCCTCGGTTCCCTCATCTGCAAAATGGGGATTCAATGCCTGTTTGCCCTCCTACTTAGACGGTGAGTCCCATGTGGGACCTAGTATGTTGTATCTACCCTAATGCTTAGTTCAATGTTTGGCCCATAATAAACACTTGACATACTACAATTATTATAGGAGACAGTGCCCTTCTGGCACACATCACTGGCTTCTCTCTCACTCTTTTTTTCTTTTTTCATTTCTCTCACTGTGTCTCCAGGCTCTGCGGGTCTTTGTCTGGAGCCTTAGATTCCCTTGGAGCAGTGGGGGCGAGTGATGAGCTGGATCTCTTTGGGTTCATCATGAAGTCTGGTTCTACTTGTGCTGTTCCAAGGGTCATGAGCTGCCTGCATCATCTGCTTGACTCAGTCCTCCTTCGCCTGCCCTCCCAGCTCTAGGAGACAGGACTACCGGATTGATCCCTGTGTTTTTCTGCCCTTCACCCGGCTCGCCTCACTGTGCCACCACTCCAGCATCTTCTGCTGGACTGGGGCCTTTGTGGCCCTTTGGGGAAGGGCCCCTGCCTAAAGCATCCCCAAGGCATATGCTCTTCTGGAATAAAAGCCTCTGGATCCTCTTGGATATCTGAGATCTTTTCTTGGAGAAGTGGTATCTTTCCTGGCTGGATTCCTGAGTTGGCTACACCTGCTCTCCTCCTCCTCCTCCTCTGCTGTTTCTGCTACTGCTTCTTCGACCTCCAGTTGGGTTTATTGGCCAGAGCTTTGGATTCCAGCATTCCCTGCTCTCTCCTTGGCCTCTTTCTATTCTGTGTATCCCCTGTGGCTCTTACCCAGCCTCCATCACTCTCTCCTCACTCCTCTCTCTCTGTCTTCCTCTCTCCACCACCATCCTCCCCCTTTCTGTCCCCCCATCCCTTCCTGTCACTCAGTACGAAGACCCCACTTGCTTGCACTGCCCTCCCATTTCCTCCCCCCCCACCTGCCTGGTCTCTCCCCAGGAGCAGCTGCAGCAATGGCCTTCACCCTTCCTTCGGTTTGCTTCACCCTACTGCTGAGCTCCTTGGTGGGGTCATGCCTGGGGCTGGAGTTCTCGGGCCTCCCGAACCAGTGGGCACGCTTCCTACGCTGGGATGCCAGCACCCGCGGAGACCTGAGCTTCCAGTTGAAGACCAATGTCTCAGCCGGATTACTGATCTACCTGGATGACGGGGGTGTGTGTGACTTCCTGTGCCTCTCCCTGGTGGATGGGCGGGTCCAGCTCCGGTTCAGCATGGACTGCGCTGAGACAGCAGTACTGACCGACAAGCGGGTCGACGACGGCGACTGGCACTTCCTGAGGGTGAGCCGTGACCGCCTGCGGACCGTGTTGGCCCTGGACGGTCAGGCCCGGCCCGGGGAGGTGCGCCCCCAGAGGCCCTACATGAATGTGGTCAGCGACCTGTTCGTTGGTGGGGTCCCTGCAGACGTGCGCCCTTCTGCCCTGACCCTCGATGGGGTGCAGGCTGAGCCTGCCTTCCGGGGATTTATCCTGGACCTCAAGTATGGGAACTCAGAGCCGCGTCTCCTGGGCAGCCGGGGGGCCGAGTTGCAAGCTGAGGACCCCTGCTCCCGGAGCCCCTGCGAGAATGGGGGGACCTGCTTTCTCTTGGAAGGCCAGCCCACCTGCGACTGCTCAGCCACTGGCTATGGTGGCAAGTTCTGCTCTGAAGGTAAGACTCCTGCCTGCTTGCTTACTCCCCTCAGGTTGGAGGGACCCCTACCCAGGAAAACAGGCCAGGTCCCAGGCAGCATCTGGGCCATGTGCTGTCTTGCAGGGTTCACCAGAAGGCAGGGGTACAGGCTATCCTGAGGCACTGGGACCCTCAGTTTCCCTCTGGATCCATGCACAGAGGCTTCTGTCAGGTCTCCGGGCTCATGGCCCAATTCACTTAGTGGTAGTCTAGTCTTACCTCCATTCCACTGCTCCAGTCCCCTTTCCATCACTGCCCTGCTTGGTTGACTCCTCCTGGTGCAGTATCTAGGGATGACCAGCCCTCCTCCTTACTTCCTTTGCACCCTGGGCCTGGGCCTGATGAAACCCAGCTGGGTGGAACCCACACCTTTTCTCGAGAGAGAAACACCTGTGAGGTCCGAGAAGGGAAATGCCAATTTTTACCCCCAAATCCAGGGAAGGGGTTGGGTCTTAAAACTCACACTGGGGTCTGAGGTTGGAGAAGAGGACTATCTGGCTGAAGTGCAGGAATCCTGCCTCTCCCTTCTGGCTGGGGAAGAGGGGACAGCCCTGCTCAAATGAACCAAGTGGAGATCAGTTTTTGTGCTGGGGTTTGGCGGGCCTTGGACTCAACACTGCTGTGTCAGCCATTTGATATTCCATGTCCAAGGCATTGTGCTACTGCTTTGGAGGGTCCTGGTCTCGCAGGCACCACAGATTAGCCCCTAAAATTCCAAGCAGGGAGTTAAAAAGTCTCTCCTCCAAGGAGTCCTAGTTCAGTTTCCTCTATTGGTAAAAAGAGGCCTCTTGCCACACCCCTAAGCTGCTCTTGGCAGAGCCCGTGACCCGACAAGAGTCAACCCAGTGGTTTGTTTGGGTCTGACCCTCGTCTCTGGGACTTTCTGAATGCAGAGTCTACTGCAGACCTCCCGCCCCCCCAACTCTCTCCCTCAGCTGTGTAGGGGGCTTGGAGTCCATTCTCTTTGACCCCTACTTGGATTTTGGGTTTGCCTGTCCTCTCTCTCTCCTCAGGGAGGGAAAGCTGGGCAGGTGCAGATAGGCTTGCTGGAAAATTAATTCTCTAACAAAGTGTCAGAAGGAGCCCACAATATTTGTAAAGCCCAGGGACTCTGCCAACACCCTGCTGAACTCCTGAAGTAGACACCTGAAGTTCAGGTGAAGACCTGAAGATGCTCTCATATCAGACACCAAACGCCCATTGGTGAGATTCTGATTGTTATCCCAGGCCTGTGGAAAGTAGCCTTTTTGAATCTAAGTGTCCTAAACCCTATGGTGTTGGATCTGTAGCAACAAACCATGGTGACTCAGCCTCGTGCCTCTAGCAGATTGGCTTTGACCATTTTCTGGGAAGATGGATCAGGAACCTGTCACACATCGCTGAACTCTCCATGGAGACTTGGGGAAAAGATGGTTTATGGGGAACAGGGGCAGTGAGGGGAGAGGAGGGAAGGAGTTGGGGGAGGGAGGAAGATCAAGAGATGTTTCCCTTGTTTTTTTGGAGGAACTCCTTTTGGTTTCCAATGCTCGGAGTGGTGCTTAATTTTGCTGCCACATTTTCTGGGGATAGTGGACTGAGGAAAGGAAGGACTAAGAGGGACCAGCTGTGCTTTTTATATGGGTGTCCATGAAGTATTCATTGAGCTGGGCTCCGATGTTTCAGGACTCTGACCAATTGTAACCCACTCATTAACTTTGAACCTGCTGACCCTATAGGTGGAAATTTAGCTTTTGCAGTTTTTCCAATTGCCTGACCCCACAGCTACCCTGGGAGAAGGCAACAGGGCAATTTTTTTTATCATTTTGCTCTATAAACTCCAGTCTGAAAGGTGTGACTTGGACTAGTGGAAGAAGAGCCCAGGTGAGCCAATGTGCTCTGGTCCTGTTTATTGGTTGAGAGCGCCTCGTTCTGGGGGATCCTGAAGTCAAACCCCTGATGGTTCCTTACTTAGCCCAACACATCCAAATTTCAGGTTCCAAACCAAGGTGGTAAATATAGTCTGATGGGTGTGGGAATGGGAGACTGCTTAATTTTAACCCTATCCTGTGTCTGAAATAATTTCAACTATCTTTGACTGTTCTGAGATTTCTCTTCCCGAAGCCTCAGATAGTGGAGCCTGAAGCCTTGACTCCGGGGAACACTTCCTTCCCAGGCTGGGAATGTTCGCGAATGCGGTAACTTTCTAGTTGTCCCTGATTGTGTGTTTGTGTTTAAAGAAATTCATGTCCTCTGAACAGGTTTGGATCAGCCGTCTCCTGAGACAGAGCAAGGAGACACTCTTTCAGAATATTTATACCATTTGCCTTGCTGCCTCTTCTTTTTGTTGTTTTTCAGTCATTGGCAGACTTTGTTTGGAGCAGGTGGGGCCTGAACAATCTTTCTTTAATTTTTTTAATAGCCAAATGCAATAAGTATATTTCACTAACTGGTTCTTTTGAAAAGGTTCAGGCCATTGTGCGGTAATTGATTGATACCTACCTGTGTGTGCAGATGGCAAGACCACAGCACAACTCTCTCCTGCTGTTGAATAAATAAAAAGAGTGGAGCCCACGCCCTAGCAAAACTTGGTTAGAGGGAAATCTGAAGGGAGACTGCGGGACAGAGACACGGACTCAAGGAGATCCATTAATGACGGCACATTTGAGGCCAAGCTTCAGAAAGTCTTGAAACCTATCTGTTCTCTTGACCACTAGAAAGAGTATGACGGAGGGTAAAGATTCCACGTTTGAGATGCAGAAAATAGGACAGCTGCTAAAAGCCAAACATGCTGTTTAAAGTTAAGTAGATGGGTTAAGGGAAAGCCTGCCCCTTTCCCCAAATGTAATGGAGTCAGGCAGTCAGTTCGGGAGGCATCAATTTTCCTAAATAGCATGTGTCACAGAGTCAAAATGAAGGTATCTATTCCTCAGTCCTTGGTAATTTACCAAATCTCTGGCTTCTTTGTTGATGGCACCTTACATCTCGCATTTGTGGGACCCCTCTGGGAGTTAAGATGCCGGCAGAGGCTTGGAGCATTAAGGGGTGACTTGGTTAAACCAATGTCAACAACAGAAAGGGATAAGTGGCTGAGAAGGTGTGAGAGTTTCATTGGCTTCCGGTGACTGTAGTTCTTGATATCGGGGACCTGTGTACTCTATGGCACCACCCTCCAGCCTAAGGTATGTGATTGTCCCATCCCATACTTGTCTATCGATCTCAGGTGGCTCTGTGCTTCCAGACGTCTTCCATGCAAGGAGCATTAGCAGAAGGCCAAGTGAGGCTGGCTGATCTCTTTTGGAACATGAGCAAAGCACCTGCCTGATGCTGGATGAACCTAGAGAAAGGCCTGGCCTCTTTTCAGGGAATATACAACTTAAATAAGAAAAACAAGGGGATGTGTGCTTGGGTTAGGGGCCCTTCCCCATGTAAGACATAATGGGCACCTTGGCTCAAGGATGTTGGAATCAACAAAATGTTCCCATACTTGTGACTAGAAGAGTCAAGGGAGTTTTGGAGTCCCCCTTTGTTTTGCCGTGGAATGGAACAATCTGTACTAGTGCAGGTTTGTCCTCTTATATGTAGCAGCCTGACTGCCCGCAAGTATCCCAGTCAAACTGCTGCTTGTGGAAAGGACAATGATTAGAAAAGAATTCAACCTGTACCGATGAATAATTGCCACTCCAAGGTGGGGGAAGACCCCAGGTTTTCACCTTTGAATTCTCATCTAAAAATGGGGCAGTTGCAGTCTTCCAACTCGATGGACTCAGACCAAATTCTCCCTTGGCTATTAATTGCTTTGAAATGGGTTCAATACTTGCATGCTTTTTTTAGCATCTTTTTTTAGGAATGTGGATGGATCGTTTATCAATACTGATGGTTATGTTGAATTGGTTCAATGCTGTAATGTGTAAATTTCAACTCTCATGGCATGAAAATGTCCAGTTAAAGACCCTCAGTGGGGCAAGGCAATGATGATTTCAGAATAAATGTGTATCACTATTCGTATATCTCAATAAGTGGTACATATTTGTTTATATGCCTATATATATATTCTGTGCATCTACAGGTCTCGCTGTTTAACCTAGCCAACAACATGGGAATAATGTAATGCTTTGTTAAAAAGTTGGTGGACTTAATTGGGAAACCCTTCCTTTAGAGGAAAGAGAGACTATTTGAGCTTGCCCCAAATCTGCTCTGAATAAACTAGAGCAGGGAGCATAGAGCAAGAATTTGTGCCAGTTGGCCAATCAGGCTTTCATATGTTGCTGCGCTATAGAGGAGCTGGTGGGTGATTGGGTTATAAAGGTAGAAAAGCAGGATTGGCGTGGGCACTAACTGGGCACGATTTCATTACTATGGAACATGGACTAAATGTTCACGGAGTCAATCCTGTACAGAAGCTAGGAAAGAAGGCACAACCCTGCCAACTCCAAGCCTTTTGTGCCCTGCTGTGTGTGTTTGTGTGCATATTCACATGCACTCTCTCTCTCTCTCTCTCTCTCTCTGTCTCTCTCTCTCTCTCTCTCACTTGGGTCATTCTCCCCCCCAGCTCCCAACTATTTGAAAACACTCATCTAATTGCAGCTGATGTTTTCTAATCTGTCCAAATCCAAACTGCCTCAGTCAGAGGAAAGGAGGAAGAAGGAGTTAATGGATCTGTGGTTCAAAAATAGTCCCCCCTGACCCCTGTTCAGGTCTCCTGAGTGGAGGGGAGCCAAGGAGTGTCCAGATCTGGGTGAAGGTTGTTGGGGTTGGTGGTGGGGGAGCGTTTACCAAAAACACCCTCATAAAGAACTGAGGTTGCTTCGCCTCACTGGATTCTTGCTATTGATCAAAATCCCCCACTCCCCCTCCTCAGTGGTCCTGCCCATCGAGCCAGTCAGCAGGGGCTGTTTCTAAACAGAGCCTGAATAGGGGTTTGATTGCCCCTCTTTCTCCCTGTCTCTTTCTTGATTATGGCAGGAGATTTCCTGGATAGTCTATATGCTAAATGACAGAGCTGCAGCCTGCCACTTGCTCTAATTATCACACTCTTAACTGCAGAGGGAACTGAAATTTTTTTTCCCCTTTCATAACATCCCTGCTTCCTTTAAAGAGACAAACCCCTTTCTCCTTCTGATGGCTCTAAGGCCAGCTGCCTGGGCTTGCCACTTAGCCATAGTGAGAAGGGGAGGAAACAGAAGCCTTTAGCAGAGGACTCTACTCTGTAGGGTTGAGTGCTGGATGTGTGTGTTGGGGGGAGGGCAGGGAGGATGGGTAGTGGGGGGAAGATGGATTTTACCAGGTGCCTGAGAGTGGCCTCCCTCCTTGGCTTGTGTGTTTTGCATTTGCATTTTGTAATCAGAAACCACAGGAGCCTAGAGCTGGGGGTAATTTGCTGAGGTTCCTATCTCCCTTTCCCAGGCTGCCCCTGAATGGATTGTTTTGAGTTCATCAACTGACATGTAAATCAGCTGTGGTTATACTACTTTCCCAAGGGGGATGGGGGAGAGAAGACCCCTCTGGCTTTGCTTTAGAGCACTGCTGGAGTAAGCTTTCCCTTCCTCTGCCCTGCCCACCTCCTCTCTCATCATACTTCTTTATCTTCCCATCATTGGCCCTTGCCTCCCTATTGCAGGAAGCACAACATCACAACTTTCAATGGTCTCACAAATACCTCCTGGCTTGTGAAAAACACACTTCCCCCTCTAGACTGTAAGCTCCTTGTGGGCAGGGAACCTGTCTACCAACTCTGTGATATTGAACTCTCCCAAGCGCTTAAAATGGTGCTCTTCACACAAGAGCTCAAATACGATTGATTGGGGAATACAAATAATCCTTCCCATCTAGGGTCAGCCTCGTAATTAGGGAATTTTTGGCACGCTGGTTCCTTTACCAGGTCCTTGAAGCCTCTTAGCAGAGAAGAAGGGAAGAGGATGTGGATTGAGGGGAAAGTCCAAAGCTGAGGGAGATGCCTTGATTGGAACTGGAATTAAACTGCTGTTTTTCTCCAGCTGAGGGGACAGCCCTTTCCCCAGAGTGGGCTAATAATGATGCTGTTATCCTGAGTGAAAGCATCGGGTGTCTTGATGTGAGTTTCTTTGGGTTCCAAAGCTTGGGCTTCTCTAGAACTTGGATTTTGCACATTGCTTGGAGTCTCTAGTGAAGGTTTTAATAATCAATCATCACTTGTATTTTTTTATCGCTTGCTACATGCAGAGCTCTGTATTAAACTCTTGGGAGAGTACAATAGAGTCGGTAGAAATGTTCCCTGCCAACAATGAATTTACAGTCTAGAGGTCTGTTATTTATTAGGGAGGAAGGGCCAACTCCCCGGCTTGGATTGGTATTAAGTTGCCAGTGTTTTAGCAAGAAATCAATCCATCATATTTATTGAGTGCTTACCATGTGCTGAGCACTACACTTAACACTTGGGACAGAATGATATAACAAATACAGCTGATTTAGTTGACATGTTCCCTGCCTGCAGTGAGCTTACAGTCTAGAGGGAGTTTAGCGTGTAGAGGATGGTTTAGTGCTGATTGGAACCCAAAACATATCTAAAAAAAATTAAATGAAAAAACTTTACCATTCATCCAAAATAGTGCTTTGCACCCAGTAAACATCACTATTATTAAACATCCCTACTATTACTATCAGTAAGTGATATTGACTGAGTGCTTACTATGTGCAGAATACTGTACTAAGCACTAACTACAACCACACTACCACCTTTAACTTGCTGTAATCTAGATCACAAAATGTAACATCTTTGCTCACCAAGAAGGTGGATATAGCCATGAGCAAACATGTCTCCCTCTCCCTTCCTTCCCTCAATGACCACACCAACTCTCATTTCCTGAACGCCTTAGGGACAAACCCCCTTGGTTGTTTCCTGGTTCAGGATTGCAGATGAGGTACCTCTTTTCCCTACAGGATACAGTGGGGGAGGTTTGGGGGATTCCTGGACCTGAACTGTGGTATCCAGGGCAGTGTGAGAGCTCACAAGAAGGATGAGGAGAAATGCGACACCACTTTCCCATATTCCATAGCATTGGCGGACAGAAGGCTCACCTGGAATTGCTTCTCCCAGCCTGGCAAATCTCCAGTTCATCGGGTAAACACATGGTACCTGGACTAAAGTGATACTGCCAGTCTTGCCTTTCATCCTATTAACAGAGAACAGAACTCTTTCACTCCATTATTTTTTGATCTGTCTCACTTTTCTCCCTTCCCCCAGCAGTGAATTGCAAACAAGCTTGTGCTGTCTGAGACAGCAGTGTGGATTCCGGGTGGATGTGTGTTCCTCTTCCCAAATCCTTCATCACAGACACAATGACACAAATTGGGAATCTGCTTCCGTAGCAGTGAGGAAGAGGGGTGGATTATAAGAGGAGGAGAAGGGTAAACATACTGCATTCAGTCACATATTTGCCTCCAAGCCCCCCTCTGCCCCACAATTTTGAGAAGTAAATAAGATTACATTTGTAAGCCATGACAGTGGTAGGTTCTGGGTAGGAAGAGAAGAACTCTGGTGGATACAGGCTTGCAAACTCCAGGACAGTTAGAACAGGGTCCAGTTGTAGACTCATGGAGATGAACAAACTACTGAGAGAGTGCCTGTACTACTTGCTTAGTTGTGGACAATGAGACTGCATTCATGGAGTGCCTGTTGTACGCAATAGAAGTAAGAGACGTTACCTCAAGTACCTTTTTAATTTTTCCTTCTCCCCTCCCCTCCTTTTCTGTTATTTTCTTCTTCTCTTGTTCTCTCCTACTCCCCTTATTGCTAAAATGAAAGACCTCCCACTTAGGCCCACCCGTGTTTTGCAAAGTTATGCAAAAGTGGGGCAATTATGTGAGTGAATCTGGTACTTTACAAATTTTTTTTTCAGTAGATTCCAACAGCTCTTTTAAACTCTCTCAAATGAGGAAAAATTCTAATCTTCCTTACATTATGATTTTAGAAGCTAACAATCAAGTGTCTAAGTATGAGAGATATTTTGAAACAACAACTAATAACACTCTAATGGATTGTGTACCTTTTGAGGGCTCGGTCCCTGTTTCCCTCATCGTTTATAACTTACCATACTGTAGATTCAGTAAATCCCATTGATGATTTGATTTTTTACCATTTAGATTTCATTGTGCTAAAGAAGGTGAGACAAGGTTGCCAGGCTTCTGTTCTTGCTTTTAGTTTTTCCATCATCTCACTATCACCAAGTTCCCATAAGAGGTGTGGGTGGAGGAGGGGGTGGCCGGGGTAGGAGATTCATGTCCCTACCTATCTATTATTGCATTGGGCTGGGATAAAATCTTACTTTATGCTTCAATTTCAAACTGTACCGGAAAGATAGGATCTTTTGCTCATTGGAAGGAGTGGAGATGAGGAAGCCTATTTGTTGAATTGAATTGACTTGAATGACAATTGGCCATAATCCCTCATATAGCAGGGAGGTGGTTTACTACTTGCTTAGTTGTGGAAAATATTTCATAATCCTCAATTTTTCTTGTCCCTGGTATCATCTTAAGGGTGAAGCACAACTCTGAATTTTTCTGAAGTTCTCCATTAGCCTCCTTCCCCATCCAATCCCCTGAAGATCTGCAGACTTGTGGCTTGCTTTCTGGATTTTGGTGCATTTCTGAACAGGCGTTTAAAAGCCCCCCAAGGGCTTGGGTTCCAGCAGTTCCAAGTCCTTGTAAACTTGGGGCAGAGGAGGAGGCTGGCATCAGACACTTAAACAGTTGGTGCATTTCATAGCTCAGTGGTATTTACAATGAAATTCAATATCTTCTCTAGATAAGTTTAGAAACGTATTGCCTGTATTCCTGGGAGGATATAAAAAATGGAAGGAGAATGCATGGCTTATTTACTTAATAAATTGCTTTTTTAAAGAAGTACAACACTTGTGAGGAGGAAAGAGGGAGAAAGCCAAGATGAAATCACTTGCCTGTGACCCAAACAAGAGACAGGAGGATGGAAAGATTGGAGAGTTGCCAGATGCTCACTGATGCTCTTCTTGTCCTCCTGGGCTCTTTCCTCTTTCAGAGGGATCTTGGGGCCTATGTGGGTATTGGTAGGAGAGGGGTGTCAAGGTTGGGGAGGGGAAGGGAGGGCACCCAGGCTTTAGGGACAAAGCTTTGAAACCAGTGGGCCCAAGAGAGCTCCAGAACAGGCTTCTGGCTACCATGGAGGACTGCATAGGACAAGACTCCATGCCTCTCTCTGGTTTTTGAGATGTAATTCCCATATGAATTGGTAATGAGAAAGGCTTTAAATACGCGCTGTAATCCACCCTGAGGAAATGCAAGGTCTGCTACCTCCACTGATTCCTGATGAGAAGCAGCATGGGCACAGAGAAGTTAAGTGACTTGCCCACGGTCACACAGCTGACAAGTGGCAGAGCCGGGATTTGAACCCATGACCACTGACTCCCAAGCCCGGGCTCTTTCCACTAAGCCACGCTGCTTCTCGTGATGTGGCATGAGTCTCAGGGTGTGGGTTTGTGGATGGCCATTGCTGGCCACCCTGGTCCCAGAGAGTTTGGGTGAGGGTCAGTGCAGAGAGGGGGATTGGCAGCTGGCTACCTCTGTTCTCTATTGGCCCTGGAAAAGTGTGGATTTTAGCCTGAAGGCCTGTGGACTAATGACTGAATTCCCTCTGGTTTAGCCCAATCCTATTGGCAATACTAGCAGGTAAACTTATTGGAATAGATATGCAAGATTGGAATTCTGCTGTCAGATAATGCCCATGTAACTCTAATACTTCAACAGAAAGTGGGCAGACCTGCTACCCCTGGGCCTCCAGCAAAAGAATTTGGCTCACTATCCATCAAGCTTTCTGACACTGTGTGTGTTCCGGTGACCTATTGAAATGAGCAACAAGGCTTACTTTAACATGCCTCTAGCTTGCTCACTTATAACTCACTTTTTGGGAGCATTCCCCGTTCAATTGGAAAAAGTGATCCTCCAATAGGATCCTGCCCAAGACAGTGGCGCTGTTAGATGCTGCTATTTTCATGATCACCAACCAATGGTATTTACTGAGCACTTACTGTGTGTAGAGCATTGTACTATGTGCTTGGGAGAGTACAGTATAACAGAGTTGGTAGACATGTTCCCTACCCACAATCAGTTTACAGTCTAGAAGATGGTCTCACGAGGACCGGGAAGGGTTTTGAGCTGGGTGCTCCACTGAAAAAAGGTCTTGCTTTCTGAGCCGTGTTGGTGCCATCCATCAGCCCTAGGTTTATTTCTGCTTCTTTGGGATGCCCCCACCGCCTCGGAAATGAACTCACTCCTGAGCACCCGTGATGGCATCGGGAATCCAGCTGTGTTGATTATTGAATTGCAGTCATCAGAAAGGTACATAATTGCAAGAGAAAAAAATGCATGGGTTATCTTGGGTTATGATTAGTTTTTTATTTTTAAATTTTGCTCCCCCCATACCCCTACTAACATTAGTCACTCTACGCTGGAACCTGTATAAATACTACTATTACTACTATTATTAATAATAATACTAACTAGGCTGGAGTCTGAATAGTAATAATAGTACTAATGATAATATTAATGACAGTATAATAATAATAATGATAGTACCTTTTTAGTGGTATTTAAGTGCTTACTATGTGCCAGGCACTGTACTAAGTGCTGGGGTAGATACAGGCTAATCAGATTGGACACAGTCCATGTCCCGCATGGGACTCACAGTCTTAATCCCCATTGTACCATATACCATATACCACAAATAATGTAATTATTATTGTAAAGATGAGGAAACTGAGGCACAGAGAAGATAAGTGACTTGCCCAAGGATACCGGCAAGAGGCTAGCCCTTCTGACTCCCGGATCTGTGATGTATCCACTAGGCCACACTGCTTCTTTTGTCCTGCCTGGCCTTCTCCACTCACCTCAACCGAAGGGCAGCCTTGTCCTTGGAGTCACTTAAGTGCCTTTTGGGGCATGTTCGGCCGGGCTGTGGAAACAAGGCACTACATCCCGGGCAGTTGGTTTAGAGCCCAGAAGGGAGAGCTAAAAGAGGTTAGAGGCCACACTGAGTCCTGGCCACCCAATTCTTCCTCCGTAGGGCCCTAGCTGGTACACTTCCCGACCTCTACCACCTTCCTAACCCCCCAACCTCCTCCAGCCTTTCCTGGGACCCAAGCCAGTGGCTCCCAGAGGGAAGAGGACAGAGGACTAGAGCATGAAGGCCGCCAGCTGTAGGACAGCAGTGGGGTAACTCAGATCAAGTTGGTTGTCACCCAGGGCCACAGGCAGGAAGGCCTGGCCTCCAAGCTGCAGAAAGCCCTTGTGCAGCTTCCGGGCCAAGAAGTTGAACTTGGCATAGTAGTAATTAATAACTGTGGTGTTTGTTAAGCACTTACTATGCTCTTGGCATTGTACTATGCACTGGGATGGATATGAGCAAATTAGACAGAATCTCTGTCCCACATGGGACTCACAGTCTTAATTCCATTTTACAGATGAGGAAACTGAGGCACCGAGAAGTTATGTAGCAGGTCATACAGGAGAAAGGTGGCAGAGCCAGGATTAGAAGCAGCATGGCCTAGTGGAAACAGTACGAGCTTGGGAGTCACTGGACCTAGGTTCTAATCCCAGCTCTGTCACTTAGCCATTGTATGACCTTGGGAAAATCACTTAACTTCTCAGTGCCTCAGTTACTTCATTGTAAAATGTGTATTAAATCCTTCTCCCTCTTATTTAGAATGTGAGCTCGATGTGGGTCAGGGACTGTATCTGACCTGAATATCTTTTTCTACCTCAATGCTTAGGGTAGTGCCTGGAACCAACCATCATTTAAAAAAAAAATGGATCCCAGTTTCTCTGACTCCCCGCTGCTTTATGGCTCACTGGGAAGTTTATCCACTAGCCCCAGCCCCACAGCACTTAGTTTTCAGCCCCACAGCAATTATGTATATATCTGTAATTTTATTTATTTATATTAACATCTGTCTCCCACTCTAGAATGTAAGCTCGTGGTGAGCAGGGAATATGTCTGTTACATTGTTATACTGTACTCTCCTAAGGGCTTAGTACAGTGTTCTATACACAATAACTGCTCAATAAATCTGATTGACTGACTGACCGACAGACTGACTAATTCTGGTGCCCAGCATGTTCTCTGCCTAGTAGCATGGCCTTCAAGGAGCCCTCAGGAACTCAGAGGCTTTAATTTCCAGCTGTGTGTTCACATTTCATTTATCCAGATTAATCAGACCAATTCCCTTAGCCTGATATATCTGTGTAATTTAGGCCCAAGTGTATTTTGAGTCCCTGGTGGTGGATAATTTGTAGAGGCAGACCTAAGTTATAGAGAAGGAGAATATCCCCTATGGGGAAGGAAAGAAGTGGGAGTTCATCAGGACTGCACTGTCCTCTAGACTGTAAGCTTGTTGACAACAGGGAACTTGTCTACCAACTCTGTTGTATTTTACAGTCCAAAGGGCTTAATTCAGTGCTGTCACACAGTATTATTAAGCACTCAATAAATGCCACTGATTCAATGACTCTTGATCCAGTGAAGACTGCTTCTTTTTCGAGGAAGCCCAGGTGGGTCCATCTCCTGGGGTTGCCAGGGTAGGAACTAGGCATTTTAGCATCCCTCTCAAGAACAGAAACCACTAGCAGAATATTTTCATAATGTCAAGAATTTCAGTGACTGGGTCATTTTCCTGGTCCTTCAGCTTTGGGCCACCGATGGCCATTCCATGGCACTCTCCTAGCTCTGGTTCTTGGTGCAGTTGGGATAATGAAAACTCCTCCTTCCTCCCCCACTCGCTTTTCATCCTCTCCTCCTGCTGCTTTTACCCCATTTCCTCCCTTCCATTATGGGGCTTTCCTAGATCCATTAAATTAATAGGATCATGCCTGTCTACTCTGAATGGTGATCACATATATCAGACTCCAGTTATTTTACTGACAGCTGTAGGTTGAAGATATTTTTGGTCTGTTTTTATGATTTTAAAAAATAATAATAATAATGTCGGTATTTGTTAAGCACTTACTATGTGCAGAGCACTGTTCTAAGTGGTAGTAGATTCAGGGTAATCAGGTTGTCCCACATGAGGCTCACAGTCTTAATCCCCATTTTACAGATGAGGTAACTGAGGCACAGAGAAGTTAAGTGACTTGCCCAAGGTCACACAGTGACAAGTGGCAGTGCCGGAATTCAAACCCATGATCTCTGACTCCCAAGCCCGGGCTCTTTCCACTGAGCCATGCTGCTAAACATCTTCCCTCACTTTTAAAGCAACTTTGATAATAATTTTAAGGCTGAATTTGACCAAATAATAATAATTATGGTATTTGTTAAGTGCTTATTATGTGCCAAGCACTGTTCTAAGCACTGAGCACTGTTCTAAGTGCTGAATTATCAGGAGCATCCAAGGTAGTCACTTAACTTCTTTGTGTCTGTTACCTCATCTCTAAAATAGGGTTTAAATTCTCCTCCCTCTAATTTCTACTGTGAGTCTCAAGCATGGCCGGGGCTATGTCTAACCTGATTATCTTGTATCTACCTCAGCATTTAGTACAGTGCTTGCACATGGTAAGCACTTAACTACCATAACAAACAAATTTAAAAAATAACAACAAAACTCTTCCCCTTTCACAGATTTTTTGAGAAATGGCAATTCAATCAATTGTATTTATTGAGTGCTTAATATACGCAGAGTACTGTACTAAGTGCTTGGGAGAGTACACTATAACAATATAGCAGACACATTCCCTGCCCACAACAAGGTTACATCTAAATCCTGTTGACCAATTGGCCCTAAGCTGAAGGTAACTGGATTCCAGTTGTGGGAGCCTTGCTATTTGCAGCTTCTGACTGTGAGTTTTAAATGTGGCATGAACTCAAACTGTTGGGTGGGTTTATTTCAGTATAGAATATATAATTAGAGGCCACATTTTAATGTGTCTCTTGGCTTATCTCGGCTTTCACATCATTAATGTGTGTTGCAACTGCTCAGCTGTGTTTCATGATTCCTGTTTTGAAGGGTGTGAGGAGACACCCTAACAGAGCCAAAAAGACATGAAAACTGAGAGTGCATTTTGTTTCTTTTACTAGCCCTTGGGCATCCAAAGATGTATATGTGGAGCAGATTTTGTATTTGTCGGTAGAATCAGACACGGAAAAATGTACAGATGTGTATGGGCTGATGTGCTTTTCTCCTTCCCTAGAAGTGGAACATAATCAGCAGTTAATTGTTTATGGCATAGGATCATTATACAAGTTTCTTAAGGAAGTTCTAAGGAAAGAGAGATGAGGAAGCAGATTAAAAATAAAACAGTGCCAGTCACTGCAAACATAAAGTATGACTACACAATAAGGAGGAATCTTTTTGTGTGCACAATATGACTGGAATTGTGGGTCTCGTATTGCACTTTTTAGCAACATTTACATGCAAAGGTGAACTTCAGTCAGTGGTGTCTTCAAATACGAAGGTCAACTATGTAAATTTTATATTACACGCATAGCATAAAAGTGGGTTTTGCTGTATACTAATATGAACATCCAAATTCATATACAACTTGTACACCTACTGTGGCTTGATCCATGTGACTTGGTTGAAAACTGGAAAAGATTTTCTTTTTCCTTCGCTATAGGCTCCTGATTCCACATCGCAGAATGTGGGGTGGGACACTGATGCAAGCAGGTGAGCCAGAGGTATTTATCAGTCAAGGGTAATAATCGTACACTTGGTGTATGCAGAGCACTGAACTAAGTGCTTGGGAAAGAACAATAGAGTTGGTAGACATGATTCCTTCCTGCAAGGAGTTTACAGTCTCCAGGGGGAGACAGACAGACATAAAAGATTGAAATGCCTGAAATGTTGAGAAGCACCATGGCCTAGTGGATAGAGCACAGGCCTGGGAGTCAGAGGATTTAGGTCCTAATCCTGGCTCTGCCACTTGTTTGCTTGTGACCTTGGGCAAGTCACTTCACTTCTCTGGACCTAAATTACCCATATGTCAAATGGGGATTAAGACTGAGCCCCATTTGGGACATGGTCGGTGTCCAACCAGATTATCTTGCATCTACCGCAGTGCTTAGTTCAGTACCTGGCAATAGTAAGCACTTAACAAATATTTTTTTTTTTAAATGTTGTATTGTCCTGACTCCTTGACTTTCGAGGAGGGGCTCATTTTACTGGTTAAGACCCTTGCTGTCAGGAGACATTCCTTGACCTTGAATCCAAATTAGATTTCTCAATTTCCATTTGCCCTACAACTTTTTGACCTTCCTTCTGACTGCAGGCCTTGAGGTCATTCTTCACCCTCTGGGAGTTGCCCGGGTCCTTTCCTGTGGAAGTTTGGGCTTCAGAGGTGACTGTGTTGACGTGACTGATTCCAGCTTCCAGGCTTTCTATCCTGAGCACTGTAGCACATAGGGCAAGTGAACTGCAGGGCTGACCTGCCAAGATTGTTTCGGAGGTTTTAGAACCTCGTGGGGCCTTTGGTGCCATTTAGAAACCTCTTTCAAATGGAAAAGTTATAGAATAAATTGATTAACCTTTTTCAGGACAAGTTACATCTGAAGACATCTGGTTTAGCTTGCTAAATTTTGTTCCGAGATGGGTTTATTAGTTCCGTTCTGTTTGAAACTATCTTCCTTGGCAGCAATTTACTGATGAGGTAGGGAAGTCCACATTTAGCAAAATGTCCTTTCCCCCATGTTGATAAAGGTTTTCTTATTTTTGAACTAAATGTTAATATTGACTCTGCAAACAGCCAACTCAAACAACTCAGCTCTGTGAGGCATTTGCCTAATATAGCATTTCCTTTGACGTATGGCTGTTATTTTAATAGGGTAACCTTTTGTCAGTCAACAGTATTCATTGAAAACACTCTCAGTGTGTTTCTTGATGTTTATTTTACTACTAATAATAATAATGATTGTATTTGGTAAGCACTTACTATGTGCCAGGCACTGTTCTAAGTGTGGGAGTAGATACAAGATAATTGGGTAGGACACAGTCCCTGTCCCACACATGGCTCACAGTCTTAATCCCCATTTTATAGATAAGGGAACTGAAGCACAGAGAAGTGAAGTGACTTGCCTGGGGTCACACAGAAGACAAGTGGTGGAGTCAGGATTAGAATCCCTGACCTTCTGACTCCCAGACCCGTGCTTTATCCACTAGACCATGTCATTTCTGGCACGGGGGAACCATAGTGATAGGACTACCGAAGGATGTCCCAAATGGGAAGGATATTCAGTGATTTCGGGATTCTGTCCTACCAATAGAACTGTGGGGGATAAGAGGAAGGGAACAGTGTTTCAGAAAACCCAGGGCTCTGTTTCATACTAGGCCTAGGTCAATAGCCCTGAATGTGTTTCTCTCCCACTCTAACCATTAACATAAGCTTTTAGGTCCTTTTCACCTTGCCATCATAACTGGCACCAACCAAAGTAGACTTTGATGGATTTCACAAGTAATAACACTGATAATTGTGGTATTTAAGCTCATACTATGAGTCGAACACTGTACTGAGCTCTGGGGTAGACACAAGATAATCAGGTTGGACATAGTTCTTGTCCCACATAGGGCTCATTGGCTAAATAGGAGGGAGAGCAGGAATTGTATCCCCCTTTTCAGATTAGGAAACTGAAGCACAGGGAGGGGAAGTGACTTGCTTAAGATCACACAGCAGGCAGGTGCGAAGCAGCATGACCTAGAGGATAAAACACAGGTCTGGGAGCCAGAGATCCTGGGTTCTAGTCCAGGCTCTGTCACTTGCTTGTTATGTTATTTTGGGGAAATCACTAACTTCTCAGTTTCCTCAACTGCAGAATGGGAATTCAATACCTGTTTTCCCTCCTATTTAGACTGTGAGCCCACTGTTAGACAAGGACTGTATCTAGCCTGATTAACTTGTATCTACTCCAGCACTTATAATAGTGCTTGACACTAAGTAAGTGATTAACCAGAAAAGCCATGTGGCCTAGTGGAAAGAGTGTGAACCTGGGAGTCAGAGGACCTTGTGTTCTAATCCTACTCTACTATATGTCAACTGTGTGACCTTGACTTCTCTGTGTCTGTTATCTCATCCGTTACCTCTAATTCCCAGGCCTGTGCTCTTTTATTAATGGTATATAAGTGGTTACTCTGCGCCAGGTACTGTGCTAAACACTGGGGTAGATACAAGCTAAGCAGGTTAGCTTGTCCCACTTCGAACTCAGTCTTAATCCCCATTTTACAGATGAGGTAACTGAGGCACCTGGGGAAGGGTGAAGGGGCCATCTCTGCAATTGGGTATGGGGAAGGCACACATGGTGAACACATCCCCCTTGCTCCCCTTAGTTTCTGCCTCAACATCCAGCCCTGGAGCCACTACTCAGCTCTGCTTAAATCCCCAAACCACCATGTGCTAGCCATCTCCTCCACCCAACCTCCCATCTTGCCAATCAGGATGCACTATACCATTCTGCTGAGCTGAGAAATGATTCTGATTGCACTTTCAGCCATCATACAAATATGGAAGCAGTATGGCTTAGTGGACAGAGCATGGGCTTGGGAGTTAGAAGACCTAGGTCCTAATTCCAGGTCCACCACTTGTCTGTGCCTCATTTCCCTCATCTGTAAAAGGGGGCTAAGACTGTGAGCCCCATGTGCGACTTGGACTGTGTCCAATCTGATTAGCTTCTATCTTCTTCGGTGCTTAATACAGTGCCTGGCACATGAAAACCACTTACCATACCATAACATGGCTTCTTATGCTTTGCCCATGAAATGGGGTCCTGGGGTCAGACTATCTGGATAGGAAAACCCCCCACTTTTATTAAAGAACTGGACTGTCAGCTTTTAACTGGTGCCTGTTGTTGTGTTGCAGTTTTCCAGTTTTGTTCCTGTGTTCAGTTCTCTTGTGAGAGGTAGGGGTGAGTGTGTTTGTGTGTATATATGTGAGTTTACTGGTTTCTAGGAATTTCAGGGTTGTATTTCCACAGTGAGTTGCATTCTTCCTCCACTTGGGAAAGCAATTGCAGGGTACCAAACATTACAAACCAACTTGAGGAGCAGAAATATGATGAACAACTTTGTCTTCCACAAATCTCTTATGCAAAACCTGATACTCAACTGCAATTTATTTTGAGCAATTTTTCTTTGGAAAACCAATCTTAACCACTGTAGCATATGTACACTCTTGACCTAAGTCTCTCTCCTTTCCTTCCTTCCCTTCCCCCCTTCCTCTCTCTCTCTCTCTCTCTCTCTCTCTCACACACACACACACACACACACACACACACACTCAGCCTCTCAGCCTCTCCTATGTATGTATTCCTCCTCTACCTCTCTCAATCGCTCTCTCTCCCCTCCCTTTCTCTGTCTCCCTTCAAAATCCCATTCAAGTTCTGGAATGCTGGAGGTCTTTTCTTTCTCGCCCAATATTACATGTCATTTTGTCATTCTCAGGTCTCTTTAGGAGGGCTGTAGAATCAAATGACCTTAGAGAAGAGATGGGAGCAAAGCCGTTTAGAACCATTTCACTGCCCTGAGAATTTGGTACAATTTGGGAGAGTCATACACAGTACAAGGTATTTTTCAGTTCAAACCCTAAATGCCGGCCCTCATGTTTTCCTAATAAAAATTCTGTTGTCTAATTTTAACTCCCATTCCTAGATTCTTCTCCTTTAGGGTTGGTGTCCTTAGTGAGTCATCCAAACTCTGATCCTTGGCTGTTTGTTGTATGGCTGTCGGAGGATCACAGAGCCCAGTGAATGGAAAAAGCACTTAACATCACACATCCCGAATTCAAAACCCCCATTAGGCACTGGTGAACTTGGCTCATTGCCTGCAGCCCTTGTGTGGTGGATTGACTGACAGAACTGCAGCCCTCTCTTCTGGTTTTAGGAAGACTTCTGGATTGAGAGGTTGCCATTTTTCATATACAAAATTCCTCGAGTCAGTCATACTTATTGGGTGCTTACTGTGGGAGTACATCTGGGAGAGTACAATATGACAATAAACAGACACATTCCCTGCCCACAATGAGTTTACAGTCTAGAGGGACTTGCTTCTTGAGGGCTTCCTGCTCCTCCAGATTGAGTTTCTGCAACTGGTATTGAACAGCTAGCCGCTATCGAGGCCAGGCCAACTCCAGGCTTCTCTGTCTTCTCCTGGGATGGAAGTAGCAATTTATAGGATGGCCTTTTGTGCGGTTGTAGCTGACTTATTTTCCAACTGACACTCCCTGCCTTCAGGTGTCTAACTCCAGACTCTCTAGAGCATGCTTCACTTCTGCAGGATGAAGGACCATTTCACCTTTTCACCTTCTCTCCCTGCCATAGGTCTTCCCTCATTCTGCTGGACTCTGGTAGAACGATCCTAGGGTTCTAATCCTGGTTTCACTACTTTTCTGCTGTGTGACCTTGGGCAAATCACTGAAGTTCTCTATGTCTGTTACCTCATCTTTAAAATGGGGATTAATGCTGTGAACCCCAGAGCTTAGTATAGTGACTAAAACATAGTAAGCACTTAACAAATACCATTAAAAAAATAACCCAGCCCATCTCAACTATCCTGTCCATTCCCACTGGAGAAGTCATGTGGGTGGGGAGAAGTGGTAAGGGAAATGCATTATTTTTTGTAGTGTTTTTGTCATTTGCCCTTGGCTCTAAATGAAACTGGAGGAAAGAGAGGGTCGATGTCTGGTCGATGTGACAGGGAAGTGGAAGTGTTGGGACAATCTCTGTTAGTGGAAGGAGCAGGCTCCTGTTTCTGATGGGCAGGGGGAGCTTTGGCATGTTGGTTCAATACTGCAGTACCCGTGGGGTGGGTTCGAGGAGAAAACCCCCAAACAGTTGGGAACTGGCTTTGCCTCTGAGGTTTCCTTACAGGGAAGGTTGGGGGAAGACATTCTGTCATGTTGAAATGATCTACTATTAGTAGACCAGCTCTAAAAGCACTGCTGGAAGGGTGACAAGTTTGCAGGCTCTGTTTATTGGGCAGCCGTGGATTTATTTACCTCAGGGATGCAAAAGCTTGCCATGTGACCAAACCCCTTCTGTCGTTTACAGGTTGAGTTAATAGTCTCTCCTTCTTGACAATAATAATAATATGAAGAATAATGAACAATACTTATCAAATGCTTACTTTAGTGCCAAGCCCTGCTGAAGCACTGGGGTCAATATAAAATAATCAGGTCAGACAGAGTCCCTATCTCTTTTGGGATTCACAGTCTAAGAAGGAGAACAGTTACCTCATCTGTAAAATGGGGGTTAAGACTGTGAGCCCAATGTGGGACAACCCAATTACCTTGTATCTACCCCAGCACTTGAAACAGTGCTTGGCGTATAGTAAGGGCTTAACAAATACCATCATCACCAACAGGAATTGAGTCCCCGTTTTAGAGATGAGGAAAATAAGGACCAGGTGAGTGACTTGCCCAAAGACCCACAGCAGGCAAGTAACAGAGCTGGGATTAGTACCCAAGTCCTCTGATTCCCAGACTGGGGATCTCCCTACTAGGCCACACTGCTTTTGGACTTAGGATCACAGATCATCTCTGGAACAGCTACTGGTTTTCCCCTCAATCACCACTGATCTTCCATTGCATTTGATCCACCCAAGGCCTAGGTGCCAGGTCATTCTCATTAACTACTCAGTCCCTCCATGCCCTATTGCCATCTTTGGCCTCTGCTAAGGTCTCCTCTAGAGATCCCACACTTAATTGGTCTTGATGGCGGAGGTCCTTTCCAGAGCTGGCTTTGGACGTAAGGCTGCCCTGATGTGGGAATATAATTCCCTCCTCCCCCGAAGTTCAGATTCATGTGATGCTGTGGGCATCATGGATGACATCACGTGGAAGTATACACATGTCTAGAGCATTTCTCCAGGGGAACCCTTGACCTTTTAAGAGTTTCAGAACTTCTGGGCTCCCCTCTCAGGCTCTGGTAGCACAAGTGCTGCTTCCCACCTATGAGCTTCCAGAGTTAAGTCATTCAGTCTTCCAGTCAGGCTGCTGCTCCTTTGGTAGAGCACCTTGCATGCCATCATTTGAAGCTGGCCTACGTTCAGGCAAGCCACTGGGTTGAACAATCTTAGCTCTTTTCCAGTGGGCTCCCAGAATGTTATCAACATCTGACAACACCACTTAGGGATGAGGGGTACTAGCCGCCTAGCAACAAAGACTACCCTCTGTCCCAGTGGTCTCTCCCCAGCCCCCTCGGCCCCCCACTCCTTCTCTACCCCACCAAGAGATGTAAGTAATAGTTGTTGCTTTGGGAAATGCCTCTTGGGAACCAACTCTGTTATACTGTACTCTCCCAAGCACTTTGTACAGTGCTCGGTACCCAGTGCTTAATAATAATAAGTGTTTAGAACGGTACCTGGCACATAGTAAGTGCTTAACAAATTCCATAATTATTAGCTATTATTAATTGTAAGCACTGTATTAAGTACTGTGGAAGATAAAAGATAATTAGGTTCCATGTGAGGCTTACATTCTAAGTAGGATGGAGAATAGGTACTACCATTTTACAGTTGAGGGAACGGAAGCACAGAGAAGTTAAATGATTTGCCCAAGGTCATAAAACAGGTAAATAGCTGAGCTGGGATTAGAACCCAAATCCCCTGATTCCCAGGCTCTTTCTATTAAGCCATGCAGCAGCTGCTGCTAGTTAGTAGGTCAGTGAATTCAACTAATGGATGATTGATTCGAGCACTATCCATTCATTAGGCAAAGTTTGAGCCTGCTTCTGCATTGAGGGACGTTTTCTTACCATAATAATAATGTTGGTATTTGTTAAGCACTTACTATGTGCAGAGCACTGTTCTAAGCGCTGAGGTAGATACAGGGTAATCAGGTTGTCCCACTTGAGGCTCACAGTTAATCCCCATTTTATAGATGAGGTAACTGAGGCACAGAGAAGTTAAGTGACTTGCCCACAGTCACACAGCTGCCAAGTGGCAGAGCCGGGATTCAAACCCATGACCTCTGGCTCCCAAGCCCGGGCTTTTTCCACTGAGCCACGCTGCTTACCATTGACCTTGTATCCCACCTCCACCTTCCTCCATTGGATATCATCAAAGCCCTTTCCAAACCCAGGCCCAGAATCCCTACCACTGCCTCCCTCATGCCCATGCCACACTACCCAACCATGGAAGGCATTTTGAGGACAATTGATCCCCCCTACTTGGCTTTCACTCTGCTCTCCTTTTTCCCAACTAAGGCTCCACATTTGGTCACAGTTCTCACCTCCAGGGGACAGTGATCAAGGTAATGGACCAGATGCCCCTAGGCTGGCCCTCAGTTTGCAGTCTGGGTTTTCCCTGAGCTGAATGCATTCAGGTGGCACAATTTGCAAACGGGGCAAAAAGGGAGCTGTTTCTGGTGGAAAATTAGGTCAGCAACAGAGAGGGGGAAGGGATGGGAAGAATTCTAGGGCTCAGACCATATCCTCCCATCCTCGTTGGTCTAAGCAATCTGGGTCAAAGCCCACAGTCATCTTGTTTGTGTGTGTGTGTGTGTGTGTGTGTGTGTATATGCACTACGTATGTGCATACATCTGTTTCCTAGCTCCTTTTCTGCAGAAAACTCTGAAGGGAAAGTTAGCTTTGTCTAATAACTGCATCAGACTTATCAAGGCATTCATTTTATTCATTTGGAAGCAAAGTATTGCAAATAGATTTAGAGTCCAGATTGACTTTCAGGTCCTCCCTAACCTGACTCTGCTTAATCACCATTCCTGTTCCTTTGTCTATTTTGGGGTCAAGGGTCTTTCTTCAACTCCTGCTTCTAGTCCAGCAGAACACCTCAAGGCAGTCACACATCATCCAGAACCGCAGAGCCTAATTGGAGTTCATGGTTAGTGAAAGAGAAGGGAAAAGGGGCCCAGAAGAACCCCAAATGGAGGGAACTCCTCTTCCTGATTGGGCTTCCGGACATGGAAAGAATCCTGGTGCTGTTGGCCCTCTGCTTTCAATATAGATTCTCATGCGCACTCACACAATCAATGTTTATTTATGGTGCGCTTACAATGTGTAGAGCACTTTGCTAAGCACTTAATATAGTTGGTAGGCACAGTCTCTGCCCCCAAGGAATTTATAGTTTAGTGGGAGATTGCCATTAAAACAAATTACAGGTGAGGGGAAAAACAGAAGGATGTGCATAAGGATATGTGCATAAATTCTTTGAGGGTTAGGACCCATTGCTCTGGGGATAAGACTAAGGGCATGTTTGAGGCAGGAGGGAAAATATTTGGGGTGAGTTAGGGAAGGTTTTCCTGGAGAAGATGTGGTTTTAGTAGGACTTTGAAAATGAGGAGAGTGTTTGTCTTTTGAATATGAAGCAGGAGGGAGTTTCAGGAGGGAGAGTGTGAGCTAGGGGTTGAAGGATGACTGAGATGAGAGTGAGGGTCAGCGAATAGGTTGGTGGCAGAGGAGCAAAGTATGTGAGCAGGTTATGTAGATGGAAGAATCCTGATTGAGAGCCTTAAAACCGATGGTGTGGCGTTTGATGTAGAGATGGACAGGCAACCTGGAGGTACTCCAGTGAAGATATAGGAATAAGTTGATTTTTTTTTAGGTAAATGACCAAGACAGCAGCATTAAGTATGGACTGGAGAGAGGAGACACTGGAGACAGAGATCAGAGAAAAGGCTGATGGAGTAGTTGATATGACAAGTACTTGACCCAGTGAAGCAGCAGTTTTATATGGGAAGGAAGGAGTGAATTCTGGAGATAATGTGAGGATAGAATTGACAGTTTCAATGGCTGACTAAATATGGGGGTTGGAGGGAGGTGAGTCAGGGGGAATGCCATGGTTGACCGCTTGAGCGGCAAGGAGGAATCTTGGGTGGCAGCCCCCAGCTGAGAAAAGGAGCCTCAGGATCAAGGTGCTCAGGACTGATGATTCACCTTGGTTCATCTTCAGTGTGCAGGTCCTAAGCTCACTGTAGGCAGGGAACATGCCTACCAACTCTGTTATATTGTACTCTCCCAAGAACTTAGTACAGTGCTGTGCGCACATGAGGGCTAAGTAAATTGGATTGATTGACTGACCCGTCTCACCAACTAACTAGGATTGAATCCACTCATCTGGGCAACCGAGGGCAGAAGTGACCTGGATTATACCAAAAGGGGAGGGTGGAGACTGGAGGGAGCCAGAGCTGAAATGTTCAGGTGCTGAAGCAAGAGGATACCTTGTAAGGGCTCAGAATTCTATCATGGATAATCCACTCATGAACAATAGAGAATGGACTGAAATAATCATCTGGGGTGGTTGGCTGCTGGTCTTCCATAATTAGTATCTAAAAAGCACTCCCTGTGACACCAAGGGTTAGGCTGGTGCCCTAGAAAATTCTTACTGGCTTTAGCCAAAAATCGGCATCTTAATTTTAGGGCTGGTATCAGGGAAAATAAAACATCAGGACTGTGAACTTGAAAAAAACTTTAAAACAAAAATTCCAATTTATGTGTTTTTTGCTATCTCCTGTCAAAATAAATGATGGTGAGCCCTGTTATTTAGGTTAAACTGTCTCCATTTCTTTCCCCTTTTCATATCAGAGACTCACCTATCTATTTTTCCTGTCCAGTAATACTATCCCAATCTGGGCTTTCTGAAGCTCAAGATGCATCCACAGTGTCAAAATCACAGTCACATTTTCACTCGACAACACCAGGTGACGTCTGATGACTCAGTTCCCCTTTATGTTGGTCGGGTGACATTACAAAGCTGACCCTTTAAGAATTTTGGGAGCAACAGCGTTGTGTGTCCCAGAATTGATAGAAATTCAGCTCTTAACCCTGCTTGCATCATGAGTTACCCCAGCTGACCAGGGAAAGAGAAATCCTAGTAGGGGAGGGAATTATTGGTGTGTGTTGGGGAGAATGGAAGAGCTTGTTCTTTTCTGGTATCTGTGTGAAAGTTAAGTAGACTATGTCCATCACTCCACCTGTCAATCAAATTCCATTCCTTACAGCTAATGTCATTACAACTATTTTAAGGTCACAAAGACATTCTTACTAAAGGTGCAACAGTGATCTGACACAAGAGTATCATCTTTGTTCCTTCCCATTCTTTTCATCCTTCTTTTTTTCTATTCCCCCTTCCCCTCTCTCTCTCTCTTCCTCTCTCTCTTCCCCCTTACCCCTCCTCCCCCCAAGGAGTTGAGGACGGCATTAGGCAAAGAGAGACACCCTGTTGCTTAATTGTCAACCTGAGTTATTAGCTTCAAAGAACCAAAGCAAACAGGATCAGGGCTCTGGGCTTAGCCCAGTACAAAAGTGCACTAAATAGGCTCTGGTGTATGGGAAAAAGCTAATGCCACCTCACCTTTTGTGGTGAGACAAATCTTCCAGTTTTTGAAGAGCTCAGACGCAGAGCAAATGGAGGTGCTAAGAACATGTGAAACTGATCTCTTTTGCTGGATAGGTTTTTCATTAGCTTGGGGATGCTGGATAGACTGTTTTTCTGTTTGTTCTAGGTTCAGAGAGAAGGACCTTTCACCGATCTCTCCCCAGTGACAGTAGAGGGAGAGGAAAGGAGGTAACATGGGGATTGTAGCTATTTGATGTAACCTTTTTCTTCTTGAAATACACTGCCCTATCTCCAGATTCTATGTGATCTTTCGTGGGATGGCAGAATAAGAGTACTTCTCCCGATTCTATGTGATCTTTGGTGGGATGGCAGGATAAGAATACCTTTGACACTTTCCATTGGCTGCTGTTCTCATACTGTTTCTCAGGAGATAGTTGTTCTATGAGTAACACAGAGGTATTGCTGGCCCTGGTTATCCCCTGGTTAGAAGGAGATCCGGAAGTCCCAAGATCAAAGAGGATGTTGGAACAGAGCTGGGAGAAAGAACTACTAGCCTGACTTAGGGACTTGAATCTCATCAACAGGGGGAAGCAAGGGGAAGAGGAGGGGAGGTGGTCCCTTGTGTTAGGCCTGGAAGAAGCTAAAAGCAGCTAGGAGGGGGCACCAATAGGAAGGTTGAAGAGCTTCCTGTTCACTGAAGATTCAAGGTAATTAGGACTTATAATAGTAATTATTGTGGTTTTTGTTAAGTGCCTACTATGTGTCAAGCACTGCTCTAAGCTCTGGGATAGATCCAATTTAGTCAAGTTGGACCCAGTCCCTGACCCAAGAAGTGCTCATAGTCTTAAGTAGGGGACTTGAAGGAAGGCAAATTGCTTCCTAGGTCAAATAGCTTTATAGAGTTTTTCCCTTCTTTATTTCACATCTAATAATAATAATGATCCTAGTATGTAAGCACTTACAGTGTGCCAAGCACTCTAGTAAGTGCTGGAGTAGATACAACATGAGCAGGTCGGAAATAGCCCCTTTCCCACACAGGGCTCGGAGTTTAACTAGGAGGGAGAACGATTATTCAATTCTCACTTCACAGATGAGGAAACTGAGGCACGTAGAAGGTGACTGAACCAAGGTCTTAGAGCAGGCAAGTGGCAATGTGGGGATTAGAACCTAGGTCCTCTGTTGCCTGGGCTCATGCCTTTTCCACTAGGCCACCTTGCTTCCGGCTTTTGGTTTCTTTCCTCCTCCAGTTGCTCCAGTGGTTTTCTAGACTACCACTATATTTAAATTAATAGGTTATCTTTTTCCCAAGAAAATAGGTCAACTCTGAAGTGGAGTTAATCAGACAGAGTCTTGCAGACCATAGGTTTGTCTTACCTTGAGGAAACCTGTTGCTAAGAGATTGCCAAATCCTTTCACGGGGATTCAGAGAATATGTAATGCCCAAGGATGGGGTGGATGTGATACTGTAAGGGCAGGTGGAGTTTGCTTTTTGAGGCTGGTGTTTTATTAAGTACTTACTATGTATCAAACACTGTACTAAGCACTGGTGAATGCAAGTGAATTAGGTTGGACACAGTCCCTGTCCCGCATGGGGTTCACAGACTAAGTAAGAGGGAGAACGGGAGAATGAAGACACAGAGAGGTTAAGTGACTTGCCCAGGCCACACAGCAAGCAATTGGCAGAGCTGGGATTAGAACCCGGGTCCTCTGACTCCCAGGCCTGAGCTCATTCCACTAGGTCACGCTGCTCCTCAAGTGCAGACAGAATGTATCAGTAGGTTCAAGGGGACTTTGTCTGCTAGATCCCAAACAGGATCTCCAGTAACCCATGATGGGCCAGAGTTAGAAGTATTGATGTTCTACCCACTAGGATAGTTGTCAAGAAGGGCCAATATAATATAGCTTCTTTAAGCAATCTGATAGCATTACCAGAGACAGAATTCTAGACTGAATGAACCATTAGTCTGAGCCAATAATGGGGTTTCCTATGTTCTTAAACATGAGTGAATGAATGAAGGAGTAGTAAATAAATGAACAGGTAGGAAGATAAGGGAATTTATGGTGGTAAGGAGATGGCACTTTCCACTTGGTGAGTGGTGCTACTCCTCAATCATAGGGCTTAGTAGTGGTAGCACAGGACTTAGCTAAAAAGTGAACTGGGAATCCCTGCAAGGCATCTCATGTGGATGAGTCAGGTTTCAGTTCAATTGCTTCCTTGTTGAACAGACTTAGCCCATGGAGTCATGTGGTAGTAGAGCCATCTCAAGGTGGAGGATGAGAGAGAAATGGTTCTAAATCCGTAACATCAAAAACATTGAAGTTGAATGGATGAACTCCCTTTTCATAAACTCCCTCATTCTGTGTCACCACTCTCCTCCTGAAATGAACTCTAATAACTGTCATATTTGCTAAGCACTTACTATGTGCCAGGCAATGTACTAAGCGCTGGGGTGGTTATAAGCAAATCAGGTTGGATATAGGCCCTGCCCCAGATGGTGAGTTCACAGTCTTAATCCCCATTTTACAGATGAAGTAACTGAGGCCTAGGGAAGTAAAGTGACTTGACCAAGTTCACATAGCAGACAAGTGGAAGTGCTGGAATTAGAACCCCAGTCCTGCTGACTCCCAGGCCCATGCTCTATTCACTAGACCACACTGCTCCTTGTGTCTAATAACTCCAATCATCTTGCTGCTTTGTATTTTGGCTTCACCCTTGACTTCATTTGATGCCTTTTCCCAAATTGTCATTTGATGCCTTTTCCCAAAATGCCTTCAACTACCAGCACATTGTCTCTTCTGTGGTTCTTCTGAAAGCCACACCAGCTCTTTCAAGTGGCACTATATTGAGCAACTCCTGTGTGCAGAGGTATCAAGTGCGTGGGAGAATACACTAGTTAAAAGACAATATCCTTTTCCTCAAGGAGCTTACATTCCAGTGCAGGAGAAAGGCATTAAATAACTTACGGATGAGAGGAAGAGAAGAATGGATACATTTAAATACTTAGAGTATTTGTCAGTGTGCCCAGAAAGGCCACAAGTGGTTGTCAGTGCACAAGGGCTGAGGTGGAGGTTGGGGAGATATATCCTCGAGAGAAATAGAATTGATTGAGGAAGTGCTAGGATAGGGTATCCCCTACTGGGGACCCTTGGACATCTTGGAAGGGAATTCAGAGATCTATTGGCATCAAGCTATGGACAAGTGAAATGGAATTTGTCCTTTGCTCCTGTTTTGGGGTTGCAGTTGACTCATGGTCACAGACTTCATCCTCAGGAAGTCCCAGAAGCCTGTGAAAACATTTAAAACTAAAAAATGTGTCCTTCGGTTATTAATGTTTGGCAACTAGTGGCCCTCTTGGTGGTCTGGCTGACTGGATACATCTTTCCAAAATGCCAAACTCATTTCTCTGGGGTAAAAAGGGAGAAGGTATTTCTGTACTTTCTGTGGGTCTAGGAGCTGATGGGACTTGCTTTCATTCATTCAATCGTGTTTATTGAGCGCTTACTGTGTATTAAACACTGTACTAAGCGCTTGGGAGAATACAGTACAGCAATGAACAGGTTCATTCCCTGTACATTAAATTACAGCTAAGAACTGTAATTCAGCTAAGAACTGAATCCCTCACCAGGGCCTAAGAGTCAGAGGATCTGAGTTCTAATCCTGGCTCTGCCACTTGTTTGCTGTGTGACTTTGAGCAAGTCATTTATTGTCTCTCTGCCTCAGTTCCTTCATTTACAAAATGAGGATTCAATACCTGTACTCTCTCCTACTTAGACTGTGAGTCCTGTAGGACAGAGACTGAGTCCAACCTGATAACTCGGATCTACCCCAGTGTTTAGAATGGTGCTGTGTCATGTAACAAATACCAAAGTTATTTTTAATGGACTATGTACCTAATCAGTCAGGCCCGACACTCCTGGAGCCAAATGAACCACAGATATAACAGGGAGGAGAGTCACTCTTGGGATGGGTCAAATTTGTTTCTGTTTGTTTGTTCTTAATGGTATTTAAGTGTTTACTATTTACTAGGCACTGTACTATGTGCTGGGGTAGATACAAGATAATAAGGTTGGACACAGTCCAGGTCCCACATGGGACTCACAGTCTTTATCTCCCTCTTTTTTTTTTTAAACAGATGAGGTAAGCGAGGTACATGAAAGTGAAGTAACTTGCCCAAGGTCACAAAGCAGACAAGTGGCCGAGTCAGGATTAGAACCCAGGTCCTTCTGACTTCCAGGCCTATGCTCTTTCTATTGGGCCATGCTTCTTCTCACACTGGGATCTGATTTGGTTGTGTTGAATGACCTGAAGGGCATCTGATGACTTTTTAATTTTTCCTTTATTTTGAGAGATCTTAGAGCCCCACTATTTCCTGCTTCTCCCCAGGGTCTGGCAGAGTCAAGGAGCAGGATTCCGTGAGTAGCTCTGCGGTCCCTATCGCCTCACTGCTCCCCACATTTAAATAGTTTGATATCCTGTTTAATTAACCATTGGGTAGTTTAACCACCACTGTGTCAAGCCATCCATCAGTCACAGTTAATGATCGTGTTTAGTTATTTATGCAGCATGTTTTCCCATCCTACCTCTTCTGTTTTCCCTTCTTTCTTTTTCCCTTCCTTCCAGCACTCCCACCCGTCCCATGAGCTCTCCAGAGAATCTTGGGGTTTGTTCCAAAGAGATTAATTGGTCCCTCTGTCTAGCGTCTGGGTCAAAGAATTCCTTCTGAGGGAGTCCCTGGTGTAGGGGTTGAAGCAGCTGGGGGGCTCTTAATGTTGGACTAGAAAGTCTTTCCTTTCAGCATAAGTATCAAAGCCTAGTAGAAAGAGAATAAACCTAGGAGTCAGAGGACCTAGGTTCTAATCCCAGCTCTGTCACTTGCCTGCTGTGTGACTCTGAGCAAGAGAAGCGGAATAGCCTAGTGGAAAGAGCCCAGGCCTGGGAGGCAGAGGACCTGGGTTCTAATTCTGACACTGCCAATTCCTTGCTGTTTGACCTTGGGCAAGTCAGTTCACTTCTCTGTGTCTGTTTCCTCAACTGTAAAACCTACTTAGGCTGTGAGCTCCATGTGGGATAGGGACTGTGTCTGACCTGATTATTAATTTCTACTTACCCCATTGCTTGGAACAATGTAAACACTTAACAAATACCATAAAAATGTCACTCAACCTCTCTGGGCCTCAGTTTTCCCATCTGTAAAATGGGGATTTAATAAAACTGACTCTCCCTTGTCCATAGACTGTGAGCCCCAGGCGGGACAGGGACTGTGTCTGATCTGATTATCTTGTATCTACCCCAGAACTTAATATAGTACTTGGCACATAGTAAGCATTTCACAAAAAACACAGTTATTTAGTAACACACAGGGGTGGGAGAGGTAACTCCTCTGGGTATCTAGCATCTTTCTTTGCAGAATAGAAAGGGCTTGGATGCATCTCCTTATATAGGAACTGTTTGAATACAGTTGTTTAGTTGATAATGTCTGAGTAAATTTTCATCCAGGAAACTAGAAATTTTGAAGTCATTGATCCAAGGTGTTATGGCTAGTTAGTGGTTTTCCCTAATCAGACCCATTTTAGTGATCTTTTTTGTTAGACTACCACAGTCCTGTCTGCTGATGATCTTAGCACATGGCCCTCGTGCTGGTTCCAGGACTTTGAAGACTTTCAGCTTGTCTCTGAATTGTACTGAGTGTGTATGAAGTCAAGAGTGACCCTAGTGGGCAAAAAACATTGAGAGCATCACATAAATTCTCAGTTTAACACCACTGTGTTGAAAGTAAGCCCTCTGATTTTCACTGTACTTCCTTGGTAACTCCTGTCAACCTCCAGGGGTGTATTTTAGTTGATGTCTACATTCTAACATCTATCTACCCCAGTGCTTGGAACAATGCTTGACAAATAGTGAGTACTTACCAGATACTATAATAATAATTCTGTTCCATCTGAATCAGTGATTCATGTCATTTATTAAAAGGTGTGGGGGTGGAGAATGGGAAGAATATTTCAACCAAGAATCTAATTTTGAATTCTTTATCTGGGGAGGAGGAAGCATTCTAAGGGTCACTCTCACCACACATGTACACTCACACACACACACACACACACGTATTCATCTGTGATGAAGGATGTTCCTTGGGAAGGTGAATTGTCATGTTTTCTCATCTTTTGAACCAAGCAAGTGATTATAAACTCTCCACACCCTCTTTTTCCTCTGAAAGAAGCATTCTTTCCCCACCCTCTATTCTGAAAACTTGCTTGAATTGATATCCAAGGTAATATCTTGTTGTGGGCTAGCTAGATTGCTTTCTTGTGTTTTTTGTCCAGTAGAATATTTGAACTAATATTCTTGCAAGTTCCAGGTCTGGCTTGGCTCTCCGGAGCACTATCTGATTCCAGGATCGCTACTCTTCGGACAGATGTGAAGCTTCATTTGTTGCTACATGCACAGTGAAAGGGGAGCCTGAGACCCTCAGCTTGCATGGGTGATGCCTGGGCGTATACAGGACTTACTTCTCTGAAACTGAGCGACTTTTGGATCTTGCATGAGCAAAAATGCCATGCCAAGATATGCTGCCCTGCTTGGGTTGTGTGTGGGTGTGTGCTCTCTGCTAATATTCTCTTTTTTTCTCTCTCTCTCACTCTCCTTTCTTCGCTACCTTTCTCTCTCCTTGACAATGCTACAACAGATGTCAACCAAATTCCAGGTGAGTCTTTGTGTTTGCTGAGCTGGAAGGGGGGAATTCTCACTCCTTTGCATTGTGCACACTCTCTTACTGCAACTTTTCTTTTTTCAACTGTCTTTGAGAGTGTTTAATTTTATTAGTAGGCATGAGAAGAGCTACATTGAACTGGAGTTTTTTTGGAATCATTTGAAAACCCCATGAATTAGCATCTTCTAAGTGATTGTTGCCTGTTCTTGAATTAGTGTGTGGACAAGCTTGGGAGAGATTGAGGCAGAGAAATGTCTGTCTGAGAGCTGGATTAGTCACTTTCCAGATATGGATTCACTTTTCTGATCAGTACTCCAGCACTGCTTTCCTTGTCCCGTGCCTTGGCTAGCAGCTGAGAGTTTCTAATTTGAAGGCCAAATCTCATTAATCTGGAAAGTCTTCTATGAATGGAAAATGATTTATATTAATTAGGGTTATGTACAAAAAATGCCTCTTTCTATGTACTCTGTGGGCATAGATACATATATATATATATATATGTGCTGACCTTCTTTTCATCAATCAATTAATGATATTGATTGAGTGCTTACTGTGTGTAGAGCACAGTATTAAGCACTTGAGAGAGTATAGTACAATAAAGTTGGTAGACCTGCATCCTGCCCCATCAGTTGGTCAATAGTATTTATTGAGCCTTTATTGTTTGCAGAGCACTAAACTAAGCACTGGGGAGAGTACAATAAAACAGACATATTCCCTGCCCACAGCAAGCTTAGTGTAGAGGGGAAGTCAGACTTTGATATAAATAAATAATATTTAATATATTATTTGTAGATATGGCCAATCTATAAACACTTTTTACTCCCTGCCCCCTCATCAGTTAAATACACACTCCTGGTCTTTCTTCTCTTTTCTTTGGAATTCTGCTCCTCTACCTCTTCTGAATGCTTCTAGTCCAAATTCCAGTCTGTTTGCCCCCCACTCATATTCCTAACTCCAAGAGAACCTTCCCTCCTGCTAGATAGTTCTGGTCAATAAGAGAAACCAAGATGACAAGAGCTACTGCCAGTCTAGAGACAGAAAGATACAGCAATCCGGACACACCCTTCTTTCATTCATTCATTCAGTCATATTTATTGAGCACTTACTGTGTGCAGAGCACTGTACTAAGTGTTTGGAATGTACAATTCGGCAACAGATAGAGACAGTCCCTGCCCAACAACGAGCTCACATTCTAAAAGGGGGAGGCAGACAGCAAAACAGAACAAGTAGTCAGGCATCAATACCATCAAGATAAATAGAATCATAGATATATACACATCATTAATAAAATAGAGTAATAAATAATATATCCAAATATACACAAGTGCTGTGGGGAGGGGAAGGGGCTAGAGCAGAGGGAGGGAGTAGGGGGAATAGAGAGGGGAAGAGGGGCAGAGGGAAAGGGAGGGCTGAGTCTGGAAAGGCCTCCTGGAGGAGGTGAGCTCTCAGTAGGGCTTTGAAGAGGGGAAGAGAGTTAGTTTGGCAGATGTGAGGAGGGAGGACATTCCAGGGCAGTGGGTGTAGGATGTTAGCCAGGGGTTGACGGCAGGGTAGGCAAGAATGAGGCACCGTGAGTTGAGTGGCAGAAGAGTGGAGTGTGCAGGCTGAGCTGTAGAAGGAGAGAAGGAAGGTGAGGTAGGAAGGGGCAAGGTGATGGAGAGCTTTGAAGCCAAGAGTGAGGAGTTTTTGCTTCATGTGAAGGTTGATAGGCAACCACTGGAGGTTTTTGAGGAGGGGAGTGACATGCCCAGAGCACTTCTGTAGAAAGATAATCCGGGGAAGACTATCCTCTTTCCTCTCTTCTCCTACACCCCTCCATTCCACCTGCTGCTGCTGCTGCTACTACTGGTAGAATCCACCTCTGCCTTTGCCAGGGACGGCTTCAGACATGGGACTACAAGGATTCAAGTGAGAATTCGGCAGTGCCTGCTGTGTAACCTTGGGCAAGTCACCAAACTGATCTGGGCCTCAGTTACTTCATCAGTAAACTGGGGATTAATATTGTGAGCCCCATGTGGGATCTGAAGTGTGTCCACCCTGATTAGCTTGTATCTACTCCAGTACTTAATAAAGTGCCTGTCCTAGAGTAAGCACAAATACCTTAAAAAACAACAACCTCATACTTCTTGGTCCCACCCAAACATCTCCTTTCCAGTGCCTCAGTATGTAGAGCCCCCACCCCCTGGGGATCCTGCCTTGCTTCTCCTCACAGAGGACCCCCCCCCAGGAATATGGAACCGGGGCCTGCTGTGTTTGAGTTCAGCTAGCTGGATGCTCTCTCTGTCCCTCTGAGAATCAGGCCAGGCAGGAGCCAACCGGCGGGGCTACAGCTCTTGAAATGAGAGTGTTTTCGCGGTGCTGGATTTTTTTATTTTTCTGGCTTGGGAAGACAAATTGGGGATTTTATGAGCTAATGTAACTATTTACCCACAGGCAGCGGAAGGGCTATAAAGGGCTGATTGATTAATTGATTAATTTTACTTGTTGAATAGACTGGTTAGAAGTAATCCCACTGTAAAGCCTGCTCCCTGTGCAGGGCCTGGGGCCGGCTGTGTATCCCCAGTGTGACAGATCATTTGCCAGAGAGGCAGGACTCCCTTCCCCTCTGAGAGGAAGGAAAATAGAAATTGGCCAACCAACTCAACTTGCACCTGGCACAGCCTTCCTTGCCCCTGGGAAGTGGCTGCAGTATCCAGGGAGGGGGTTTGAAACGCCGCCCAAGTGGTTGTGAATAATAATGGTATTTTTTAAGCGCTATACTAAGTTCTGAGGTGGGTACAAGTAAATTGGGTTGCACACAGCCCCTGTTCCACATGAGGCTCACAGTCTCTATCCCCATTTTACAGATGAGCTAACTGAGGCATAGAGAAGTTAAGTGACTTGCCCAAGGTCACACAGAGATGTGTGGCAGAGCTGGGATTAGAATGCATGACCTTCTGACTCCCAGGCTGGTGCTCTATCAACTCCTGCCTGGCCCAAGAAGAACCTCAAACCAGAGTTTACCATCGGCCTCTTTAGCTGGCTGGCCTCCTTGAGGGAGGGATAGGGTGACTTGTGGCTTGTCTCTGAGGAGAGAGCCCCGTGGAGCTTCTAACTGCTCTGTGAGATGCATTTCCAAAGCTACAGCCCCCTCCCCTGCCTAGTTCTCTCCTTCTTCCCTTCCCTGCTATTCCACATCCTCGGTTCTAGGGTGTCAGTTCCTGGAGAATCAGGAGGATAGAAATGGGAGGGAATAGAGGAAGAGTGATAGAGGGTTGGGAGAGCTGAGGGCTTCCTTGCCTTTGGCTGGAGGGTGGAAGGAGAGATGCAGAGGGGTGGGTGAAGAGTGCCTGTGGGAGGGACATCTCCTCAGGCCCCATTGTCTCCCCTCCAACTCCCACCATGCTACCTCTAGCTAGGCAGAGCTGTTTATAGCACTCTAGTGACAGCCTCTCTCTTCAGAAGGGATAATTTCTCACTGCTCAGGCTGCTGATTAGAGTTTGAATTTAAATGAATAACTGTGACCTTGCGGAGGTGCCCTGGTTATTCAGAGTCCTGATGGGGAAATAGGCCTCTCGCTCGCCTTCACAGAGCTGTTGCAGTAGAGGTGTGGAGAGAAGCACTTTAAGATGACGGAGCACTGGAGGGGACAGTTCTGTCCTTGTTGGAGAAACAGCGTGGCCTAGTGGGTAGAACAGGGGCCTGGGAGTCAGAAGGACCTGGGTTTGATCTCAATGCAGCCACTTTTAAAAAAAATATATTTGTTAAGGGCTTACTATGTGCCAGGCACTGTACTAAGTGTTGGGTAGAGACAAGATAAATAGGTTGGTCCCAGTCCCCTTAGGAATCACAGTCTTAATCCTTATTTTACAGATGAGGTAAGGGCAGGGAGAGGGAGAGTCTGTCTCCTCTCTGTCTCTGGGGAAAATAGCAGGTTAGATGCTCAAACTATTTGCATTCTCTTCCCTCATCTTCATGGGAGTAGCATGGCCTAGTAGTAAGGGTTTGGGCCGGGGAGTCATAGGACCAAGGTTCTAATTCCAGCTCTGCCACTTGTCTGCCGTGTGACCCTGGACAAATCATTTAACTTCTCTATGCTTCAGTTTCCTCAACTGTAAAATGCGGATGAAATGTCTTTTCTCTCCCTTAGACTGTGAGCCCCTTGTGGGACAGAGACTGTTTGACATGATTCACTCATATTGACCCCAGTGTTTAGAACAGTGCTTTAACACATAGTAAGTGCTTAACAAATACCATAATTATTAGTGATTATTATGGAGAGGGGAGGGGAAGACCCTTCCCCACTCCCTCTGTTCTTTTCCTTCCCATGCTCCTGTTTCTTAGCCCTCAGGACACTGAGCCTATTGGACCCTGCAAAAGACCCAGTCTGTCATTATTTGAGAGAGGTGAGGCAGGGAAGGGAGAGGGAAATTTACAGCTGCTGTGTGTAATTGGATTGGAAGTAGGCCCCAGGCTAAACTAACCATGATCAGCTTCCAGCCAATTGCTCAACGGAGGGGCTTGAAAGAGCCCCTTGGCTACTGTCTGTGCACTAAGTCTCAGAGAGTGGCTGCTTTCTAGCCCTGTTCTGGCTCTCGGAGATGGGGGTACACCTGGGCTGGAAGCAGAGTTCCTTTTCCCCACCCCTGGAGTTTTCCCTTCACAGAAAAACAGGTGGGCAAGGGAGAAAAAGATTGGTCTAAGGTGCCACCCTAATTTTAATGGGGAGGAAAGCATATGCTTCCCACCCAGACTCACTATCCAATCCTGGCTAGGCAGAATTGTGAAGTTTTGGAAAGAGACAGTTCAGGGTGTATAGAGGCAGAGAAGCAGCCTGGTCTAGTGGCAAGAGCGCAAGACTGGGATCAGGAGATCTGCGCTCCAATTCTGGTTCCGCCATTTGCTGGCTGGCTGACCTTGGGCAAATCATTTGATTTCTCTGCGACTTTGTTTCCTCCCGGATAGGTTGGGGATTAAATATCTGTTCTTCATCCACTTTTTGACCATGAGCCCAATGTGGGATAAGAACTGTGTCCTATGTTATTATTCCCAGACCTACCCCAGCATTTGCCACATATTAAGCACTTTACAAATACCACAATTATTATTAGAAAGCCAAGAGAGGAGATTTAATATGCTACTTTTTTATGGTTTTTAAGGGCTTACTAGGGGCCAGGCACTATAACAGTGACAAGGGCTGACAACTATTCACCAAGAAAGCATGGTCCTGAGGGACCACCATCCAAAGATGACCCACACTTTTTTTTATGGTATTTGTTAAGTTCATTCTTTGTGTCAAACACTGTTCTAAGCTCTGGAGTAGTTACAAGGTAATTAATTTGGTGACAGTCCCTGTCCCTCATGGGGATCACAGTCTAAGTAGGAGGAAGAACAGGTATTTAATAGCCATTTTACAGTTGAGAAAACTGAGGCACTAAAAAGTTAAGTGACTTGCCCAAGGTCACACAGAAGCAATTTGCTGAGTGGTAATTAGAACCCAGGTCCTGACTCCCAGGCCATGCTTTTTCTATTAGACCACACTGCTTTGGTTAGGGCTGTTCACCAGAGAAGGAAAGTGAGGTCTTTCCCTCTGTGAGGAAATAGAAACTCCAAGTCCCAGAAGGAGTGACCTGGAGCCATCATGCAGACACAGACCCTCAGCTCATGGCCTAGTTCTGAGCTGTGGCTCCTCCCCCTGGCATCAGGCTTCCTTGTAATTAAGAGAAAGGCCCTCCTTCACCTTCAGCTTTGGACTACACTGCTCTCTGCTCACTTCTGATTGGGTGGAGGAGAGAAACCCCATTCTCCTGAGTGCAGGGAATCAGGAGCAGGGAATAAAAAATCCTGACCAATTAACCTGCACCTGGAACAGGGTGGTTAACTTTTTCTCAGTGATATCAAGGACCACTAATTTTCATGCTTAAACACTGCAGCATCTTAGATTATCCACAGATTTCCCTCCACAGCCCTTCTTACTCCTTTTTCAAATGCAGTTTTTAGATTCTCTCCATATGCCACTTCCCCCAGCCTTTGTCCATTTCTTTCTTCCCCCCTTTCCACACTCCAAATACATTCTGAAACACAGGGCAGACTTAATTACATTTCATGTTCATGTAATTGCACTTTAAAAAGTCCTCTTGGCTTTATAAGAATTCAGTGTTGGCACTTGGCACTTTGTGCAATTAGCGACACTTAATTTCTCTACTTTGATAGGGAAAGTTAAATCGTACAAACTATGGGTTATTCAACTTTAATACTAGAAAAAGAGTTAATGGAAGATCTGTTGAGATAAAAGTCCTGGTGGGGTTGATTTTGCCTACCAAGAAAGAATGCTTTTCCATTAGAAAAATAGCCTCAGTCACATCCTTGGAGAAAGGATGATTGACAGAGCTATCCTGGGGGAATGAGGAGTTAGGTGTAAAGGAGAGAATCGTGATGCATTACTAACTATGGGGGTCATTGAGAGAGGGGTCCCTAGTGACTGATTCTGCCACTCTCTCCCCAACCCAAGCAATGTTGAGACTTGGCTGCTCAGCCTTCTGTTTTCCTTTTCTTTTAATGGTATTTCAGGGCTTACTATGTGCCAGGCACTGTACTAAGTGCTGGGGTGGATACAATATAATCAGGTTGGACACAGTCCCTGCCCCACATGGGGCTCACAGTTTTAATCCCCATTTCATGGATGAGGTAACTGGGGCACAGAGAAGTGAAGAAACTTGCCCAAGATCGTACAGCAGACAAGAGAAGAAGCTGGGATTAGAATCCAGGTTCTCTGACTCTCAAATCTGGGCTCTTTCCACTAGGCCATGCTGCTTCTCAATGCTTTCCTCCCTGCTCTTCTCTCCTCCTCCTCTTTGTCCTGGCTTCTGCTATGGGTCCTCTCCTGCCCCTTCTATGGCCCAGTTTTCAATCAATCCCTTGTAGTTTTCACTGCTTACTGTGTAACAATTGAACCTCAAGGCTTACACTTAAGATCTTACTCTCTAGACTCAATTCTGGGTCTTCTTCTATTCTCCATCCACCTTGGAGAACTGATTCACTCCCATGACTTCAAGTACCACCTCTATGCAGATGATTCTCAAATCTACATCTCAAGCCCCTGCTCTCTCTCCTTCTCTGCAGCCTCATACTTCCTCCTGCCTTTAGGACATGTCTATTTGAATGTCCAACTGACACCTCAAATTTCACATGACCAAGACAGAACTCCTCATATTTCCCCCAAAATTCTATGCTCTCCTTGATGTTCCCATCACTGTAGACTGCATCACCATCCTCCAGGTTTCACAAGCCCATAACCTGGGTTTTATCCTTGACTCATCTCTCTCACTTAACCCACATATTCAACCTGTCATGAAATCCTGTCAGTTCAACCTGCATAACATCCCTGTCCCCTCTATCCAAACTGCTGCCACATGAATCTAAGCCTTTATCCTTTCCCACGTTGGTTACTGCCTCAGTCTCCTTACTGACCTCCCTATATCCTGTCTCTCCATACTTCGCTGGCTGGATCATTTTTCTACAAAAAAATTGTCTCCCTCCTCAAGAATATCAAGTGGTTGCCTATCCACCTCCGCATTCGTTCAATTGTATTTATTGAGTGCTTACTGTATGCAGAGCACTGTACCAAGTGCTTGGAAAGTACAATTCAGCAACAGAGACAATCCCTACCCAACAAAGGGCTCACAGTCTAGAAGAAATCAAGCATCAAACAGAAATTCCTTACCATAGCACTCAAAGCACTCAATCACCTTGCCCCCTTCTAACTTACCTTCTGATCTCCCACTACAACCCTCCTTGCACACTTCATACCTCTAGTATCAATCTACTCTCTGCACCTCAATCTCATCTCTCTCACCACCGACATCTTGCCCACTTCCTGACAACGATGTGGAATGCCCTCCCTCTCTCCCCATCTTCAAAACCTTGTTGAAGGCACATCTCCTCCAAATGGCCTTCCCCAACTAAGCCCTCATTTTCTCTCCTCCCACTCCCTCTGTGTCCCCCTTACCCTTGGATTTGCACCCTCTATTCAACCCTCCCTCAGCCACACAGCATTTATGCAAATATCTATAATTAATTTATTTATATTAATGACCATTTTCCCCTTTGTCATGTAAAATTGCAGTAAGCAGGATGCATGTCTAGCAACTCTGTTTTATTGGCTCTTGGCACACAGGGCTTGGCACACAGTAAGTGCTCAGCAAATATAACTGATTGGGGTATGGAGTTGCCCAAGAGAGTACAATACAGTGGAGTAGGTAGATACATTCACTGCCCACAAAGAGCTTACGGACTCGAGTCATCTCAGCCAAGTGTGGTCTCAGAGTCACCTCCAAGCCAATCCAAGCACAGGATGACCTAGAAAGAGACACTGCTGTAGTGTTTGTTATATTTTATATAAACATATTTCCGCTAAGTAAAATAACATCCTTCATTCTGAGTTTAAGCCAATTTTTAGCTTTTAGACAGTTCTTCTGTTTTCTTCACTCAGCTGATCATTTTCCCCCATCCTCGCCTACTCTTCTTCTGCATCAGATGGAGGAAACAGCATCCTTCATTTGTTGTCCCTTGTACATTGTTCTGGGACAATTAGCTGCTTAGAAACGGTTGATTGCTCAGTTCCAAAATCAAACAGGAGCCAGGAATAAGTGAAATGGTCTTTCTCCCCAATTCCAAATTCCTGCTGCTGCTCAGAAATAAAATTCCATAAGCGCCCTCATTTCTAGAAGCAGTGGCCTAGTGGACAGAGCACAGATTGGGGTGAGAGGGCCTGGGTTCTAATCTAAGCTCCACCACTTTCCTGCTGGGTGAACTTGGGCTACTCACTTAACTACTCTGTACCTTAGTTTCCTCATCTACAAAATGGGAATTAAATCCTGGTCACTATCCTACTATTTTTTTAAGGTATTCAATAAGTGCTTACTGTGTCCAGGAGCCGAACTGAGTGCTGAGGTAGATTCAAGCTAATTAGGTTGGGCAGAATCTATGTACAGCCTGAGGCTCACAGAATTAATCCCCATTTTACAGATGAGGTAACTGAAGCACTGAGAGGTTGAGTGACTTGCCCAAGGTCACATAGCAGACAAGTGGTAGAACCAGGATTAGAACCCAGGTCCTTCTGTCTCTGAGGCCAGTGCTCTAACCACTAGGCCATGCTACTTCTACTTAGACTGTGAGCCTCCTGTGGGACCCAATTGTCGTATCTACCCCAATGCTTAGTACAGTGCTTGTCACAATGAGTTCTTAGAAAATATCATTCATTATCATCATCATTTGGTTTGGATCTTCATGCCTCTTTGTCTTAGGGCTATTAGAGTCTTTTGGGGCCACAGTGGGAGTTGGAATGCCACAGCAAACAGGCTGTTGGTTTGAGCCTCAGTGACCCTTTCTTGGGATTACTGCTAAAACTCTCAGGGGGGCAGGAGGAGGCAGGAGGGCAGGAGAGGAGGGATTAGGTCTGATTCTGAGCTCTGACTGGCTATAGCCACAACTGTCACTTGCATTTGTCCTGCCTCATGGGCATGTGGAACTCTCTCCGTTCCCAGCATAGTTCTAATTTAGTGGTGACAGTAAAATGAAAATACAACCATACTGAACAAATATAGCAGGGAAAAATGAAGAAAACCCAAAACATTTCTTTCCAGGATTAAAATAGATATGTTTGTATCATTAGTCTTTTAGAATTCATTGCTTGACCTATTACGCTGCTGATTACTTTTCTAAATCTTTGTTAATCTCCAAGGCTGTTTAAATATGTGCCTTCCTAAGACTTTTTCAATTTTAATCCCCTTATCTTGCTGAACTTTCCTCTGGATTAATGTTCTTCTGGATGATCTGGATTTGTTAGATTTTTGCGGAATAACTGCATCCAAAATAATAATGACAATAAAAATAAATTCATAGCCTAGTCTGTTACTGGCTGACATATTTCATTTTAATAGATTTATCAGCATCTTCTCTCCACCCAAAGTAATAAGCTCTTCCTAACCTGGTTCTCTCTTTCTAACAGATGGAGCCAATATTGTAGTATATGCTGAATTGGATGGGTGTGTGTATTTAGTCCAATTCGAGTCTCTTAATGTCTCCAGTGCGGAACGGTTTGCCCAGGAGAGAGGCAGTGGAAACATCGATTATAGTAATGGATGTGCAGCTGTGGGGGAAAGGGGAGGGATGACTGGCCACTGAGGATGCTTAGGACGGAAGGTGCTGCCCTCGTTAAAAAAAAACAAAATAAAACAAAAAAAACCACAAGCCACAAATACTCCCCCCACCCCACCCCCACCCCGCCTGTCAAAACAGCCTTTTCCGAAGGAACTGAGGGAACTGATTCCACTTATCTGGAGTAGAAAGGACCCTATGAAAACCTAGGTGTCTAGAACAAATCCTGAATAGCCCCATCACTTGTCCTAAATTGGTTCAGGAAAACGGCAGGTTTTTCGGTAACTGTGAATCCAAGCTTTCCAGCCCGGAGCAAGAAAGCTTTGAAAGTCTATGCATGTGTGTGTTTGAATGTGTGCAGTGCCCTCCTAAGGGTCACTCAAGCATGTGATCTTCCCCAAACTAAAGAAGACACTACTGTGTTGCAATCGGGGTTATAACTTGTCTTCCCTTTTTTCCCTCTATTTTCTTCTTCCCTCTATCCCTTTCTCCAAGGCCTCTCACACCTCATGATGAGTGAACAAGGTAGGTTCATTATTGATTTCTCCCTGCCACCTCCTCGCCAATTACCTGCTTTTCCCGGTCCCATTGACCATCGCTGCTGGTGGGTCCTTGTGTCTTCCTGCTCTGGCAGTTTCCAAGGCAGGGGGACTGCCTGGATTCACGGACGATTTCTCATGGCATCATTGACATCCCGCCCGCCTCCTCACACTCCCTCAGCCTACCTTCCCCATGTCACTGTTTTCCTTTTCCATTTTTCATGACCATTTGTCAAGTGGGGGCTGGTCTTTGGATGCCTTGGATGCCTCTAAGGATATGTGAAGTGAAGCATGATGGTGATAATGGGGGTGAATGGTAATGAAAATAAATTTGGAAGAAAAGGAAGTGTTTCCCTCCCTCATTTCAGGTCAAAGATGGGGGTAGACCTTTTCTAATCCTCTCCTTTTCCTTGCCCTTCTTCCCTCCCTCCACTTGACTCCTTGAGTGTAATGGCTTTCAGCTCTGCCTGATACTGTATCGTCCTTGTGTCTTTTTTTTTTAATGTGTGAGCAAAACCATTGCAAGACCCAGCGAATGTTCTCATGGCCTGATTCTAACTCATTATATGCCCCGAAAAAAATGGCCTAGAGAGGTCTGTAAATTCAGTTCCCGCAACTTAAAATATTCAAATATGCACGGAATGAAATGTGCAAGAAATTCAGCTCAGCTAAGCCCAGGGTGGTCTGTGAGAGGGCTGTTCCTTTTACACATTAGCAACCTAAATTAGGGTTCAAGAATTAAACCTGTTTTACACACAGTTTTTCTTCTGGCTGTCAATTCGTTTTTTTCTGGTACTGAGTATTGACTGAATGGGTTGGTTGATGCTTTTAATAATCTTGGTATTTGTTAAGCACTTACTATGTGCAGAGCACTGTTCTAAGCACTGGGGTAGGCACAGGGGAATCAGGTTGTCCCACTTGGGGCTCACAGTTAATCCCCATTTTACAGATGAGGTAACTGAGGCACAGAGAAGTTAAGTGACTTGCCCACAGTCACACAGCTGACAAGTGGCAGAGCCGGGATTCGAACCCATGACCTCTGATTCCAAAGCCCGTGGTCTTTCCACTGAGCCACGCTGCTTCTCCTGACACCTGCTTTTCTGACACGAGGCAAAATGTGGACCCTGGAGAATGGTGTTTCCCCTTTTATTAACAGAGGCACCAAGGGACCATTTAGCAAGAGGAATTCTCTGTTGCAAGAGCACATAAGAAGCAGGGGAACTGCATGTGTTGTGTTCTCCATTGCCCAGTTTAGGTTGATGGCATTGGGGTTTCTGGATATAGTGGCCACGCAAGACAACCTGGATTGATATGACTGGAGCTCTGTACCAGGCTTGGGAGAAATACAGAGTGTTTCCTAGCTCAGAAAGTATTTAAAATAAGACACAAAAGTCAGAAAACCAGAAACCTCACCAGGGTAAGTATGTGGTAGCTGAGAGGCATGGGATCTTTCTGTTTTTGCTTAGGAGAAAAGACTAGCAAGTAGTCATCACTGAAAATTGCAAGCCAGGAGTAGAGAATTTGGAATTGAATAAGACTGCTTGCTAAGAGAAGATAATGCCAGGTGAAAGTCTTGGAAGGACAAGCTTAACAATTATATCCTTGGAGCTTGAAATCAAGATACACCAGTCCCAGAGCTGGACTTAAGATTTGATGGGTTGGTTAATTTTTCAGTCTTCTCTTGTGCTCCTCATTAGTGAACTGAGGCTGGCCTATCGGGTCACTGTCCTCCTGGACCAGGTCCTGGGAAATGGGAGGAAGGCTTTGTTTGACATCTCTTTGCATCTCCCTGAATCCTCTACGGCTCCTGCTCCTCGTTCTGGAGTCCTGGGATGGGAAGATGTGATGATGCTAGAGTGGAAGGGAAGTTGGCCCCAGTAGTGTGCAAATTGCCTTGACCAAGCTCCGTGGTGCTTGTCACCTTTTAGCATGTGTCCAAGCACATGTGTGCATTTGCATATTCCTCTCTACCACAGCACACACACACACACACACACACACACACACAGACCCAGGGGATAAGCTCACATCCAGTAAATGAGGCCTTCACCTGGGCACCAATTCAACAATGAAAAATGCTGATGCTGGAGTCTGAAGCACACATTTCCCTGCAAAGAGTTATGGAAAATGGCGAATGCAGAGTTCTTTTGGATTGTCAGTATTATTAAGCCCTAAGGTTGCAAATTGCAATTTAATCAGCTTTAAGACCCTGCTTTGGCTCCCATCTTCGTTCTTAGCCATTTCCCATCAATCTGTCCATTACTGCTCATGATAAATCCTGTCTTTGACACAGTTCTACCCCTTCCCCTCTCCATCCTCCTGAAATAAAAATGTTGGTTTCTTTTGTACTAACCTCCCAGCATTTTACTCTGTTGTCCATAAATGTGTGTATAGCTGTGTGTATTCCTGTTTTAGACATTACATGAGCACATATATGCATAAACATACATTCAGTAATTATGACCCCTATTTGGGAGTGGAAAGCAGCAAAACGCTTCCTCAAGGCTTCTCCCCTCCCCACTATTCTGAATTTGGCTTGTGTTTGCTTGTAAGTGTGATTGTACAGTCAATTGTTTCCCAATTAGCCATCTGCCTGAGAGTTGGGGAAGAAAAGCAACAGCTATAAAAGGGCTTAAACAAGGCAGTAAGTGTGAACAGCATTGTCAGCCTCTCTGTTCATACATTGTTTAAGTCTCCAGCTGTGAATTTGTTTGCTGTGATTTCAGAGTGTGTTGCTGTGTTATCTTCCATCCCTGCTTTTATGTGTGCATTGTGTTTCCTCCTGGGTGTGCTAATTGTCCTGATGTTTTGTTGTGTTATCCTTCCTCTTCCTGCTCTTTTCTCTCTGCCCCCTCCTTGCTCACCTTGGACACCTTGCTTCCTCAACTTAATCGGAACCTCCACTTCATTTCTCTAGGTAGAAGTAAAGGTAGAGATCGCTTCATTTTATTATTATCAATATTGATCTGCTTTTTAAAATATTCATGTCTCTGTGGGGGATTGTCAATTCTGTTGAATGTAATCCAGATCATAACTTAATGCTTTTAACAACAACAACAACAACAAAAAGATGAATCTTCTCATCTGCCGTTAATGTGCTTCGGATTTATAGCGGGTGATATGATGTTCCGGAAGTCATTTCGCCTCCTGTTACAACCCGGCGGTGAAAGTGCCTTCTCCATTCCTAGTGAGAAGTGGGCCATGTAGGTGGTAAATACTCTGAGGTTTCAGAGGCCGGTGGGGCAGAAGTGCTTTTCCTCTCTGCAAGAGGGAATTCTCAGACTTCAGGACAGCAGGACCAAGACGGAGTGGGAATTTTGATTGGTTTCTGCTAACTGGGGAGGGGTGAGGGGATGCTTGTGGATGGAATCGGAGCCAATGGATTCCCCCAGGGGAGGTCCGGGTTTGCCTTCAGTGTGTGTTTCTTCTGCTTTGGCTTCTCACACTCTGCTTGGGTCAAGCCACCCCTCCCCACCCAAGGAGGGCTGAAATTATGTGGGAAAATCACGCTATCCTGGGAGGTGTGGAAGGGGAAAAAAGAAATAATGTTCACTTTTGAAGCTTGACAAGGCTGTCTTCTGCAAGTCAGGAGAGGAGAAAAGTGGGAGGAATGGCGTAGCCATGCTTGCTGCCCTGACAAGTCTTTGAGCAATTCACACCTCATGGGCGCTCTGGCTCTCACAGACAGTCATCCCTACCTAATCAAAATTATCCAGGGACAGAGACTTGGAGCCTGCTGAAGTGCTCAGATTGGATTTGTTGTTTTGGAGAGGAGAGCCAGTGGAAGGAGAAATTAATTGTTAAATGGTAAATATTTATCTGATTAGAGTTCACTCTTACCTCTTTCTGGTTCTCTCCCTCCAACTCAGCTAAGGCACTTACAGCTTTTCTCAAATACAGCCTTGAACAAACCCTAGCCAGTAACGGAACATGAAAAGACTGAAGTTGGCCCCGCTTGTGTGGAACCACATGGAGACCCATGGCTTTAGAAGGCCACAAAGTGGCTCACAGTATAATCATCTTGGCCTTTTCTCAATTTCTCAAGGTGCTGTAAAGATGTTTTTCCTGTGTTGATCCAATTAACCGCTAATGCCAATGGGCCCAGGTTATTTGATTTGCAGACTATTAATGATAGTGATCAAATAGTTATTTTCATTTGAAGTACTATTTGTGAAAACAAAATGAGCAGTTTTGCTTGTACAAGGAGGTTGGCTGGAAGAGGAGGACAGGGTTGCTGGGCATTTGGAGGGGTGAATTATTTGGGGTGATTTGGGGTGAATTGAGCCTGGCTTTGGAAAATAGCTGCCATCGCTCTGTAGTTCAATTTTCTTTCATGTTTCTTTTGATGAACTTTGGCTAAATGTTTGGTCTCACTGACTATAGAACTATAATGCACATTTGTTGGTCAAGTAGACAGAATATTTTGAATGGCTTGAATTCAACAGTGTGGAAGTGGGTCCTCTAATTATGAAGTATCTTCCGGGAAAAACATTTTGCCTCTGAAGCAGATTCTGAATAAATAGCTCCATCCCCGCCCCCCCCACTTCCCATCCCAACGTACTTCCTCTCAAGGTAAGGCATGTGTTTGGCTCAAAGAAGACACATTATAATATGCAGTGGAAGGAAATGGTTGAGTCTTTCAGGGATGGATGCAACTGGTAGACTCTGCTTCCAACTGGACAGACTTCAAATAGCATCCAAAATCTTAGAAACAGTCACGAAACATCTCGGTATGCAGATGACTGTTTCTGGAGGCACGCATCCAAGAAGACATGCAAACGATTGTAATCCACTTCATCCAATCAGCCAGGCATTACAGGCTGATGATATGTCTAAGGGGAACTGAGTTGATGTCTCAGCCTACACCAGGGCAACCATGCCTACAACTAAAAATCTCTCTTGGCAAACCCGAGCTAGTTGCTGTTCCAGAATTCTAATATCTAGTCAATGCACTGGCTGACAACTCAGCCTTAGACAAGGAATCACAGAGATCAGCACGTCCTTCGGCAGACCATCCCAATAGAGAGGCAGCAACATGGTATTTGGCTCCTGATCAAACTGATGGTTTGATCTGAGCTTCTGTCCAATCATCTCCATTGTTGTGAGACCTGAACTCTCTACAAGTTCCATGTCTGACATCCCATGCAGACTCACCGGAATTCCTTATGGGCTAGAATTGAAATCAAATGATAAGACGAGATCACAAATAACCAAGTCAGCCTTCACACACTGTGATTACCCATTTCAACCCAGCTGTACTGGGTAGGCTTCAGGTGGGGAATAGATGACTATAGGATGCCCACAAAGCTGCTGGTTGGTGAGCTGACACTGAGAAATGGGAAGAGAGAATGGAGAAGAAGTTTTGTGTTAAAGCCTCAGATGATGCATTCCAACTGAAAACTGAAAGTCAGTTTCCTATGATAGACCAGAACATCACCCTGCAATCAAGAAAGTACTGGCCTTTTTGGAGCAGAAACGTCATTAGAATCATAAAATATGAGGGCAGAAGTCTAAAGAGTGATAGGTGCCGCTAACAAAAACAGGGCAGTACAGCACAAAAAACTCTGTGTGGTCACAGGGTGATGAGGACTGTGAATTCCTCATTAGCCCTTTCGGTCACTCACACATTCATAGGTGAAATTCCCTATCGATAGCATCCTTTTTGATTGTGAACAACGAATATGTATATGATTCTTCCAACATCCTTCCTGATCAGTTCAACACATTATGGTTCTTTTTCATTCCTAAGTTACTCAAGCACACAAATGGTTCCAAACATGATGTCACGTTGAGTGAAAAGGTTTGGCAGCGTTTCATACAGTTGACTCTATTATGTTTCTCCAACAAAATAGAAGGGTTAGAGAAAGTTTTTCTTGAATAGAAGAAGGACAGAAGCCATTGTTTTGGAGTACTGAGAAAACTGAATAGGTCTGAGTCTTTGTGCAACTTTGGCAATTAAAGAATGTTATTAGTTGTGGCCCTTCTACCCTGGATTGGCTCTAGGGGAGGCTCTTTGGGTATCATGTACATTTGGAGTATTCCCCCAAACTCAGATGGTTCAGTTTTTCCACTTTCATGTAACTTACTCCTTCCCCAGGGCTGTCCCTGATCCACCTCTCACTCCAGGATCTTCTTCACGCTCCGTGAATATGTGCATACTGATGTACGGTTGGAGATGCTGGGAAGTGATGGCTGATTGCATTAGAATAGAAGTGGTAGGGTAGAAGAGAATGTTTGCAATTCCTTCTCATCAGGCCTGCAGAGAAAAAGATGTTCCAGTGAGATTCTGATGGTCTAAGGTGTTTAACTTGAGTGTCAAAAGTTAATCTGTCGGAGAAAAGAATAATTGACTGCACGATTCAAGAAGGAATAGGATAATGGGAAAAGGACTAGGAAAATAGGACCCAATGTGTCTTGGAAGAAACTCAACTTATAAAATATAATCATGAACTTCATAAGAAATGGTAGTAAATAATTAGACCCTCAGTTGCCAGGCCTTTTAAACTGTTATTCCTGACATGTGCCAGCCTTTTTCTTTCTTTTCAGAACTCCTTTTGGAGGTATTTTCAGTTATGCAGGTGCCCTTGCTTTTGGATTTTTCCTTTAGGTTGTTTTGTATTACTAGCATTTTATATTGGTTCATTCTTAAGTTTTTGATGCTGTGAGTTGTCGCTGAGCATGGCAAGAGTTTAGGTGCTGGGTTGGTCTTGAGTAGGAGTGGTGAGTTGGGGTGTGAATACCGTGGTTTCTTCCAACCTCAAGCTATAACTGGAGAAAGGGGTGCCGTGGACCTAGCCTGAGTTGCCATATAATGGGTTATTGCAATTTCTGCCACTAACAGTAATGGTATCCCTGTAGTAGAAAGAGCATGGGTTTGGGAGTCAGAGGACCTGAGTTCTAATTCTGACACTGCCAATTTCGCTGCCAAATGCTTGCTGTATGACACTGGGTGAGACTTCTTTGTGCCTCAGTTTCCTCAACTGTAAAATGGGGATTCAATATCTGTTCTCCCTCCCACTTAAGACTACGATCCCCATGCAGGATAGGGACTGTATCTGCCCTGACTTATAATAATAATAATAATGATGGTATTTGTTAAGCACTTACTATGTGCCAAGCACTGTTCTAAGCAGTGGGGTGGATACAAGGTAATCAGGTTGTCCGACATGGGACTCAGAGTCTTAATCCACATTTTACAAATGTGGTAACATGCATAGGGAAGTTAAATGACTTGCCCAAAGTCACACAGCTGATAAGTGGCAGAGTCCGGATTAGACTCTGACTCCCAAGCCCGTGCTTTTTCCACTAAGCCACGAGGCTTCTCAGTATGTATGTATTCCAGCACTTAGAACAGTGTTTGACACATTGTTAGGGCTTAACAGGTACCATAAAGCAAACATGCTAACATTTCCCCAATCACTGTACTGGGACCTATGTGGAGCTCTTACCAATGACCTGAACCCACAGGTCGGGGCTACCCAAACCCTGCCTGCAATACAAGATGATGGGTTGTGAGGGTACTATTCATGACCGCCTCCTAGGAAGGTGGGGGTTGACAAAGGGGGTTGAATGTCCACTTCCTTCCCTGCCCTCACCCTTGTCGATAAGAGTTTCTGCTGATGCCTGGTGTGGTGTTCAAGAACCCACATATGCCTGGTGTGGTGTTCAAGAACCCACATCTACTCTGAGTTTCCAAGTCCCTCTCTGTTGGGCACCCAGATCACAGGCCCATCAAGAGGACAGAAGCTCCTCCACCAGAACTGTTTAGAATATTCTAGGAGCATCCAGTCATTTGGAACATTCTGTGAGGAGGTCAGCTTCTCTGCCAATAATGGGAGAGCTCTGTTTTCCCCACCCAGAGAAGAGGGGGGGCAGCAAATTCCCCTGAGGGAATAATGAAGGGAAGTCAGACAGATGGAGTTTACTGTGGGTTGTGATGTGAGGAGTCTTTTGTTTGCTTTTTTTCTATTTTATGCATTTGTTGAGACTTACTATGTGTCAAGCACTTTTCTAAACTCTGGGAGAAATAGAAGAGAATCAGGCCAGACACAGTACCTGTCCCAGACTGTGAGCCCGAGGGAGAACAGGTATCAAAACCCCATTGTAGAGCTGAGGAAACTGAGACCCAGAGAAATTGTGATTTTTCCAAAGTCACACAGAAGGCAGGTGGTGGAGCCAAGATTAGAAACCAGGTCCTTAGACACAATGGCTTGTGTTCATTTCAGTAAGTCACACTGCTGCACATATTCCTGCTTTCTCTTCCTGAGGTCTCACTAGAAGAAATTGACATGTGGTAAATGTACCTCTGTCTCTACCTAAGATATATCCAGGGTAAAAAATAAATTAGTAATCTGATCATTAATCTGGGGGTCAACTTCCAATAAACTCCCTTTCCCAGCCTTTTCTCTGAACCTAGCACAAAACATCTGACTTGTGTTAATCTAGTACTCAAACATGGTTTCTGGGGCCTCCACAGAACTCTAAACAGCATCCTGGGGGAAACTTCAGTCCCATGTCTGGCTTTAATGGTCCTCAATACAGGGTGGCTGCTATTGGTCCTGGATTGGGGTAATGGTGCTAAATGGACCCAACTTCTAACTCCCGAGGAAAAAGCTTCGGGGGAGTCTAACACTCTCCAATTCAATTTATGTAGTTGATCAATCAGTAATATATGTTTCTTTGTGCAGAGAGCTTGTGTGAGTAAAATAGAATAAGTAGAAATGGTCACTGTCTTCAGGGAGTTTACAACTACAACCTTGTGTGGTAGATAAGATTTCCAATCATTTTTTCCCTCTAGGAACAGCCTATTCAGCTAAACTGGAAATGGACTGTGGAAGCAGTCTCGGACAGAATCTGTGTAGCTCGATACAATTATGAAATGGTTCAAAAGAGTGACTAAAGAGTTTGTATTCCGTTTTTGTTAGTGTCACTCCAGGGCCTTGAGAGCTCTGCAAATAAGTAGTGGCTCTGTAGCCAAGGGTTTATGCAAATTCTTAAATGAAATGCCAGCAACTAATTATGAAAATAAACTCATTTGTGTGCTATAAATATCTAATGATAATAAAATAGCAACAACATTACATTTCTATCTCTTGCCTCATCTGCTTCTCACCCACTGTAGATTTGTCCTCTTAATGGTCTCAAATCACTTCACTTTTTAAGTGGCATGTTTTCCATGGTTTTTGGTTTTTTTTCTAATATTTTGAAAGTCTGAAGGGAAAAGAGTTTTATTTTTAAAGTAAAAGTAAATTGCCTGGTTGTAGCAGCTCTGTGATTTTGGTAATTGTATCCTTTTAAGTGGTGCTTTGAAAATATTATTTTTTTCCTCTCTCTGGTTTGGAAATGGCAGTTCATTGGGCACTGAGGACATTTTAGTGAAGTTGCTTCTTTGAGCCTTTTAAAAATATCTTCCAATATGAGTTTTTCAGTTTTATAGTAATTTACTATTGGGGTATTTTATTTCTAAATGGTAATACCTAAGATGGTGGGCTCTGCAAATTTGAAAGGAATCGATCATCATCATCATCAATTAATATTTCTTGAGTCCTTTCGTGGTTGATGGCACAATACTAGATGTTATAAAACAGATCCTCTCCCCTTTGCTGGAACCGAACCAGTGATCTACGGTTATATAGTCACCAGCTTTGCCTGTGGAGTTAGCATAGGTGTAAGCATACTCTATGATCTGTGGTGAACACAGTATCTCTATTTTTTTTAGTAGTATTTGTTAAGCACTTACTATTCATTCATTCATTCAATAGTATTTATTGAGCGCTTACTATGTGCAGAGCACTGTACTAAGCGCTTGGGATGAACAGGTCGGCAACAGATAGAGACAGTCCCTGCCTTTTGACGGGCTTACAGTCTAATCGGGGGAGACGGACAGACAAGAACAATGGCACTAAACAGCGTCAAGGGGAAGAAAACTTACTACGTTCCAGGCACTCTACTAAGTGCTGGTGTAGATGTAAGTTAATCAGTTTGAACACAGTCATTGTCCCACATGGGGCTCCCAATCTTAACTTTCATATTACAAATGAGCTAACTGAGGCTCAGACAAGTTAAGTGACTTGTGCAAGTTCACCCAGCACACAACTGGTGGAGCCAGAATAAGAACTCGAGTCCTCTGACTACCAGGCCCACGTTCTTTCCACTAGATCTTGGCACATCCCACTCTGTTTTTCATTCATATGAGTATATAGGAGTATCGGCAGTCACTATTTATATATGAGCTATCATTTTCCATTTAAAAACAATGGTATTGATGGCAATTACCTATCTTCTTGAGGTCCAGGTTAATTTCATTATATGAGTCAATTTTGAAAAGTCAACTGTAGTATTTCAAAAACAACAGACATAGGCAATATATATGTCTTCTAATTCATATAACAGCTCATTCATAGTCTGAAAAATGGCTTCCTTCACAATTTTTTCCTATTTATCTGCTAATTTTAGGAATAATTTCACACCTTGTAATCATTGATACTGAGTTTCTGTTTCAAAGCTTTTTTTGGTGGGTGTCGAGTCAAGCAAGTGGGTGGTGCTTGAAAGTCAGTTCCATTGTCCTTGAGTTACCTGGGCCTGGACAAAATATTTTGTTTTCTCCCTCCCACTGGGACTGAGCCTCAGATGAGATGGTGACTATGTCTGACCTGATTATCTTGTAATTACTGCAGCACTTACTACCATGCTTGGTACAGAGTAATCAATCAATTGATCAGATGCATTGAATACTTACTAGGTATAGAGCATTGTACTAAGCGCTTCAGAGAGTATAGTATAACAGAGGTGGTAGATGTTCCATGCTCACAACGAGTTTACAGTATAGAGAGGGAAGCAGATATTACTATAAATAGTTTATAGTAAGCGTTTACCAAGAACCATTTTCATTATCCATAGGAAAGAACTGGCAAGATGAACAATTAGTAGAAAAAAAAGTTTCCAGTATTTCAATGCATTTGTTTTCAACAAATATTTCATTTCCTTTACTGAACAGGATAGTTTTCTAAGCGGTAGCTATCTGACTTCAGATTGCTTTAATTTTCATTAAGAAGGATAATCCCTCTGAGAGTTGGAGTCATTGTGGTTTTACACTGTGTGCAAATAGAGGTAGAAATATTGCCCTCTTGTGAGGTATTGTTGTTTGTTATTTTGATGAGGCTCAGGTTTCATCCAGCATAAAGAGAATATCTAATTGATATTGAATTTTTTTAAGGCATTCAGTGGCTACTAGAACTGCAGAGGTAGAGAAATAGACCATATGCTTGGTAAAATCCAGACTAAGAGCACTTGTGTTGGATGTCTGATTTTAAAAGTGCTGTATCTTTCATTAAAATTTACATGTAAAGTAAGGGCAAATGCAGTGACATGAAAGCTAATGCAACTTGCACATCTTGACATAATAACAATCAGAAGAAACCTGAGATCCCAGATGGCAGCTTGGCCTTTGCCATCCTTTTAATAAGCTACTAACTGCTAATTATTTCACTCTTTTGGGCAAGTTAATTTACTGTTGACTCTTAAAGAAATACTGCTCTTTTTCACACAAAACAGGGAGCCTTTTCATTTGAATCATTTTGAAGTGCTTTTGTGCAGATTGGAAGCTTTCCGGAAACAAGTAACAAGGCTGTAAAGCTTGAAGGAAGAAAATGTTCCTAAATAAACACATTTTCATTTGCAAAGGTAGAAATTTTTTGGTCTGGGTCTCTGATTTAGCGTGTGGAGTATGTGATCAAGAGGCCAGTAAGGGGGAAGAGCCGAATATAAAGGCCTTTTAAGAGAAAAAGAACAGCTGCCTTTTAAATGGACGCTAATTCTGACAGCTTATGCTGTTTTGTGAATGTGTGATTTTCTGTGATAACATTTGGGAGGAGTGATGGTGTAATAGCTTATTTCACAAGCTTCATGGTAATGCAGCACAGTGATGATAATGTCATCAGGAACTGAAATAGAACCATGTCACACCAAACAGCCCAGCAAAATGTGAATTCTGTTTAGGAGAAGATACATGTTGTCCGCCTTCAGACTCAGACTCGTGGTGGCCTTTCAGAAGAACGATGTTCACGTCACCGTTTCTAGGAGATTATTAAATAAGCAGCATGCTTACTGGATTCAGAGCATCGGGGATAAGCATTCTGGAAAAAGAAACTTGTTTGCAACCCTTGATATGACAGTCAAAATATTTACTTAAAGGTTAGCTAATAAATGTGCCATATGAACGGATGAAAAATCATGATTAAAATGACAGTGGCCTAGCCCAATAATTTTCAGCCAAAAATAAACATCAGGTCTTTAAGAACAATTTCTTGCTCCAAACCCCACACCCATCTAGTCAAAGTCCTCAACCTATCATCTCAAAACAGTGAACAGGTCTCAATCAAGTGAGTGGTGAGACCACGTATATAGAAAATCTGTCTTATTGGCACTGATGTCCTCTCTAAATCACAAAGCTGTTGCTTTATATTTGTAGTAGCTTGATATTATGGCCTACTCCAGTGTGTAATGGCTTGTAGTACCTTGGGCAGTCCCCTGTTGAAGCAGGGAACTAATTGCCTGTGTGAAATTTCTGCTTGTAATTAAAGATGGGGAGTTTTGAAACAAATTTGTTTTTAATAGCACATTTCTTTGCCCGGATGTTTCTCGATTTCAGAAAACCCCAAAAGAACATAGTCAGTGATGGTAGAATTTCTATGAGAAATTTGAATGGATTTCACTCAAGATCCATTTAGTCACATTTTATGTTTTGATTAGGGAATAGCTTATTTTGGAAGGACTGGTTTCAATAGGGAAATTACTGCTTCCTGATAGTAGTAAAATGTGCAGCCCAGATGTTAAAACAACAGCAGCATTAGAGGCACTAGACTCTAGTTAAATGCTTATGGAGCCTAAATAGATACAGTGTGTGTGTGTGTGTGTGGGGGGGGGGGGGGAGAAACAGTTCTCTGGATAATGACCTGCTTAATTTTAAAGAGCTGATAGCAGAATTTAGGGGAAATTGTAGTGGACCTGATTCAGTCCTTCTTTTCCCAAAATTTGGACCACTTGAATGTCTCTCTGAATATTCTCCTTCTCATCTCTGTGTTTAGGATCCAGGTGTATGAACTATTCTGGGTTTATCCTAGAAAACAAAAACTGCAAGGTCTGTGATTTTCAGACGTATGAATTTAGATAGAAAACTGATTCCTAGGTGTTGGATTGGTTTATAGACTTCCATTTCATTTGCTTTAGATCAGCATATCCCTGTAGGAGTTTGATGGCTTGCCTCCTTGTGGGTTGGTCCTCAGGCCAAAGGAAAAGTTCGAAAGCTCCGGTTGTGCCCTAAAGACTGACAGGGTTTAGGACCTCGGACAGAGCTCTTCTCCCCTAAGAAATCTTAGAAATCCTAAGGAAGAATATTCAGGATATTCACCACAGGAAGTACTTTGCCTTCCTATGGATTCTTGTGCTTGTTTTTGAGACCTAAGATGAACTTAGTCATTTGGTTTTCAGTGGTGAATACCACTCTGCTTTTTTTTCCCCTTGCAAAGGGCAGGCTGAAGTGAAAGAAAAATAAACATTTAGTTCAAAGTTCTTGAAGAAATGTGCTGATTTTCTTCTGAATATCTTGTGAGCCTTCTTGCCAGGACCAGAACCTGCTGTAGGTCATAGGTTGTTTAATAAGTTCATTATTAAAGAGCATGGCCTAGTGTAAAGAAGATGGGCCTGGGAGGACCCCCTCCTCTTTTTCCTTGTCCTCCTGCACTTTCCCCTCTACCATCTACCCTAAATTCCCTCTTCATCTCACCCTCCCTTTCTTACTTCTCTTTATCCTCCCGTCTCCCCTCAGGAACAGACTACTTGAAATAATTTTTAATTTTATCTCTTCAAAATTCTCCCAAAGAGCAATGCTAATGAATAGTAGTGTGTGAAAAAACATTTACATTTTCAGCCATCCTTTCAGGTATCAAATGCGAGTAGGCAGTTAGGATTTACTCTCAAAGGTTTTCCCAAGACTGTCCCACAAGGCATGTAGGTGCAGCTTCATCTCAAGAAGAACCTTTTAGTGTAAGAATTTCGTGAGTAACCCTGGCTCCCCCACTTTTTTGCTGTGTGACCTTGGGCAAGTCACAACTTCTCTGTGCTTCAGTTACCTCATCTGTAAAATATGGATTTATTCCTCTTCCCTCTAACTTATGCTGTGAGCCCCATGTGTCCAACTTGATTATCTTGTATCTGTCCCAGTGCTTAGTACAGTGCCTGGCTCATAGTAAGCACTTAACAAGTGCCATTAAAAAAAAATTAATAACACCTTGTGACAGCCTGGGAGTGAATGAGTCTAAAGAATAGCCTCTTATAAATGTCAGAGATATCAGAATCCTAGATTCATCAGTCGGTGTGTATATGCAAAGTTATATGTCTGCCCCAAGACCAACCTTTCAGGTTTCCACTAAATTGTTCCATGTAACCAGTTATTACAGTACTGAGCATCATTAATTGTTTTGTTAAATGTTTGTATCTTTCTGAAGTAATACTGCAATTCCAGGCCAACCCTTGAACGTGTTTCCATTCGCTGAAAACAGTGTTAAACATTTATAACCGAGGGACTATCGTATGTCCAGGGATACGTTAACTGTATACAAGAAGAACATTCACTGGGGATTGTTCTCTTATTTTGGAAAAGTAGCTTGAATGGTATTTTAACTTCTGTTCCAATTTCACAAATAGTTTACTTTAACTTTAAGTGTTTTTTTTTAACTATAAGGGGAAATTCTTCTCCCAGGTAAGAGCAGAGTTATTTTGAAGCCATGATTGCCATTAAAAAAATAATAATTTTCTCCTTCAGGTATTTGCCATTTGTCTTGTGGGTTAAGTTTAGTGCTGTTCCATCAGACAACTTTGGTAGATGTTGATCAGTGCATGAAATCAGTTCTTAAATGGTTGCAAAATTGCCTTCCTTCAGACTGTTTTGATCACAAGGGCTTTCAAGTGTCAAAGTCATTTGGAGAACTAGATAGATAAAATGCATGAGCACTGAGCTTTTTCCAGGAGAGAATAAATAAATGTGTTTTCTACTGTGTGCTCAGCCGTTGATAGTGATTTGTTAAAAGGAAAAAAGAAAGGCAATGATATTAAATATTTACAAGAGTGATTTAGTTGTATAATCTTGTGTGGTGCATCCCTATTTAATAGTGAAATCAGCTACTGTTGAAGTAAATATCTATTAAACTGAATGTGCTGTGAAGGTCACTGCCTATACAATGTCAAGGCAATTTTTAGAGAATAATGATTTTTGTCACTTTTCTGGGACCCCCTTTCTTGCCTCTTCTTTTGCCCCCAAAATAACCAGAGAGGATTTCACCTAAAGATTCACACATATACCTTCTCTTTTCCCTGGAGATGAGCTGGTTCCTTCTCTTTTACTGGTTTTTCCCCTGGACCATCAGTTTACTGTTTATTTTAGTGATCTAAGAAAAATCTGTATTCTTTCTGGGCAGCAGTTTGTGATTAAAAGGTATTTGTTGAGCACTTACTATGTGCCAGGCATTGTTCTAATTACTGGGATAAACAGGTTGGAAGCAGTCCCTGTCCCACATAGGGCTCACAGACTTAATCCCCATTTTACAGATGAGGTAACTGAGGTTCAGAGAAGTCAAGTTACTTGCCCAAGTCACACAGCAGACAAGTGATGGAGCTGGAATTAGAATCCATGTCCAAATTTGCATAAACTTCTTCCATGGTTCCCCTCCTCTTTTTCCTTGTCCTCCTCCACCTTCCCCTGCACCATCCACCTCTGCTTCTCACCCTCCGTCTTGCCTCTTTCTCCTCCCTTCTCCCCTTCTTTTCTTTAGGAACAGACTGCTTGGCAATACTTTTAAATTTTATCTCTTCAAAATTCTCCAAAAGAGCAATGCTTATGAATGGTTGTGTGTGGGAAAGCATTTCTATTTTCAGTCACCCTTTCAGGTATCAAATGTGAATAGTCAGTTAGGATTTGCTTTCAGAGGGTTTCTCAAGACTGTCCAATAAGGCATGTGGATGCACCTTCACCTCAAGAAGGAATCTTAGTGAAAGAATTTTGTGAGTCAAAACTCAGCTGGGAGCCCTTGTGGGATAGACGGATTTAGCCAGTGTTAAGGGGGATGGGAAAGGACACTGAGCCCATTGAGAGCGGAAGAATGAAACTGAAATCTGAAAAATCAATCAGTCACATTTATTGAGCCCTTACTATGTGCAGAGCACTGAACTAAGCCCTTGAAGCACTTGGGGGAGTATGTACTTGGGGGAGTACAACAGAATTAGCAGACTTAGGCTGGCCATAAAGAGCTTCTAGTCTAGAAGGATCCAGGAGATTCTACAGAAAGGACCCCTGAGATCTGAACTGAGACATTGTGTGGAATCCACTTTTTAGACAAATAGGCTTCAACACAGGGACTGGAAAATGTATGGTTATTTGAGATCCAGAGGTCACCCTGATTTGCTGCATTGCTATGGACAATGAACTTGCCATTGGAAAGAAAACTGATGACAAATCTGTGAGCCAGGTGGTTGGAATCGAATTCTTAAATTAGCTTTATTGCAACAACTGAAATCAGGGAAGGGTACAGTAGGGACTTGGGTGTGCTTTGCTTCCCAGAGAAACAGAATGTAGGCCGGACTGCAAGTTAGCAACAAGTCTAGCTGTAGCTATGCTGTAAGCTCACTATGTGCAGGGAACATATTGTATTTTCCCAAGCATTTAGAACAGTGATCTGCACAGAGTAAGCACTGAGTAAATACCATTGGTTGATTTCAAATAGAAATGTGTGATCTTTGGTTCTGGACACCAACCATCTCTAGAACTGAGAGTTCTACTGGGAGTTCTGCAGTTCTTTAAGTGCTCAACTGGTGCACACAGTAACCGCTCAATAAATACGATTGAATGAATGAATGAATTGGTACCATTGATTGGCATTTTTTTCTTTCCCTAATCCTCTGAATGCATTGTAAATGTCAGAAGCTTTATCTCCTTCTCCCCAAATAAACCCAAACCCCTTCAGTTGATAGCAAAAGCCTGTATTTTGTGTTCATCAATGGAGACATAGACAAATAAATGATCCTATATTAAATAGATGACCTAGTAAGTTCTCAGAAGTAGATTTCCAAAGACCCTGTGCCCCTAGGACCTCCACACATCAACCTTTCTTGAGCTCTTTGAGGTCTTCTGTGGATTTGGCAAGTAACCCTTGGCTAGCTTCACTTGCTAAGTGATTTTCTTCCTGTATAAAATATAGTCAGCTGATGAACTGAATTATTTTTGGTTGAACACAGGTATTTCTAAAGGTAGCTCATTTAAAATCTATGATTTTTATACTGTTTCCTCCCTGTAATATGCATAGAGGAGGGTAAATCCATGATTTACTCATTTTTTTTCCTCCTCTCTTTCCCCATTTTTAATTGAATCCTTTATCCATTATGGGAGAGTCAGAATGAGCAGAGCTTCTGGAATGGATTTCTCTGCTTGGTTAATTCAGGCCTTGTGACTTCCCTTTCTTCTGCTTTATCTGCCTCTTTTTGTGTCTTTGTATAGGAGCCTATGATTAGTATTGAGTTCCTTCCAGAATGCCAGCAATTATCTCCCAGGTGGAGGGATTAAGCAAGAGAAGGGAAAATTGCACTGGGATTAGAATAAAGGTTCTTTTTTTCCCTCATATAAATATAGACACAGTAGGCAGTCGTAGGATTTTGTGGAGTTGGGGAGGAGACAAGTGTGGAAGAAGAGCTTGTGGTTCTTGAACTCCCAAGGGGAGGAAAGGAGAAACTCCAGTCCAGGAAAGCTATTGGCTCTAATCGTGCAGGGAATGTTGGGTCCTAGAGGGATTGCAAGCTAGTGTACTGCCTCCTTTTTTGCAGTAAGTCAGCCACAGATGGCTGCCAGCCTTTTTACCTATTTCATTTCTGGCCGACCTCTCACCTGAGGAAGCATAGTGAAAAACTGTGGTAATGCTTCACCTGATCTCCCCTTTACCCTGCAAACCTGAATTGGAGGACATCTTTTCTGCTTCCTAGGCATGAGACTTTGGATTTCCTTAGTGAGGGTAGGTCTGTGATGTTTTCCAGGGAAGCAGCATGGCTCAGTGGAAAGAGGCTGGGCTTCGGAGTCAGAGGTCATGGGTTTGACTCCCAGCTCTGTCGCTTGTCAGCTGTGTGACTGTGTGCAAGTCACTTCACTTCTCTGGGCCTCAGTTACCTCATCTGTAAAATGTGGATTAAGACTGTGAGCCTCACATGGGACAACCTGATTACCCTGTATCTATCCCAGCGCTTAGAACAGTGCTCTTCACATAGTAAGCGCTTAACAAATACCAACATTATTATTATTAGTTTCCTCATCTGTAAAATGAGGATTCAAAACCTGTTCCTTCTCCACCTTAGACCGTGAATCCTACTTGCAGTAGGGATTGTGACTGATTTTCCTATATCTACCCCCAGTGGTTGGCACATGGCACTTAATAAAGGCTACTTTAAAAAATAATTATGATTAGTTGCAGTAATCAAAGCAAATGTCTGCTTTGAGTCATTGGGTTCTCAAATTTGACCAATCTAGAAACTTGACAACTCCCCCTCCTCTGACATGGATCTGCTGACAAGCCGGTCCTCTTCAGAAAAGATTATGAATCCCTATGTAGGATAGAATACATATGGAGAGGCAGGAGTAGTGGGTAATTGGGAAGCAGTACAACCTAGTGGAAAGAGCACAGACCCGGGAGTCAGAGGACCTGAGTTCTAATCCCGGCTTCACCACTCACCTGTTGTGTGCCCTTGGGAAAGTCACTTAACTGCTCTGTGCCTCAATTTTCTCAACTGTAAAATAGGAATTCCTTACCCATTCTCCCTCCTACTTAAATTTAGTGCTCCATGTGAGACCTGATTATCCTTTATCTACCCCAGTGCTTTTAGTACAGTGCTTGGCATCTAGTGAGTACTTAACAAATACCACAATTATTATGATTGCATCTCTGCTACATTAGCTCAGGACTTGGTTGCAAAGAGTGTCTAGTCCGGTGCTATTAAAACAGCCAGGGAAAAAAATCCTGCTATAATTGCCCAAGCGCCTGCTTCAACCTTTGTCCGCTGATAATTGCTCCTATTGAGTTGATTACTCTTACCTAGATCTCTGCGTGTTGGATTGTGTCGCCTGATGTGGATTGCTATTGATGGATAGCTGAGTGAGGCAGCCCTCTATTCTCAAGTGTGTTTTTACCACCACAGCTCTCAGTAAATGTCTTTCTCATTCAAATGCTTTGCCACATTCCCTGAGTCTTTCTTGAAACCTCCCCTTAATCAGCTGCTGTACCTTAGCACACTGACCTAATTCTGAAAGCATATAGCTTCAGCTGACTTTTTTGGCTTTAGGAACCTCTTTATCTTCTGCAGGAGAGTCTGGCTCTGAGCTCACTTACATATGTCCATGGGATATGGTATTTATTGAGTGCATACTGTGTGTAGAGCACTGTACTAAACACTTGGGAGACTATGATACAACAGAATTGGTACACACATTCCCTGCCCACAGTGAGCTTACAGTCTAGAGGGGAAGATAGACTTTAATATGAATAAATAATTTCTAATTGCCACCATCAATGACATTTAATGAATGCTAACTATGTACAGAACACTGTACTAAGTCGCTTGGGAGAGTACAGTGCAAAAGAGTTGGCAGATACATTTGCTGCCCACAATGAGCTTACAGTCTAGAGGAGGAGACAGATATTAATATAAACAAGTAATTTGCATATATATATATATATATATATATATACATAAGTGCTGAGTGTGAGGCAAATTCCAAAGCCCGAAGATCACCGATCCAAATACATAGATGACATAGAAGGGAGAGAAGCCAGGAAAAAGAGGGCTATTAAGCATGAGGAAGGCCACTTGGAGGAAATGGGAGCTAAATCTGGCATTTGGCATTTAACTCCCAAATCTCCATTAGCAAAACCTTTTCCTTGTTAGTGACACCATTAGGACTGCTTCTCTTTGGCACATCAGGATAACAGGATACAGAGAGAAGAATAAACTTTCTCCAGGTAACATAGAGGTTGTGTGAGGATTTTAACTTATTTGAAGTCCAGTAAGAGAGCGGACAGCCCCACCACTCCCTGGTTTTGCTCTGAAAGATAATTAAAGCGAGGAATCCCATCTGCACTAAAATACCCCTTCTGCTCCTCAAAGAGTATAAATAAGTAGCTCTAATCATCATCTCAAAACATTTATTAAGTTCCACATGCCAATATGTGGCATATATATTGTCCATCTTTTTTTTAAACAACTTGTACTCCTCCACCACCTCACCTTCTCAATGGTGTTTCATCAATTCATTCATTCAGTCATATTTATTGAGTGCTTACTGTTTGCAAAGCACTGTACTAAGCAACAACAAACATATTCCTTGCCCACAACGAGCTTCAAGTATAAAGGGGGAGACAGACATTAATATAAATAAATGGATTATAGATATATACTTCTTTACTGAGCGCTTACTATGTGCAATGCACTGTAATAAGCACTTGGAAAATTACAATGCAACAGAGTTGGCATACACGCTCCCCCGCTACAGTTAGCTTACAGTCTACAGGGTGGTGATTTGGGCATCTTCTCCTGTGGGTTCTGTGAGAGGGGCTATTTTACAATCCCCACGGGTGCCAGGAATGAGCATGTTTCTAGATGACAGCGAAGACTTCATCCATGATTTCTTGAGGGTAATCCCAAAGGCTTAGTGTTGGGCGTGTTTCCTGACAAGCATGGCCTCATCTCAAGTTAAGCTTTGGTTGATTTTATTTTTTTCCCCTTAATCTAGGTTCTGCTGAACCTTTTTATTTCCCTTCCATTCCCCCCTCCATCCTCCTCCCACCTCACCTTTCTATTTCCTGCTTGAGCAAAACTTCCACAAGTCACCCGCCTGATGTAAATCATAATACTCAGGAGAATGCTCTTGTGAAATATGATCTATTTTTGTTGGAAAGCAGGAGAGTTGGCTTTAAATTTACTGGTAGGTTTTATTTGGTCAGTTTGGAGGTGTTCAAGGGGGGAGGGAGAGAATAACCCAACCACCATGGGAGGAATAAAAGTGAATCTACAGTTTCTTATTACGTGATTAGCCGGCTGTCTCTGTATTGGCTAATGTATTTATTATATGGCCCAGCTCCTCTTTCAGCCGGAAAATGGCCTGGGTTCAAGTGTTTTCCTGGTGTCTTCGGGGTTGTTGTATAAACAGCTGTAAACAGAGCTAGTTATTCAATCCTTTCATAAAAAGGTTAAATTGGAGGTCTTGGGTCCTCCCCAGCATCTAGTGCAGAAGCAGGGAAGAGAGTCAAGGAGAGGCAAGTGAAGGCGGGAAAGGGTTACCGTGGCTATTGTGGTAACCACGTGGCTGTTGAGGTTACCGGTTTGATCTGATGCGTTTTAAATTCAGATCTGAACTCAGCCAGCACAGGGAGAGACACAGGCTGGAAATGAATGATTTATTCCCTTGCAAGAGGCTGGTGAGCATGTGGTGAGTTTTAATCACCTATCTCCAGGAGCCTCTCTGAACCGTAGATAGACTGAAGAGGGATCTGCCCTCATTTGTTCTTGGGCAAACACCTTGGTCTCTGCTAATGTGTCTGGAAAATCCTGAGAATAATCCATATAAGGTTCCTCGGAGCTGTTGTTAATAATAATAATTAGAATGCTATATTTACAGACCAAGTGTCATCTGGGAACTGAAAGTGCTTCCTAAAAGATGTTGTTGGTATTTGTTAAGCGCTTACTATGTGCCGAGCACTGTTCTAAGCGCTGGGGTAGACACAAGGGAATCAGGTTGTCCCACGTGGGGCTCACAGTCTTAATCCCCATTTTACAGATGAGGTAACTGAGGCACCGAGAAGTTAAGTGACTTGCCCAAAGCCACACAGCTGACAGACGGCCGAGCCGGGATTTGAACCCATGACCTCTGACTCCAAAGCCCGTGCTCTTTCCACTGAGCCATGCTGCCTCTCTAATAATAATAATAATGTTGGTATTTGTTAAGCGCTTACTATGTGCAGAGCACTGTTTTAAGCACTGGGGTAGACACAGGGGAATCAGGTTGTCCCACATGGGGCTCACAGTCTTAATCCCCATTTTACAGATGAGGTAACTGAGGCACAGAGAAGTTAAGTGACTTGCCCACAGTCACACAGCTAAGTGGCAGAGCTGGGATTCGAACTCATGACCTCTGACTCCAAAGCCCATGCTCTTTCCACTGAGCCACGCTAATAATAATAATGTTGGTATTTGTTAAGTGCTTACTATGTGCAGAGCACTGTTCTAAGTGCTGGTGTAGATACAGGGTAATCAGGTTGTCCCATGTGAGGCTCACAGTTACTCCCCATTGTACAGATGAGGTAACTGAGGCACAGAGAGAGAAGTTAAGTGACTTGCCCACAGTCACATAGCTGTCAAGTGGCAGAGCCGGGAGTCGAACTCATGACCTCTGACTCCGAAGCCCTGGCTCTTTCCACTGAGCCACGGTGCTTCCCCATGTAAGCTTCCCCATGCTTCCTATGTACTTTCTCATTCAACTTCCCAGTGGCAATGTTCTCCCATGGTTCCAAGGGATGGTCTAGTGGTTTGAGCATAGACCTGGGAGTCAGAAGGACCTGGGTTCTGTTCCGCAGCTTCTCTGCTGTGTGATCTTGGGAAAGTCACTTCACTTCTCTGGGCATCAGTTACCTCATCTGCAAAATGAGGTTAAGAGTGTGAGCCTTTTGTAGGACTGGGACTGTGCCCAACCTGATTTCCTCATATCAACCCCAGTGCTTAATATAGTGTCTGGAACATAGTAAGTGCTTATTAAATGCAAAAGTTAATGGGCTTTAGCCCTAACATTCTTCCATGAGGAAACTCACTGATTAGACTTAAAGCCAAATGGAGAACCCCAAGCTGTTACTTTGGGGCTTGCCACATTCCTGAACTGATCTTGGTTCTGGATTGGGCCCAAGTAGAGTTGAGTTTGGGCCCCACATCTGAGGCAGGATGGGGGTAGAAGAAGATGCTACCTGTATCAGAAGTGGCTCTAGTGCATTCAGTTTAACTTATGTCATCCCAGACCCAGGAAGGACTGGAGAGTCATTCTGGGGCTCTCTACTCTCCAGGGTCTGAGATATTTATCAATGGTACAGGACATACCGGTGGTTAACCTGGGTCCAATTGACCCCGGTCACACTGATTACCAGCCCCAGGTCATAGGAAAGTTAACATATGCTCTCTAAGTTTCTTGGGATGCGGGCTGATTCCGGAATGGTCTTGATCTCTTGGGACCACTGCCGATGCAGAGGCTCTCTTCTCAGAGTGTTCGATTCTGGATGGAACTCGAGGAATCTGACTCATTGCATTTGGTTCAGAGTGATGCCTCAGAAGCATCTGAGGCCAGACCAGATCATGTGACTGCCCAAGGGCACAGTGTCAGGAGAAAAACCTTCCAACCCTGCCATTCAAGTGCCTCCTTGACTACTCTCTTTGCATATATGACACAACGTTATCTCCACTAATTAGCAATTGTAAATGGTTTGCCTATTTTAAATTCCACCCCAGGGCCAATTATTAGATTTCTTATTCGTACTATTAGCAAAATATTCCTGAGACAGATTTAGTGTGAAGTGCTTTGTGTGACTAAACCTCAAGTTCTCATTTGTAAATGAGGGCAAAAGGCCCCAGGCCCACAGCACTTATGTAAGTACCCTTAACTCACTTTAATGACTATCTCCCCTTTCAAACCTTGAGCTCCTTGTGAGGCGGAATCATGCTGTACCCACTTGACTATATTGTTCCCTCCCAGGTGCTCAGTACAGTGCTCAGCATACAAGAAGTGCTCAAATACTGTTGATTTTCCTTCCTTTGACCACTCCTGGGTTGATGTCCTTTGAGGGGACTGCCCCACACAGTGTAGGAAAGGGGACAATCAGAGAGGATGGTGGTCTGCCGGGGCCCACCCCAACCGAAGCCTTCAGCACTGGGCATCTTGCCAATTGAAGTGGATCACATTTTAAGGGTGGAGAGGATTTATGGGAAGTTGCCTCTGTCCTCCACCTAACTGTAATCATTAAGCGGCCAAGAAGAATGTGTGTGGGATGGGGAACTGAACATAGTTGTAGAGGTCAAAGAGTTGGGAGGTGTGTAGACCCTAACTAGGGTAAAGTCCCAGATAATTAATTGGAGAGGTAATGAGTGGGGAGCGGAGGAAGTAGGTAAGCCTAGTTGGGGCTGTGGTTATTGGTTGGAATTTGGGGGAAAAAAGTCCTGCCAGCATCTCTTCCCAGTTGGGGCTCAACTTGTCCCTCCAAGCTAGCCCTCCCTGAAACTCCTCAAGGATAACTCTACCCAGTCCTGCAGGTTGATGGTCCAGAACGTGCACACACAAGAAGGAGTTGCTGATAGCCAAATGACATCCCTTCGGTGTCAACATCCATGATGATAGAGTGCTTTCCCCACGCCCCAAACTTCAGTTGACCATACAGCAGGTGTGATGTAGAGTGAGGAGAATAGGGTTAGAAGTGACTAGTGTTTACAGTGATAACAGGAGGCCAGATGCCAGTGGAAGAGGATCAAAGAAAGAGCACAAGCCTCACAGTCTGGGGATTTGTGTTCTTATCCTGGCTCTGGCCACTTGGCCTGCTTTATGACATTTAGCAAGTCACTTAACTCCTTGGGGCCTCACTTTCTTCATCTGTAAAATGAGGATGAAATGCCTGATTTTTTTTTTGGTATTTGTTAATAATAATGTTGGTATTTGTTAAGTGCTTACTATGTGCCGAGCACTGTTCTAAGCTCCGGGGGAGATACAGGGTAATCAGGTTGTCCCACGTGAGGCTCACAGTTAATCCCCATTTTACAGATGAGGGAACTGAGGCACAGAGAAGTGAAGTGACTTACCCACAATCACCCAGCTGACGAGTGGCAGAGCTGAGATTCGAACCCATGACCTCTGACTCCCAAGCCCGGGCTCTTTCCACTGAGCGACGCTGCTTCTTCTTTGTTAAGCACTTATTATGTGCCAGGCTCTGTACTAAGCGCTGGGGTAGGTACAAACTAATCAGATAGGACACAATCCCTGTCCCACCATGGGCGCACAGTCTTAATTTCCATTTTACAGATGAGGTAGCTGAAGCATAGAGCAGTTAAGTGACTTGCCCAAGGTCACACAGCAGACAAGTGGCAGAGTCTGGGTTAGAATCTAGGTCTTTCTGACCCAGGCCTGTGCTCTATCTACTAGGCCATGCTGCTTCCTTCTCATGATCTCTCTCTCTCACTTAGATTCTGAGAACACCAACTCTCCCCTGAATTTCCTCTCTCTACAATGAAGTCCCAGAATTTAGAGCTCTCATCCAGAATTGGAAATTACAATGGAAGTTGGACTTTTATTGAATAAAATCACTGTCAGAGTGGGGAAAATACTTGGACAAATGAGACATACCAGGAGACTTAGGGTGACTGAATTCCACTGTGCTGGGAATGGGGAAGGTGATTGGAAGAGCAAAGGAGGAAAAACTAGACTGAAAAGCAGAAGACTAGAACCATTTCCAGTATAAAACAGTGAGAAGGCAGCCTGCTCCCATAAATCTAACTTCATTCTTCAGCAAAACAATGAAACAGAGTTAAGAGGAAAAACAATCCGTGAATACCTAGGGGGATAACAGAACAAAGAACAGCAAATGGCAGGAATGTATAAAAGAATAAATCATGTCAGGCAATCTTGATCACTTTTTATAATCAAATCACAGATTTAGTGGATGGGAAGCAGGCAGTGGATGTACTATATCTAGATTTTAGTGGCATATTTGAAGTAGAGTGCTTTGAAGTCATGTGCCAGAAGATCTTGCCTGAGAAATTAATTATGGTGGATTTGTCCAGAAACACCATTGCTCAGGCTGAGTGCTGGCTTTGAGTGATGGGAAAGAAGGGCTGATGACAAACGGTGAGGGCTGTGATTTGGTGAAAGATCTCAGAGGGCTCCAGAGGCTCAGGATATGAGTTGCAATTGCCATCATTGCCTTGAAAGGGTGACTGAGCCACCACAAATGGAATTCCCATATTCACACACATACCCTGCTTACCGGAACTTGCGGTTACAAATACTTCAATAGTAAAACAGTAATAGTAAGTGGTCAGGATGCTTCTGGACAATTTTTGGGCAGGAAGAACGCAATCAATCTTGACAGTCATTCATTCAATCATATTTACTGAGCACTTACTGTGTAAAGAGCAGTCTACTAAGTGCTTGAGAGAGTACAGTATAGCAATAGGTAGTCACATTTCCTGCCCACAACATGCTTACTACAGTCTTGACAAATGCATCTCAGACCCCTGTGTGTCTGTTGATGGAGAACAATCCAATGTGTGACTTTTTGATGGAGTGGGGACCCTTGGGAGAAATGAAGACTTATATGCACTTGGAAGCGCATCCCTTAAGCACTTTGATACTCACTCCCAATCACACTTCCCTTCCCACACAGAACTTACGTATATATGCTAATACTGTGCTGTTTCCCCTAGCTGTAATTTATTTTAATGTCTGCCTTCTCCCACTGAGTTGTAAACTCTCTGAGGGCAGGGACCATTCATTTATTCATTCATTCATTCATTCATTCAATAGTATTTATTGAGTGCTTACTATGTGCAAAGCACTGTACTAAGCACTTGGAATGAACAAGTCGGCAACAGATAGAGACAGTCTCTGCCGTTTGACGGGCTTACAGTCTTATCGGGGGAGACGGACAGACAAGAACAATGGCAATAAATAGAGTCAAGGGGAAGAACATCTCGTAAAAACAATGGCAACTAAATAGAATCAAGGCGATGTACATTTCATTAACAAAATAAATAGGGTAATGAAAATATATACATTTGAGCAGATGAGTACAGTGCTGAGGGGATGGGAAGGGAGAGGGGGAGGAGCAGAGGGAAATGGGGGGAAAAGAGGGTTAAGCTGCGGAGAGGTCGGGGGGTCGGTAGAGGGAGTAGAGGGAGAAGGGGAGCTCAGACCATGCCTACCACCTCTTCTGAATTGTACTCTCCCAAGTGCTATGAGCCCGTAGGGTAGGGATTATCTCTATTTGTTGCCAAATTGTACTTTCCAAGTGGTTAGTACAGTGCTCTGCACACAGTATGTGCTCAATAAATGCAGTTGAATGAATGAATACTCAATAGATATGATTGAGTGATTAAAACATAACCAGGCAGTGATTCAGAATCATTGTGACTTTTCCCTTGCCTTCTAATGGATAAAGACTTGTGTGTTATAAATTGGTTAATCACTAAATATAAAATGTACAGGAGTTTCTCCATTCCTATGCTTTTTACCTTTTCATCCCTTGTGGGTCAGATCATTGTAAAGATGTCTGCGATTGGCTTTGCTTCCTGTTCTTCTAGACTGTAAGCCCATCATTGGGCAGGGATTGTCTCTTTCTGTTGCCGAATTGTATATTCCAAGCGCTTAGTACAGTGCTCTGCACATAGTAAGAGCTCTATAAATACTATTGAATGAATGAATGAATAGCAGTGATCTAGGTGGGGAAGCTAAAGTGGAGCATCAGTTTAGTTGAGGAGGCTTCTAAAAGAAGGTTTGGTTGTAGAGAGGAAGAGGCAGGGTGACCCTTCACCACTGAGCTCTCTTCAGAATAGCATGTTCCAGCCTGGGCACCTCTGAGATCCAAAACATGACAGATTGTAGACATTTTGAGTGGAGCTGTCGGGATGATTGACAGTTTGAGGGAGTGATTGATGAGGAAATATTGAACAGCAAAACATGTTCAACTCAGCCAGGACAGGGAGTGAAATAAGTGCCATGTGAAATTGAAAAGGGATGAGTAAAGCTTCCTTTGGGAGAAAGAGGGGCATTGGTGGAAGCAAATTGGGAATGACTTCTAGATATTTAGTTTCATTCACTGCCACGTCTCCTTAAAGCGAACCTACATTTTGAGTCCTTTTTACTGTGGAGCTGTACAAATCATGAGGGAGAGTCTTTCACTGGGTCACTGGGGAATGGCTAAAATGCGATCTCCCTGAGATTATCTAGTTGCTGAAAATATTGTCATTATGGTGCACCTTATTTTCTCACAGGGAACCCCTTCTCTAAGAGTTATCATCCCAGTGGAATTAAACTGATCCCAGCTGTCCATCCTCCTTTTGGTGGTGTTTTGAGGAAGTAATCTTTTGAGATTTCCTCCAGTGGGTTTCTTTTATTTCCCACTGTGGAATGAATCAAACAGTAAAAAGATTTCTCTGTCTGTTAACTGCAACTGGATGATTTATCACAATGGAATCATAGCCGAGACCTGGGTGAAAGCCCGTCTTTTCCTAGCTTTGTATTTATTTGATTCTCTCCCCTCTCCTCCCTACTTCCACCCCCACCCTCCCACTTACCTAATTACCCTCCTGGAATGGAGGCTTCTACCGCCTTTTGGCTTCATTAAGGGCTTTCATTTTCATTAAGAGCTGTGCACTAATGGACTGTTATAAAACGCACAGTTGTTTCTCGTGGGCACCGCCAAATTGCTCTCATTCCACTGATGGTTTTATTCCCCAGACCAAAAAAAAAAATAAAATAAAATAAAGGCCAACTCCAAACATTATGAGCTATCCAAATAAATACCTGCTTTGGTTTCCTAAAGTTCTCTCTGGAGGGTGGAAAGGGAAACCTGGACAAATGGGCCCTAAAGTTGTGGTGTATCTTGTGTCTGCAGGAAGCAGGCTGGAGATGTTGCAGTTTAGGGGCACGAGTACTACTTAATTGTATATTTCCTTCTCTCCACTTAAACAGACCCTGAGACTGTAAGCACCTGCCCCATTCAGATCTTCTTTTTCAATATCACAGCTGGGCAGTGGGTGTTTTAGGGGAAGGAGAAAAAGGAAGGGAGAGGGTAGCTAAAATAATTATCTGGGACAAACTTCTCCCTAGTCTGGAACAAGGGCTAAAGGTTAGGGATGGCCTGGATTCTGAACTTTCACCACTAAAATCTCTCTACAAGATGTGGCATTCTGAATTCTGTCAGGGATGAGAAAGGGGAAAAATACTAGTCAGCACATAATCAATTCATGTGATGTGCAATGCATAAATTGTAGGTTCAGGATGTTGTAAATATGGTGCATATTTATATTGCTCCAATTAATGCCAAAATTAATTTATAAGGTTAAGTTAGAGTGTGTTTCAGGAAGCTCCATTTTTATTTAGCCAGTACATTCTGTAAGGGGAGGTACATGTGTTAAGTTTTATGTGTTTTTGAAATGGCACTAAGCATATGATTGAGAATAATGGAAAAAATGATACATAAAACCTATTATAAAGTTGTTAGAGTGGGTATAAGGTGGGCCTGAAATCATTAACTTTGACTGTAAGCTCCATGTTAGACAGGGGCTGTGTCTGACTTAATAAACTTGTATCTATCCCAAAGCTTAGAACAGTGTCTGACACCTAGTAAGCACTTAATGCCATAATAATGATATTCATAATTACTATCAATAATAATTATTGCTAATATAAATTTAAACTCCAAATCTAAAATTTCAATATATATCTGAGTCTGAGCTAGTGCAAGCTTTCACTACATGATATGGATGTTACTGAAGAAGGAGGGAATGTTCTTCGCTGTATGAGTCTCTTCTTATAGTGGGCTTGTTGTGGGCTGGGAATGTGTCTACCAACTCTAATTTATTGTACTCTCCTAAGCACTTAGTACAGTGTTCTGCACACAGTAAGCACTCAATAAATATGACTGACTGATTGACTGATACCATGATCCATAATTGGGAAGAGGTAGATTGGGAGGAGGAAATAAAGGTGGTAGGCATGCATGTGGCTTCAGTCTAGGTGATAATAATAATAATAATGTTGGTATTTGTTAAGCGCTTACTATGTGCCCAGCACTGTTCTAAGCGCTGGGGTAGACACAGGGGAATCAGGTTGTCCCACGTGGGGCTCACAGTCTTAATCCCCATTTTACAGATGAGGTAACTGAGGCACCGAGAAGTTAAGTGACTTGCCCAAAGTCACACAGCTGACAAGTGGCGGAACCAGGATTTGAACCCATGACCTCTGACTCCAAAGCCTGTGCTCTTTCCACTGAGCCATGCTACACCTTATCAGCGGCATAAGGTGCTGTCTTATGCTGTCGAGTCGTCTCCGATCCACAGCGACTCCACAGACACATCTCTTCTGGAACTCCCCATCTCTATCTGCAATCATTCTGGCAGTGAATCCTTAGAGTTTTCTTGGTAAAAATATAGAAGTGGTTTATCACTGACTCCCTCCGCACTCAGTAGACCTGAATCTCCGCCTTCAACTCTCTCCCATGCCTCTGCTGCCCGGCACAGTTGAGTCTTGACTTATAGTAGATTTCCTTCCACTCGCTAGCCACTGTCCAAACTAGGAATGAAATGGGTATGCCCCTGCTTGACTCTTCCTCCAGTAGTCAAGTCCAGTAGGCTACTGGAAACTCTCTAGGTGTGATCCTGAAAGGGGACAGTCAAGGTGGGTGCTCCTAATTCTTCCCAGTCTCTAACTCAGTCTTATTATATCTTATCTTAGAGGAGTTTGTACTTCTTTATGTTTTTGCACTTTTACATAATTTAATTCAGGAAAATAACAATGTCCTGCTGTGTGACATTGGGCCAGTCACTTAACATCTCTATGCCTCAGATTCCTCATCTGCAAAATGGGAAAAAGAGACCTTTCTTCTTCCTACTTAGACTATGAGCTTTGTGTTGGTCAGGGACTGCTTGACCTGATTGATTTTTATTTACCAAAGCTCTTAGAGCAATGCTTGGCACATAGTTAGCCCTTAACATATATCCTATTATTCTAATAATAATGTAAAGCATTCTTTAGTGAATGTAATAATAATAATAATAATATTGGAATTTGTTAAGCACTTACTATGTGCAGAGCACTGGTCTAAGCGCTGGGGGAGATACAGGGTAATCAGGTTGTCCCACGTGAGGCTCACAGTCTTCATCCCCATTTTACAGACGAGGTAACTGAGGCACAGAGAAGTGAAGTGACTTGCCCACAGTTACCCAGCTGACAAGTGGCAGAGCTGGGATTTGAACCCATGACCTCTGACTCCCAAGCCCAGGCTCTTTCCACTGAGTCATGCTGCTTCTCATAATAATGATATTGGAATAATAATGATATTGGAAGTTTTACTGAAAAATGACCATTGAGCTGGAATCTTTGAACAATCTCCCCACTAATCCAGTTGTAACAGTGGTTACTATAATGTGCTTTTCCCATAACATGAGATTTTTCAGGAGCTCCATAGGACAGCTCCATGTAAAGGATAATATATTTAATACCAGAAATTAGGCAAAAGGATGGAGCAAGACCCAGGGACACTGATTATTACTATTATGATGATGATTATTATTAACATTAATAATAAAAACAATGGTAATAATGTATTCATTAATTACTTACTATTTGCCAAACACTGTTCTGAACACTGGAGTAAAGGAAAAGTTATCTTGTTGGCCCCTGTCTCCATCCTGCATGGGGCTCACAATGTAGGTAGGAGGGAGTACAATTTAATCCCCATTTTACAGATGAGGAAATTGAGGCAAGAACTGTTAAGTGACTTCCCAAGGTCACATAGCAGACAAATGACAGAGTCAGGATTAGAAGTGGTTGCCACTTCCTCACCCATGACAGTTCAAGGCAAGTGGAATGTCATTTCGGGAGAAGCAATGTTGCCTAATAGATAGAGTGCAGGTTTGGGAGTCAGAAGGACCTGGGTTCTAATCCCAGCTCTGCCACTTCTCTGATGCATAACTTTAGGGAAATCACTTAACTTCTCAGTGCCTCAGTTACCTCATCTGTAAAATGGGGATTAAGACTATGAGCCCATGTGGGACATGGACCGTGTCCAACCTGATTAGCTTGTATCTATTATAGCGCTTAGTACAGTGCCTGGCACATACCATAAAAAATACCTCTCATGTGCTATCTTAGTGGTTTTGGCAGTGACCAGAGAGTTTTCCATTTGTTCACTAGGTCAGGAGTAGTGAACTCCCTGGAAGTGGTAGAATTTCACCACCCAAATTAAGTCTCCAACTCTGTCACCAGTTGATGGACTTTAAAATATTGTTTCTATTCAGTGTTGTAATTTGATTTGCTCCTATTTGCCTACAGCAGTGCTAGGGGGCTACATGGCAGGTGGGCTCTGTGCCTTGAGTAGCCCCTTGATATGGCTCAATTCTCCCAGTTGAATGTGCCCAGGTTGGGTCTGGTTGAAGACTTGAGCTATATTCAGGTTTGTGATTTCATGACCTCAGTGATGCCAGACAGAGCGGGCTTTCTCTGCCATTCTGTCATATACAGGTACCCACTAATGTTTTGGATTGAATGGGTTCAGAAGCAGTTTTTCATCATTTGTATTTTTTAAACTAAAACCCTTGGGCTAGGATTTGCCACTGCAGTTCAGCAATAGACCCATAGCTTAGATGTCTGATCTTGGAAGAAGCATCTCAGATTCTAATTGTCACCATGAGATTCACAGCAGCCTCCTTCTCTTTGCCATCCCCATATCCTACTTCAATTTATAATTTTGGTGTTTGTGAAGAGCTTCCTATGCTTTTTTTTATGGTATTTGTTGAGCGCTTAACTCTGTGTCAGGTACTAAGTGCTGGGATAGATACAAGCTAATTGGGTTAAATAAGAACTAATCCGATTGTGCCAACAACTAAACTAATTGTTGGGGTCAATAAAAGATAATTCACTCAATCGTATTTATTGAGTGCTTACTATGTGCAGAGCACTGTACTAAGCACTTAGCACTGGATCAGGTCAGGCACGTCCCTGTCCTTAAGGGACTATGCAGTCTAAGGAGGAGCGAGAACAGATATACTATTCCCATTTTACAAATAAGAAGACAAAAGCACAGAGGAATGAAATGATTTGCCCCAAGTCACAAAACAGTGAAATAAGACAGCAGGGATTAGAATCCAGTCTCCTGATTCCTAGGCCCCTGCTCTCTGCAGTAGGCCACGCTTGACTGTAGCTCACACATTCAATAGTCTATAGGTTCTCTTGAAACTCAAACAGTAAGGGAATAGAAAGGAAAGGCCTAGTAAATTTAATTCTTTTAAAGCCCATTACCTGATTTCCTTTTGCCCTGTCCTGATTTCTTTTAGGTCCTGAATTGGGGATTATTGCTTAACCTAAACTTCCTTGTCATAGGGTTTCCACTTAGCACTGCTTGGAATTCTAGCCTAAGAAGGTAGACGCAACCCCAATAATAGTCTCCACATGAGGACTAAAGTCACTTGTCTTGTTGCTGTCTTATGTCGAGTCGTGTCTGACCTATAGTTGTCTTGGGCACACCTTTCCCAGAATGCCTCACCTCCATCTGCAGTCATTCTGGATCCATAGAGTTTTCTTGGTAAAAATACAGAAGCGATTTACCATTGCCTCCTTCCACGCAGTAAACCTGAGTCTCCACCCTCGACTCTCTCCCATGCCGCTTCTGCTCAGCACAGGAGAGTTTTAACTTGTAGCAGATTGCCTTCCACTCTACTATTACTCTAACCTCTGGCCTTTGGCACATCTACTTTCAAAGTAAACTCACCTCCCCCCCCAGCTGCTGAACTCAGTGACCCTTGCAAGGGGCCTTCTCTGTTTGTGGAGAGCGAGTGGCTTCTCAGTTTTGAACAGCTGCCAGGTGTTTCCCTCCCTGTCCTTGAGAGGCCGATAAAGCCATATGCCACTGGGCCAGATGAAAAAAGAGGTAATGTTAGAGCAGGGGTGTTTGCTTGATTGTGCCCTGGCCATGCTCTTTGACACACTTGTCAGCTCTGGAGATGTTCTGTTCCCTTGAGCATCCCTAGAGAGGAATAGCCCTTTGCTTATAAAACCCTCTACCAGTTTTTCTCTATTTTCCATTCTCCTCTGCTAAGCCTGACAAAGAGGTGTGTTTTGACTATCCAAGAGAAGTGGAAGAAAGCAGTCCTTCCTGATTATAGTTGGGTGGGATGAATGTTCCTCACCAAAATTAAATGAAAGTTGGTTCTTGGGGAGTCCCCAATCCGCATCTGCCCCTCCATTTCATCTTCTCATTCTATTCGACTTTTGCCGTTTCTCCCGAGCCACTCAACCCTAACCCTCAGGACTTTGTTCTTCCTTCAATATTTGCCCTTTGCGTATAACCCCCAGGAATTAATCAATCAATGGTATGTACTGAGTGCTTCATGCAGAGCACCATACTGAGGGCTTAACAGAACACAATACAGTTGGTAGGCAGATAGGAACAACTTGAACACAAAATCCGGTATGACCCTCGTACAATAGGGTGATTCTGCCTGATCCCAGCCATCCAATGATTTGATTGCCTGACACCTACAGTGACTTTGGTCTTTATAATTTATCTGAGCAAGGAAACAACAGCTGCCACTATCAAATCCTCTCCCTACACCTCCGAACTCTGGCTAAATTCCTGGCGTCAGCAGTGTTCAGCCGGCAAGACTCTCCAGGTTGATGGAAGGATCTGGCTTCATTTATTTCACTGACTAGAAAGGAGCGCACTGAGGCTTTCAATACTTACGCAAATTATCAGCCAATATCAGGTCTTAGCACATCCATTCTGAACCATCGCCATCCTCACTCATCATTAGGGTTTACATCTGTTTTGAAAGCAGGAAAAACTGCTGCTTCTTATGTACCTGCTGACACTTCATGGGAAACCTTTGCAAAACACTTGGTTTAGATTGAATTCTGCCTCTCTGTCATCCATCTTCTCTCCCTTGCCCTTTATATTACAAATGGACATTTGCATGAAAAACAGGTTGTGTAACTCTTCTCTTGCCTTCGGCAGGAAGAGGTGGGGAGACTCTGGTTTGGTCCGAATGGCAAGGAGAAAGGAAACAGATGATTATTTTGCACCGAACAACCAAGCATTGCTGCCATTTCTAATAAGAAAAGCGTCAGCTAGACTGTAAGCTCCTTGTGCCTATCAACTCTATTGTATTGCTATTGTATTCTCTCAAGCACTTACTATAATTCTCTGCACACAGGAAAGGGTCAATAAATACTATTGATTAATTGGGTTGAAATAACGCTCCACAGTGTGGCTTGAATCACTAGCTTTTGTCTGGGGTATTTTTCTCAGTTCCTGAAGAGTGACCAAATGATCAGGAGGGTTGAGCAACTTCAGTGGAATAGGAAAAGATCTGAGCTCTTAAGTTTCGAAAGACAGAAGTTGATGTTGGTATTTGTTAAGCGCTTACTATGTGCCAAGCACTGTTCTAAGCGCTGGGGTAGACATAGGGGAATCAGGTTGTCCCACGTGGGGCTCACAGTCTTAGTCCCTATTTTACAGATGAGGGAACTGAGGCACCGAGAAGTTAAGTGACTTGCCCACAGTCACACAGCCGACAAGTGGCAGAGCTGGGATTCGAACTCATGAGCTCTGACTCCAAAGCCTATGCTCTTTCCACTGAGCCACGCTGCAAGGACAAGCTTGAAGGTGGCAGTGATAATGATCATTGTGGTATTTCAGTGCTTACTATATGCCAGGTACTGTACTGAGCTCTGTGGTAGATACAAGATAATCAGGTCCCACACAGGGCTCACAGTTTAAGTAGGAGAACAGGTATTGACTGAATCCCCATTTTGCAGATGAGGGAACTGAAGCATGGAGAAGTGAAGTGTCTTGCCCAAGGTCACCCAGCAGGTAAGTGGTCGAGCTGGGATTAGAACCCGGGTCCTCTGACTCCCAGGCCTTTGCTTCTCCCACTAGGCAATACTGCATTATGTGTTTGGGCTTCATATGTGAACAAGACACTGATTGGTGCATTTACCTATCAGTATCTTTGTGACTTTAAAAGCCCATGCAGATCTCAGAGTCCTGGCCATATGATGTACCGTTTTTTGGCACCATGGGTATGAAGCTAACCAGTTGCTGGCAAAAAAAATCCCAGTTTTGATCCAAGATGAGTGTGCAACTAATTGAATGTTGTTAAATCTTGAAGTGAAGGCCATTTTTTCATCTGAAACCTCAAGGGCCTTGTCAGCATGTGGCTACAATCAGTGTATGCCTAGAGAAACAGTGTGGACTAGTAGACGTAGACAGGACTAGTTGTAAGGGGAATTTAGTTCTAATCCTGGCTCCGCCAGTGAATTATAATAATAATAATTATTATTATTATTATCACCCCATAAGTGCCTAATTAATGCCATAGATTGCTGTCAGGAAAAGCAGCCATCACAGGGTTAGTCCAAACATTCTGCTGCCACTGTTAGAGAGAGAAGTTTGGGTTGAATGGACCCACAGTGGAATTTCTCCTGTCCTTTTGATTGTAACCTCTTGAAGGACGTGGGGCATACTCTGTGATCCTGTTTTTAGCTTACTTTGTTTGTCTAGACAGCAGTCTGTCTAGGCGGCATTCGCAGATGTTAGATGAGGATGAATCTGAGAGCAGATTTGAGAACATAGCTGAGTTTTTAAAGCAGCAGTTCATATCAGAGGCATTTCCAGGTGGGGCCTTCAGAGTGCAGACCAAATTCATATGAAAGTATTTTTCGCTTTGTTAGGACTTTTCAAAGCAATCCATGACAGTTAAAAAATCATTATTTGGCATTTTCTATTTCTTGGAGAATGTGACAGGGGGAATCAATCACATTTATTGCATAATTACTGTGCAGAGCACTCTACTAAGTGTTTGGGAGAGTACAATATAACAGGATTGGTAGACACATTCTCTGCCCACAACAAACTCACAATCTAGAGAGGGAGTTGGACATTAATATCAATAAATAAATTATGGTTAAGTATATAAGTTATGTGGGGCTGAGGGAGGGTGAATAAAGGGAGAAATAAAGGAAGGAATAAAGGAAGGACTCACTGATCTAATGGTGGATGTTCTGAAGAGACAGGAAAAGTATCTAGGATTTTTTTTTTTTACTGGTATTTGCTAAGCATTTACTGTGTGCCAGGCACTGGACTAAGCACTGGACTAAGCACTGGGGTAGATACAAGATAATCAAGTTGATCACAGTCCATGTCCCTTCTGGGCCTTGAACCCTTAATTCCCATTTTACAGATGAGATAATGGAGAGATAGAGAAGTTAAGTTACTTGCCCAGGGTCACGTAGCAAACGAGTGGCAGAATCAAGAATAGAACCCAGGTCTTCTGACTCCCAGGCCTGTACTCTTTACACTAGATCTTGCTGCTTTAAATTTACCATCTTGTACTTTAAGTACTTCTCCTGTTATCTTATAATAAGTTCCGATTTTCCCTTTCCTTTCAGCAAGGGCCCTGGTTTGCAAGTGCCTTCCCCAAACTGCTCACACCATCATCCAGAATTCTCACTTCCCACTTTGTGTCCTTCCATGAGATCCCAGGAGTGATTGGATTAGGATAAGCAGTGGTCTGAACCCTTGTGAACATTTATTTCCTTTATGAGTTTCCTCAGGTGTTAAAATTGCACCCTTTTTTTAAAGCCTCAAGTCATAAATAAGAGTAGAATTATATAATTAATTTAAATACTTAAAATAACCACCAGCAAAGTAATAATCTCCATGTTACCATGATACTCCTTTTGGACTAGCATGCTTTCAAAAGATAAAATTGAGTCAATCATTCAAGTCAGTCAGTCAGTCAATCATATTTATTGAGCCCTTACTTTGTGCAGTGCACTGTACTAAGCACTTGGGAGAGTATAATATAACAATATAATAGACTCATTCCCTGCCCACAGTGAGCTTACGGTCTAGAGGGCAACTAACTAATTGAAGGAAAACTAATCAGTGCTATTTGGACCAAGACAGAGTCCAGAGTGAATCTGAAGGCTTCTATCCCTCCCCCTACCCAACCCCCAGCCCAACCCCTACCCATCCTGTTCCACTTCTCCTCATGCTGGGAGTGAATTCTGGTTCCTGAAAAGTGGGGCTGAACTGAAGTGACTCATGTGTGATTACTGCTTCGGTGATAGGTGAGAATACACCTCCGAGCTTTTTCCACATATAATTAATGACATTTATTGAGCACTTCTTATGTGCAGAGCACTGTTCTCGACATTTGGCAGAGTACAATACAGTCAAGTTGCTAGACACAATCTCTACCCAGAAGAAGCTTAAAATGATACTGATCACAATAATCATTGTGATGTTTGTCAAGCACTTATAGTACACCAAGCACTGTATTAAGCACTGGGGTGGATATTAAGGTATCAGGTCAGACACAGTCTCTATCCCTCATGGAAATCACAGTTTAAGAAGGGTAGAGAACAGGTCCTGAATCCCCATTTTACAGATGAGGAAACTGAGGTATGGTAAAGTTGTGTCTTCCCCAAGGCTTCATAGCAGAATAATAACAGAACTGGTATTAGAATCCAGGTCCCTTGATTCCCAGGCCCTGGGTGGGCTTTTACCCCTAGGCCATGCAGCTTGGCTCCCTTACAGCCTTTTCAGTCATGAGAGTTGTTATCCATCAGCAAACAAGAGTTAGCTCTCAAAACTACATGTGCATGTGGACAGTGGAGCAGATCTACATCTCTGCCCCTGTCCTCTCCCCCTCCCTTCAGGCTCGCATCTCCTCCTGCCTCCAGGATGTGTCCACCTGGATGTCGGCCCGCCACCTAAAACTCAACATGAGCAAAACTGAGCTCCTCATCTTCCCTCCCAAGCCCGGTCCTCTCCCAGACTTCCCTATCACCGTGGATGGTACGACCATCCTTCCTGTCTCTCAGGCCCGCAATCTCAGTGTCATCTTTGGCTCGACTCTCTCGTTCACCCCACACATCCTATCCGTTACCAAGACCTGCCAGTTTCACCTTTACAATATTGCCAAGATCCGCCCTTTCCTCTCCACCCAAACGGCTACCTTACTGCTACAGGCTCTTGTTATATCCCAGCTAGACTACTGTGTCAGCCTTCTCTCTGATCTCCCTTCCTCCTCTCTCACCCCGCTCTAGTCTATTCTTCACTCCTCTGCCCGGCTCATCTTCCTGCAGAAACGATCTGGGCATGTCACTCCCCTTCTTAATCACCTCCAGTGGTTGCCTATCGACCTCTGCTCCAAACAAAAACTCTTCACTCTAGGCTTCAAGGCTCTCCATCACCTTGCCCCATCCTACCTCTCCTCCCTTCTCTCTTTCTACTGCCCACCCCGCACACTCCGCTCCTCTGCCGCCCACCTCCTCACCGTCCCTCAGTCTCGCCTATCCCGCCGTCGACCCCTGGGCCACGTCCTCCCATGGTCCTGCAATGCCCTCCCTCCTCACCTCAGACAATCTAATTCTCTTCCCCTCTTCAAATCTCTACTTAAAACTCACCTCCTCCAAGAAGCCTTCCCAGACTGAGCTCCCCCCCTTTTTCCCTCTGCTCCCTCTACTCCCCCTTCACCTCTCTGCAGCTAAACCCTCTTCTCCCCCCTTTCCCTCTCCTCCTCCCCCTCTCCCATCCCACCCCCTCAGCACTGTACTGTCCGCTGGACTGTGTATATCTTTATTACCCTATTTATTTTGTTTATTTTGTTTAATGAGATGTACATCACCCTGATTCTATTTAGTTGCCATTGTTTTTATGAGGTGTTCTTCCCCTTGACTCCATTTATTGCCGTTGTTCTTGTCTGCCTGTCTCCCCCATTAGACTGTTAGACTGTAAGGCCGTCAAACGGCAGGGACTGTCTCTATCTGTTGCCGACTTATTCAATAGTATTTATTTATTTATTGAACACTTACTATGTGCAGAGCACTGTACTAAGCGCTTGGAATGAACAAGTCGGCAACAGATAGAGACAGTCCCTGCCGTTTGACGGGCTTACAGTCTACCAAGCGCTTAGTACAGTGCTCTGCACGTAGTAAGTGCTCAATAAATACTATTGAATGAATGAAAGAATGAATAAAGGATGAAGGGGAGTTAGCTCAGTGCTGGTGCTTGGGCATGGTTTTAGCCTAATGTAAATATTTCGTGGTACCAGAAACATTAATTCCAGTAACTTGCTTAATGAGCATGTGAAGCAGCAGGTTTTCAAGGCTGCTGAGTGAGGGAAAAGGAGAGATCAATGAGACAGGAAAGCACTTCTAAAATAACCACTCCATGAGGAGATGTTGAAGCTGGAGAGGGATGTGGGAAGGATGAGGAGTGGAGAGGGAAAAGGATCCTTCCCCAAATTGGGAATCTCAGACTGGAGAAAGTCAGAGCTGAGATTCAGAACCGAGTTACAGAGGAGGAGGAGGTTGGGACTGTTCAAGTGCAGCAGTCTGGTTGCAATTCTCTCTATCTATGGCATATTAGAGCATGAGCCTGGGAATCAAAAGGTCATGAGTTCTAATTCCGACTCTGCCACTTGTCTTCTGTGTGACCTTGGGCAAGTCACTTCACTTGGAGAAGCAGCGTGGCTCAGTGGAAAGAGCATGGGCTTTGGAGTCAGGGCTCATGAGTTCGAATCCCAGCTCTGCCACTTGTCGGCTGTGTGACTGTGGGCAAGTCACTTAACTTCTCTGTGCCTCAGTTCCCTCATCTGTAAAATGGGGATTAAGACTGTGAGCCCCACGAGGGACAACCTGATTCCCCTATGTCTACCCCAGCGCTTAGAACAGTGCTCGGCACATAGTAAGCGCTTAACAAATACCAACATTATTATTATTATTATTATTATCACTTCTCTGTGCCTAAATTACCTTATCCGTAAAATGGAGATTGAGAATCTGAGCCCTACATGGGACAGGGATTGGGTCCAACTCAATTTGCTTGTATCCACCCCAGTGCTTAGTACAGTGTCTGGCACAAAGTAAGTGCTTAATAAATGCCATCATTGTTATCAGAGCCTTCCAACTCTGCTTAAGAAATGGAAAACTCAAAAGAAATTGCACAAAACAGCTGCTAACTTGGCAAGCCAAAGTTTTGCTCCCGTCAGGCCCCAGAATGCATGCTAAGGGAACCTGCTGTCTTTTCCTGGGATTTCCAGCCTTCCCCATCTGGTCTCCCATCAAGGCCCCAGATGAGGGGTGGGCCCAACCTGCCAGTTGGGAGGAATCCTCTGAAGTTCAGTCAGGGCAGAGGTTAGGGGAGAGAACCAGGAGATTTAATCCCTGGGTGGGGTTTGGGACAGGCATTCTTCCCCTTCATATCTGCCAAACCGCAACTCTCTTCGTTTTCATAGTTCTTCTGAAATCACATCTTCTACAGGAGATTAATTTCTAATCTTTCCACTTAAAATCCCCCAATCACCACCTCAGCATTTTCATGCCACCTAAGCAACTGTGTACTCCCAACCTTCTGTAGCACTTAATAATAACTGTGACATTTCATTCATTCATTCATTCATTCATTCATTCATTCATTCATTCAATCGTATTTATTGAGCACTTACTGTGTGCAGAGCAGTGTACTAAATTCTTGGAATATACAATTCGGCGACAGATAGAGACAATCCCTGCCCAATAACGGGCTCACAGTCTAAATGGGCGAGAATGACAGCAAAGCGAAACAGGACAAAACAAAACAAGTAGCCTGGCGTACATATCATCAAGTTAAATAGAATCATAGATATGTACACATCATTAACAAAATGAATAGAGTAATAAATAATATATACCAATATGCACAGTGCTGAGGGGAGGGGAAGGGGGAGAAGGGGGAATGGGGAGGGGAAGAGGAGCAGAGAGAAAGGGGGGGCTCAGTCTGGGAAGGCCTCCTGGAGGAGGTGAGCTCTCAGTAGGGCTTTGAAGAGGGGGAGAGAGTTAGTTTGGTGGATGTGAGGAGAGAGGGCATTCCAGGACAGCGGTAGGATGTGGGCCAGGAGTTGACAGCAGGACAGGTGTGAACAAGGGACCGTGAGGAGGTGAGTGGCAGAGGAGTGGAGTATTCAGGGTGGGCAGTAGAAGGAGAGAGGGGAGGTGAGGAAGGAGGGGACAAGGTGATGGGGAACTTTGAAGCCACTCTTGAGTGAGGAGTTTTTATTTAGTGTGAAGGTTGATAGGCAACCACTGGAGGTTTTTGAGGAGGGAAGTAACATGACCAGAGCATTTCTGTAGGAAGATGATCTAGGCAGCAGAATGAAGAATAAACTGGAGTGGGAAGAGACAGGAGGAAGGGAGATCAGAGAGGAGACTAACAAAGTAATCCAGTTGGGATATTATGAGAGTTTGTATATTATGAGAGTTTGTACCAGCACAGTAGCAGTTTGGATGGAGAGGAAAGGGCAGATCTTGGAGATACTGTGAAGGTGAAACCGGCAGGTGTTGGTGACGGATTGTATGTGTGGGGCGAATGAGAGAGCAAAGTCAAGGATGACACCAAGTTTGCGGGCCTGTGAGACGGCAAGGATTGTAGTGCCGTCTACAGTGACAGTGAAGTCAGGGAGAGGACAGGGTTTGGGAGGGAAGATAAGGAGTTCATTTAAGTGCTTACTGCGGGCAAATACAATGCAAGCAGATTAGCCCCACTCTCTGTCCCACATGGAGCTCAGAATCCAAGGGGGAATGACAACAGGCATTCCCGTATTATAGATGAGGAAGGTGAGGCACAAAGAAGTTCAGTGATTTACCCAAGGTCACTCAGCAGGCAAGTGGCAGTGCTGGGATTAGGCCCCTGATTTTCTGATTTCTTATCCTGTGCACTTTTCACAAGGCTACACTGCTTCTCGTTAATGCACAGCAGAATTATTCTTTTTAGATAGCTTACATACCATATTATATAAGCCCTAACTCTTGCACATATCCCCATTCCTAATTTCTTCTATCTGTAAATTATTTCAGTGTTTATCTGTAAATTATCAGTGTTTCTCTCCATCATTAGATTGTACCACCTTTGAGGGCAGAGATCATGTCTCATATTTCTGTTTCATTCTCCTAAAATGATTACAATCTGCAATCAATAAGAGCTAAATAAAGACTATTGATTTATTGGCTTTTCCAAGACAAATACCAATGTCTTAAGCCATCTTAAAAAAAGAGCACTACCACTTAGGTGTAAAAGGCTAGTTATTGAAGTTCAAAGGTCCTTACCCCCTCCTGCCTTGCTCACCTTCTTTGTCAGGGCATAAAGCATTTAGTCATGACCTCATTCTTGCCAAATCCAGTACACTCTACTGCATGCTAATCCTCCTTCATCTTTCTGCTGCCTTCAGTACTATGGACTACCCCCTTCTTGAAACACAAACTTAACTTTGGCTTCACTGATTCTCCTGGTTCTCCTATCTTTCTGGTGGTCCTTCTCAGTTTATTTGCCTTGCTCTTCCTCTGCCCCCTGCCTCCTTACTCTGGGGGTCCCTCAAGACTTAATTCTGTGTCCTCTTCTATTCACTATCTACACCCACTCCCTTGGAGAAGTCATTCGTTACCACGACTTTAACTACCACCTCTATAGATGTTTTCCAAATCTACCTCTCTCCTCTGCAGCCTCACATTTCCTCCTCTCTTTAGGACATCATTAGTTGGATGCTGCACTGTTGCCCAAGACAGAACATGTATAAAACAATTCCTCCTTCTACCTCAAACCCTGTTCTCTTCCTGATTTTCCCATCACAGTAGTCAACACCACCATCCTCTCTGTCTTGCAAGCCCGTAACCTTGGCATTATCCTTGACTCAGCTCTCTCATTCAAACCACATATTCAGCCTGCCACCAAATCCTGTTGGATCTACCTTCATAACACCTCTAGAATACATATAAAGTGCTATCATGCTGGACTAAGCATTTGTCATATCCCTCCTTGACTACTGCATCTGTTTCCTCGCTAACTTCCCTGCCTCCAGTCTCTCCCCTGCCCCTTGCCCTCTCCCACAGTCAGTACTCAACTTTGATGCCTGTATCAGTTTTCCAGAAATCTCTCAGTATACATCTCCCTCCTCCACTAAAGCCTTCAGTGATTTCCAATACATCTCCAATTCAAACGGAAACTCCTCTTTAAGGCACTCAATCAACTTTACACTCCTTCCTAATCTTGCTTATTTCCCACCACATCCCAGCCCAGATACTTCACTCCTCTACTACCAATCTACTTACTCATCTCTCTCACTCTCCCCTCTTTTTCATGTCCTCCCTTCTGCCTGGAATTCCCTCCCCAGTAATATCTGACAGAGCACGATTCTTCCCATCTTCAAAGCCTTACTAATATTGTATCTCCTCCAAGGAGTCTTCCCTGATTAAGTTCTTATCTCCCTTCCCTAATTCCCCTCCCTTCTCCATTACCTATGCACTTGGGCCTGTACCCCCTAAGCCCTTTGATATTCACTTCAGTCCCAAAGCACTTAGATATATATCCTTATAATCAGTTGCTTTTCCTATCTGTAACCTATTTAAATGTCTGATTTCCCACCTCTAGATTCTAAAGTCCTTGTGGGCAGGAATTGTGTCTACCAACTTTATTGTACTGGACTTTCCTAAGCCCTTATTACAGTGCTTTGCACACAGCAGCTGCCCCATGAACATGACTGATTATTTCTCTAGGAAAAAAAAAATTCCTCTCGGCCTTTCCCACCTCTTGTTTTTCTCTCACTCTCTAGGTTGCAGGAACTCATCCATCTTCTCATAGTAAATCCACTCCCCTCCCAAATTGTCTTTGGCCAGGAGAGAAGCAGAGGACCTGGTGCCTGCTTCTTTTAGTCCATAGGCTGACGATAAAGTGCATGGCTGAGATAAAAAAAAAAAAGTACACCCATTCCTCCTTCTTTCTACTCCTTGAGCCCTCACATTTTTTCTTTTTTCTTTGACCTAAATGTGGTTCAGAACAATGGGAGGAACTTCAGGGTCATGGAGGGGTTCCCTCTGGGGCTGGGATAGGGGGAGAAGTTGGGCATATGCGGGACTAGGATTTCTTCTCCGCCTCTGGTTGGGGAAGTAGATATAGAAATGACAGAGAGAAGGCTTGTGTATGTGGGCATGCGTATATATGATTGGACGCCAGCTGTCTTGCTTAATGCTTAAGCATTCACTGCCAATTGCCTTCCTTGTACTTCACTTTATTAGCTTTTGCCAAGTAGTTCAGTTTTTACTAAGGGCAGCAGGGTTTATGGCAGCAATATTTCCTCATAGTGTCAGAGATAAAATATTGGACTAATAACTGACTCCCAGGCAATGCCAATTGTAAAAAGGAAAGCAAGAAGTCCTGTTTCGGAACACTGAGTCTTCTGTGTGAAAAGCAGAATGTGGTGTTCGATGCTCTTAGGGTTCAGAAGATAAAAATGATTTGCATTAAGTGGTGGCGGTTAAGGAGAAGATCCAATTCTGTTCTCAGTGAGCCAGTATGTAGGGCCTTAACAGGAAGGTAGTGAGTTCTTTTGAAGGAGGGAGAATAAGTATGGAATTCCCAATTGGCTGATGAGAAAACTGAAGCATACAGAAGTTGTGACTTGCCTAAGAGACCCAGGTCCTCTGACTTCCAGGCCTAGGACTAGGCCACACTTAATTAATACCATCATTATTATTATTATTACTATTATTATTATTACTATCATTATTATAATTTTAGAATTTTGTATCACCCTGTCACTTAAGCAGTGGGAGGCATGGTTGAGGGTTGTATTTGTCTCCCTGAGGGACTCCTCTCTTCATGGTAGGCTAGGCAGTATGTTCTGAACATGCCCTTTGGTGTTCCAAGAATAATCATTGCCAACTTGTTTTAAATAACTGTGTGTGAGGGCCTTTGGCTGGGGAGGGATTGTTTAGGGATAAAATATGCAATAACCCTTTGTAAATGTTGCTATATTGTAAGCCCCTTGAGGGCAGGGGTTGTGTCTGTCAACCCCATTGCATAGTCCTCCCCCAAGCATTTAGAACAGTGCTTTGCCCACAGTAAGCACTCAATAAATACCACCAATGGTTCTTAGTGTTGTTTAAGTTCTCCACTCTGGACCTGCCACTTCTGCCCACCAAGAAGACCTACAGTCTCTGTCAGAGTCTGTGACACTGTGGGTGATTGTATGATAAAGTCACTAGTTCTGAATCAAGCAGTCAAACAATGGCATTTATGGACTACTTACTGTGTGCAGAGTGCTGTCCTAATCCCTTGGGGAAATTACAGTGCAAAGGAGTTGGTGGGAGCAATCCCACCCACAGTGAGCTTAGCATCTACAGCAGGAGGCAGACCTGGAAATAAATCACAGAGAGGGGAAATAAGGATACGTTCACAAGTGCTGTAAGGTTGGGGTGTGTGGTATCCCTACATGACCCCAGGAATCAGAAGGGAGGAAGAAAGAGGGAGTTGGTTGAAGGTGGGCACTGTCTTCATCTTAAAAGAGCAGGGGCGGCCATGAAGGGAGCAAAAATGAGGACTTGGCTGAAGACTGAGGTAATGGATGGCCTTAGAGATTGCATGTAGCATAAGTAATAATGTGATATAGGATGCACATTACAGGCAATTACAATTTGAATAAGTTATCAATGGAAGGAGGTTAGAGGAGAGGAAAGCTGTTTTATTAACCCCCTGAAGTTATGTTCACAGCATTTTGAAAAAGTTTATGAATTGCTGTGAATTACGAGCCCAGTGACGAATGCTGAGGCTCTGAGAATTCCTGATTGCAGTTGGCCGTATTTTACCAGGACGATTTAAAGCAACAGTCAATATATTTTAAAGCACAAAGCAAAGGAGAAGAAAGATCTGGGAACCTAGTGAATTTACCTGCCTTTGGGAAAACCTGGCTGTAAATCCCACCTAGGATATTTCAAGTTTGGCTCCTTTTCTCCTTTCTTGTGCTAAGAGTGTTTCTCCCGCGAACTGCCTGGGACTAGGAACTGATCAAAATGCCTATAGTATGAAGTGCTGTGGCCAGACTGCCTTGATGAGACCCCTGCTGACAGAAAAGCAGCGTGACCTAGTGGAAAGAGCCTAGAGCTGGGGGGGTCAGAGGACCCGGGTTTTCATCAATCAGTCAATTGTATTTATTAGAGAAGCAGTGAGGCTCAGTGAAAAGAGCACGGGCTTGGGAGTCAGAGGTCATGAGTTCGAATCCCGACTCTGCCACTTGTCAGCTGTGCGACTGTGGGCAAGTCACTTAACTTCTCTGTGCCTCAGTTACCTCATCTGTAAAATGGGGATTAACTGTGAGCCTCACGTGGACAACCTGATTACCCTGTATCTACCCCAGCGCTTAGAACAGTGTGCTGCACATAGTAAGCACTTAACAAATAACAACATTATTATTATTACTTTGTGCAGATCACTGCACCAAGCACTTGGGAGACTACATCTCCACTAATGCTCACTTGGGCTGAATATTAGGTTCATCCCAGCTCCACCAGCTGCTGGCAGTGTGACTTTGGGCAAGTCACTTAACTCTTCTGTGCCTCAGTTTTCTCCTTTGTAAAATGGGGAATAAATACCCGTTCTCTCACCTACTGAGACTGTGAGCCCCATCTGGTATAAGGTCTGAATTCAACATGATTGCATTGTATGTAATAATAATAATAGTAATAATATTAATAATTCTGGTAAATTTTAAGTGCTTACTATGTACCAAGCACTGTTCTAAGCTCTGGCATAGATACAAGCTAATCAGGTTGGACACAGTCCCTGTCCCATATGGGGCTCACAGTCTTAAATTCCATTTTACAGATGAGGTAACTGAAGCCCAGAGAAGTTTAGTGACTTGCCCAAGGTCACATAGCAGACAAGTAATAATAATAATAATAATGTTGGTATTTGTTAAGCGCTTACTATGTGCCGAGCACTGTTCTAAGCGCTGGGGTAGACATAGGGGAATCAGGTTGTCCCACGTGGGGCTCACAGTCTTGATCCCCATTTTACAGATGAGGGAACTGAGGCACAGAGAAGTTAAGTGACTTGCCCACAGTCACACAGCCGACAAGTGGCAGAGCTGGGATTTGAACTCATGAGCCCTGACTCCAAAGCCCATGCTCTTTCCACTGAGCCACGCTGCTTCTCCAAGTGGCAGAGCTGTGATTAGAACCCAGGTCCTTCTGACTCCCAGGTCCTTGCTCTATCCACTAGCCCACACTGCCTCCCCAGAGTACAGTGCTTGATGCATGGTAAGTGCTTAACAAGTACAATTATTACATATTATTTTATTATGCATACTATATAATTATAAAAATTATCATATATTATAACAATGGTATAGGAGGAATTTGGCTTTATGACTTTTCAGATCCCAGCGCAAAACTCAGAGGTTCCTCACTACTCCCATAGTCTGTTCTGCCAGGCACATGTGTGTTGAAGTGCTAATTGTCCATCATCTGCTGTCTCCTTGCCTTAGAGTGTGTTGCATTGCTCGTGGGAGCAGCAACTCCCATGGCCCAGTGGTTAGGGAACAGGCCTGGGAGCCAGAAGACCCTGGATTCTAATCCTGGCTTAGACACTTGTTGCTGTGTGACCCTGGACAAGACACTTACTTCTCTGGGCCTCCTTTACTTCATCTGTAAAATAAGGATTATGACTGTGAGCCCCAGGTGGGATTGGGTCCAGCCTGATTATCTTACATTTATCCCAGGGCTTAGTACAGTGCCTGGCACAGGAGGTGGGTAAAGTTGTCTTGGGCTTCCTAATGGCAAAAGATGCCATAGATAGGAAGAGTGGTATTCCTTATTTGTGCCTATTCATCATGAACCCTGTTACACATCCTTCCTTTTTTCTTTTTTTTTATGATATTTGTTAAGCACTTACCATGTGCCAGGCACCGTATGAAGCGCTGGGTTAGATACAAGCTAATCAGGTTTGATACAGTCCCTGTCCCGCATGGAGTTCCGAGTCTTAATCCCCATTTTACAGATGAGATAACTGAGGCACAAAGAAGTTAAATGATTTGCCCAAGGTCATCTTGCAGACAAGTGGTGGAGCTGGGATTAGAACCCAGGTCCTTCAGACTCCCAGGCCTGACCTCTATCTACTAGGCCACACTGCTTCTCTTGCAAGTACCACAAATACTGGTATTATTATTGTTACCATTATTACTACTATTCACTCATCCCTGTCTGAGATGATCACATGAGGAGTCCTTTGTTATTGTATTTAGTGAGGCTTGCTTTCTGTTTTCAGATGCTTTAATGTTTCAGGAAGGCAAAATGAAGTCGGTTAAAAGTTCTGAATATGGAAAAGCATGAAGCAGTCTCAATTTCTGGTCATCTGGGTGTTGGATTTTGTTTCTTCATTCCACAAAGGGAAACCTTGGGGTTTTCCCGGGGGGACTGAGATGTTGGAGCTGCCAAACTAAATATTCTACATTCCATATTGATTTATCCTTTTTTCCTCCCTTTTGATTTTACCCCATCTCATGTACTGGGCCTGGGGGCAACTTTCTGAGCTCAGGGCAGAAATGGCTGTTGATCTCTGATCTCTGATCCTCAGAGAGTGAAATGTAATTGTGGATATTTCCAGCTTGGCTGGGTCTGGGGCAGATTCCCTCCTTCGCGGAGGACCCGGGAGCCAAGGCCGACCCTGAAGTGATGTTCCGATTAAATGAGCATTTAGAGGTGGTCACTGTGCGCCGGGCGGACTGGCAACTAATTCATTAGCCGAGAGCAACTTCCCGCAAATTAAAAAACGTTAATGATCATTTCTGAGGCTTTGAGGGCCTCTCCCGGACCGTGCTCCTGGAATGAGCAGTTACCATATGGTGCCTTTGGAAGCTAATATTGATTCTCATTATTTTAAATGATTACAAACATCACAGGTGTTTTGTAATAATCTCTATTGTCTAATTAGAACACGCATGAGACGAGCTCATTCCGCCTGCTACCAAATATTGATTCGAACAGCAGACCCTGGCACCGGTGAGTGATGGGAGTTTTCTGGCCAAGCTACCTGACCATCCCCCTTCTAAGCTTAAATGATGAATCCAGGGGTTCTGGGGCTGCATGGCGAGTAGCCAAGAGAAGTCTGACCTGAGTCCAGTGCACTGAGCTCTCAGATCAGCCACTCAAATGAGGGCCTGGACTGGGTTGTTTTGATCAATTCACCCCACTAGCTTTGGGAGTCACAAATGGTAAGATCGATTCTTCGCTATTTTTACTTAAGAAGAAGGGCTTGGAAACCCACAACTAAACCTCTTAATAGAGACACAAGTTATTATCACCCCTAATACAGTGAGCAGTTCCTAATGGTAACTGAGAGTACTTTCAGATCAGGCAGCTCACATAGCGTTGATAAAGCTGTCCTCCCTATTTGCCCAGGGTTCATGGGAAGAACAAAAAGTAAAGGGCTCGGTTCTTTGGGGAGATGCAGAGATTAACTGCCCACTCCATTGAAAATCTGGAATAAATTGATTGTGTGGTTTTCAAATCACAATCCTTGGCCAGTCAGCCTTCCAGAGTCAGGAATTTCTTCCCAGTCCCTTGTGAAGAATATGTCAGTCACCTCTGGTGGCAGGATTGATTCTGAATAGCAAGGCCGGGTGCATCAATTTAAACTGTACAGAACTATGGTATCTGAATCTGCATGGAGAAGTCAGGGTCACAGAGAAGCAATGTGGTCTAATGGAGAGTCTGTCAATCAATTGTATTTATTGAGCAGTTACTTTGTGCAGGGCACTGTACTCATCACTCAGGAGAATACAATATCACAGACACATTTCCAGCCCACCTTACAATCTAGAGGAGGGAGAGAGCACAGGCCTGGAAGTCAGAGACTCTGGGTTATAATCCTGATTCTGCCACTTGCCTACTGTTTGACCTTGCAGAAGCCACTTACCTTTTTGGTGATTCAATGTCTGTTCTTCTTCCTACCTTTAAACTGTACAATCACTGTGGGCAGGGAATGTATCTGTTATATTGTTGTATTGTACGCTCCCAAGTGTTAAGTACAGTGCTGTACACACAGTAAGTGCTCAATAGATATGATTGATTGGTTGACTGATCACTTAGAATATGTGTCACCTGTGGGAGAGAGACTGTGTCCAACTTGATTAACTTGTATGTACCCCAGTAAGTTCATAGTAAGCACTTAACAAATGTCATCATTACTATTATCATAATAATAATAAATTATATTTTTTGAACACTTACAGTGTGCAGACCACTATACTAAGTGCTTGGGATTTTATATTACAACAGAGGTGGTAGACATGTTTCCTGCCCGCAAGGAGTTTACAGTCTAGAGGGGAGAGCTCACTGTCTGCGGCGAGTGTGTCTGTTATATTGCTGTGTTGTACTTTCCCAAGAGCTTAGAATAGTGCCCTGCACATAGTAAACACTCAATAAATACGATTGAGAGACACATTAAAATGAATTTGAGATTAATCAGTTATATTTAGCTCTTACTGCTTGCAGAACACTGTACTAAGCTCTTGGGAGAGTACAGTGTAACAGTTTGTAGACATATTCCCTGCCCACATGCATAAGTGCCCACGTGCATAAGTGCTAGGGGCCTGGGGGTGGGGTGAATATCAAGTACTTAAAGGATACAGAACTGAGTCCATAGACTCAGGAGAAGGAGTAGGGGAGGTGAGAGTTGAATTGGGGAAGGCCTCTTGAAGGACATGTGATTTTAATATGGCATTCAGTGAGGGGAGAGTAGTGATCTATCATATGTGAAAGGAGAGGGAATTCTGTTTTGAAGTGTCGGTAGGACATCCTAGTAGAGCTGTCCTGAAGGCAGGAGGAAATGTGAAACAGCAGAGAAGGAGAAAATTCAGAGCTGAAGAGAGAGATTTTGGAATCATCCCTGTAGAGATAGTTGAAGCCATGTGAGCAAATAAGTTTTCCAAGGGAGCAGAAGTTAGATGGAGAATGAAAGGGGATCCCAAAGAGGGCCTTGAGAGACTCCCACAGTTAGAGGTGGGAGGCAGAGGGCAGTCTGCAAAAGAGGCGTGGCTAAAGAGAGATAGAAGAGAAGCAGGAGAGGACAGTGTCAGTGAAGCCAAGATTAGATAATGTTTCAAAGAGAGAAGGGTGGTCAACGTTCTTGAAGGCATCTGAGAGATCAAAGAGGATTAGGAAGGAATAAAGGCTGATGGCTTTGGAAGGAAAGGGGTTATTGGTGACCTGAGAGAAGGTAGTTTCCAAGGAGGTCATAAGCCAAATTGGAGGTCAAGGAGAGAATTGGAGGAAATAAAATGGAGGTGACCTGTAGACAACTTATTTTAGGAAGTAGAAGAGGAATAGTAGAAGGGAGATAAGGTGATAGGAATGGTCAAAGGATGGTTTTCAAACATGCACATGTTTGAAAGCAGAGGGAAAATAACTATTGGAAAGTGAAGGGTTGAAGATGACAGTAGTGAGGGAAGAAAGGAGGGGGCAAGTGTTTTGATCCCACCTCCTCTTGAAATCTCCCACATCCACCTGCACCTCCAAACGCATCCCTTTGCACAAGGAGGGGAAAGTATTTTGACACTGTGCGAAAGGATTGGATTGGAGGTGCAAGTAGATATGGTAGATTTTGGGAGGAGGTGGGAGATCTTCTTGAAATACTACTGGGAAAGGTGGGAAAGTTGAAGAAGACACAGAAAGAGAGATAGTCTGGAAAGGAGCAGGGGAGATGTTAGGGAGCTCATACCTGATGGTTTCAATTTTATCAATAATGTAGCCAGGTCATTAGGAATAAGAGATTATTCTTTGAGACCATATTTCAGGGACACGTCTACAAACCTAGGGCCATGTTCATCATCCTGGATGGCAAGGAGGGATCAAGGGGTGGTGGGAATGAAGATGGGCAGGATATACCGAGGGTATTCTCTAGCAACTATGTGAGAGAGTTTCTAAGGTATAAATGAAGCAATGTAAGTATTTATTAAGCCCTTTGTGAGGCCTGGGTGTTGTATTTATTTTAACACATTAATCTGTGAAGCTTCTCTGTGATACTGTTTTCTCTCCCCACATCCTTCCTCCCACCCCCCATTTCGAGATGTGGAAACTGGCAGAGACGAATGACCAAAAAACTTTCTAGACTGGAAAGAATTAAGCCAGAACTCCTCACTCCCTGCTTTTTTTCACTCTCTTCTGCCAGTTCCAAATGTCTATGGTTCCCACCAACTGCACTGGAAACTCCGCTTCATCCCCAACCCTACAATGAACCCTAGCCTCAGTGGTTCCCAAGTGTGAAGTCTTGTGTGAAGTGAACTTGTGTGGAAAAGCAGCATGGCCCAGTGGGTAGAACTCTGGCCTGGGAGTTGAAAAGGCCTGGGTTCTATTCCTGGGTCTGTTACTTGTCTGCTGTGACCTTAGGCAAGTCATTTAACTTCTCTGTGGCTCATTTACCTAATCTGTCAAATGGGGATTAAGATTGTGAGCTTTATGTGGGACAGGGACTGTGTCCAACCTGATTAGCTTGTCTTTACCCCAGCATTTAGAACATTGCCTGGAACATAGTAAGCTCTTATCCAGTGCCATAAAAAAAGTCTATGGATTTCAGAGGGAAATGTATAGACCTCTCAATCTCAGTTTGGCCTGCAGGGTGGGTTTCCTTCATTGCTAAATGTCTGTGAACTCTAGGAGAGCCACAGATGTAAGGGAATGAATATCTAATTTTAGACTTCTGCTCATCTGAAACTTCCTGGAAAGTAGAAGGTATTCAGCTTTTAATTTGGCTTAATTGAATTTGACTAATTTGGTTCCCCAGCTCATAAGTCTCTGAGCTCCTGAAGCTTCACAATAGTCAGAGAAAAACACACACACTCTGACTTCAAGTGTGGGTAGCTCAGCAAATCCCAGTAGGTCAGGTTTGGCAGAGGTTTTCAAGGCGAGCTCTCTTCCTCAGGGTGCATCCCTGGGAGAGAAGCTGGATCTGGCTGTTTGAAATGTTATGACTATCTGGAAAGAATTTTTTCAGTTGTCCTGTCCCTCTGTGTCCCCTTGACAGAGTTCAAACCAAAAGCATGGATCACAGAAAATTGCTGGCTAGAATGTTTATGCCCTGGGTCAGTGCCCTTTGGGAGTGTTGTTAACGGAAACTGTTCAGGCTAAGTGGGGATCAGTGGTATTGATTGAGTGCCATCTGCGTGCAGAGCATTATACTAGGTGCTTGAGAGAGCACAGTATAACAGAGTTGGTAATTTTAATGATAAAAATTGTTGTATTTGTTTAGCGCTTACTATGTGTCACTGTACTAAGCTTTGGGGTGGGGACAGGCAAATTGGGTTGGACACAGTCCCTGTCCCTCAGGGGGCTCGCAGTCTCAATCCCCATTTTACAGATGAGGTAACTGAGACTTCAAGAAGTGAAGTGACTTATCCAAGGTCACACAGCAGTCACGTAATGGAGCCAAGATTAGAACCCAAGTCTTTTTGTCCCCCAGGTCGAAGCTGTATCCATCACTGCCCATTAGGAGCTTACCGTCTAGAACGGGGGAGGCTGACATTAATATAAATGGCTGATACATATATAAGTGCTGTGGGTCTGAGGGTGAACTGAATATCAAGTTCTTAAAGGGTGCAAATCCAAGGGCAAGAGTGATACAGAAGGGAGAGGGAGCAGGAGAAATGTGGACTTATTTGGGAAGACTTCTTGGAGGAGGACTTTGAGGGTGGGGAGAATGATCATCTCTTGGATATGAAGCGGGAGAGAGTCCCATGTCAGATGGAAGATGTGGATGGGTCACACTTCTTGCCCCCAACAAGATAGGAGACATGCTGATGACTGTGCTCTTATGGGCACGTAGAACATGCCAATACTTATGAATAACTTCTCACAATCAGCAAAGCCTTGCAGACTGACCATTATCTTAAGACTGAAGTTATGAAGTAGCCAACACCTGACAAACTCTCACAGTAAAGTGTCAACATCAACAATTCAGTCAATTGTGCTATTGAATTCTGTTCCGGTGGAAGCATTCATTCAGTCAGTCGTATTTATTGAGTGCTTCCTGTGTGCAGAGCACTATACTAAGCACATGGGAGAATACAGTACAACAATAAACAGACACATTCCCTGTCCACATCAAGCTTACAGTCTAGAGGAAGCATATGTTCTAATGAATCAAGGATAGACAAGAGGGCTCATATGTCTATTAAGAGATTTGGTCAGGGTATGGTGGCAAAATGGAATGAAGATACAGAGCAAGTTGAAGGTGTTTGGCGCAACTGTTTGAGACAATTGAGAAGCTTGGCCTAGTGGACAGACCACAGAACTGGGAGTCAGGTGGACCTGAATTCTAATCCCAGCCTCCACCCTTGTGTGCTCTGTGACCCTGGGTAATCACTTAATTTCTCTGTGCCTCAGTTCCTTCATTTGTAAAATGGGGATTAAAACTGTGAGTCCCGTATGGGACATGAACTGTCACCAACTTGATTAGCTTGAATCTACCCCAGCTCTTAATACAATGTCTGACACATAGTAAATGCTTGATAAATACCATTAAAAAAAGTAATGCCAAAGGTCACACAGAGAACCAGTGTTGCCTAGAGGAAAGAGCATGGGGCTGGGAGCCAGGGACTTGGCTTCTGATCCTTGCTCTGCCACTTGCTTGCTACATATGACCTTGGGCAAATCACTTAATCACATAATTTCTCTGTGGCCCATTTACCTCATATATAAAATGGGGTTTAAATACCTATTCTCCTTGCTTTATGTAGGACAGGGACTTTGTTTGACCCGAGTTCTCTTATAATTTATTCCAGCACTTAGTGCAGTGTTTTGTACATAGCAAGCTCATAAGAAATACCACTATTATTCATTAATTATCATTTTTATTATCATTATTATTATCTTTATGCTTGTGAGAACTCTGGCTACCCCAGATGCCGAATAAGACTTCTGGAGCAGTTTCACAAATGCCATATAGGTGCCACACTTTAGATCCAGTGACAATATGAGAGCACCAACAGTGATGTTCTGGAATGAAACCATGGTCTTTACCCACTACCGTTGCTGGGTGAGACATGGGAGGAGAATGAATAGCAGCGGGATTCCCAATCAACTGTTCTTTGGTGAACTGAAATGGAGTAACTATAGAAAAGATGGGCAAGAAGAAATACTCTAAAGACAACCGAAGCAAACCTCAAAAATTATGGCCTGGCAGTGAATGATTGGAAAAAAGATGAAGGGGACAAGTCAGTTTGACTTGAAATGAGAAGTAATAGGGTAAATTTTCTTGGAGCAAGAACTCTGGGATGATTGTGACACCACAAGGAAACAACTAAACCAGCATCCCGGGGAACAAATGTGATAATGCAGCAAAAGGAAATCTTTAAACACACAAGATGCAGAGGGATTGCTAGCCAAATGTTGGTCTTATCAGCCACACTGATAAAATCTTAGTAGTGTTATTTTTTAATCTGAAGGACACACATATTCAGCTGTGTGTATATACCTATATTTTTAATAAATATTTTAAGATAGAAAATGTCAACTTTGTACATCTCCCATTCTTCTTAGATTGAGTATAGGAATCTAGGAGTAATGTGTCAGAGGCTGTGATGGGGAATTCTTCACATCTTTGGAAATTAGAACTGGTTCTTATGCAGTTGTGGAGCTAGAGAGGTGACAAGTGAAGTATTTTCATTTCTGGATTTTGATCCACAGAAAGTCTTTGACTTTGTGGTTTCAAACAGTAATAATAATAATAATGATAATAATAATGATAATGATAATTGTGGTGTTTAAGTGCTTACTATTTGCCAGGCACTGTACTAAACACTGGGGTAGGAACGAGATAATGGGTTTAGACACAGTCCCTGTTCCACATGGGGCTCACAAACTTAATCCTCATTTTACAGATGCAGAAACTGAGGCACAGAAAACTGAAGTGACTTGCCTAAGGTCACACCGTAGACAAGTTGTGGAGGCGGAATTTGAAATCAGGTCCTTCTGACTCCTAGATCCATGTTCTATCCACTCATCCACTCTGCTCAATAGGAGAAGGAGCATTAGAAGAAGCATTAGAATCCAGAAGGACCTGGGTTCTAATCCTGGCTCTGCCATGTGCCTGCTGCATGACTTTGTTCAGTCTCTTTACTTCTCTGGGCCTCAGTTACCTCTTCAGACCAAGTGGTGATTAAGACCATGTGCGCCATGTGAGACGAGACTGTGTCCAATCTGATTGGCTTTTATCTACCCCATTGTTTAGTACAGTACCTGCCACATAGTAAGCGCTTATCAAAAAACATAAAATACTTCCAAAATACAGAAAATAAGAAAGTTGGGCTGAGCATCTTTTCCCCCTTGGGCTTTGGAGTTACCCTAAAGAATAATACCAATGTTATCTCAATTAATCATGTATATTGATTGCATGCTGTGTTCAGTGTCTTGCATGCTGTGTTCATTCATTCATTCATTCATTCATTCATTCAATAGTATTTATTGAGCACTTACTATGTGCAGAGCACTGTACTAAGCGCTTGGGATGAACAAGTCGGCAACAGATAGAGACAGTCCCTGCCGTTTGATGTCTAATCGGGGGAGATGGACAGACAAGAACAATGGCAATAAATAGAGTCGAGGGGAAGAACATCTCATAAAAACAATGGCAACTAAATAGAATCAAGGCGATGTACAATTCATTAACAAAATAAATAGGGTAACGAAAATATATACAGTTGAGCGGAGGAGTACAGTGCTGTGGGGATGGGAAGGGAGAGGTGGAGGAGCAGAGGGAAAAGGGGAAAAAGAGGGTTTAGCTGCGGAGAGGTAAAGGGGGGATGGCAGAGGGAGTAGAGGGAGAAGAGGAGCTCAGTCTGGGAAGGCCTCTTGGAGGAGGTGAGTTTTAAGTAGGGTTTTGAAGAGGGAAAGAGAATCAGTTTGGCGGAGGTGAGGAGGGAGGGCGTTCCAGGACCGCGGGAGGACATGACCCAGGGGTCGACGGCGGGATAGGCGAGACCGAGGGACGGTGAGGAGGTGGGCGGCAGAGGAGCGGAGCGTGCGGGGTGGGTGGTAGAAAGAGAGAAGGGAGGAGAGGTAGGAAGGGGCAAGGTGATGGAGAGCCTTGAAGCCTAGAGTGAGGAGTTTTTGTTTGGAGCGGAGGTTGATAGGCAACCACTGGAGTTGTTTAAGAAGGGGAGTGACATGCCCAGATCGTTTCTGCAGGAAGATGAGCCGGGCAGTGGAGTGAAGAATAGACTGGAGCGGGGCGAGAGAGGAGGAAGGGAGGTCAGAGAGAAGGCTGACACAGTAGTCTAGCCGGGATATAAGGAGAGCCTGTAACAGTAAGGTAGCCATTTGGGTGGAGAGGAAAGGGCGGATCTTGGCGATATTGTACAGGTGAAACCGGCAGGTCTTGGTAATGGATAGGATGTGTGGGGTGAACGAGAGAGACGAGTCAAGGATGACACCGAGATTGCGGGCCTGAGAGACGGGAAGGATGGTCGTGCCATCGACGGTGATAGATAAGTCTGGGAGAGGACCGGGTTTGGGAGGGAAGATGAGGAGCTCAGTCTTGCTCATGTTGAGTTTTAGGTGGAGTTCAGGAGTTCAGTGTCCTGGACTAAGTGCAGGGAAAAGGACAATATCATAAGAGTTGGCAGACATAATCCTTGCCTAAAAGAAATTGGGATCATGACTTCTCACTCTACACTGTCCTAAGCACATAGTCCAGTGCTTTTCAAACATTAGCAGCTAGGTTGCTAATTGATGGATTATTGCTGGACTAGTGGACTAGTCCACTACTGATGGATTGAATTAAGCTGCTTCTCTTTTCTTCAAACAATCTGTATTAGTTTAACAGTTACAGTGGTATTAAGATCTTTCTTAAAAAAAAAAAAAGCAACTCACTGTATGGTGTGCTACTGGTCTAAAAGATATGGAAACTCAGAGACTGGGCAGGGGACTATACCCATAAATGACTCAGAGAATTGAGGCAACAATATACTTTATTCTCAAGAACTGTACTAAACACCAGAGTAAAAACAAGGTGATCAACAGGCAGATCCCGTGAGGTGATCACAAACTAGGTGGGAGAGGGTGGACCTAAATAACAGTGAGAATGTAATGCAAGCAACAATCAGTAACAGTTAAAATTCAACAATTTAAAATGCTCACATGTACCCAAAACTGTAGTTGGAGGAATCAGTACTTGGTTAACTCAGAGGTCCGAGCTAACAATCGTCAGTGAAGATTCCAGCGGCTGAGAAGCCTGGCTTGGTTCTGATGGTTTGGCAGATGGAGGGGAGAACCTTGTCCTTTGAGTGAGACCTCATGGACCTAGAACTCTGGATGGTTTCCTGTTTCCTGTTTCCGTCTGCCTTCATCATTAATTAATCTCCCTATTCTCCCATGTCTGCATATAGTCCATGTTAAGAACTTAATAAATATTTTATTTTAATATCCATCCAACCCCTCCCAGCCTGCAAGCTCCCTGAAGACAGGGATTGTGTCTACCATCTTTACTGTTCTCTTCCAAGCTTTGAAGTATGAAGTAAGCACTCGATAATAACAATAAAAATAACTATGGTATTTGTTAAGTCTTTACTTTGTGATACAAGCCAACCGAGTTGGACACAGTCCCTGTCCCACATGGGGCACACAGTCGTAATCCCCATTTTACAGATGAGGTAACTGAGGCATAGAGAAGTGAAGTGACTTGCCCACAGCCCCACAGAAGAGAATTGATAGAGCCGGTTTTATAAACCAAGTTCTTCTGACTCCCTGGTCTGTGCTCTATCCATTAGGCATGCTGCTTCTCCAACCACTGATTGATTGGGTGTGGGAAAGTTACCTTGTCAACAGTTGGATGATGGGGATTTTCTATGACCATATCTTTCCACTTGTGTTCTCATGAACTGTTTGCTTTTCACTATCTGCTTACAAGCCTCTCTTGTAAAGTAATAATTTAACAAGTAAAGTGTGTGTCAAGGACCACTAATGGAATTAAGAATAGAGAATCTAAAGCTTCACACTTTGAGACTTTGAGAATAAAATGCAAAAGGTGGGAGGCAGAGAGAGAGAGACAGCAGAGCTGGTGGCCATAGAGACTAGAGGGAAATCCCATTATCAGTTCACTAGTTGTAAATATTTTTATATTCGTATCCCTCAGAGCATAACATTCTTTTGGACAAAGAACATGACACTTCTTCATTTTGTATCACACCAAGTAGGTGCTCAATAGCTACTACTACTGCTACTACTATAATACTCCATTATGGGGTGGAATTACAACAGCTTATATCAGGTGTGTATTTTTGTGCAGTTGGTAGAGGTCTTCTTTTCCTCTGTGGATTTGTTAAGGACAAGATAGCAGTCTTTTTGGGTTCCTAGACCCCTAGTTACTAATAAAATGAGAGGGGATTTCTTCCTCATTTCATTTTGGAGTTACACTTATGAGAGTGAGAATGTGGCTACTAAATATCATATCCATCTATGCCATGCTGTACTTACTGTACTGTACTTCAGCCATTGACATTCATGGGTTGCTATCATTCTTATTTTACTGAGAAAGAAAGTTTTCTGGTTGCTCAGTTTTTCTCTTTTCTTCTGATTGAAAGAATATCAGGTTTGGCATTGAACAGCTAGGCGGAGAGTAAAGAAATGAGGGGTACCCTAGATCACCTTTCCTTATGCTTTTGAGAAGGTACACCAGGGTGAAAAAGATCCTTGGAAGCAGTTTGCTTAGGGAGGAAGGTGTGCAAAGTTGTAGAGAGGAAGGCTCCAGTTTAAAGGTAATTGGTATGGCAGCAAAAGTTTGCTTTGCTAAAGGACAATGCTACCATGTAGAGAAAGAGGATGTATGTCATTTTCCCTTGTCTCTCTTCTTTTGTTTTTATGTTATTTAAGTGCTTATACTATTTGCCCAGAAATGTGCTGTTGGGGTGGGTAAGGTTATCAGGTTAGACACAGTCCATGTCCCAAATGGGGCTCACAGTCTTACTCTCCATTTGAGAAATGAGTTAACTGAGGCATAGAGAAGTTAAGTGACTAGCCCAGAGCGACACAGTGGACAAGCAGCAGAACTGGGATTAGGACTCGTGCTCTTTCCACTAGGCCATGCTGCTTCTCTCCTCCCTTCACACTTGAGGATGGGTTCTCCCTTTGCTCCTACCTTAAAGAGGCAAGCATTGAAGGAAGGGAAAGGAAAGAAGTTTCCCCCCTCCAAATTCTGGTTTGGAAAAATCTCACCAGGTTCCACATCTGACCATCTGCCTCAGGAAGAGACTGAATCATCAACTGCTCCCAAATTTTCAGCAGATCCCACCATGACCCCACTTGATCCTTCTTTTCCCCCGGCTTCCTTACTTCTGCGTCTGTCCAGCCTCCCTCCAAGTGGAAACTCATTCCTCAGGGTAATCAATATCCCTCTCAGCCAGAACACTGTTGCCAGGGAAACCATTCCAGACAGCAAGTTTGGACCTCATTGAGATGCTGCAGCAGAGCCCAGGGCCTGTAGGAGGGCAGATCCTGTCAGAGTGGGTAGTTTTTCGGCCACTCTGGAGTCTATTATACTAAAAGGGATGTTGTTATTATATATTTGTGACTTCCATTATATGCCGATTTAATAGGCACAGGTTTTTTGTGAGGTGGGGAGCCTTCCCAGCCAAAGAGAGAAATTGGTGTCCTGAGGCAGTTTTCTTTAGGGGAAAAAAGACTCTCTTAGCTGAGTGAGTCCAGACACTAACATATTTTACCGGTACAGCTAGCTCTGGGCATCTAGATATCACTGGGAGGTAGTTCCACGGACTTGAAACTTTTCTGCCTCAAGAGACGAGACTTAGATCCAAGGAGCTTTTGAAAGCTGAAGGTGAGAGTGAAGTTGGTAGTTCTTTTCCAACATTATCAGAATCAGATCCTCATCTACCAACTATTGTGTTCTAACCCCACCCACCCACCCACCAAGCGCTTAATACAGTGCTCAGTCCACAGTAGATGCTCAATAAATGCAAATGACTGACTGGATCTTGGATATTTAGAAGAGCCACATGAGAAGGGCACTTGGAGTTAACTGTTTCAGGCTCAGACCCACTGGGGAAATTCTCTTCTTTGTAGAACTCCAAGCATAGATTTGGGTGACCCCAAAAAGCTAGGAAGAGATTGGAATGCGAGGGAAGGGATCATGGAGCTAAATAATAATAAATAATAATAATTATGGTATTTGTTAAGTGCTTACTATGTGCCAGGCACTGTACTAAGTGCTGGGATGTATATAAGCAAATCAGGCTGGAAGCAAAACCTGTCCCACATGGGACTCAGAGACCCAATCTCCATTTTACAGATGAGGTAACTGAGGCACAGAGAAATGAAGTAACTTGTCCATGGTCACACAGCAGACAAGTGGCGGAGCCAGGATTAGAACCCGTGACCTTGTGACTTTGGGACTGTGCTCTATTCACTGTGCAACACTGCTTCTCTGTTATGGGGCCTAGTGAAATGAGTGAATTAGAACTGGTAGCAATTGATGGTCTAACCCCAAGTTTCGACTTGAATTCCATATATTCTTGCCCACATGACTTAGCCTTCAGTATTAGAACTAATATTAGAACACTCTTTTCATCTCTTAGTTGAGTGTTCAGAAGATTAGTGAGGTGACTATGAAGAACCGTGATTCCTCCTTTTCACCCTCCCCCACAAGAAAGGGAATAACAGCTTGAAGCAGCATGGCTCAGTGGAAAGAGCACGGGGTTGGGAGTCAGAGATAAAGGGTTCAAATTCCGACTCTGCCATTTGTCAGCTGTGTGACTGTGGGCAAGTCACTTAACTTCTTTGTGCCTCAGTTACCTAACCTATAAAATGGGGACTAAGACTGTGAGCCCCATGTGGGACAACCTGATTACCCTGTATCTACCCCAGTGCTTAGAACAGTGCTCTGCACATAGTAAGTGCTTAACAAATACCAACATTATCATTATTATTATTATTATTATTATTATTATTATTAACAGAATGAGATCTACCATTAGGGGTGGATTTAAACTTAGTGGCTCACAGGCATGAAATTTAATGCTGTCCCTTTGTTTTTCAATTGTAACATGGTTACTGTCTATTACATTATGAATCCACTTTAATATTTACCCAGCACAAAGCCTCACTTTCCTTTCAGCGCAAGAATTGATGTCCTAGGAGATTGATTGTCATTGACAACACATTTTTTCCTCTTGGTTTTGACTCGAGCTTGTTTTTTAAATTTAGCTCCAATCAATCTTTTTCTTCTGACACTTACTATTTAAATTTAAAAAAAGAGTCCTGCCTTATCTTACTGGACTCTGGTGCTTTTGAGGTAAGTTCACAACCTGGCCGCCACTGTCCTAGAAGGGATACCTCTTTATTGTTACCATACTGAAATGTGACCATGTAGTTTGTAAGGTGCAAATTTCAGAGAAAAAGAAAACATTTATATTATTATTAATAACAATCATAATAATAATAGTACCAAAAGTAAAGACACAATCCCAGCTCTCAAGGAGATTACAGTCTAGCTGAAGAGGTATAGTGTGTATAATGTATTTATCTCTCTATATATATTTTTACATGCTACATATATATATGCTTTGAGGATTGTGGACATGGAAGTATTTGGGTCATGCAGCAAGGATGAAGAGGCAGTTGATGGAGAGAAGAAGAGAAAATGAGAGATTATTTGGGACTCCATGGAGCAAGTGATTGCGTATGAATTTCAAATAGTAATAAATAATAATAATTATATGTTTAAACTGTCTTTATTAATTGTTTTCCATATGCCAGACATTCTACTGGTGCTGGATTAGATCAAAGATAACAGGTTGGACACAGTCCATGTCCCACATGGGGCTCACAGTCTTAATCCCCATTTTACAGATGAGGTAACTGAGGCAGAGAGAAGTTAAATGACTCTCCCAGCCAGAATTAGAAGCCAGGTCATCTGACAGACCACACCGCTTCTATCATTATTTAAGTACTTACTAGATTGGAAGTTTATTATGGGCAAGGAACATGTCTACCAAGTCTGTTACATTGTACCCTCCCTAGTACTTAGTTCAGTGTTCTGCACACGGTGAACACTCAATAATTACAATTGAAGTGCTGTACTAAGTGCTGGGATAGATACAATATAATCATATCAGACTCAGTCCCTGACCCATATAGGCCTCATAGTCAAAAGGAGAACAGGTGTTTAATCCCCATTTTACAAATGAGTAAACTGAGGCTTAGATAAGTTAAGTGACTTGCCCAAGGTAACGATGATGATGGTATTTGTTAGGCACTTACTATGTGCCAAGTGCTGTTCTAAGCACTATGTAGAAAGAAAGTTATCAGGTTGTCCCACGTGGGGCTCACTGTCTTAATCCCCATTTTACAAATGAGGGAACTGAGGCACAGAGAAGTGAAGTGACTTGCCCAAAGTCATACAACTAAGTGGCAGAGCTGGGATTAGAACCCATGACCTCTGCCTCCCAAGCCTGTGCTCTTTCTACTAAGCCACGCTACTTCTCTACTTCAAGGTCATACAGGCAACTTGTACAGCTGAGGTTAGGCTCCCATTCCTTTATTCCTTTCACTAGGATGCACCGCTTCTCAACCTATTAACTTGTGTTATTGAATAAACTTTATGATTTCTTTTTTCTTCCCCTCAAAAATTGTTACCCCTTTCCTCATCTCATTCTCTCCCATAGACTAGGACCTGTTAGTGTTATTGGGAAATCCACCATTGGTGATTGTCTACAATAAGGTTGGTAGATTTCATATCTAAATGGGGAAGTCTATAGTATAATCGGTTCTAGCATGTGGCAGCTGTGTTTCTGAAGAACGTAATGTAAGAATCGGTTTATCATATTTAATAATGTTGGTATTTGTTAAGCATTTACTATGTGCACAGCACTGTTCTAAGCGCTGGGGTAAACACAGGGGAAGCAGGTTGTCCCACGTGGGGCTCACAGTCTTAATCCCCATTTTACAGAGTAAAATGTAAACTCTATAAAACCAGAGTTCCCGGTAACTGAGGCACAGAGAAGTTAAGTGACTTGCCCACAGTCATACAGCTGACAAGTGGAAGATCCGGGATTCGAACCCATGACCTCTGACTCTCAAGCCCGCGCTCTTTCCACTGAGCCACACTGCTTCTCTACTTAGAAGAGAATATTTAGACCTTGTCCACTGCTACAAGCGTATGCAAAACCATTTCTTACCTATGCCAAATCTACTTGTGCCAAGTTGTGGATCTCATTTTTTAAAATGATATTTATTAAGGGCTTACTATTTGTTAAGTACTGTTCTCAGTACTGTAATCAGGTTGGATACAGTCCCTGTCCCACATAGTGCATACAGACTCAGAGGAAGGTTGATTTAACCCCATTGTACAGATGAGGTAATTGGGGCACAGAGAAATTAAGTGACTCGACTGTTGTATCCGGGTAGATGGGCTTGATAGGAAGAGTATTCCCTAACTTTCCAATAGGGCTTAACTTAAACAATGAAAGCAGGTGCTTTAGCAGAATGGATTTTAGTTGAGATTCTTCAGGGCAGCACTGGCAGCCCTGGTTTATCCTCTACTCCAAAGATTCTAGAAATTTCCCTGAGCCTCACCCTCCTTTCTTTGCCTTTGTTTCATGTTCCCTTGTGATTTATGGTGATGTGCTTGTGGGGCATACTAAGTGGATTTGCTTTAATCCAGTACTGTGCTCTAGTTTCTTTTTCTGGGGGTGTGAGGAGAGTGAAGGAAGGAATGATCTTAGGAGATGTGGTTGGTGATAAATTTGAACAGTAACAGCGCTAAATTTGGGGACTAAATGGAAAATTTTCAGGCTTAAGGAATTTTAAAAAATATTTGAATAGTATTCTTGTTGCCATTTGGGGCCTATAACTACTGCTTTGTGTCTCCCTGAAACTTTGCATTCTCAGTTGATGTTTCCATGAGCTGGTAATCAAAATCAAATATATTTTACTGAGGACTCACACACTCGACATCATCCTATGCATGCTATACAGATCTACTAATGCTGACATTTTCTGTGCCTGCCAACAGATTAATAATAATGTTGGTATTTGTTAAGCGCTTACTATGTGCCGAGCACTGTTCTAAGATTATATTCTGAACAAAACAATAATGGGGAAATATAGCAGAATTAATATTCTAAAGAGGTCCCTGCTAACCTGATATTGTTAATGGACTTCCTTTTGTACCTTATTTAGTGCCAGTGAGAGATTTAGAAACTGGCAGTAGGGTACTCACTGTATAGTAACTCCCAGTGTATAATGACTATAGCATTTGTTATGTCCTTAATATGTACATGGGTTGTAGTACGCACTGAGGTAGATATATGATAATCAGATGTCACATGGGGCTCACAATTTAAATAGGAGGGAAAACAGATATTGAATCCCCATTTAGCAGATGACAGAATTGAGGCAAAGAGATTTTGCCCAAGGTCATACAGCAGCTAAGTGGCAAAGCTGTGATTAGAATCCAGGTCCTCTGACTCTCAGACCCATGCTCCTTCCACTTGGCCACACTGTTTTTCTACAGATTCCATATGTATAGCATCAGTTTTGAGCACAATCCAGGGTGTAGCACTGTGCCAGGTCTTTGGGAGCATATAATAGTAGATATAGAGAGCAGTGTGGCTCAGGGGAAAGGGCCCAGGCTTGGGAGTCAGAGGTCATGGGTTCCAATTCCAGCTCTGCCACTTGTCAACTGTTTGACTGTGGGCAAGTCACTTAACTTCTCTGTGCCTTGGTTACCTCATCTGTAAAATGGGAATTAACTGTGAGCCTCACGTGGGACAACCTGATTACCCTGTATCTACCCCAGCACTTAGAACAGTGCTCTGCACATAATAAGCGCTTAACAAATACCAACATTATTATTATTATTATGTGATCCCTGCCCTTGAGGAGCTAACATCATTTATTTTACTTAATAGCAATGCCCAAGTCTTGGGGTTGCAAGACAAATTCCAGTCCTATTCGGTGCAGCTCTTGGCCGATATGACTAGAAGGGATCATTTCCTCCTCCTTTATTGTCCTTTAGATAATTGCTTGTGTTCTTATGATCCAATGATTGAGACACTGCCCTGTCCTTCGGAGTTTAAACACCTTCCTAACCTTGCTTTTTAAGATTTGTCGCACTAAGTTACATTTCATTTGTTTACAGTGAAGGTTGGGTTGTAGATGCCAAGGGACAGAGAAGATGCAAACAAAGTGGAGGCTCCAACTACCTGGAAGAATATAAAATTGAACGAAGAGAGACATAAGACTGAATAGAAAGGCACAGGTCTGTGGATTCATCCCCCAAGGAAAGATATGTCGGCCATACCTCTTGTGACACCTGTAACTCTGGTGGACAGAAAGCCCACAAATGTATCAATGAGAACCATCCTACTGAGGGCAATGGAGAAGATGAACTAGATGATTTAATGGGTCACTTCTCCTCTAATTAATTTCCACAAATCTATTAGATGGACATTGATTTTGAAAATCTCTATTGTCACTATTATCCCAACTGTTAGTGGATCTTCAATTCAATTTTGAGAGGAGTATAGCAAGATTTATTGACCTGAGGCATTTATACTAACCCCAGATAAAGATGAGATTAAATTTAACTTCTAGACTAGATTGAATAACATTGTCTCTCTTGCTGTGGGGCAATTTGGCAATATTAACCTTGGTACTACTCTCACCATTCATTCTGTAAATGGCTTTCTTTTTTATGAATTAGAAACACTGCTATGACAGATGCTGTGGTGAGGATGGCTCCACAATAGTCAATTTTATCTTCAAATTCTACTTGCCCATAACAATCTTAGAATCTCCTTTTTGGCCAAAGACTTCTTTAGATGGCATTGAATTTTAATACTGGCTCAAGATATCACTGAGTTGGTGTTTTTGTGTAATTCTTATTTTTTCTATGGGAATGTCAGGTCTCAATGAGACACCAAAACTGTTGCAGAAAGAAAGAAAAATCTTGGGGAGCATAATTCAGTACGTTTTGTGGTTGCTTCTTGGTCTGGAATGGTTTTTTTTCTAGGTGGCATTGGCATAGATAGAGTTGTCTGAGTCTGGTTCTCCCTGTCTAGATTGTAAGCTTGTTATAGGTGGAGAATGTGTATGCTAATTCTGTTGAATCGTATTCTCCCAAACGTTTATTACAGCATTCTGCATGAAGTAAGCATTCAGTAAATGCCACTGATGGATTGTCCATGCTTTCATTCCTGATAGGTCATTCCTGAACTGAGGTCAAGGGACTGAAGGAGATGTAAGATACTTATTCTTGTAGCACTATCTGCCTGGGAACTACATTTACCAGATTCACCTGGAAATGAGAACCTACCAGCAAGCAGAATGAGACCAGCCTTTTAAATTCAGGAGAAGGAAATTTGCCATAGAGTTGGATAGCCTTACTGATTTGTGAGAAGTGTACACACACTCAGATTTGGTCTATCAAGGGAAATTAATTTGAATTCTAGTTTGTCAAGTATTTGGATCTGGCTTAGGTTTTTCCTGTGAATTAATCTGATCTATGTTCTGAGTATTTGGAAAATGTCAACAGTACCAGTAAATCAATCAGTTGTATTTATTGAGCACACACAAGGAACAGAACACTGTACTAAGCACTTGGGAGTATATAATGTAACAATTGATAGGCACATTCCCAGCCCACAAGGAGCTTACCATGAACTATTCTTGATTCCTGTCTCAATAAATCTGGTTGACCAGATCTCACTAACTGCCACCTAGATAGCATTGCAGTCCTGAGACTTGGAAGAGTAATCTGAGACATCTTAAAAAATTCCTAGAGGAAGAATAGATTTAGATTTTGGGGGGCCATAATATGGCCTGGAAAGAGCACAGTTCAGGGGTCAGATAGCAAGGGGCTAGTCTAAAGGTTGGTGTTTGGGGAAGGGAGGGGATGGAATATCTTTAGGGCATTTTCCCCCTCAAATGAAAACTGAATTGCTCCTGAGGATTTCAAATCACTAATTGGGAACAGATGGTAAGAACCTGGAAGAGGCCCACTTGGGAAGGAAGAGTGGATAAAGGGAGAAGTGGAGGCTATGGACATCCATACTGAACACTCACTTCTGTTCCTGCAGGATCTGATGGCAGAATTGCTGCAGCAGTTTGCTTCATCTCTACAGAAAATTTCCTTTTGGAAGTTAAAATGTTGGGGTCAGATGGGCAGTGGCCTGCTGCAAAATGGATTCTGATTGTTCCCTGGGCTGTGTAATTCTAATCAATCAATAGTATTTATTGAGTACTTACTGTATACAGAGCACTGTACTAAGCACTTAGGAGAGTACAATATAGTAGAATTGATAGACCTGTTCCCTGCCCACAATGAGTTTATAGTCTAGAGGGAGCTTACAGGCTGCAAACTCCTTTTCTGGAGTGTAAGCTTCTTGAGAGCAAGCATTGTGGCAGTTTATTGTATTCTCCCAAGTGCTTAGTATAGTTCTCTGCAAAGAGCAAGCAATCAATAAATCCTAATGATTGATTGACTAGATTCTTAGAAAGGAGCTCCAGATAAGCGCAGGCCCTTCTCACCACCTTCTTAGGTTTTTTATCCAAGATCTTAGCTTTATCCTTGATTTTCCCTCATCAGCTGCATTGTAACCCTTGTCTAATAATGTTGGTATTTGTTAAGCACTTACTATGTGCAGAGCACTGTTCTAAGCGCTGGGGTACATACAGTTAATCAGGTTGTCCTACGTGAGGCTCACAGAGGTATCAGTCAATCAGTGGAATTGATTGAGCACTTACAGTGTGCAGAACACTGTGTACAGTGTACTAAGCCCTTAGAAGAGTACAGTAAAACAGAGTTGGAAGATGTGTTCCTTGCCCAAAAAGAAGTTTTAGTTTAGAGGGGGAAATGGACATAATTATAAATAAATTCAGGGTATCTCCATAAATTCTGTGGAGCTAACAGTGGGGATCTGAAATGATACAAATCCAAGCAATGCATGTGAGAGATCTGAAGGATGACAATAATTGTGGTATTTAAGTACTTTCTATGTGCCAAACACTGGATAATCAAATTGGGCACAATCCCTGTTCCACACGAGACTCACGGATCAAGTAATAGGGAGACCAAGGATATTATCCCCATTTTGCAGAGGCACAGAGAACTGAAGTGACTTGTCCAAGGTCACCCAGCAGGCAATTGGTGGCAGTGGGATTAGAACCCATGTCCCCTGATTCTCAGTCCTATAGCCTTTCCATTTGGCCATACTACTTGTCAGATACCTTCTATAAGCCCTGGATCAGTCTGTAAGGACAGATCAGCTAATTTCTACTTCCCCCAAAGTGAGAGATGAAAATGAAATTGGAAAAGTCCCTTCAGCAGTTTGGATGAGAGGAAGGGGTGGATTTTAGTGATGTAAAGGAAAAACTGACAGGATTTACTGATGGCTGGGTTGAATGACAGAGAGGAATCAAAGATAACACCAACGTTATGGGCTTGTGAGATAGCAAGGATGGTGGTGCCATCAACAGTGATAGGGAAGTAAGGGGGAGGACAGGGTTTGATGGGGAAAATAAGAAGTTCTTATCTAATTTTTAAGCACTTGCTATGTGCCACGTACTGTACTAAGTGCTGGGGTAGACACAAGCTAATCAAGTTGGACACAATCCATGTACTACATAGGGCTCACAGTCCTAATCCCCATTTTACAGATGAGGAAATGAGGCACAGAGAAGTAAAGTGACTTGTCCAAGGTCACACAGCAGATATGCAGAGAAACCAGGATTAGAATCCTGGGCCACCTTCCTGCAGAAGGTTCAGAAATGTGCACCTCTGGTGGCGAGGGCCACCATCTAGCTGTGCCCTTTTCTCACTCCAGTAACCAAAATAGGCATATTCCTGTCCTGAGTTTCCTGCCTGGAACAGTGCAGCCCTGAATCGGCAGAGACCTTGCTGGATCCAGGCAGGCTGAGACGTCTCTGGCCTGTCTGGGTCTGGGCCCCCACTAAAGGCTACAGGTGTAATGGGGTGCCTTGGGCAGAGCCCTTTCATGCTCTTGCCAATCTACCCTGGCCCACTAATTCCATTCATTTTCTCAAACACTTTGGGTGCTGATTTCTAGTGATCCACTCAAGTGGTGCCTCACACTCTTCTGGATTGTATGCCTTCTGTGGTCAGGGGACAGGTCTGCCAACTCTCTTGTGCTCTCCCAAACACTACAGTGCTTTGCATTCAGTAAGCACTCAATAAATACCACTGATTGATTGATTGATCTCTATGAGTAAGGTTGGGGTGCCGGATTGGTGGGGGGACACCTAGTTTCTCCCTAGTCAGAACAGCCCTTCTCTCCCTGCATATGATTCCTCCCTACCTGTGTGAGTGGGAGAACAGGGTTTTATAAATTCAGATTCATTTGACGAATAATTCAATAAGAAGGAGTTTGGCCTAGGAGAAAGGGCATGTTCCTAAGAGTCAGGAGACCTGGGTTTGAATCCTGGACCCACCACTTGCCTGCTGCGTGAACTTGGGCAAGTCACATCTCTGTCCCTCATTTTCCTCATCTGTATAAATGAGGACAAGATGTAAGTTTTTTCTTCCTCTTAGATTACAAGTCCCATGTGGACTTGTCTGATCTGATGAAATTGTATGTAGCCCAGTGCTTTGTCCAGTATTTGGCAAACATGCAGAGTTTAACAAATATCATTACTGTTATTATTATCATAGCTCACTGAGGTCAAGGAATGTGTCTATCAACTATGTTGGACCCTGCCAAGCACTTAATATAGTGCTCTGTACACAGTAAATGCTCAATAAATACTATTATTTGATTGCTTATTTTAATGGCACTGTTTTTATAATGCCTTTGCAACTATCTAGGATCTGACTTTGCTTTATGCATCACAGCTGACTTTCCACTAAAATCCCACAGGCCTACATCACTTGGGCTTGCTTAGGCTCTGAAACTCAGAAGGGACATTTCCCCTGACATGGGCTTGCAGATATGAGTTTTGGTGGAGGCTGGAGGCCAGGGAGGGGCCTTATTTCTCTGGAAAATGTTAGGCTAAATCCAGGAAGTCTGTCTGTTTTTCCCACTCTGAGGCAGTGAGAGGCAAGGAGGAGTCTGAGAGACACTGCTCTTTTCCCTCCAGGTAGCAGAGCCAGCCACTCACATCCTTTTGACTTTCTCATTTATAGGACAACCTTCCCTAGCTTTGCTCTGACACTGATTAATTGGGGCAGACAATGTATTTAGTCTTGTTCATCCCTAGGGACCTGCTGGTTAAGAGGCTGTGTGTGTGTGCGCCCATGCGTGTGTGTGTGTGTATGCGTATGTGTGTGCAGACACACACACACACTATTTCTGACACTGGAGTGAGAAGTCCAAGTCTTTTGGTGTCTACCTTACCCTGTTGCCATTCATGATGCTCTCTAGCTGTAGAAAACTTGGCCCTTTTTAAGTTGAAGGTTCTTGGATCCTCCAGTTAAATTGATTTTTATTTGAGATTTTTTCCATGTTCAGATGCTTTAGTAGTGACACTGACTGACAAAGATCTCTCCAGAATTGCCCTCTTGTGGAAGGGCTGGCAATGAAGGAAATTCATTGGATCACAATGCTTTCTAAATCAATCTGAAATAATGAGGTGACCCACGAGGCAAGTGACTCACTGCCCAGGACATTGATCAACAGGATAATGATGTAGACACCAGAGGAGGCTAGCTGGGAGTAAAAAAAAAATACAGAATTATACAGAGTAGTCACTGCAGCTTTTAATGAGCGTCCACTTGGTGTGGTGAACTGTACTAGGCACTGGGGAAGTACAGAAAAATGAAGGTATGCATTCCCTACCCACAGGAAGCTTACATTCTAATGTGGGAGACAAGCATGGAAGTATTTCATTCATTCATTCAATAGTATTTATTAAGCACATACTATATGCAGAGCACTGTACTAAGCTCTTGGAAAGTACAATTCAGCAACAAATAGAGGTAATCCCTGCCCACAAAGGACTCACAGTCTAGGAGGGGTGAGTATTTGAAACTAGTTATCAAAATAAATATTGCAAGCATATAGCAATATATATGTGTGTATATATATAGATAGATTATCTATCTATATAGATAGATATATCTATATGAATAGCACTTATATATAAGTGCTAAGTGCTAAGGTGGATGTAAATAAGTTTACAAGTGTTAGAATTGAATAAAGGGATGATGTCGCTCAGGGTGCTGGGAAATTAATTGGGAAAGCTTGTTGGAGTAGTGGGAGAAGAAAGCAGAAAGAGAAGGTTGGGCTAGATGGTGGAGATCTAACTTGCTTGGAGAATTGATGACCCAAAGAAAATCCCTAGTCTCTTCTCTCTATTTTAGTCCCAACAAGGAGACCCCGCTTACACTTTCAGCTGGCAGGAATGAAGAATTGTCTTTAGAGTTTAAGGATTCCAATTCAAACTTACAAGAACCCATTGCGGGAAGGCACGTTTGTTATGGGATTCATTGAAATAAGAGGCACCCCCCTGGGCTCTTAACACAGGGAGAGTTACCTGAGGGATGGTAAGGCTTGATTTAGCAAAGCAAGGCACGCTTAGTTCTTGAAAAAAGAGTCAGACCCAGGCTGGGCAGACCTCCCAAACCCATGGAAACTGCCTTGTGTCTGGTCTTAAATGATCTCACTCCAAATTTGATAGGCTGATATTCCACCTGGGCTGTGACGATGTAACACCAAGCAAGTGAGTTTAAAATTCATAGGCTGTCTCAGGAAATCTCTAAAATGAGGACAGAGTGATTTGGTGGCGTGTCCTTCGTGAAGTGTGTGGCAGCTACAGCTGTTAGCACAAAGAAGCTTTGTACTGTGCTGTGGTGTGGGTCTCTGCGATCAGCAGAGATAAACCCCACTCACACAGCTCTCTGCCTGAGAAGAAAGGAGGATTGGACGCGTGTGCAGGGAGGGTGAGGAGGGGTGGGGTAGAGGAGGGGGAAAGAGGAAGAAAAATCATTTAGGGAGACGTAAAATGAGATAGCGGCCGTCAGATCCTGGAACAGCTAACGGCAGTGGGATTGATAAGAGAGATGGGGACCGGCCACCTAGCTTTACTATATTGTCTCCGTGAAAAAAACAAATGAAATAAGCTTGTGATCAGATGGAGATTGCTGGCTTACAAAGCCAGAACCGTGTTTGCATTATTCTTTTTAAATTGGTTTTAGAAGTGTAGTTTTATTTAGAGTTGAGGCTGGTGGGAAGAGTGGTTTTGTTTTTTTTTCTTCAGTTTGAAAAGCAGGAGTTGGTCAGCTTTAACCACTGCGGGCAAAGCAAAGCAATGGTTACAAAAGACCATTCTGTTTCTCAGGTCAGGGTGCAGTCTGGTCAGTGTGGCCTAAACCTGGGAGTCAGGAGGCCTGGCTTCTAATCTCAGGTCTGTCATGTGACCTTGGGCAAGGAACTTGACTTTTCTGTGCTTCAGTTTTCCCAGTTATAAAATGGGCATCAAGTACATGTTCTCCCTCCCTCTTAGTCTGTGAACCCTATGTGAGACAGAGGTTGTCCAATAGCATTGCCTTGCATTCACCACAGCGCTTGCCTCAAAGTAAGGGCTTAACCCTGCTCCTCCACATGTCAGCTCTGTGACTTTGGGCAATTCACTTACCTTCTCTGTGCCTCAGTTGTCTTTTCCCATGTGGGACAAGGACTGTGTACAACCTGATTAACTTGTATCTACCCCAGCGTTTAGAACAGTGATTAGCACATAGTAAGGACTTAACAAGTATAATAATTATTATTAAATACCAGAAATTTTATTATTTTGAGGGACAAAACGTGCAGAGTAGTTCCTGTAAGTCCTGGTTGAACTGATCTAAGCCCATAGAACAGCAATGTTGAGGGGTGAGGAGGTGGAGAGGGAGTGGTAGTTGGGAAGCTGGATCCAATCAAAGGTCTCTCTGGTGTTTCCTGTGGCCAAGCCGGACAGACCCAGCGAGTCATATTGGCAGGTATTAAAGCCCTTTGGCTTCCGGTCTTGGCTGGAGGATGACTGCGCTCAGGTGCATGGAATTGAAATGTAATGAGCATGATTAATCAAATTTTTTCCAATGTATGGCATTCTGTGCCAGATTGTGTCCTTGCTAACCCAAGTGCAAGCCGAGGCCAGATCTTGTTCTCAGGTGTCTGGTATCCGAGGGTAAAAAATTGAGCTTTAAGTGATGGGGAAGGAATTGGAGATGAAATTTGGCACTGGGGTTTTTCTTAAACTGAATTCCCTGCCAACATTTGAAGAGAAAAGCACACCTCTGTGGTCATTTATTTCTGTGAACCTGTGTGAGAATGAGCACAGGGAAATCTAGGCAACCCCTCGAGAAAGATTTTCCTGACAGTAAAACTGCTCCATGGTGGGATCGTTGTTTTGGTGGAAGCCTTGTTATTCTACCTATTTAAAAATGCTTAAGCGAAATTCCTGGGGAGTAAACTCTAGCTCACTAGTTGAAGAGAATGAACAAAGTTGACCTTATAGAGATATTGAATCTTTGATTGCTTAGATTCTGCAGCAGTGGATTTCACAGAAGTAGCATGGCCTAGTGGACAGAGCATGGGCCCAGAAGTCAGAAGGACCTGGGTTCTAATCAGTAATTTCTATGTGCCTCAGTTACCTCATTTGTAAATTGAGGATTAAGACTGTGAGCACCATATGGGACAGTGACTATGTCCAACCTGATTTTCTTGCATCCACCCCAGTACTTAATATAGTGCCTGGCACATAGTAAGTGCTCAACAAATACTGCAATTATTATATCCTGGACCTTTGCTCTCGTGGTTAACTCTTTCATGACCTACAATGTTTAGTTCAATCAATGTTTAGTTCATTGTGACTCAGTGTTTAGAGTCAAAATGTTGAGGGAAATCTCTCTGCCTGAAAACGGTACCCGAGTAACTGAGTCCATCTGATTGACATGCAGAGAGAGCTTGTTGCCAGCAGAGAGGTGAACTTCTTGTGGACCGGGAACAAATCTAACAATCCTCTTGTAATGTCCTCCCCAAAGCACTTAGTACAGTGCTCTGCGTAAAGTACATGCTCCAAAAATACCACTGATAGATTAGTAGGAACTAGAAGAAGAGTAAACGTACATCTTACATCCTTTTTCAACTCAGTGGCCCAGTGAGAGAGAGAGGGGGTGGGGCCCCAAGAATTTATATTTCAGATTCTAGAAGGCATGTCATGTTTTCGACTATAGTTTCTCAAATACTGAATAAAGTGCATTGCACCCAGTATGAGCTCAATAAATACTCTTCTCACTATTCTTCCTGAGGGTCTGGGGTCCATGGCAGGAAGCCATCCCAGTTGCCTTTTTAAACCATTCCTCCTGACTGGCTAGTGCAGTGGCCAGCTGTCCTACATAGGTGCCCACTTTGAGAGTGGGGGCAAAGAGGGGGCAGGGATTCTGGGGAAGAGCGGAAGGAGCCTGGGAAGCTAACAGGCCAGAAGGACTCCATTTTGGGTCTCGTCAGTCCTGACTGGAAACTCTCAGGTTATGTCAGCCACACAGGGCAGAGGAATGGTAGCAATGATGAGGGTTTGGTATCTCAGGCGGCTCCATTCCTAGTGCCACACCCAGCAATTGCACTACAGATGAGTCATCCTGGGCTCTTCAGTTTCTGTTGGGGCTCCCTCTGGTCCAGTAGAAATGGAAAGCATTTACCACCTCATAATAATAATAGTACTTGTTAAGCACTTACTATGTGCCAAGCACTGTTCTAAGCTCTGAGGTAGATATAAGTTAATCAGGTATGATACAGTCCCTGTCCCACACTGGGCTCACACTCTTAAACCCCATTTTACAGATGAGGTAGCTGAGTCCCCAACGAAGTGAAGTGACTTGCCCAAGTTCACACCGCAGATGTGTGGCAGAGCCGGAATTAGAACCCAGTTCCTTCTGACTCCCAAGCCCGTGCTCTATCTACTAAACCTCACTGCCTCTGACTGGTGATGACTTGAGGACCCTTGACAGGCTGGATTTTAACTTTGACTTTTCTCTTTAGCCATCTCTTTCCTCAGTTCAGGCCGCTCTGGATTTTGAGATCCTGCCACATGATCTTAAACCGGCTTTGGCCTTCTTTCTCCTAAAACTACTCTATTGAATAGTTCAGCTTTCTAGAGTTAGACATCACTCTTATCTTTTCCTTTGCTCACTAGCTGAGACATAATGTAAATACAAGCCTTTCTATTTTAGTCTCTTGGGTAATTATTTCCCCAACAAAAAAGAATCCCATTTTCCATATCTAAACTTTCCCTTTCAAAAAAGATAGAAGGATAGAAGACGGATAGAGAGGTGGTGGGGGGAAGTAGAAGTGGTTACAATAGCCAGACAGTTTTATAGTCAGTATCTTATGTTGGATTTTCCGAGTTAATGGAGTGTACTACCTTAAAATAATCTTTTTCTGTCTTCCTTCTGTTTGTTGTGATTTGAAGAGAGACAGATAAAGGCAAAGAGAATCTATTTTAAAGTTGATTTTCTTAAATTGACACAAAGATCTGGTTGGTACTATCTTCAGTCAAGTAGTCAAATTGCCAAATGGATTTCTTTAGCCTCAGATTTTTATGTGACGCTCACATACTCTTAGAAAAACCCGTAATGTCTCTGCTACAGGTGGTAGGTGAGAACCATAACAGAATGCAGATTTGTTAAATGCAAGCAGGAGGTTCTGGCTTGCACTGCTTCTCTGTTAATATGAATTTGGAGGATTTCAGCCACATCCCATGGTGTCAGTAGTCTAGAACATAAAATCCACTGCTCAGTTTCTTGTTGTGCCTTTGACTTTGCAAAATGAAGGACACAAAAGACATCAACTTCATCACTGCTATGACACAGAAGACATCAACATCATGAGTGCTTTTTGAGCATCTACTGAGAATGAAACACAGAACTAAGCACTTGGATAGAAGACAATAGAAACTGGACACTGATTGCTACCCAGCTGGAGCTGACTGTCTAATGGAATGAACAGATATGAAATGATGTACAGAGAGTGTAGTAAGAGGAAGAACAAGAATGTACAAGAAGTAGTTGAAACAAGTAGTTAAAAAAAATAACGTATACACATAAAAAATATGCCCAGGTGCAGGTTTAGAGGATAGAAATGGAATTTGTATGTGCTAAGGCTTTATGTGACCAGGATGGAGTGAATTAATCTGGAGAAGAGGGGATTTAGGATGTTTTTGGAGGTGTGGATAGCCATAGTCTGGTGGGGTTTTGGTGAAATGAAGATTCAGGCCAGGGGGCAATATGAGTGATTGTAGGTGGGAAGATTGAGGGAGATGCCAATGGAAGGAGACCTTGGTTGGAGAGCAGAGCAGAGTGCAAGCTGGGAGTTGCTGGTGAAGAAGCAGATGGAGAAGGGTCACAAAAAGCTCTGAAGTACAGACTTTCTGCCTGATGCAGAGGGACATGGCGAGACACTGGAAATGGAAGACTTGAGAGTTGTGTGCCAAGCTATGCTGCAACAAAATGATTTGTGCAACAGTGCAAAGTATAGATTGAAGAAGGGAGAGGCTGGAATCTGATACAGCAACTGAGTTGTGATAGAACAAGAGTTTGAGCCAGAGTGGTAGCTGTTGGGATGAAGAAGAGGGAGCAAAGCCAGGAAATGTGAAGGAAAACTTAGGCAAATTTAGCATTGGAATGAATGTGGGAACTAAAATAAAGTGAGGACAGTAAGAAACAGAATGGCCTTCTGGAAAGGGCAGAGTCCTGGGAGTCAGGAAACCTGGATCTACTTCTCTCCTTGACCCCCTTCCAATCTGGTTTCCGTCCTCTTCACTCCACATAAATTGCCACCTCAAAGGTCACCAGTCATCTTCTTCTTGCCCTATCTGATGGCCTCTACTCCATCCTAATCCTCCTCAACCTCTCAGCTGTTTACAACATTGTGGACCACCCTCTTGTCCTGGAAATATTATCTGACCTTGACTTCACTGACACTCTCTTCTCCTGGTTCTCCTCCTATCTCTCTTACTGTTCATTCTCAGTCTCCTTCTCAGGCTCTTCCCCGCCTCCCATCCTCTGACAGTGGGGACCCTCAAGGCTCAGTTCTGGGTCCCCTTCTCTTCTCTCTATACATTCACCCCCTTGGAGAACTCATTCATTTTCATGGCTTCAACAACCACCTCTATGCAGATGATTCCCAAATTAAATCTCCAGCCCTGACTTTTCTCCTCTGCAGTCTAGTATTTCTTCTTGCCTTTAGGACATCTCTGTTTGGATGTCCCGCCGACACCTCAAACTAAAATATGTCCAAAACAGAACTCATCTTCCCACCAAAACCCTGTCCTCACCCATCAGTGTAGATAGCACCACCATCATCCCTGCCTCACAAGTCCATAACCTTGGCATTATCCTCAACTCATCTCTCATTCAACCCCCGTCAATCTGTCACCAAATCCTTCACAACATTGCTAAAATTTGGCCTTTCCTTTCCATCCAAAGTGTTTCTATGCTGATCCAAGCACTTATCCTATCCCGCCTTGACAACTGCATCTGCCTACTTGCCCACTTCCCTGCCTCTGGCCTCTCTTCACTCCTGTCCATACTTTACCCTGATCCCTGGATCGTTTCTCATAAAAAAAGCCATGCAGCCCATGTTTCCCCACTCCTCACTGGTTGCCCATCCACCTCCACATCAAACAGAAATCCTGTGCCATAGGTTTTGAAACACTCAATCACTTTAGCCCCTCCTACCTTACTTCTCTGTTTTCCTATTACAACCCAACCAGGCCACACACTTCAATCCTCTAATGTCAACTTATTCACTGTACTTTGAACTTGTCTATCTTACTGCTGACTCCTTTCCCATATCTTCCCTCTGGACTGGCTCTACCTTCATATCTGACAATTACTCTTTTCACTTGCAAAGCCTTATTAAAATCCCATTTCCTTTAAGAGGCCTTCCCTCCCTAAACTTTCATTTCCCCTACTTCCTCTTCCTTCTGTGTTGCCTTTGCATTTGGATCTATTCCACTGAAGCACTTGATATTCATCCCTTCCTCACCCTACAACACTTAGGTACACATCTGTAGTTTATTTTAATGTCTGTCTCCCTCTCCAGACTGTAAGATCCTTGAGGGCAGGGGACAAGTCCACCAGCTTGTTACTTTACTTGCTATTATTATATTATACTCTCCCAAATGCTTAGTATGTTGCTGTGCACACAGTAAGCACTCAATAAATGCAGTTGATGATTGATCTCTGTTCCACCACTTGTCTGTTGTGCGACTCTGAGCAAATCACCTAATTTCTCTGTCCTTCAGATTCTTCATCTAGAAAATTGGGAGTAAGTACCTGTTCTTCCTCCCCGTTTGTCTGGAAACCCCATGTGGGACAGAGACTGTGTCTGTTCTGATTGTTCATATCTACCGCAGTGCTTGGCACATAGTGAGCACTTAACCACAATTAGTATTTATTGAAGAGCTGGATCATGATTCTCCACATGTCCAATACCTGCTTCAATCCCCACCAACTCCAGAAAGCCATCCTTGATTATTTCACCCACCCCTTTTATTCACCTCTTCCCCACAGCACTCATGTACATACTCAGAATGTATTTATTTGTATTAATGTCTGCCTCCCCCCATACTCATTGTGGTCAAGGGGCACGTCTATTAGCTTTGTTGTATTGAAGTTTCCCAAGCGCTTAGTGCAGTGTTCTGCACATAACAAACACTCAGTAAATACGAGTGATTGATCCCAGCCACATCAACTTTTAGGATTTATGTATTCCATTCCAATCCCTACACCTGAACCTCTGTATTTAGTTGAAGATATTGTCTTCCACTCAGATAAAGTTCCTCATGCCATTCCCAAGTTTGAGCTGAGAGGGGTGGTCAGAGTGGCTCCCCTTCCTCTGGAGAGAACCCCTCCTTTCTACCCACTCTCCAGAAATGCCCCCATTGCTCTAGAAGTCAATCTATTCCTGTAGCAGATCTGAAATAGAACCCCGGCCCTTTCCATGAGAACACTGTGAAACCCATCTGGAGCACAGACTGTACCTCATCCCCACCCACCGCTTAGTATACTATCTGTCACATAATAAGCAATTAACAAATATCATTAAAAAACAAGTAAAAAAGACTTCTGTACTAAGTGCATACAGGTGAATACAAATGGCCCTAGTCCTAAAGCCTGACTGTGGTTCTAAATTGAAACTGGAGTGAGATACTTATCTCTAGAAGAGGCCAAGCGACAAATTTAAAAAAAAAAAAAAAGTTTATTCTGGGCCTTGGACAGAGGTCAAGGACTTTTGAGGGAGAGGTTGTGTTGTTTCATTTTTACAGGGGAAAGCTCTTGATTTGAAGCCTGAAGGACATCAGACCTTGACAGATCTCCTGTAGCTAAAGTGTGTGCAGTTCAAGTTGTTTTAAATTTACTGTCCCTTGTCTTGCCCAGGGTTACACTGCAGGCCAGTGGTGGAGGCAGGATTTGAACCAGGTCCTCAGACTCCCAGGCCCATATACTTTCCACTAGACTTTACTGCTTGAATTTCCTGGAACAGATCCTGGAATTCCTGTATGATTTTGACAAAATAAATATCACACCTTTTGGACCCCTCAGGTTGGACTAGACACTCTTGATCAATCAATCAGTGGAATTTATTGATTGGTATTATGGTATTTATTGATTTTAGAGAAGCAGCACAGACTTGTAGATTCAGCATTGGCCCGGAAGTCAGAAAGACCTGGGTTCTAATCCCAGCTCTGGGTTCTAAACCCAGCTCTGGGTTCTAATCCCAGAGAAGCAGCGTGGCTCAGTGGAAAGAGCATGGGCTTTGGAGTCAGAGGTCATGGGTTCGAATCCCTGCTCAGCCACTTGTCAGCTGTGTGACTTTGGGCAAGTCACTTAACTTCTCGGGGCCTCAGTTACCTCATCTGTAAAATGGGGATTAAGACTGTGAGCCCCACGTGGGACAACCTGATTCCCCCTGTGTCTACCCCAGCGCTTAGAACAGTGCTCGGCACATAGTAAGTGCTTAACAAATACCAACATTATTATTATTATTATTCTTAGCTCTGCCGCTTTTCCACTGTGAGATCATGGGAAAGTCAATTAGCTTCTCTGTGCCCTAGGTACCTCGTCTATAAAATGGAGACTAAGACTGAGAACCTCACGTGGGACATGGATTTTGTCCAACCTGATTAGCTTGTACCTGCTCCAGCACTTACTACAGTGCCTGGCACCTACTAAGTGCTTAATGAAAATCTTTAAAAAATTGAGCGCTTATTTGGGGGAGTAGAATGCAATAGAGTGGATAGATTTGATCCCTGTCCTCAAGGAACTAGCAGAGGAGACAGACACTAAAATACAGCAGCAGAGTGTAAAGATAAGTCAAGTGATGTGAGGCTGGTGTGGAGTGAGTATCAAAGTGATTAAGAGGTAAAGACCCAATTACTAGTGTGATGTACAAGGAGGGAAGTTTGGTGGGGAAAAGAGAGATTAATTAGGGAAGGCTTCTTGGAGAAGATAAGATTTTAGTAAGGCTTTGAGGATGGGGAAAGTGGTGCTCTGTTGTTTATAACAGGCAGTGGGGTGGTGGAAGTAAGGAGTCAATGAGGACTTTAAACTCATGGTGGGCAGGAAATAGATCTACCAAGTCTGTCAATATTGTACTCTCCCTAGCGCTAAGTACAATGATCTGCACAAAGTAAGCACTTAATAAATGTGATTGATCGACAGAGACAAGATTGAAGAACAGTAAATAGATTGGTGTTAGAGGAGCAAAATGTGTGGGCTGTGTTGTAGTGGAGCTAGACAATGTTGGATAGGAGGGGGAGAGGGGATTACTTCAGAAGTTTCTATTTGATGTAATGATGGATAGGCAACTGTTGGAGGTTTTTGAGGAGCAACGGACTCTTTGATGCTGACTCTACAGTGGTACTGAACTCTGCTTTGTCTTTCCAAAGCATATCACAGTATCTTTTATGTCGGGGGCAGTCGGCTCTCTAAGATTCACTTAGTGGAATAGTTCCACTGTTCTTTCCAAACTGAAATCTTTCCGTGGATAGGCTTAGTCCAGGAATTTGCACAGCACTATGAGATCCCCCCGAGATCGAGGCTCCAGTGGTGATTTTGTTCTGTGATGGCTAAAGCTAGCTATAGACAGACAATTTCATGCAGAGGCTCCACAAGCATTTCTTGTGTATTTAACCATACTGAAACACTACCCAGCTCAGCGGGAAGGTTAAATCTTTCTTTGGTTTAAGTGGAATGCTTTTTGGGCTTTTAGCAGGACTCAGAGAAAGAGAAATTTTTCTGAGTCTTAAAAGTGCCGCATAGCTGGGAAGCAGCATGGCACAGTGAGTAGGGCACGGGCCTGGGAATCAGAAGGTCATGGGTTCTAATCCTGGCTCTGCCACTTGTTTGCTATGTAACCTTGGGCAAGTCACTTCATTTTTCTTTGCCTCAGTTACCTCATCTGTAAAATGGGGATCAAGACTGTGAGCCCCAAGTGGGACAAGGACTGTGTCAACCCAATTTGCTTATATCCATCCCAGCATTTAGTACAGTTTCTGGCACATAGTAAACTCTTAACAAATACCATAACAATCAAATAATAATATTTAAAAGAATAAAGGAAAAGCTTGCAACCATTTTTTGGACCTGGCACAATGTACTTATAAAACAATATGAAGAACAAAATGAAGAGTTTACTCATGCTACTACACAAGCCAGATTCTTCAAAATAACAAAAAGAATGATGATTGTGGTATTTGTTAAGCACTTACTATGTGCTAGGTGCTGTTCTAAGCACTGGGGTAGATTCAAGACTGTAAGCTCATTGCGGCCAAGGAACTTGTCTACCAACTCTGTTCCACTGTACTCTCCAAAATGCTTAGTACAGAGCTCTACACACAGAAAGTCCTCTATACATATTGATTGGATTCTGGAGATGATCTGAAGTTAGAACCGTGACCTGTGCTTGATTCTGAATGCCTAAGGATCTGCACTGGGCTTTATTCCCTTTATTTTCTAGGGTGGGTGTTTGTATGTTGATTTTCTGGTGAAGGGGATTTGAGATACTGTAGATGGAGGAGCTGCATGTGATCTAGTCCAGTGATAACTCTTTTGAAGTGGGTTATACCCCTGGCTCACTTGAATTGATAAGAGATTAAATATTGTCTTGATCATATATATTACAGTTGGTGGTTACACAACTGGTCAGAGTCACACTCAAGGGATAATTAGTCTTCAATAGCTTAGTGTCAATCTGGGGGGAAAATATATAGACTGCCTCTCCAAGGGGATTGGTCCAGGGCTGGATTGGTTCAATATCTCTATTAATTTTTTAGATGAAAGAATTGAGGGCATTTTCAACAAATTCACTGAATAATATTACACTGGAAGATGGAGATAATATTCAAAGTGACTGAAAAACAGGAAATTGGATTTACTGAAAAAAGATAGATTTCAGAAGGGACCAAAGGCTAGGTAGTGAATGAAGTAGTTAACTGAAGGATAAAAGTCAAACTCAAATACAACTGGTGATACATTGACTGGGCATAAATACAGCAGAAAAAGATCTGAGGATCAGAGTTGACCAGAGGCTGAATTTGAGACAGCTATGCAATGGTGTTATTGAAAAAAAACACCCATCATGACAGTAGTCAAATCAACAGGAGTATAACAGACAAGAAATTGGAAGTAATCTTTCCACTATAATTGGCAATGGTCAAACTCTTATTAGAGTACTGGGTTCATTTGAAAGACAATACACGCATGCTCTGGAAATAGGGAGTGATAATGATGATGATAATAGTAATGATAATTATAATAATAATGATATTCGAAGAGCTTACTGTGCCATATTAAGTTCTGGAGTAGGTCAAGAAAACCAGATTGGACACAGCCCCCATCCCTTATGGAACTCACAGTCTAAGGAGAAGGGAGAATGGGTATTGAATTCCCATTTTACAGATCAGAAAACTGAGGAACAGAGAAGTTAAGTGACTTGCCCAAGGTCACACAGGAGAAAAGTGGTGGTGCTGGGATTAGAACCAAGGTCCTCTGACTTCCAGGCTTGTTTTCTTTTTCCTCCTGACATCATGAGCCTGCTGGAATACAGTATGTAGAGGTGTGAGAAGAGATAAGAGTAATAGTAGTGGTAGTTGTTCAGTACTTAGTATGTGCCAACCACTGTGTTAAGGGCAGGAATAGATCAAGATAATCAGGTCACATATCAATGCATATGCATATTGTGTTGAACACAGCAAGTTGTAAAGTGCAAGTTTTCCCTCCACAATAGTAACTGTGGTATTTGCCAGGCCCTTACTATGTGTCAAACAATTAATTAAGCACTGGGATACATGATTTAATCAAGGTGGACAGAGCCCCTACCCAACATCTTCCCTCCCAAACCCGGTCCTCTCCCAGACTTCTCTATCACCGTGGATGGCACGACCATCCTTCCCGTCTCTCAGGCCCGCAATCTCGGTGTCATCCTTGACTCGTCTCTCTCGTTCACCCCACACATCCTATCCGTTACCAAGACCTGCCGGTTTCACCTCTACAATATCGCCAAGATCCGCCCTTTCCTCTCCACCCAAACGGCTACCTTACTGTTACAGGCTCTCGTTATATCCCGGCTAGACTACTGTGTCAGCCTTCTCTCTGACCTCTCTTCCTCCTCTCTCGCCCTGCTCCAGTCTATTCTTCACTCCGCTGCCCGGCTCATCTTCCTGCAGAAACGATCTGGGCATGTCACTCCCCTTCTTAAACTACTCCAGTGGTTGCCTATCAACCTCCGCTCCAAACAAAAACTCCTCACTCTAGGCTTCAAGGCTCTCCATCACCTTGCCCCTTCCTACCTCTCCTCCCTTCTCTCTTTCTACCGCCCACCCCGCACGCTCCGCTCCTCTGCCGCCCACCTCCTCACCGTCCCTCGGTCTCGCCTATCCCGCCGTCGACCCCTGGGTCACGTCCTCCCGCGGTCCTGGAACGCCCTCCCTCCTCACCTCCGCCAAACTGATTCTCTTTCCCTCTTCAAAACCCTACTTAAAACTCACCTCCTCCAAGAGGCGTTCCCATACTGAGCTCCTCTTCTCCCTCTACTCCCTCTGCCATCCCCCCTTTACCTCTCCGCAGCTAAAGCCTCTTTTTCACCTTTTCCCTCTGCTTCTCCACCTCTCCCTTCCCATCCCCACAGCACTGTACTCGTCTGCTCAACTGTATATATTTTCGTTACCCTATTTATTTTGTTAATGAATTGTACATCACCTTGATTCTATTTAGTTGCCATTGTTTTTACGAGATGCTCTTCCCCTTGACTCTATTTATTGCCATTGTTCTTGTCTGTCCATCTCCCCCGATTAGACTGGAAGCCCGTCAAACGGCAGGGACTGTCTCTATCTGTTGCTGACTTGTTCATCCCAAGCGCTTAGTACAGTGGTCTGCACATAGTAAGCGCTCAATAAATGCTATTGAATGAATAGGAGGGCTCACAGGTATTGAATCCCCATTTCGCAGATGAGGAAAGTGAGGCAAAAAGAAGTGAAGTGACTTACACAAGGTCACACAACAGGCAAGTGGCGGAGCCAGGATTAAAGCCCGTATTCTCTGACTCCCAGGCCTAAGCTCTTTCCACTAGGTTGCTCGGCTTCCCTTTGATTTGTGTCAGGAGAAGCCCACCCTGCTGCCACCACAGTTGCTGGAGGGAGAGCCCTGCCGTGACTGGAGGAGACCCCCAGGACTCTGCCATCCACCTCAGACCTACTCTCATTAAGTGACATCCCTGCATAAATACAATGGCAGTTTTATTCTCCAACCATTCCCACCTCAGTTTCCAGGTCTGGGGAGCAATGTCTCCTTCCTCTGTCCACTGTCACCGTGTCCTGCTGCCTTCCGGCTGCAATGGGGAGATCAAGACCAAGACCCTGCCAGGCGGCCTGGAGTTCCCCAACCATCAGGACTTGAATCTTAAAATAAAATAATGGTAATATTTACAAGAATGCAGCCCTTATTTTAGAGAAGAATTTGATCTGCGGAGAAATTTGAGGTGGACCGGGGAACAGCAGTCCAGAATGATTAAATGGTTTGAAAATAGGTCATGTACAGAAGAGTTAAATTGCGGTTGCTTAACCTAGAAAAAAGAACACTAAGCACTAACCTCTGGACCTGGTGGGCAGGGAATGTGTTGAACAACTCTGTTTCATTGTACTCTCCCAAGTGCTTTGCACAGTGCTCTGCACACAGTAAGTGATCAGTAAATACCTTTGATAAATTATTAACCCAGTAACTATCTTCATACCTGTTAACTGTTTTTACAGGAAGGATGATGACAGTTGGTTTTCTGTTACCAATAGGGATCCAACAAGATCAAGGAGTTTTGGTTGGGCGGAAGGAAAACTTCTTCATTATTTAAGTGATTGAGTGTAGAATGAGAGGCCAAAATAGGTTCAGATTTTCTTATTAGTGATCTTTAAGGAAAGAATAGACAGTCGTCTTTTGTAAGCTCATTGTGGGCAGGGAACGTGTTGTCAGCTCTGTAGTATTGTCCTCCCCTAAGGGGATCAGTACAGTGCTCTGCACATAATAAGCGCTCAATAAATACCATTGATGACGATGATCTGCCTAAAAAGTTTGATGTGTCTCACCTATAACGAGACAGGGTTCTGGATGTGATAAACTCTTAACATTCCAGCTAGCACTGATTCTGTGAACTATCCAGTCAACTAGTAAGTTATTCTTGGAGAGGAGTTAGGCTCTTTAGAAGGTGTTCACCCTTTCAGACTATTATTATTGTATTGCTAATTTTCTTAAATAGTATTCTAGTCCCATGGAAGATTTCCTTTTCCTTCTAAACCTCCTAGCTTGATGAGGAGAGGAAGGACAGCCACTTATCTAGTTGAATTTGAAATGTGGCCCTGTCAGTTGAACTCAACCACTGAGGAGAAGGATTCTGGGCAATAGGTAAATGTTAATGGGAATTGGGGAAGGACTTGGAGGCTCAGACACTGAACGCCCCCTCCTTCTCTCCCTGTCAAATCCCAGAGATTTACAGGCAGCAGGGAGGAGGGTTAGCACAGCCAGTGACCTTCAAACAACTATCCTTTGAGTTACTGTCTGGGCTAATCCAGTAAAGGGTACCAATGTGCCTTAGACTGAAAGATCATTGCAGGCAGGATTGTGTCTGTTACATTGTTATGTCATACTCTCCCAAGCTCTTACTACAGTGCTCTGCACACAGTAAGCCTTCTGTAAATATGATAGACTGACTTAGACTGTTGGCTTCATGAAAGTGGTGCTCAAGTTTGGTTTATCCTTTGGACTTCCCTTTGGTGCCGGTTCAACTATTTTGCTTCTAGTGAGCACTAAATTCTATTGACTCTCTGACCCAGTGAGAAGCTGCCTCTAGGGATGGTTACTCTAAGACCTCTCACTCACACTGAATTCATGTTAAAAAAAGAAATAATAAAAGAAATAGAAAATTAAAGAAAATAATTGATGGCTTTCAATCTTTATTCTTTCATCCTCCCCTCAATCTTGAGCTTTAGGAAAGAAAGAACTGACAAGCATTTTATTTCATTCTAGTGGGTGTATTGAAAGAGGAAAGAGGCAACCATGGGGGAGAAAAGGTGTTTTCTCCCCCTTTCAGAGAAATCTTTCTTTCTGAAAATGGGTAAAAATACAAGCACATTCTTATTACATGTTGGTTTGACCTTGGCGCTGGATAGAACTAGTTATTTTTTTCTTTGTATTCGATTCCTAATACAGTGAGAGAAGGGCAGGATGATTAGACCAAAATTGCTGTGACCTCAAAAGAAAGTTTGAGTTGTTTTCTTTCTTACATTCCTGCTATTGGTGGTTGCTAATATCTACATCCTGAGGCAAACATTTCCCACTCCCACTATCTCTGACATAGATTCTTTCCAGGAGCCCAGGTACCACATCTCAAATTGTTCCAAATTTATAACTTCTTTTTCCCCCACCCTGTTTGCTTTCCCCTCTAATAATTGTGGTTTTGGTTAAGCTCTAATTATCTGCCAAGCACCATACTAAGCACTGGAGTAGATACAAAATAATCAGGTGCCACATGAGGGCCATAATCTTGGTAGGAAAGAAAACAGATATTGAATCCCCATTTTGCACAGGAGGGAACTGAGGCAGAGAAGTAAAGTGAATTGCCTAAGGTGACACTTCAGAAAAGTAGCAGACCAGCTGGGATTAGAACCCAGGTCCTTTGACTTCTAAATCTGTGCTCTTTCCACTGGGCCATGCTGCTTTTTAATGTCACTTTTGCACTTGAGTCTGTTCCCTGTAAGCACTTTGACACGCCAACCCAGCCCCACAGCATTCCTCACCTCCGCCAAACTGATTCTCTTTCCCTCTTCAAAACCCTACTTAAAACTCACCTCCTCCAAGAGGCCTTCCCAGACTGAGCTCCTCTTCTCCCTCTACTCCCTCTGCCACCCCCCTTTACCTCTCCGCAGCTAAACCCTCTTTTCCCCTTTTCCCTCTGCTCCTCCACCTCTCCCTTCCCATCCCCACAGCACTGTACTCGTCCGCTCAACTGTATATATTTTCGTTACCCTATTTATTTTGTTAATGAATTGTACATCGCCTTGATTCTATTTAGTTGCCATTGTTTTTACGAGGTGTTCTTCCCCTTGACTCTATTTATTGCCATTGTTCTTGTCTGTCCATCTCCCCCGATTAGACTGTAAGCCCGTCAAACGGCAGGGACTGTCTCTATCTGTTGCCGACTTGTTCATCTCAAGCGCTTAGTACAGTGCTCTGCACATAGTAAGCGCTCAATAAATACTATTGAATGAATGAATGAATGAAAGTACAGATCTGTTATATTCTACTGCTTCTCCCACCTGTAATTTATTCTAATGTCTCCCACCCCCAGGCAATCAGTGAGCTCTTACCATGTGCAGAACACTTTACTGAGTGCATGGGAGAGTACAGTACAACAGAGTTAGCAGATATGTTCCCTGACTAAAATGAGATTACAATCTAGAGTAAAACAATCTAATCCCTACTAGAATGTAAACTGCTTAAGGGCAGGGATCATGTCAACCAACTATTGTTTTCTGCCAAGCATTGAGTACAGTATTTTGCACAGTGCAAGTATTCAAAAATTTCCTTTGGTTGATTGATATTTATGTTTTGCTGAAATACTGAAGGGGGGCTTCTAATCAGGGCTCAACAAGTATACTCATCGATGATGAATGAAGACTGAAGATTGGCAAAACTGTAATGTATCAATGATAGGCAGAGAGACATTCTGACAGGACTTCAAAACTAAGGCCAGAGGTGGTACATACAGGGAAAGAACAATTATTAGTGGCATTTTTTCTTGCTGGTGAACTAAATAAACCTTTTTTTATGGTATTTGTAGAGTGCTTATTCTGTGCTAAGTGCTGGGGGAGATACAAGTTAATTAGGTGGGAAACAGTCCTTCCTACGTGGGGCACATAGTCTAACTAGGAGGGAGAACTGAGGCACAGAGAAGCTCAGTGACTTGCCCAAGGTTACACAGAAAACAGGTGGCAGAGCCAGAATTAGAACCCAGGTCCTCTGACTTCCAGTCCCATGATCTTTCCACTAGACCATGCTGCTTCTCTTGTATGATGCATGTTGAGCCATGTAATTATTTACCAAGTAGTCAATCTGAATATTCCTGATCTGATTGATTATTCATTTTGAAATCTGGGCAAAGAGAAAGCAGCGTGGCTTAGTGGAAAGAGCATAGGTCTGGGAGTCAGAGGACCTGGGTTCTAATCCCAGATCCACCTTTTGCTTGTTCTCCTTCCTACTAAGACTGTGGGTCCTATGTGGGGCAGGGACTGAGTCCAACTTGAATAATGTGTATCTACCCCAGCACTTAGAACAGTGCAGACACATAGCAGGTGCTGACCTTGGGCAAGTTACTTCTCTGTGCCTTAGTTTCCTCATCTGTAAAATGGGGATTCAATACCCATTCTCCTTACAATTTAGACTGGAAGCCCTATGGGGACAGAGACCATCTGATCTGATTAACTTTTATCTACACCAGAGTTCAGAACAGCGTTTGACACAGAGTAAGTGCTTAATAAATTATATTATTATTATTATTAATACTAATGCCTGATGTGTGACCTTGGGCAAGTTCCTTCTCTGTGTCTCAACTTCCTCATCTGTAATATAGGTATTCGTTATTGTTCTCCCTCTAACTCAGCTTAGGAACCCCATGTGGGACAGGGACTGTGTCCGATTTGATTAACTTTATGATGGTGATGATGGTGATGGCATTTGTTAAGCGCTTACTATGTGCCAAACACTGTTCTAAGCACTGGGGTAGATACAAGGTTATGAGGTTGTTCCATGTGGGGCTCACGGTCTTAATCCCCATTTTACAGATGAGGAAACTGAGGCACAGAGAAGTTAAGTGACTTGCCCAAAGTCACATAGCTGGCAAGTGGCAGAGCCGGGATTAGAACCCATGACCTCTGACTCACAAGCTGCTAAGTCAAGCTGCTTCTCAACTTTACCCTGGCACTTAGTGCTCAACCCATAGTAACAAGTACAAACAAAACAAACAAAAAAGCCCAACAAGATCTATCATTATTTGCTCCATGACATATGCCTAAATTCCACTCACCTATCAGGGCATTTGATTCCTAACTGTGGGGCCTCCTTGCTACTCAGAGATCAAGACTGTGAGCCCCAAACAGGATAAGGACTGTATCCAACCCAATTTGCTTATATACAGCCCAGTGCTTAGTACAGTGCCTGGCACATGGTAAGTGCTTAACAAATGCCATAATAATAATAATAATAATAATAATTTTATTATTATTACTCCAGAGCTGGTACCCTTCCTTAAATTTACTGAACAAGAATCTTCTGTAATCTGGAGCAGATTTCTTCAAATTCCTCTTTGCAGAATTATCTCCAGAAACAGATTGGTCCTCAGCACATAACAAAGGCTTCAGCTGTGCCCCAGGGCAACTGACATCCCAGAGCTCAGAGCTAGGAGTCAGAGTTCCCAAGCTCTTCTACTCAGTTTACATTGTGCAGCCCTGTGCCTCAACTTCCCCACATGTAAAATGGGGATGTAATACTGTCCACCCATTTCATGGTTTAAGGGTTCTCCATTTACACGCTTTCCTTTGACAAACTCATTTGCTCCCATGGCTTTAATTACCATCTCTATGTGGATGATTCCCCGGTCTCTATCTCCAGCCTTATCTCTCTCCTTCTTTGCAGTCTCACATTTCCTCCTGTTTTAAGGACATCTCTACTTGGATGTCCTGCCATCTCCTCAAACTTAACATATCCAAAACAGAACTCCTCATCTTCCCACCCAAACCCTGTCCCTGCCTTCCTGTCACTGTAGAGAGCAGCACCAACCTCCCTGTCTCACAAGCGGGAAACCTTGGCATTTTCCTTAACTCATCTCTCTCATTCAACCCATATATCTTCTCTGTCACCAAATCTTACCAGTTCAGCCTCCACAACATCATTAAAATTTTCCCTCTTCTCTCCGTCCAAACTGCTACTAAGTTCATCGAAGCACCTATCCTATCCCGCCTTGATTACTAAATCAGCCTCCTTGCTGACCTCCTAGCCTCCTATCTCTCCCCACTCCAGTCCATATTTCACCCTGCTGCCCGGATCAATTTTTTTTAAAAATTTTTCAATCCACCTCTCCCCATTCCTCAAGAACCTCCATTGGTTACCCATGCACCTCCACATCAAACTGAAATTCCTTTCTATTGGTTTAGTGGAAGGAGCATGGGCTAGGGAATCAGAGGTCGTGGGTTCTAATCCTAGCTCCGCCACTAATCAGCTGTGTGACTTTGGGCAAGTTACTTCACTTCTCTGTGCCTCAGTTACCTCATCTGTAAAATGGGAATTAAGACCGTGAGCTCCACGTGGGACAACCTGATTACCTTGTAGCTACTCCAGCGCTTAGAGCAGTGTTTAGCACTCAGTAAGGGCTAAACAAATACGATAATTATTATTATTATTTAAAGTACTAAATCACCTTGCTCCTTCCTACCTTACTTCCCTGATTTCCTACTATAACCAAGACTGCACACTTTGCTCCTCTACTGACAACCTACTCATTGTACCTCGATCTCTCTCACCGCTGACCTCTCACCAGCATTCTGTTGCCAAATTGCACATTCCAAGTGCTTACTACAGTGCTCTGCACATAGTAAGCACTCAATAAATACTACTGAATGAATTTTGCCTCTGGCCTGTAACAACCTCCCTCTTCATATCTGACAGATGATCACTCTCCCCACCTTCAGAGATTTATTGAAGGCCTAACTACTTCAAGAGGCCTTCCCTGACTAGACACTCATTTCCTCTTCTCCCATTCCCTTCTGTGTTGCCCTTACACTTGGATTCACACCTTTTATTCACTCACTCCCTCAGCCCCACAGCACTTGTGTACATATCCGTAATGTATTTGTATTAATGTCCGTCTCCCCTCTAGACTGAAAGCTGATTGTGGGCAGGGAATGTGTCTTCCAACTCTGTTATACTGTAGTCTCCCTAGTGCTTAGTACAGTGCTCGGCACCCAAAAAGTGCTCATTAAATACCACTGATTGATTGTACCTGGGAAAATGATTGTCATTATGGATCCTGGGACTTCGGCACCAATAACAGCCCTCAAAAATCAGTCAATCAATGGTATTGAGCACTTACTGTGTGCAGAGCACTGTACCGAGCACTTGGGAGATTTTGAGTAAGGAGATATGATCATTCCTTCCAAGGACCTTACAATTTAACAGTGTCTCTTAAACGCTTGGACCAAAGTAAATCAACCATCCTGTTTATCATAACACTCTTTCTCCCACCCATTAATATGAAGAGCCTCCAATTTGCGATACTAAATTTTCCCTTGTGGTTGTAATCTGGGCTCCAAGATTTGTTGTTCAGAGTGTGAGACTTCCTCAGCCAATAAGGCATATGGTTTTCCAGCATACAGCACAGTGCTTTCTAGGAGCTCTGGCACTAGGTGACATTTTGATCTAGTGACTCAAACTGTGGAAGGAGGTGAGATTTGGGCACCCCACACTGGGGTTCACTAGCAATCCCCAGGGGGAGTTGGCATCCAGAGGCTGCAATGGGGACTACTTTTTCACGGAAGGGGGTGCCAAGAGGAGACCCAAAGCCCCCTCTCCCTGATCTCCAGTCATTAAGAGCAGATGTGCGTGCAACACCACACAAACATTCTAAATGAGAGAGCTGAAAAATCACGAACACCGAGGGCGGTGTGGGGAGGCAGCATTCAGTGCTGCTGTAGGTGGTAGTGAGATTATCAATTGCTCCGGGAGAAATGCAGCATCAGAGAGCTTTAGAGATGGAAAAGAGTCGCTGGACCGAATCACCTGTTTGTTACCCATTTCCATCCTCCCCCTGCCCCCCACCAATAGGGGGAAAGGAAGAGAGAAAGATTCTCCCTTCCCAGAAGCTCTCTGGGGCACTATTATATGCACACATCCAGGCTTAAATCCTGATCTTGACAGGTAAGTCTTTTAGCTCACCTCTTGAAAGTATGTGTGTGTGTGCGTCTGTGTGTATTGGCAAAGAAGGATACCCCAGGATTCTGCAAATCCTTTCGACATCTTACATGGCATCGACAATCTGCTGATATGGAAATGGTGGAGAATCTTTGAAATGAGGCAATGGCATTGATCAGCTAGGTGAACTGCAGGGCCTGAGAGGGATTCGCTATCTGCCGTCCCCTTCCCTTATTAGAAATGGCAACCCCCTCCCCCTGCACCATCCTGCTGCCCTTGAGTTCTTCCCCTCTTCTCCTATCCCTTCGTAGGAGCTAGAATCCAGCTTAGGATATGTCCTCTGCTCCAAATTTTGGCTGTTCCGCTCCCTACATTCTCTTCACTGTTGTTTGTGTTTGTTGGTGAGATTCATTTTTTTTTCTGTTACTGCTGCATGGGAGCAGAGAGAGGCAAGTTGCATGTTGTTAATACAGGCAGCAGGAGTCAATAAACAGCTAGACAGGGAATGAAATTGGAGGAGGCAGCTATAGATTTCTTAGGTTATTCCTTGTGAGTTTTTCAGAACTTGCATGATTCAGCCTTGTCAGATACTATTTTGAGATGGGCTGAGACGAAAAGATTCCCCTGGTGAAACCAGCTGTTGCCGTGCACTCCTTTTTGCCAAAATCACTTTAGCTGTTCATTGTTAATGGTGGAAGCTAGGGAGCGGGGAATGACACGTTGAGAAGAGTGGAAAATGAAGGGGTTGGTCTGTGTGTCTGAACAGCCTTTTTTAAAAATGATATTAAGTGCTTGCTATGTGTCAGGCACTGTACTAAGTGCCAGGGTAGATACAAGTTAATCAGGTATTGGATTCAGTCCATGGCCCACATGGAGCTCACAGTAAACCCCCATTTTATAGATGAGGTAACTGAGGCACAGATAAGTGAAGTGATTTGCCTAAGCTCACACAGCAGACAAGTGGCAGACAGGATTAGAACCCAGGTCCTTCGGACTTCCAGGCCCATGCTCTCTATCTACTACACAACACTGGTCTTGGTGGATCTGAAGGGACAGGAGAGTTAGACTGACACCTTCGGGTATCTGGATGTACAGAGTCCAGAGGTAATGAGGCCCATGTGGGACACAGATGGGGTCCAACAGGCTTATATTGTATCAACTCCAGCACTTGAGAAGCAGCATCACTTAGGGGAAAGAGCCCGGGCTTGGGAGTCAGAGGTCGTGGGTTCTAATCCTGATTCCGCCACTTGTCAGCTGTGTGACTTCTCTGTGCTTCAGTTACCTCATCTGTAAAATGGGGATTAAGACTGTGAGTCCCAAGTGGGACAGCTTGATAACCTTGTATCTTTCCCAGCACTTAGAAGAGTGCTTAGCACATAGTAAGTGCTTAACAAATACTGTCATTATTATTATTATTATTAATACAATATTTGGCCCAAAGTAAGTGCTTAACACAGTTAAACTATTAGTATTATTGAGAATTAGTGTGGCCTAGTAGAAAGAGCCCAGGCCTGGGAGTTAGAGACCTGGGTTCTAACCCCACTCTGTTACTTGCCTGCTGTGTGACCTTCGGCAAATCACTTAACTTCTTGGTGCCTCAGCTTCTTCATCTGTAAAATGATCACTCAGTACTTGTTTCTCCCTCCTACTTTGACTGTAAGCCTAATGTGGGACAGGGACTGGGTCCAGAGTATGTGCATTGTATGAATTCCAGCATTTTTTGAGAAGCAACAGGGCCTAGTGGGAAGAGCATGGGTTTGGGAGTTAGAGAACTTGGATTCTAATCCTGATTCTGCCCCTTGTCTGTTGTGTGACCATGGGCAAGTCACCTAACGTCTCCGTGCCTCAGTTTCATCATCCGTAAAATGGGGACCACCTAGACCATGAGCTCCAGATGGCGAGAGGGACTGTATCCAAACTGATTACCTTGTATTTACCCCAGTGCTTAGTCCAGTGTTTGGCTCATGGTAAGCATTTAGCAAGTACTGTTATAATAATTTAATATAATTAATTACTGTAATTGTTATTATTAGTGGAGAGTTGTGAGGTTGTGACTAGCTGTAAGTGGAGCTGGGCAAAGGAAAATTGAAACTGAGTGGTATGAAACCTGAAACAAGAAGGCCCACGGGATTACAGAACTGGAGGAAAAGATCCAGATCTATAGATGCAGCCAATTTTGATATCCCAGTGCATATTGAATAAAGGAAGAGTCTCAACAACTGGAACACCTAGATCAATCATTCAGTGGTACTTATTGAGTTCCTACTATATATAGATCACTTGGGAGAGTGTGATAGAGTAAGCAGACATGATCCCTACCCTCTAGAGGTTTTCAGTCTAGTGGGGAGACAGGAATTTATGTAAGTTACAGGCTGGGGAGACAATGGAATATAAAGTTACATTCATAGTGCTGAGTGTGGCACTGGGAGGGGAGGTGAAATACCTCAGTGCTTAGGATTCGTTCTTGATCTATGAATCACCTCAAATGCATAGGTGATTCAGGAGGAGGGAAAGTAGATAATAAGTCCCAAATCTCATTATAAGCATTAGTTTCAACCTTTTCCCCACAACAATCCTTTTACTAGAGCTACTTAACGGCTAGCAAAATGATCTAATTTGGGATTAGTTTCCATTCCCTTTGCTGAAAGCACCAATGAGGTCGTGAGGTAACCAAAAATGAGGATGCACTATTCGTTCATTCATTCCATCATATTCAGCACTTACTGTGTGCAGAGCACTCTACTAAGTGCTTTGGAGAGCACAATATAACAGTAAACACATTCCCTGCCCACAGCCTAAGGACCTGGATAGTTCGCTTGCTGGAGAACCAAAGTATTAGGTACAGATACCTCTGGAAATCACCTGGCTATATTTTAGGGGCTAAATCCAGGCCCAGAAGAACTACTCCTCTTCTTTTTTTTTTCTTCTCTTCCTTGACTACCACTCAAGGCCACAAGGAGATGACCTAATCTTGACTGAACATGACATGGACAGTACCTGAGGAAAGTACTGATAGTGAACAAGCAGCTGTCTGCCCACCCCTTTTTGTTGTTCATTTTTAATGATGGGTACCAGAAAATGGGGAGTGAATGTGTGGATAAAGAGAATGGGAGGTGATGAGCCAGTCCGAGAGAGTCTAGGTGGGTTTGGAGGAGGCAGAATATTTACTGAGCGTTTACTGGGTGGAATAAACACACCAGGACACCTGTGTACATATCTGAAATTTATTTTAATGTCTGCCTCCCCATCCAGACTGTAAGCTCTCTGTGAGGCGTTAACATGTCTACCAACTCTGTTATATTGTGTGCTCCCAAGTGTTTAGTACAGTGCTGTGCATACAGTAAGCACTCAGTAAATGCCATTGATGGAGAAAACTGGGAGAGCACAATACAATAGATTTTGAAGACACATTTCCTCCCCATAAGGAGCTTACAGTCTAGGTGGCACCCCCAAATATCTGGAATGTGCAGACTCCGTAGAGTGGAAGGTCATGGAGGTGGGGTGAGTAAAAACTCCGACTAGGTGCAGGACAGTGGAAAGAAAATGGGTATGGGACTCAGACCTGGGTTCTAGTCCCAGATCTATTGCCGCTGGACCATTGTGTGACAATGGGTAAATCACTTGAACTGTTTATACCTCAGTTTCCTCTCCTGTAACATAAGGATACTAACACCTATCTTTTAGTATCTCAAGGATTATTATGAGTACAAAACTTAGTTAAGTAATGTGAAAGTACTTTGAAAAATCATTGTTATGCATTATTCAAGGTTAGTATGATAATTTGAAGGGGGATGAAGGAAAGTTGAATAAATCAAATTGAATTTGAGTGAAGCAGTGTGGCCTAGTGGAAAAAGCATGAACCTGGTAGTCAGAGGATTTAGTTGCTAATCTTGGCTCTGCTTCTTTCCTGCTGTGACTTGGGGCATGTAATCAAATTGCTCTCTGCCTCAGTTTCCTTCTATGTAAACTCACGATCAATACCTTCTTATATTGTGAGCCCTGTGTAGGACAGGGACTGTATCTGACAAGACTATGTTGTATCTACCCCAGCACTTAGTACAGTGCTAGGCATATAGTAAGTGCTTAACAAAACTGCAATTCTTCTGCCTACGCTATGCAAAAAAGTGTACTAAAAACTAGGGAGAGTGTTGGGAAGATGATTAACACAGTTGCTTCATATCTAGCATACTAGAATTTCGAGTGCTCTTAACTTAATTTTTTATTATTATCTTGCTTTGAAACTGATGGGCTGTGGTTTTCCCTTCGATTCTGACTAATAAAATATTCCATTACATTCTCAGCTGCTAAAATATTCTATTAACCCCCATCATTTCCTCACTGGCTCTGTGTATTTGTCATCATCTATAGTTTACATAGAAACCACACAAGCTGCCTGAAGGTTAAATTGCCATTTGAACTTGGGCTCTGGGAAGGGGAGGTGGATTCCGGGTATAATCAGAATTCCTGAAACTGAAAGGATTAATACTGGGGCTGGGAGCCAAAGGAGTTGGAGAGAGGCATGTTGTGTGGGAAGACTGCCGTAATCTAAACTCTAAGATCCTCCCAACTCTCTTATATTGTACTCTTCCAAGCGCTTAGTACAGTGCTCTGCACAGAGCAAGTGATCAATAAATGTCATTGATTGACTGATTGCTGTGCCCTGACTCCGTAATCCTGACCTGTTGCTAGACTTGAGAGCCCCAAACCAGGACATGTTCTCCAATAGCACTTACAGAGCTTAAGCAGCAGGTTTATCAATCAGTGGTATTTACTGAGCACTTACTGTGTGCAGAATACTGGGAGCACTTGGGAGAATACAGTAGCATTAGTAGACACAATCCTTTCCCTCAAGGAGCTTACAATCTAGTAGGGGAGGCAGACATTAAAAGAAATGAAGGAGGCAAGAGAGCTTTCGTTGGTTGCTTACCATGTGTAGTAAGTGCCTTGCCCTCACCCACAGGGCACCTGTGTACATATCTGTAATTTATTTTAATAATTTTCTCCCCTTCTAGACTGTAAGCTCTCTGAGGGCAGGATAAACAGCAGAGTTTATAAAGCTATGTATACAAGTGTTCTAGGCTGGGGGAGGACTGAGCATCAAAATGCTTGAGGGGTACAGTCCCAAGTACATAAGTGAAGCCAAGAGGAGGTAGAATAGTGTGGTGCAAGGAGAGGTTAGTCAGGGAAGGTGTCTTGGAGGATATATGATTTTAGCCGAGGCTCGAAGATGGGGAGAGTTGGGTCTGTTGGATATGAAGGGAAAGGGAGTTCTAGGCAGGAGAGAGGATGGGAGCAAGGGGTCGACAGTGAGGGAGATAAGACCAAGTTACAGTAAATCAGTTGGCTATAGAGGATCAAATTATGTGGGCTGCTGCACTGTAGTGGGAGAGTAAAGAGACTAGGTAGCAGTGAGAGAGCTGATAGCTTCAAATCCAATTGTAAGGTTAGGCATGGAAAGAGAAGGAGCTGTGGCAGGCAAGGGATACTTACTGAGCACCCACTGAGTGCAGTGTACTAAGCTAAGCATTTGGGAAAGTATAACAGAAGCACAGTACCCATTTCATGAGAAGCAGCGTGGCGCAGTGGAAAGAGCACGGGCTTTGGAGTCAGGGCTCATGAGTTTGAATCCCAGCTCTGCCACTTGTCAGCTGTGTGACTGTGGGCAAGTCACTTAACTTCTCTGTGCCTCAGTTCCCTCATCTGTAAAATGGGGATTAAGACTGTGAGCCCCACATGGGACAACCTGATTCCCCTGTGTTTACCCCAGCGCTTAGAACAGTGCTCTGCACATAGTAAGCGCTTAACAAATACCAACATTATTATTATTATTATTTCCTGCCCTCAAGGAGCTTTCAAACACCATCATCATCAATGGTATTTAATAATAATGATAATTGTAAGATCTGTTAGGTACTTACTATGTGCCAGGCACTGTACTAAGTGCTGGGGTAGATACAAGATAATTAGGTGGGACACAGTCCCTGTCCCACATAGGACTTACAGTCTTAATACCTGTTTTACAGATGAGGTAACTGAGGCACAGACAAGTCACTTTCTCAAGGTCACACAGCAGACAAGTGGTGGGTCTGGAATTAGAGCCTAGGTCCTTCTGACTCCCAGGCCTGTGAAATATCTACTAGTCCATGCAATGCTTACTATATGCAGAGCACAGTTCTAAACTCTCGAGAGAGTACAATGTAACATAGTTGGTAGACACCTTCCCTGCCCATAACAGGCTTACATTTTATTTGGGGAGACAGATTTTAACATAAATATAAATAATTTATGATATAGTTTAAAGATATATACATAAGTGCTGTGGGGTTGAGGAAGGGGCAAATGTCCAATGCCTAAAGGTAAAGACAGAAGGGAGAGGGAACCAGGGGAAAGAAGGCTTAATCAGGGAAGGCTTCTTGGAGGAGATGTGATAATAATAATGCTTTGAAGGTGGGTAGAGTGGTGTTCTGGCATAAATGGAGGGGCCAGGAATGGTTCTTTAAGTTGTCTTTTCTTCCTACTGTCTGGGGGCATTGAAGAGGAGGCCCCAACCTGAGAACTTCCTCCTAAGGGGACAGACAGTTGAGGTGTGAAGCCATTCCCTCCAAAGGGAGATCTTCATTAGAGGGAGATGTCTTGCATGTCCGTTATTCCTGTTCCTTTCCTACTAGGCTCAGTCTTCCTTCCTGGGGAGTCACACGAGATTCACATATGAGATTCACACACTAGATTCACAAACCAGATTCATGCACGTGAGTCTCACACTTAGTCTCACACCGGACTCTCACTCAGATACCAAGTGCCTTATAAGGAAAACAGGGAGGTTGTAAGTGAGCAACAAAGGGTGACTGTGGCTTTTCTGGCATCAAATTGACAATCATTCACCAGGCCCTGAAGCTTGTGAAAGGTCCTGGGTGAATCAGTCAGGAAACTCCATTGACCACAGTTGCATCGATGTGAAGAAATGTGCTTTGTGGTACAGTAGCTGCTGAAGTAATGAGAAAGGAGCCTGGGCCCCAATCCCTAAAACCACTGAGCTGGTGATTTTTCTTTCCAGTCTGATTAGAAAGAAATTCTTTACAGCAGAGCCTGTGTCACACAGCAGATGTGTTGGGGAAGGTGACGATTCCTCAAACAATTCAGGAGACAAATAGCTGTTTGGGTTATTTGATGTTTCTGGGGATCTAGAGGCAGTTGTGTAACAAACCCCTCTTCCCAATCGGGGTAACCTCTCAGCTCATTGATGAATAATAATGATACTGATGATAATTATAATAATAGTGGTAAATTAATTGCATACTATGTGCCAAATCCTGTACTAAGAACCATGGTAGATAAAATTAGATTAGACACAGTTCTTATCCCATATGGAGTTCACAATCTAAGGGGTAGGGAGATCAGAGACTAAATACTGTTTTTCAAATGAGGAAACCAAGGCACAGGTAAATTAAACCACTCACCTGAGGTCACACGATAGGCAAGAGGTGGATCTGGGATTAGACCTCAAGTCCACTGACTCCCAGGTCTGTGTTCTTTCCACCAAGCTTTGCTGCTTTGCTCATTGATTCATTCCAAAGGATTTATAGAACCCCTAGTGTATGCATACATGAAAGCAAAGGTGGAAATGACAGATATGACAGACTTGGTGGGTCCATGGTGTGGTTGGGGTTTTAGGTCCCATTTTAGCTATTTCAGTCAAATGGGTGAATTTCACTCCTGATGGCATTTTCAAGTGTAAAGAAGAACTAAACATTTCTATTTGTATGCTGTGTATAGGGAACTGTACTGAGCATTGGGGAAACTACACAAATAAATCAGACCCGATCACTGGCTCACAGGACCTTAAATTCCATAACTACTCTGTTCTCCTCCCTGTCTCCTTTGCTTAATTAACTAATTGTATTTATTGAGCACTTACTGTGTGCAGTGCACTATCCTAAGGGCCTCAGAAAATACCCCTACCCTCCAGGTATTTACAGCCTACCAGATTAGATTGTTTACTGTGGTCCCTGGAGCTCAACTCCCTGAGAATCTGTTTACAGTCTTCCAGATTAAGTTGCCCTCTCCCCACTCTAGACTGGAAGGTCCTTGTGAGCCGGGAATGTGCCTATCAACTCTGTTATATTATACTCTATCAAGCACTTAGTATAGTACTCTGCATGCAGTCAGTGATCAATAAATATGATTGATTAATTATTGATCTGCTCTTGATGAGTCTTTGGTCTGAAATGTATTCAGGGCTTCATGGGTATGGATTTCCCTTGAAATTTCTCATACTCAGTTTAGGAAAACAGCCTATACCGGCTTTCTAGCTTTTCTAGTTTTCTTGTATTTCTAGTTTATTCAAGTATTTATATTGAGAAATTAAACTGGTGGGTGGCTGGAAATGGAGAGAAGTGAGGAGATCGGTATAATGTCAGTAACCATGTCATTTATTAAGTGCTTACTATATGCTAAGCACTGAGGTAAGTAGACACAATCTACCTCAGACCTTAGTTCAGTGCCTGGCACATAATAAGTACTTAACAGGCACCATAAGAAAAAGAAAACAAAGTTATAAGATTGGACCCTATCCCTGTCCCATTTGGGGCTCATGATCTATCTTATCCCCTTTTAACAGTTGAGGAAACTGAGGCAAAGAAAGGCTAAGCGATTTACCCAAGGTCACACAGCAGAACAGTGAACTAGAACAAAAATTTTCCCAGTTCTGTACTCTTTCAGTTGCTTATGTTTATGTATGTTCATACATTCACAAGTACATATAATGTAACCATTTGAATCCTGTGTTTTGGGATATGCTGCCTGCTCCTTTCAGGGAACACCTGACAGGATTTGGTAGCCCTACTCAGCTTTAAGGAAGTCAGAGAAAGAGCCATCAGCTCCCAGCTCCCCCAGTCTCTTCTCTCCTTTCATTTCAGATGCCAAAATAGTGTTTATCCAAAATGCATATTGGCGGGCTGCTTTACTCTTGCCCACTGTGTTTGCCTGGGCATCTGGCCAGCGGGTTCTCCCAAGCAGAAATCTGAGCTAGGATATGATAGGTAAAATGGTTGATATATGAAGTAGGGGATCTCTCAAAAGGAATAATAATAATGAAGATAATGGTATTTGTTAAGCACTTACTCTGAGTCAAGCACTGTTCTGAGTGCTGGGGTAGCACTCAGGACACAGTCCCTGTCCCACATGGGGCTCACAGTCTTAAGACCCATTTTACAGATGAGGTCCCTGAGGCCCAAAGAAGGGAAGTGACTTGCCCAAGGTCACACAGCAGAGAAGTAGCAGAGGCAGAATTAGAACCCAGGTCCTCCCTTCAGATTGTGCGACATTTTGCATGCCTACCAATGACTTTCCTCCCTTTCCCCTGACACAGCCTATCAGCTTTTCCCTTTCTCCTATGAGTAAGGGGCTCTTGACTTGGAGGTTGAGAGAGGAGGATAACAGTTCAGAGTTGTCTTCCCATCGCCACTGTTTTTTCCTTGAGCACAATATTACTGGGCTGACAATTTGCATCACTCTGCACGATTGAAACACAAAAGGAAAACCCATAGGTACTTCAAAAAGACCTAGTTTAGATGGTCAGTTGCACAGATGCATGTTGATATGTTTCTGACATTTTTGTTGACAGGTTTTCCCCTTCTACCATTTGAATGTAAACTCCTCCAGCCCAGAGCAGGGCCTGCTTTTACCTAGTAAATCCTTGAGATTCATGGCTTAGAATGGCAGGGAGAGGCCCTGTGGAAGGAAAATGGTCCTGGAAATCAGGGGACCTGGGTTTTAATCCTGACTCTGCCACTTGTGACCTTGGGCAAGTAATTTAACATCTGGGTTTCATTTTCCTCATCTATAAAATGGTGATTCAATACCCGTTTATCCTCCCTTTTATACTGTGAGCTCCACGCAGGAGAGGGGCTGTGTCCAACTTGATTATCATGTATCTACCCCAGTGCTTAGTTCACTGGCACATACTAAGCACTTAAAAATACCACTGTTGTTATTATTAGTAGCAGCAGTATAGATTATAATATCAATTGATAGACATCATTTCCCAGGCAATCTCCGATCCATGAACATATTCACTCACATGTAATGTGTAACCATTTTTTTTAACAAAAAATCTGTTGCATTTTTCTTTCAGCCTCTGGTAATGTCTCCCTCTCTAAATTGAAATTATGGACTTTGGGTATGGAGCACCCTAGAGTATGGAGTTTATTGCTTTTCTTCTTCCCAATTAGCTTGTAAACCTGATGTGGGCAGGCAACAGATTAGTTGCTTCGAAGGTACTCTCCTAAACACTTGGTTGGTGCTTAATAAATACCATTCCTTTTACTGATCAATAAGCTCTTTATCTGTGATATGTAGGTGGACAAAATTCTCGATATCCTTTCTAGTTTATATGCTGTTGTCTTAGGGTGGGAGGGTTGAACAGAGAGAATCTGGTGGGATAATTGCAACATAATCCACATCTGCAATGGTAATGAGATTTTATTTAGCTGATGAGACCCAATCTTTACTCTCTGTAGTTGATATATGCCAGAATGAAGCATTTTCCTAGTTATCCGTGGGGGTTGGATCATGTTATGGTGTTTGGTGTGAGTATGGGGAGTACCTGTAAACTCTTTGAAGGCAGGGACCTTGTCTCTTTACTCTGTTATATTACACTCTCCCAAGTGCTTAGTACAGTGCTGTGCACTTACAAAGCATTCAAGAAATGCCTAGAGAAATACCTCCAGCTTAGTTCATTGGGAGAGGAAGGAGTTAGGAAGAAACTAGGAGTCCAAAGCTTCCTTATTAGAGCTACTTCGAACTGATACACACAGATTTGGAACAAGCAATGGTTCGGATCCCTTTACCTGTGTGAACTGGGTCAAAGCCAAGGAAAGGAGGGGAAGAAGAGGCCTGTTGTTAAAGAAACGTAATAGTCAAATTGATCTGGGACTGTCAAATGGGATAATATAGCCCCCCAAAGGTGTTGATTTATTTGGTGTATTGTAATCAGATAGCAGCCTAAAATCCCACTCCACAAGCCCTTGGTAAATCACTTTTAGTACATATTGAAAGTGACAATATTGTATTTTATTGCTGAATTGCCATCTTATAGTTATAACTAATGCATGTCATAGACTTGGGCTAGTCTGCTCCAGTTCTGAATTACGTCCATTCTGAGACGCATAGATTTAGACTACGGCTGCCACCTCAGTGTATTTGTTCAAGGGGTGAGGAAAATTGTGTGAAGGTGTTTGCCACTTTGCTTCTTGCCTCTGCCGGGGACTCAGGGTGTAGGAGGGAGATTTTCCTGAATATTTGGGGGCAAATGGTGAAAGGCACCATTAAACATGCCAAATTATCTCTGCTCTCAGGGCTGCTGTATTATTAAGGCCACCTATGTGGATATGGCGTTCAGGTTCCAGGAATCTCTTAGCGTTTCTGTGATAGCCATAGGGAGCAGAATGTAAAGGAATCATTTTCCATAGAGCTTGTACCTGGAGAGTAATAGGCTGGCTATCAATGTAACTGGAGGTTCCCAGCATGGTAGGGTTCAAACCCACCCTCCTTATAACTGCTGTCTGTGGCTTAATCTTCTTGGTTTGTGGGCTTTATGTTTGGAGCATTCAAATGTGCATTCCCTGCATAGGGAATATTTCTAGGGAGCCCTTAAGTGGATTGATCCTGTGGAGCTTTGGGATTTGGTTTTTGCTTTCAGCCATAAATGAGGAAATAAGAAAACCTTTCACACCATGGTAAGGGAATTCCATTACCTCTCTGAATCCTTTCATGGGTTGAACTGAGTTTGGCCTGAGAAATTCACTTCCTCTGTAGATTACTGACTGCTAAATGATGAACACGGACTGTGGTGGGGTCAAAGGACTTTGTTTTGGCCCAGTTAGGGGAGACTTAATGATGATAATAATAATAGTAATTATAATGGTGGTAATATAATGTTGGTATTTGTTAAGCACTTACTTTGTGCAGAGCACTGTTCTAAACGCTGGGGTAGATACAGGGTAATGAGGTTGTCCCACATGAGGCTCACAGTCTTCATCCCCATTTTACAGATGAGGGAACTGAGGCACAGAGAATAATAATAATAATAATGTTGGTATTTGTTAAGCGCTTACTATGCACAGAGCACTGTTCTAAGTGCTGGGGTAGATACAGGTTAATCAGGTTGTCCCACGTGAGGCTCACAGTTAATCCCCATTTTACAGATGAGGTAAATGAGGCACAGAGAAGTTAAGTGACTTGCCCACAGTCACACAACTGACAAGTGACAGAGCCAGGAGTCGAACCCATGACCTATGACTCCAAAGCCCAGGCTCTTTCCACTGAGCCATGCTGCTTCCCTAGAAGTGAAGTGACTTGCCCATAGTCACACAGCTGACAAGGGGCAGAGTCGGGATTCGAACCCATGACCTCTGACTCCCAAGCCCGGGCTCTTTCCACTGAGCCACGCTGCTTGTTAAGCACATACTGTGTGCCAAGCACTGTACTAAGAGTTGGGATAGATACAAGATAATCAGGTTCCTCATGGGGCTCACATTCTAAGTAGGCCAGAGAACAGGATTTGAATCTCTGTTTTGCAGATAAGGAAACTGAGGCACAGAGAAGTTAAGTGACTTGCCTAGGGTCATACAGCAGGTATGTGGTGGAGCTGGGATTAGAACTTAGGTCCTCTGACTCTCCGGCTCAGGAACTTTCTGCTAGGCCATGCTGCTTCCCTTGAGCATGCTTGAAGGCAGAGGAGGAGGAGAAGACCGATGCAGTGTTTTTAATGGTATTTGTAAAGTGCTTACTATGAGCCAAACACTGTACTAAGTGCTGTGGTAGATTCAAATCATTCAGGTTGGACACAGTCCCTGTCCCACATGGAGCTCACATTCCTAATCCCCATTTTGCAGATGAGGTAACTGAGGCACAGGGAAGTGAAGTGACTTGCCTAAGGTCACATAGCAGACAAATGACAGAGCGGGGATTAGAATCTAGGTCCTCTTAACACCCAGGTCTGCGCTCTATCCACTAAGCAACATTGTTTCCCTTTTGAAGTGAGGTCTATTGAAGTCCTCATTTGCAGTTTAGGGGACTATGTGTTTATATTCCTCCAAGCCCGCCTTTCTCTTTTGATCTTTTAAACTTGCTTTGAGTAAAGAAAAATGAATCCAGAGGCTTTCTAGCAGGATGTGTGGTGACATATGTAATTTAATCCATCAATCAATAGTATTGATTGAGCACTTACTATGTGCAGAGTACTGCATTAAGCAGTTAGAGAGTACACTTCAATAATACAATCTGATCTCTGCCCACAAGGAGTTTACAGTCTAGGGCAACATACACCTTCCAAAACAAGTAGAACTGCCCCTCTGATATTTGTCTGTGGGAAGACATGCCCAAGCTCAGGAGACAAGAGCTTCGTGTCAGACAGTCAGAAGGTAGAACCTGGGTGGGATGGAACCAGTTTCACTTGTGCACTTTAGAACCATTACACTTGCAGAATGCCACTGCCCCTCTTAAAGGACTGAAAGTTCCCATCCATCCTGTGGCTTTACCTCTAGACATTTCACAGTGTTCTGCAGAATGGGTGTCTTTCCCAGAAATGGCTTCGTTCATGATCAGTGGACAATACTCCCTAGCGGGGGGCATTGCTTAGAGGGATTCAACAGTCAGGTAAAAATTCTCAGCACATCTGAAACTGTGGAAGGAACCCCGGAAGTCATGGAGTCGAGTTATTCGGCTGGTGAGTCAAAAATGAAGGATCACAACCTCAGATCTCAAGGAGATTTTAAGTGACCTTGGCTGGGGTGTGTGTGTGTGTGTGGGGAGATACTTCCTATAGTAGGGTACACCCTTATCTCACATTTGGGTTCAGAGCTGCTGAGACAGGGAACATTTTTTGAGGTTAATCTGGGGAAGAGTCTCCCAGGCAGTACAAAGTCAACAAGCCTTTGAGACCTTTTGAGTGCTTTGATCCGCATTTAGGCTCTTGAATATTCACCTAAATGATGAGACCTAGGTCATCTCTTAGGGAGCTTCAAGTCTTCAGAGGGGAAATAAAATGAATGAGCAGACAATCTACATAAGTAAAGTTAAATGCAAATACTATAAAGAGGCATTGATGCAATGTGGTTTGCTGGTTAGAGCACAGGCTGGGGTGTTAATCCTGCTCCACCACTTGTCTGATGTATGACCTTGAGCAAGTCACTTCACTTCTCTGTTCCTGTTACCTCTCTGTAAAATGGGAATTAAGACTGTGAGTCCCATGTGGGAATGGACTGTGTCCAACCTGATGATCTTGTATCTATCTCATTGCTTAGTAGAGTGCCAGGAATATAATAAGGGCTTAACAAATACCATTAGGAAAAAAAAAAGTTTCTTCTACTCTTTGCTATGATCCTTCCACCCAAAATACTGGAAAATGAATATTTGCATATGTTTCTATTTGAGTCATTACATTTGTTGAGAACTTGCTTTGTGCCAAGCAAAGATAATAAGAATAATAATTCAGACATGGTCCCTGTCCACAGGGTGCTAAAAGTATGCATAGTGGGGAACAATACATATCTTTCCTGCATCCTACGTAGACTGTGAGCTCCATGTGGGACAAGGACTGTTTGACCTGATCAATTTGTATCCATTCTGGTGCTTAGAACAATGTTCGACACACAATAAGCACTTAAGAAATATTATGAAAAGAGTCTTGCATCTTCTTAAACTTATGGGCTTCCACTGAAATATGAAGGAGAGGCTAAAACCTACTCCCCTTTAATTTTTATGTATGAAATATATAAACAATGTTAATGAATTGGTGTTTATAAAAAACAAATGTGGTATAAATACTGATTCTCCTCATTATGCAGAACATTTAGAAGACCAAGAGTCACCATAAAAAATATTAATGAACAAACACCTAGGCACATTAGAAATTCTTTCACAGATGCTCTTGAAAAAAATCAAGCCCAAGAAAATCACGGCTGCCTCCCCAACTCAAAAGCATGAAATAAACAACACTGTTCCCAAGTGGAGTAATCACTGAGGTAGTAGCTATGAAATGTGTTAGTTCTATGGGATTTATTATTATTTTTTTTTTGGTCTTGCTTAATTAGCCTTTCCCTCTTGAAATCTGACAAAATAGTTACTATGACATGTAGCTCTCTAAAAATGAAAAGAGAGGAAATTTCAAGCACTTCAATCGCATTTACATGGAAAACTGCAGAATTATAAGAAGATGCAGGATTGACATTGTTTTGAGGAGGGGAAAGAGCCCGTCCAGATGTTAGCAAGAGCCTGGTCTTTTGACTAGCTGCAGACATTTTAATTTTCTTTGCCATGTATCTCTGATCTGAGATAGATGCCTTTCTCCCATCCAAAGGTTTTTGACAGAAACCTCACTTCAGATTGAAACCATGGCCTCTGGTCTCAGCTTCAAGTTTGAACCCAGTCTGTCCTAGGTATTAGAGGGGGAGAAATGGAGGCTGAGGAGGGTCAGTGCTTTAAACCATTTTTTCTTGGTGCTCGAGTACAGTACTCAGCACAACTCATGTAGGATGGTGAGTTTGCTCTACAACCTAAATTGTTCCTGGCTTTGAACAAAGTGCCTCTCCTACAATTGCTTTGCTCAGCAAATCTCAGTCTTCCCCCCACATCCAATGAGGTCAAGCCTTCTGAAATGTTCTAAGTGAGCCCCTTGTGGGATATATATTTTGTCCAACCTGATTATCTTGCATCTACTCAAATGCTTAGCACTATACTTAGCACATAGTAAGGGCTTAACAAATACCTTTTTTTTTTAAAAAAAAAAGGCAAGATTCCAAGATACTGCTGCTTTCGTCATCGGGCTACGAGGACAGGGCTTCCTCATGTAATAATGATGGCGTTTGTTAATTTACTATATGCAAAGCACTGTTCTAAGAGCTGGGGTAGATGCAAGGTAATCAGGGTATCCCAAGTAGGGCTCACAGACTTCCTCCTCATTTTACAGGTGAGGGAACTGAGACCCAGAGAAGTTAAGTGACTTGCCCAAAGTCACACAGCTCACAAGTGGCAGAAGCAGGAATTAGAACCCACAACCTCTGACTCCCAAGCCAGAATAATAATTACATGTATTATTATGTAATAATTTATATGTAATATGTAATAATTATGGTATTTGTTAAGTGCTTATTGAGTACCAGGCACTGGCCTAAGTGCTGGGGTGGATAGAAGCCAATAAGGTTGGGTAAGCTCCCTGTCCTATGTAGGGCTCACATCTCAATCCCTATTTTACAGATGTGGTAGCTGAGGCCCAAAGAAGTGAGGTGACTTGCCTAAGATCACCCAGCATGCAAGTGGCGGAGCTGGGATTAGAACCCATGACCTTCTGACTCCCAGGCCCATGGTCTATCCACTACACCATATCTTCCCAACCTTGCACAGAGGTTCTTATTTCTTTCCCCTGATCCCTAGTTTCCCTCTTTTTGAAAGTGAGGAATTGAAATAGAAAATCCCGTATTGGTAATGGTATTAAGGTGACAGTCATGAACCCCTACAGGCCATGAAATGCCAAGGTGAAAGCTCTTGCGGTGGTGATGACGTGATGGCATCTGCTCACATGGTGCCAGCGCGAGACCTTTGACGGGAATCACTGCTCCGGCTGAATCAGAGACGTTGGAAGCAGCTGCAATTAAAGCCAAAAACGAAAGTTACTGTTTATTCAAATTTGGCTTTGTTCGATGGTTTTGACAAGTGCAGATGAGTTGATTTAGAGCAATTCGTAGTGCCCAAGAATATATCCTGGAATACATTTTGCAAAAAGTATTGCTTCCTCAGCCCTGCCCTCCTCTAGACTGTAAGCTCATTGTGGGCAGGGAATGTGTTTACCAACTTGGTTGTATTCGTACTCTTCCAGTGCTTAGTAGTATTTGTGATATTGTTAAGTGCTTACTATGTGCCGAGCACTGTTCTAAACACTGGGTTAGATATGATATAATCAGTTTGGCCACAGTCCCTGTCGCACATGGGGCTCACAGTCTTGATCCTCATTTTACAGATGAGGTAAATGAGCCACAGAGAAGTGAAGTGATTTGCTCAAGACCACACAACAAACAGGTGACAGAGCTGGGATGTTCTCTGACTCCCAGGCCCGGGCTCTTTCCACTAGACCATGCCTGTTTCTTGTTAGTACAGTACTCTGTGGTGATCAGACTTGGTATGTGAGAGATGCTGACCTCTTTCCTGAGAAATAAGAGGAGAATATTCCTAGGTGCTTAAAGTTAGATGGGTTCAATTCGGCAGATGAACCGAATTATTTGCATATTGTTGGATTACCAATGGGGCTATCATGTTTACCCCAATTTGGCACTGTTATGAAAACCTGTGACAGATATTTTCTTGGGAATAATTTCTTACTGGGCTCATCAGAATCTGTGCCAGGCCGGATTTTACCCTATATACTCTCCGTATATAGATTTTAGCCTTTGGCTGTCTATAGCCAAAGATTTCTGTAGCTCAGGTCCTTAGCCTTCCGCCAAGCTTTACCTCACCTGGAAAATGGTGATAGCGATTGTGATCCTCATATGGGACAGGGACTGTGTCCAACTTGACTAGTTTGTATCTACCCCAACACTTAGTACAGTGCCTAACAAATAGCAAAAACTTAAATACCTGTAATTTTATTTATTTATATTGATGCCTGTTTACTTATACTGATGTCAGTCTCCCCCCATCTAGATTGTGAGCTCGTTGTAGGCAGGGATTGCCTCTCTTTATTGCTGAATTGTACTTTCCTGAGTGCTTAGTACAGTACTCTGCACACTATAAGCACTCAATAAATACGGTTGAAAGAATGAATGGATGAAGAAACAAATACCCCTACCTCCCAAAATTTTTTCTATCAGCATATTTACAAAGATCCCAAACCAATGTGTGAAGCATTTGAGGTGTTAGATAAGGGCTTATCTAACAAGGGGTGGATCATTAATGTCTAGATATTTATAGATGAAGTCCTTAGCCTTCTGCTAAACTTTTTGGGGTATTCCCTGGTTAGAATACTCTAATTTGAACAAGTTTTACCATTTACATTTATAATGTACATTTACTAATTACAGTGAGAAGCAGTGTAGCCTAGTGGACTAAACTCACGGCCGGGAGTCAGAAGGACCTAGGTTATATTGCCGGATCCACCACTTGTCGACTGTTTGACCTCGGGCAAATCACTTTACTTACCTCTGCCTCAGTTAGTTCATCTGTAAAATGGTGATTAAGACTGTGAGCCCCATTTGGGACAGGGACTGTGTCCAATCTAGCCTACTGCTTAATCAGTGCCTGGCACATAGTAAGTGCTTAAAAAAGATTTCCATCAGCAGCAATTTAAAAAACCATTCCATACCAGTATGTGCAATTGAGATCTTGTCTAACCACATCTGAATGTCTACTGTGTAGCTTTCTGGTCCTCTATCTCAAAGTGTGGTTATCCTCCTCTAGACTGTAATCTCTCTGTGAGCAGGGAATGTGTCTATCAACTCTGTTACGTTGTACTCTCCCAAGCATTTAGTATAGAGCCCTACACACAGTAAGCGCTCAATGAATACAATTCATTAATATGATGAGGGATGTTGATACTCAGAATACAGGAATAAAGAACATTGTCTTGTCTTATGCTATTGAGTCACCTTCGACCCATAGTGATGTCACGGACCCATCTCTCCCAGAACGCCTCACCTCCATCTGCAATCATTTTGATAGTGTATCCAGAGAGCATTCTTGGTAAAAATACGGAAATGGTTTACCATTGCCTCTTTCTGCACAGTAAACTTGAGTCTTGGCCCTTGATTCTCTCCCAGGCTGCTGCTGCCCAGCAAAGATGAGTTTTGACAGAATACCTTCCACTTGCTAGCCACTGCCCAAGCTAGAAATGGAATGGATATAACTCTGCCTGACTCTCCCTGCCGTAGTCAAGGCTGATAGAGTACTGGAAACTAACTCCAGGTATAACCCCGAGAGGGGTAAAGAACATTACTAAAGATTAAAGCTAACAATTTGGTAAGACTATAGCATTTAATAGAAATGGCTCTCTAGCAATCCCGCTAGACACCTGGTACACAGACCAAACAAATTTAAAATGAGATCATTGCCATACATAATCTTTCCTTCCTGTAGATGAAACTTGACTAAACCCTCATTTCCTCTTCTTCCACTCCCCTCTGCATCACCTTTGCACTTGGATTTGCTTCCTTTATTCACCCCTCCCTCAGCCCCACAGCATTTATGTACAAATCCTTAATTTATTTATTTATATTAATGTCTGTTTCCCCCTCTGGACCGGTAAGCTCGCTGTGAGCAGGGGATGTGTCTACCAACTCTGTTCTATCATACTCTCCCTAGATCATAGTACAGTGCTCTGCACACAGTAAGTGCTCAGTAAATATCATTGATTAATCTAGACTGAAGGGTGTAGAATTTGAGAAGAATCACTTGGCCCATTCCAGGTGTGCTGCAGTTCTCCTCTGAAATAAGGCTTTGTATTTTCATCCGCACCTGGACATAGCTGCTTCCTTCCAAGCAGTTTCCTCAGCCTTTCTTGGCCTCTTCTCCCCTCATGGTGAGCAAAAGAACCTTTCTCACTGACTTCCATTTAACATTTCCTCTAGTCTCAGCTCCAGAGCCAAATCCTGATCCAATATTGTTTCAGTCTCTTGTGTTGCCATCGAGATGGAGGAATTCCAGGAACTATATTAAACTATCTTATCTTACTTAGACTGTGAGCCCTATTTGGGACAGGAACTGTGTCCAAGCTGATTAACTTGTTTCTACCCTAGGGCTTAGTACAGTGCTTAACTAGTGTTAATAAGCACTTAACAAATACAATTAAAAAAAGCCTGTCTTCCATTTCCTACTCAAAATGGTCAGTGGGGTGAAGACTGAGAATTTGCAGATTGCTTCCTCTTGCTAGACTTCAGTCATTTATCACTTTAGGAAGGTTGCAGTCAGTCAGTCAATTGTATTTATTGAGTTCTTACTATGTGCAGAGCATTGTACTAAGCACCTGGGAGAGTTCAGTGCAACAGTAAATAGACATATTCCTTGCCCAAAACAAGCCAGGGAAAATAGTTACCTTTCTTCTCTCTACCCAAGCTAAAGTGCTACAATATCACTATTTTCTTGAGAAAATAAATATCAATTAATAATAGTAATAATTTTTGTTTTTATTAAGCACTTACTATATGCCAAGATACTGAGGTTGGATACAGTCCCTGTCTCATATGGAGCTCAAGGTTTGGTGGTAGTGGAAATTGCTGAACTTCCATTTAGTTTAGTACACTGTACTAAGCACTTGCCAAGGAGAGAATAATTAAATATGTTGCACTCTACCAGGGGAGAGAAATATGAAAATAATTGGACCCAGGATGGTCAAAATAGAGAAAGTGTGTGTGTGTGTGTGTGTGTGTGTTTATGTACTAGGGAGGGTATAAATAGGTTCATACATAATAGAGTTAACTGAAGGAATGATATGACACAGGGCACTAGAAAAAATGCTCCATCTATAACAAAGTTTTTAAAGAAGAACTTGGACATTTCAATACACAGCGTTTTCCTTTTTAAAGAGAAATAGCTAATGGTGCAAGGATACATTTGTAGAAAGGAAAAAAAGAGAGAAACTCTCCTTTGATACCATCTCTAACCCCACAGCACTTATGGACATAATCTTATTGTCTGACATTTCCCCGATCTGCATCCCTAAACTCCTGTGGACAGGGATCAGGTCTACCACCTCTGTTTTATCATATTGTCCCAAGTGTTTGGTTCAGTGCTCTGCACACAGTAAGCAATCAAGAAATACCACAGATTGATTGACTGATTGAACCAGGATAGAGGAGGAAACTCAAAGAAGCAGCATGGTTTAGTGGAAAGAGCACAACCCTGGGGATTAGATTACCTGGTTCTAATGCTGTCTCTGCCTACTGATTGCTATGTGACCTTGGGCAAGTCATTTAACTTTCCTGGGCTTGTTTCCTCAACTGTAAAATGGGAATGCAATACCAATTCTCTCTCCAGCACTTCAGTGTTAGACACATAGTAAGCACTTAAAAAATTAATTCAATCATATTGAGGGCTAACTGGTTGCAAAGCCACAGGTGATTGTTGAGACAGAGTGCACACAAGGGTCTTGAAATGACAAGATCCACTTTCAGGTAAAGTAAATTATTCTTGGGTTCTGACTCCCCCACTTTTGTGTTGTGTGACCTTAGACAAGTCACTTCACTTCTCTGTGCCTCAGTTATCTCATCGGTAAAATGGGGATTAAGACTGTGACCTCCATGTGGGACAGGAACTGTGTCCAACCTGATGCGTTTGGATCTACCCCAGCGCTTAGTACAGTGCCTGTCACATACGAAGCACTAGACTGTGAACTCATTGTAAGCAGGGAATGTGTCTACCATCTCCCAATAAATACCACTGATTGATTTTTAAATGGTATTTTAAAATCTATCATTCACTTACTGTGTAGAGAGCACTGTACTAAGCACTTGGGAGAGTAAAATACAACAGAGTTGGTCAGCAAGTTCCTTGTCCAGAAGGAGCTTACATCCTAGCGCCATAAAATGACAGAAGCTTCCTTGGTAGCCACTGTAGTCTTCGCTCTCAGCAACAGCCAGCTGTTGTCTATGCTCCTTGCTGGGCTCCTCTACCTCATGGTGGTTCTTCATCAGAAGTCTTCCCCGCTGATGGCAGAAGCCCAGCAAACATTCCCCTACTTTCAGGGTCAAGAACTAAGTAATGATGATGATAATAATAGTAATAATTGTGGTATTTGTTCAGCACTTACTAATGTATCAGGCACTGTACTAGGTGTTGGGATAGATACAAGATCATCAGGCCCCACATAGGCTCACAGTCTAAGTAGGAGGGAGAACAGGTATTGAACCCCCATTTTGCAAATGAAGGAACTGAGGCACAGAGAAGTGAAGTGATTTACCCAAGGTCACATAGAAGAGACCTCACATCTCCCACTTCACAGCGTCCTGCTCTCTCTGGTAGACCAATGGCAAGGCTTAATGCTGGTGTTTGCAGGCTGGTCAGAAAGGACATAGAGAACAGGGGGAAAGTGTGACTTAGAGATGAAAATAAGCTATGAAACACTGCAACAAATAAGAATAGAGTACTCCATCTTTAAAAACAGATCTTTAGTGCTCCATTACTTTCGGTAGGGAAGCAGTGTGACTTAGCAGAAAGACCACGGACCTAGGAGCCAGGAGACTTGGGTTCTAATCCCTCTGCCACTTGCCTGCTCTGTGACTTCGAGGAAGTCATCTAACTTCTTTATGCCTTAGTTTCCTCATCTGTAAAATAGGGATTCAATACCGCTTCTCCTTCCTCCTTAGACTGTAAGCCCCATGTGGGACAGGGACTGTGTCCAATGTAATTATGTTGTATTGACCCCTGGGATTAGTACAGTGCTTCCCACATAGTGAGAGCTTAACAAATACCATCATTATTATTGTGTAGCACTCAGCTCTTCTGTCTGCAGATCGACTTTGTTTTTCTCCTATCAGAAGGAATCTGGAAGGGTAATGGCAGATGTTATCGAGCCATTGGTAGAGCAGGGAATTAAACCCAGGTCCTTGAATATCCACCTTGAATATTCCCTTGATCCCATCAATATGCAGTCTTAGAAAAAGCATGAGCGAAGCAACCTCTTGAGGTGTGCAGAAGGCAGTATATAAAAATCAATCAATAATAATTACAGTATTGCACAGTAGCTCCCAGAAATATTTTGTGCTTCTGAAGGGTGACACCCCAATCTGCACACCACAGCCTCTCTACCCTCCCCCTCACCCCCCCACCCTCCATGCCTCCTACCTCCCAGCCCAATCACCTGCTCCTTGCATATGATGTTCATTGACCTTTTTGAACTCCAAGGTGCCTGACTGGCTTGGGTTATTCATTTAGCTGAATATCAACAGCACCTAACTATTTGAAAACACAGAGAGAATGCACCATTTGGTCTGAGACAAGGCCTGACCTGTTTCAAATCCGAAACAAGTGAGAGGCCCAAGGCTTTGAGCCGGTCGTCGAGGAGGTGCAGCTTTCCAGGCTTTGGTGAGAAGTCAGTTGCCCAACTGCATCCATGGACAAGAATGGGGAGGAGGGAGAAGACCTAGCTGAAGGGAGGAATGGGGATGCCAGAGGAGGGGCTGACATTCTTAAACAAATGAAAATGCCTTTAAAACAAGATTTGGTTGGAATGGAAATTGATTTTTTTTTGTTTGTTAATAGTACTTATTCAGCACTTCCTATGCGCCAGGCACTAAGGGGCAGAATAGATTTAAGCTAATCAGGTTGGACACAGTTTGCGACCCACATGGGGCTCATAGTCTTAATTCCCAGTTTACAGATGAGGTAACCGAGGAACTGAGAAGAAAAGTGACTTTCCCAAGGTCACACGGCAGACAAGTGGCAGAGCCAGGATTAGAATTCAGGGCCGTCTGACTCCCAAGCCCATGTTCTATCCACGAGAGCACACTTTAAAGGGCAGGGTTTGGAGGGGAAGAGCTGAGGATGTAGAGGACGGCAATGATAATAACAATGGTATTTGTTAAGTGCTTATGATATGCCAAGCACTGTGCTAAGCCCTGAGATAGATACAGACAGTTCCTGACCCATATGGGACCCTCAGCCTAATGGGGAGGGAGAACAGATATTGAATCCTCATTTTGCAGTTGAGGAAATTGAGGTATGGGGAAATCAAATGAACCCAGGTTGACTTCCAATCTTCTGCACTTTCCACTGGGGAACAATTTATAAAAATATGAGAGAAATAGAGCATAGCAGAGGGCAGCAGTCCACTGACCAAGCTCCTTAGAGGTAGGTATCATGTCTACCAACTCGATTGCACTGTAGTCTCCCAAGTGCTTAGTACAGTGCTCTGCACACAATAAAACTCGATTGATTAGAAGCGAGGGAGGAAAGGATTGGTATAAGGTCAGATTTGTGACAAAAGTGGCTTCGGGGACTGGATCAGAGGGTCCAGAGAATGCCATGGGGACTGAAGAAGATGCCAGCAAGATGGGGAAGCTTGCCCTAATTATTGGTGTAGAAGTCGAAACTCCCATGTGCTAATTCTGGCTTACCTGCACTGTGACCTAGCACTAGTCTCTTGGCCTCTCATTCCCCTGGTTTTCATGTCAGTTTAAGTAATTAGGGAAGACAGGCTATATGAGTGAATGAGTTAAAAGCCATAAGGTACACTTACATCATTTGATGAAAAGGGATGGATTTGCTTGCGGTGGGCAAAGCAAGGTAGGCTAGGAAACATGGTCTCATGTCCCTAGGCAAATCAGGGGATGCCAGAAGACGTTGGCCTTTCTATACTAGAGAATGAAAAATACAGGGTCAATGAAATATTTTGCCAGTTTTATTTAAGAGATCGATTGAAGCCTTGTTAAAGCAGGTCTCTACCTGAGCCTTGCGCAGTGCTTTTGGCATTTATGTGACTCTGGAAAACAAGATAGAAAACAAAAAGAAAAATTGAAGGGAATCCATGGAGTGGTGTGGAACAAGTCTGTTTAGATGTAACAAAGAAGAGGGGAAGGTTTAAGGGTCAAAATGATGTAGATGTTTTGGGAGGAAGGTGTTAAAAAAAGACCCAGTAGTTACATAGGGATATATAATGATAATAGAGAAGCAGCATGGCTTAGTGGATAGAGCCTGGGCCTGGAAGTCAGAAGGACTTGTCTACTAATCCTTACTCTGCCACTTGTCTTCTGTGTGACTTTGGGCACCTCACTTCACTTCTCTGGGTCTCAGTTGACTCATGTGTAAAATGGGGATTAAGAGTGTGAGCTTCTTGTGGAACGGGAGCTGTGTCCAACCCAATTTAGATGTATTCACCCCAGCGCTTAGTACAGTGCCTGGCATATAGTATGCACTTAACAAATACCATTATAATGATAATAATATTTTTTTAAGTCCAAGGGAAAGACATTCTCTTAGAGTGTAGCTGGGAAGAAGATGTATTAGAGAAAAAGAGAATTTGGGACAACCTCTAGCTTGCATCCAGACATCTATAATTTATTTTAATGTCTGTCTCCCACACTAGATTATCAGCTTCTTCAGGGTAGAGATTGTGTTTTTTTTTGTTTTTATAATGGTATTCATTAAGTGCTTACTATGTGCCAGGCACTGTACTAAGCACTGGGTAAATAGAAGATAATCGGGTTGGACAGGTTCACAATCTTAGCCTCCATTTTACAGATGAAGGAACAGAGACACAGATAAGTTTCGTGACTTGCCCAAGGTCACCCAGCAGACAGATGGTGGAACTGGGATTAGAACCTAGGTCCTCTGTCTCCCAAGTGCACACTCTTTCCACTCAACCACAGTACTTCACTCATGTCCATCAATTTTGCATTCATTGTTATATTGTACCCTCCCAAGTGCTTAGTACAATGCTCTGCACCCAGGAAGCTCTCGATAAAAAAGACGGTATGAATGCGTAACATACTGTGATGATGTCACACAGCCACCATTTTGTGGAAGCCCATCCAAGTCGGTCCCTATGGGCCATGTATCAGGAGAACCCTTACCCTCCTCCAACCCTTTCCATTTGTGCCAGAGCCCATTGCATTCCCTCCGAGGCTGAGTTTAATTCTGACTGCGAGCTCCAGAGCAGGCCGGTACCATGTTAGTAGCAGACCCAGATAGGGCTGAGTGAAAACCATACTGCCCTGTGTCAGTTCAGGGGAACGAGTGACCCTTCAGCTTCCGACAAGAAAGCCCCTGGTGAATTGGTGTTTCAACTCCTGTGGGCTCCTCTGCTAGTAACCTCAGTGTCCCTTCAGAAGATAGATCTTGTGCAGCCCCAGTGTCTAAATTTGGGCTGAAACATTTCTATGTTCCCCGATTCGTGAAAATGAAATGAATCCCAGGCCATTGAATCCTGACCAGCCAGCTGAACGTTGTGCTTCTGTGCCTTTGACCTTGTGGAGATGGATTGCTCCTCTGATTTTTGGGAAAACTCAGAGTACGTGCTGTCCACTGGAGGGTTCTGGGAATTGTGGTTCCAATAACATCGCTGCCTGCCAGATGTTCCTTGGGAGACACAGCCCCCTCTACTCCTCATCCTGCTGTTTAAAGAGTTTCTGACCTTCACAGTCAAAAGAATGTCCCGATACTTCAGAACAAGCCCTCTGCTTTATACTGAAAAAGAGGCCAACTGTGTTGTATTGTATTCAAGTACTTACTACAGTGCTTTGCACACAGTAAGTGCTCAATCAATCAATCAGTGGTATTTATTGAGAGCTTACTGTGTGCAAAATACTGTACTAAGCCCTTGAGAGAGTACAGTATATCACAATTGATAGACACTTTCCCTGTCCACAGTGGGCGTACAGTCTAGAGGATATGATTGATAATAACCCCCAAACAGGCAAGTCATTTCAGTGGCCTAGTGGATAGAATACAGGTCTGTCCTGGGTTCTAATTCTGGCTCAGCCACTTGTCTGCTGCATGAACTTGGGCAGGTCATTTCACTTTTCTGTGCCTCAATTCTCTCATCTGTAGAATGGGGATTAAGACTGTGAGCCCTCTGTGGGATAGGCACTGTGTCCAACCCAATTTATCTTGTATCTACCTCAGCGCTTAGAGCAGTGTCTGGAACATAGTAAATGCTTAACCAATACAACATTTATTATTAGTATTACTATTAGTATTTGTAGTATTAAAGGCTGGAGACTGTTAGTGTGTGGCTGGGATGGTGCAGAGGAAGAATCTGTGTTTCTACGAGAATCATTCTACCCTTGGAAAGACATTGAATCAGCTAGTCATTATGAATCACCTCATGAAAATTCCAGAGCTACGAATTGTTTCCACTAACCCTCTGGAACAGTTGTCCCTGGTTTGTAAGGGTGTCTGGTTTGTCCTTCAGAACCTTTATGATCTATTAAGTGCTTCTTCCTTTCTCCAAATGAGGTTCACTTGAACCTGGTCATCTGAATTTGATGTGCTACAAACCAGTATCCTCTACTGCCATTGAATTTGCCCTCTGAATACAATCAAGCTAAAGCAAGTTTCCATGATTCTGTAACTTAGGCAGTGACGAACTCCTAGCAGACAGGAGTGGTGGGTGCATAGCATCAGAAAGGAAAAATACCTGGAAAAACTAGGGTTTTGGGGAAAAAGAAATTGGGAAAATCGACTGAGAGAGTCCTTTACTCTTCTGGCTTGATACCAGGTCAGGAGATTAGTTTCTGATGACCTTCCATAAAGGTCTTAACTTAATAATGTTGGTATTTGTTGGTATTTGTTAAGCGCTTCCTATGTGCCGAGCACTGTTCTAAGTGCTGGGGTAGACACAGGGGAATCAGGATGTCCCACGTGGGGCTCACAGTCTTAATCCCCATTTTACAGATGAGGTAACTGAGGCACAGAGAAGTTAAGTGACTTGCCCACAGTCACACAGCTGACAAGTGGCAGAGCTGGGATTTGAACTCATGACCTCTGACTCCAAAGCCCGTGCTCTTTCCACTGAGCCACGCTGCTTCTCCAACTTCTGAACCGATGCTATAAATAATGCTCAGTATTAGGATAACGATGCTTACTACATGTTAAGGTCATTAATTAGTTTATGCACCACTTCTCTGCCTTGTTTGGAAAGCAGTGGGTAGAACATGGTCCTGGGACACAGAAGGACCTCTTCAATCACCAGGTCTGCCACTTGTTGGCCGTGTGACCCTGATTAAGTCACTTCACTTCTCTATAAAATGAGAATTAAAACTGTGAACTCCATGTGGGACATGGATTGTTTCCAATGTGATTAATTTGTATCTACCCCAGCATTTAATACAGTGCCAGGCATATAAGAAGTGCTTAACAAGTAGCATAAAAAATAAAATAATGTCCAGGAGGGGAAACTGAGCTGGTGGAAGGTGATTGTGTGGCAGGGTCAGAAACCAGTTTCATCGAATCATGGGGAAAAAAATAGGTTCTGGAATAGAGAAGGGTAGTTTTACAGTGGTGGGAGGTGTTGTAACTCCTTGAAGGCAAAAATGGTGGCTCCCAACTCCATTGCAAAGGCTCTGAACACAGTAGGTGCTCAATTAATTGATTGATTGTTGGATGGTTGAGCATGGCACTGGATTCTGGATAAGTTTGCATTTCCTAGGCTATGTAAAGACAGTGAGAAATAATGGTATTGCTTTTAAGATGTCACCCCCAAGCCATCGCTTCAGATGAAAAATGGGGAGAGAGAAAGGATAGAAAGGAATTAGAGATCTTCCATGTGAGATTTTTACTCTGCTCAGTGTTTGTGTGTGTGTGTGTGTGTGTGTGTAATTGTGGTGTTTTTTATTAATTGGGCCAAGACATGCTGCTAGTTTACCAATCAATGCTCAAGTGTGCTTTTAGAAAACTCACTGACGGTTTTATAAGATGAATAGCTTCATTTATTTCTACTATCCCATAGGCTCGTGGTGGGGAGTGGTGGAGCCTTTTCATTGAGAGAAAGTCTATTTGCATTTTGTTAGAAGGTAAATTTATTTTAGTGATAGGAAAAATAAAGAATTTCCTGAATGAGTAAAAGACTCTGAGCTAGTTGAACAGCACATTACATGAAAGCAAAAACATGCCAATTCAAGTGAATAAAACTCTTACAGGGAAGGTTTGGCAGTCCTGATGAACAGAAAATTCAGAATTGCAGCTTTCTAGACCATATAGTTGTCCCAAGGTACATTGGTGCATCTCGGTTTCTATATAGAGAATATGTCCAACCTATATTCTGAGATGCTCCTTTTAAATCAGACACTTGATTTTACAGGAAGCAAATCCTCTAAACCTCACTCACGGAGGACTCTCCTGCCTTCCCTGATTAATCATAGACTAGGGGTTGGCAGGGGTTGGCAACCGTTTTGTGCAGAAGAGCCCAACAAATTGAAACCTTTCAACAGTCGGTGCACAAAGAGCCGTGCAATTTATGCCCCACCCCAACAGTGTGATATGTGACATCATTGTCACAGTCATTGTCACAGTGTGCCTAGAGCAGTGTGATGACATCATTGCGTGATATGGATGCATCCATAGCAACAGCTGTTTGTAGCTCAGTATATTTTTCATTTTTATTACTACTGCTATTAACAATTCTTCTGTAGTTACGGTCTTCCAATTCCTTTGGGTACTTGAGACTCTTATGCACTAACTGTTTACTTACTGGTTATTGATTTCCCTTGTATTTTGAACTAGATTAACCCCAGTGGTCTTCTATCATTTTCTCAGTTTATTTTGACTCTTTTTCCTCATTAGCTTGTAAGCCCCTCAAGGACAGGAATCACTTCTCATACTTCCACTGCGTATCTCCCTATTAACTTATACAGGGCTCTGTAAATAGATGATGGCCTACTAAATTCTGCTGATTGTGACTTCTAGAGATCATCTTCTCTAGGCAGGTGAAACACTAAACCAGGGGCAGATGGATGGCTATTTTCTTCTTAAAAACTGGTCTGGGCTACCTTGTGCAATAGTGGAGTGTCCAGCACTGGAGATGTTTTGTTGTCCTGGCAGTCTGGATTTCTTCCTTTAAGTTCAGAGAAAGCTCTCCTGCTTTAATTTAAATCATTTTGTCTTTTGGGGTCATCTCTATATAGAACGTTCATGTTTTGAAGACAGTTATTAAATCATCCATTAGCCTTTTCTTCTATAGGCTACACAATTAGATTCTCTTTTACTTTTCCTCTTAGATCCCCTTTTCCATCCCTTAAATATTTTTTTCTTTCTTCTCTGGACCCTCTCCAGAATTTCCACATCCTTTTTAAAGTGCAGTGACCAACATTGGCCACCGTAATCTAATCGAAGACTGACCAATTCAGGGTAGAGTGGAAAAAAATAGGGAAGCAGCATAGCCTAGTGGATAAAACTCGGGTCTGGGAGTCAGAAGACCTGGGTTTTAATCCCAGCTCCTCCACTTGCCTGCTGCGTGATCCTGGACAAGTCATTTAACTTCTCTGGGTCTCAGTTTCCTCAATTGCAAAATGGGGATTCAAACCTGTTCTCCCTTCTACTTAGACTGTGAGCCCCATGTGGGACAGGGACTGTACCTGGCCTGATTAACTAGTATCTACTCCAGCACCTGGAACAGTGCTTGTCACAGACTAAGCCCTTAACAAATACCATTTTTTTTTTTAAGGAATGGCTTTCTGATTTTTTTCATGTCATTGGTTGTTAATAATAATAATTGTGGTATTTGTTAAGTGCTTACCAGGCACTGTACTAAACACTGGGGTAGATACAAATAAATCAGGTTGAACACAATCCCTATCCCATATGGGACTCACAGTCTCAATCCCCATTTTACAGCTGAGGGAACTGAGGCACAGAGAAGTGAAATGACTTGCCTAGGGTCACAAAGTGGCGGAGCTGGGATTAGAACCCATGACCTTCTGACTTCCAGGCTCTTGCTCTATCCATTACATCATGCTGCTTTTTTAATTCATCCCAATTCTGAATGAACTTACTCCATATATTGCTGACACATGGCCAGCTTCTTCTTGGCCTTGACTTTCTCCTGCTATACTTGTGGTTACCCAGTCTTTCCCCATCTGATATTAATAATAATAAATAATGATGATATTTTGTTAAGCACTTTCTATATGCCAAGCATTCATTCATTCATTCATTCAATCGGATTTATTGAGTGCTTACTGTATGCAGAGCACTGTACTAAGCACTTGGATTGTACAATTCAGCAACCGATAGAGACAATCCCTGCCCAACAATGGGCTCACAGTCTAAAAGGGGGAGATAGTCAGCAAAACAAAACAAGTAGTCAGGCATCAATACCATCAAAATAGATAAACAGAATCATAGATATATATGCATCATTAATAAAATAGAGTAATAAATAATATATACAAATATACACAAGTGCTGTGGGGAGGGGAAGGGGGTAGAGCAGAAGGAGGGAGTAGGGGCAATGGGAAGGGGAGGAGGAGCAGAGGAAAAGGGAAGGTTCAGTCTGGGAAGGCCTCCTGGAGGAGGGGAGCTCTCAGGAGGGCTTGGAAGAGTGAAGAGAGTTAGTTTGGTCGATGTGAGGAGGGAGGGCATTCCAGGTCAGTGGTAGGATGTAGGCCAGGGGCTGACAGTGGGACAGGTGAGAAAGAGGCACAGTGAGGTGAGCAGCAGGGGAGCAGAGTGTGCGGGGTGGGCTGTAGAAGGAGAGAAGTGAGGTAAGGTAGGAGGTGACAAGGGGATGGAGAGCTTTGAAGCCAAGAGTGAGAAGTTTCTGTTTCATGGGAAGATTGCTAGGCAACCACTGGAGGTTTTTGAGGAAGGGAGTGACATGCCCAGAGCTTGTTCTAAGTTCTAAGCTCTTTTCTAAGCTCTGGGGGAGATACAGATTTCCTCTCTCGCCCCGCTCCAGTCTATTCTTCACTCCGCAGCCCAGCTCATCTTCCTGCAGAAATGATCTGGGCATGTCACTCCCCTTCTTAAACACCTCCAGTGGTTGCCTATCAACCTCCTCACCCTAGGCTTCAAGGCTCTACATCACCTTGCCCCTTCCTACCTCTCCTCCCTTCTCTCTTTCTACTGCTCACCCCACACGCTCCGCTCCTCTGCCGCCCACCTCCTCACCATCCCTCGGTCTCGTCTATCTTGCCGTTGACCCCTGGGCCATGTTGTCCCGCGGTCCTGGAATGCCCTCCCTCCTCACCTCAGACAATCTGATTCTCTTCCCCTCTTCAAATCCCTACTTATAACTCACCTCCTCCAAGAGGCCTTCCCAAGCTGAGCTCCCCCCTTTTTCCCTCTGCTCCCTCTACCCCCCCTTCACCTCTCCGCAGCTAAACCCTCTTCTCCCCCCTTTCCCTCTCCGATCAGACTGTAAGGCCGTCAAACGTCAGGGACTGTCTCTATCTGTTGCAGACTTGTTCATTCCAAGCGCTTAATACGCTGCACTGCACATAGTAAGCGCTCAATAAATACTATTGAATGAATGAATGAGTACAGATTTATCAGGTTTTCCCATGTGAGGCTCATGGTCTTAATCCCCATTTTACAGATGAGGTAAATGAGGCACAGAGAAGTTAAGTGACTTGCCCAAAGTCACACAGCTTACAAGTGGCAGAGTTGGGATTAGAACCCACGACCTCTGACTCCCAAGCCTGTGTTCTTTCCACTAAGCCACACTGCTTCCATTGGTTTACTCCATTCTGCTGTAGCATGTTTTCACTGTGTTCTTCAGCTAGAACACTGTCGGATAATTAGGGAATTGATGTGCGCTTGTTTGGCCGGGCTGCACCTCCATGTTGGGGACAAGGAATATTCACATGAACCCCCAACTGTTTTGGACCAGGTGGAGTTATTCTTAACATTCTTGCAAAATGCCATCCCTGTGATGTCGGAAAACTGGCTTTGTTAATTTTTTCACCTCAAGTGTGCCATGTTTCATTCATCTGCATTCAGTTATATCCTGTTTTGGAAGACTGGTTTTTCCATTGATTTAATTCACTTAGAATCCTATTCCTTTTTTGCCAAGATGATAGCAATCCAGCTGATGTAGCTTCCTAATATAGTGCCGAGCCCTGGGATAGATAGAATACAATCAGGTCAGACATAGTACCTATCCCACATGGGATTCACAGTCAAAGAAGGAGGGAGAGTGCAGGTATTTTACAGATGGGAAAAATGTGGGCAACTGAGGCACAGAGAAGTTAGGTGATTTATCCAAGGTCACACAGCAGACAAGTGGTGGAGCTAAGATTCAAACTCAGGTCCTGCTGACTCCTAGGCCCATGCTTTTTCCACTAGGCCACTGCTTCTCCACTAACTTCTCCATTAACTTATATCTACCTCAGCACTTACAATCAATCAATTCATGGTATTTATGAAGTGCCTATTGTGTGCAGAATAATATACTCAGCACTTGGGAGAGTACAATACAACAGCAGTGCTTGACACATAGTAAACACTTAACAAATACCATAATAGTAATAATAATTTAAAAAAGGCAATTTCCCCAGTTTGAGGAACAAACCCAGGGTCTCTCCTGGTACCAGTCTGGAACTCTTCCCCAACCCTCAAGTTCAGCTCCTCTTAATGCATTTTATATTTCTGGGTCAGGGTTCACAGGAAATACCACCCTGGGCCCTGCCCTTAGAAGTCATAGCCCAGAGCAGGCAATAGGCCTGCCTATGCAATGCCTAGAGGATAGAGCCCGGGCCTGGGAGTCAGAAGGACCTGAGTTCTAATCCTGCTTCTGTCAGTTGTCTGCTGTGTGACCTTGGGCAAGTCACTTAATTTCTCTGTGCCTCAGTTCCCTGATCTGTAAAATGGGGATTAAGACTGTGAGACCCATGTGGGACAGGGACTCTGTCCAATCTGATTAGCGTATATCTCCCCCAGCACTTAGAACAGCGTTTGACACATAGTAGGTGCTTAAAAAATACCATCATTATTATTATTATTATTAGCTTTCAGCTGGCACATCAGATCACTGTGAGAGATGAGTGGGGTGGCTATGGAAGACATGCAGAGACAGAAATTCATTCAATAGTATTTATTGAGCGCTTATTATGTGCAGAGCACTGTACTAAGCGCTTGGGATGAACAAGTCGGCAACAGATAGAGACAGTCCCTGCCGTTTGACGGGCTTACAGTCTAATCGGGGGAGACGGACAGACAAGAACAATGGCAATAAACAGCGTCAAGGGGAAGAACATCTCGTAAAAACAATGGCAATTAAATAGAATCAAGGCGATGTACAATTCATTAACAAAATAAATAGGGTAACGAAAATATATACCGTTGAGCGGATGAGTACAGTGCTGTGGGGATGGGAAGGGAGAGGTGGAGGAGCAGAGGGAAAAGGGGAAAATGAGGCTTTAGCTGCGGAGAGGTAAAGGGGGGATGGCAGAGGGAAAAGGGGAAAATGAGGCTTTAGCTGCGGAGAGGTAAAGGGGGGATGGCAGAGGGAGTAGAGGGGGAAGAGGAGCTCAGTCTGGGAACGCCTCTTGGAGGAGGTGATTTTTAAGTAGGGTTTTGAAGAGGGAAAGAGAATCAGTTTGGCGGAGGTGAGGAGGGAGGGCGTTCCAGGACCGCGGGAGGACGTGACCCAGGGGTCGACGGCGGGATAGGCGAGACCGAGGGACGGTGAGGAGGTGGGCGGCAGAGGAGCGGAGCGTGCGGGGTGGGCGGTAGAAAGAGAGAAGGGAGGAGAGGTAGGAAGGGGCAAGGTGATGGAGAGCCTTGAAGCCTAGAGTGAGGAGTTTTTGTTTGGAGCGGAGGTCTGCGCAGGAAGAGTGGAGGAGAAGCTGAGTGGGAAGTCCTGTTGATAGCAAGCCCACCCTTGTCCCACCACATTAATTAATTCATTCATTCAATTCATTCAATTGTATTTATTGAGCACTTACTCTGTGCAGAGCACGGTACTAAGAGCTTGGGAAAGTACAATATAACCATAAACGGACACATTCCTTGCCCACAACAAGTTTACTGTATAGAGGGGAGACAGATATTAATATATGGGAAGCAGTGTGGCTCAGTGGAAAGAGCCCGATCTTGGAAGTCAGAGGTCATGGGTTCGAATCCCTGCTCCACCACTTGTCAGCTGTGTGACTGTGGGCAAGTCACTTCACTTCTCTGTGCCTAAATTCCCTCATCTGTAAAATGGAGATTAACTGTGAGCCTCATGTGGGACAACTTGATTACCCTGTATCTACCTCAGCTCTTAGAACAGTGCTCTGCACATAGTAAGCGCTTAACAAATACCAGCATTATTTATTATTTATTATTATATATATTAATAAATTACAGATATAAAAATTACAGATATACCAGAAACACAATACCCTCCCTTCCATTCATAGCAGGATATGATCCTGTTTTACCAATTAATTGAAATTCAATTGGCCTTCTGTATTATTCAACCAAAAACCAATAACATGGCCAAGACCTGAGTTCTCTAAGAGAATAACGTGGGGGTGGCCGGGAGAGGTGTAAGACAACAGCTACTCTCTTGACAGTTCCTTGGTGTTGGTTCTCATAGGATTTTGACTCTCCCCTGTCCCCATTCTCCTCCTCCACCACCCACCCCTTCGGCCTGACCTGACCTGAGCTGATTTACTGCAATAAAAGCAGTCTCAGCCTTGGGGAGCAAGCTGGTGGCTGCAGCTGATTTTACTGTCTTTAACCCCGGGAGCTCAGAAAAGAAGGGAACGCCCATGGAGTAAGGGCTTCCCACGGGAGTGACTTTGAGGTTTATCTTCTGAGCCACAGGAACCCCCTTGGAACCTGTGCAAAACCCAGATAAACCCCAGGCCCAAAAGGCAGCCTATTTATTTTGCCACCCAGCCATCTCTGCAATTGCTTTGGGTCAGAAAGGGGAGTTGAAAGAATCGTGGTCACAATAATAGGAGTATTAATGGAATAGTAATCACGGGAAAGAAAAAAAAAGCACACAATTTACACCTCTCAGTCAATTTTCCAGAGGTCCAACGACTTGACTATTTTGTGCACTATTTTAGGTCAGAGTGACTCCTGTGTACCAGACCTGGTATGTTTTCCCCAAAGGGTTTTGTGGCAGAAAAGAGGGAGAGAGAGAGAGATTGTATGTGAAGCTGCTTCTCTTCATGAAGAATAAGCAAAATGATGAACTGTCTCATTAGTGGCTGAGTTGGGAAGGAGACAATTTATATCCTGTCAGGTGGCAAAGCCGGGAAATGTTTATTACTTACGATCAAAGGAATATAAATATGGTTCTAACTGCAAACTCCACCCTACATGGGTCTGTCTGTCCATGTACCAACATTAAGCACTGGAAGAAGTCACCACTTTAACAGTGAGGAATAATAATAATGATAGTAATAATAATTATGGTAGCATTTGTAAAATGCTTACTCTATGCCAAGTACTGTGCTCCAGGTTGTTTATGTTGGGCACAGCCCCTCTCCCTCAGGAGACTCATGGTCTATGTAGGAAGGAGAAGAAATGAAGAGCTATGGTTGCTGATTGAAGTAATGGTGATGGTGAGGTGATGGTGGAGGTTGCTGATGGCAGAAATGAGAGCTCTTCCTAACATTCCCAGTGTTCAGAACATTGTTTGACACGATAATAATAATGATAGTGGTGTTTGCCCAAGCACTGTTCTTTCAATTATATTTACTGAACGCTTAAGATAAATGTTAATCAGCTCAGACAGCCCCTGTCCCACACAGGGCTCACAATCTAAATAGGAGGGAGAACAGGTTTTGAATCCCCACTGTGCAGATGAGATAACTGAGGCACGGAGAAGGTGTGATCTGCCTAAGGTTATATAGCAGACACGTGGCAGAGCTGGGATTAGCCCCAAGTCCTCCTACTCCCGTGCTCTATCCACTAGGCCATGCTGCTTTGTTAAGCACTTACCAAATACCATAATAGGGATAACATTCCTCTTAGATAATGAATCAATTGTATTTGTTGAATGCTTACTGTGTACAGGGCACTACACTAAGCCCTTGGTTGAGTACAATACCACAGAGTTGGCAGACACATTCCCTGCCCACCACAAGGTCTAGTGGGGGACTGTAGAGACTCTACCATTTCTACTTCTCTGCTGCCTATCCCTTGTCATAGGGGCTCAACTTCTTCCTCTCCAGTCTTGGCTTTTTGCTGCTCTCAGAGTTAGCCATTACTGGCCTCCCTTAGGACTCTAGCTTCTCTGGGAGGTTTAGCAGAGACAATTCAGTTAAAGATACAAAATGGAGATGTGGTGGTTGTGCCTTGGATGCACACATGATGTGTCATTTCTGTTTCTGTGATAAAATGCATTGGGAAGAGGGACTGGCTCAAGGTTAAATTTGTGCTTCAGGCACAACATTCATTACCAACTTCTAGGTTCCCATGTGTGTCAACTTTAGAAAAAAAAATTACTCAAGGCTGAAGTGTCTCCTTGTTCTTCAACCAGAAGTCAATTCTTTTTGGATAAAGTTAAACTATTTTATTGGGTCGTCCTTCATGCATAACAGGGAATAGGAGATTTTTTTAGTACCTGAGGAACAGGTTTGTGGCCGCTTTTGTACGTCTCAAAAAGCAGGAAAATGGTTTCTTAAAATGAGATGTTTGCCTGCCTGCCTACAATAACAACAACCAAAATGAAACCACATTGTACTTCCACATGTGTTGCCAAATCATGTTTGTTCTCCCTCCAAAATGTTCCCAGAATTTGTCCCTTTCTCTTCTTCCAAGCAGTCACCATACTGGTTCCAGAGCTTAAAACAGCCCAGCTTCATTTCTTGCATCAGCCTCCTCGCTGATGTCCCTTCCTCCAATTTCTCCTGTCTCCAGACCATACTTCATTCAGCTGCATAGATCACATTTTCTAAAATGCCATACTGCACATATCGTCTCACTCCTCAGAAACTCCAATGGATGTCCAGTCCTACCTACATCAAGGAGAAACTCCTGGCCAATGGCTTTTTGTTAGCCCTCCCTCTCTCCCCTCTCTCTCCCTTTTCCTCTCTCTGTCTTCCATGTCTCTTTCCTTCCTCTCTCTCCTTTCTCTCCTCTTTCCTCTCTCTCCTCTTTCCTCTCTCTCCTCTCTTTCCTCTCTCCCCCTCCCTCTCCCCTCTCTCTACCTTCCCTCTCACCTCCCTCTCCTCTTTCCACTCTTCCTCTTTCTTTCTCTTCTCTGTCTCTCTCACTCCACTCTCCTCTCTCATTAATCCACTCTCTTCTCTCACCACATCCCAATCACTTTCTTCATTTATCTCAAGTTAACTTTCACACTGTGTCTCCTACTCATCTCTCCTGATACCAACCTCTTGCTCACATCCCTGACTCTGCTTGGGAACCCTCAGTCCATATCTGAAAGATCCCAGGTCTCCCATCTTCCAAGCCCTTCTGAAATCACGTCTACTCCAGGAAGCCTTCCCTGATTAATTTCTAATCTCCCCCCACTTTATAACCTCCAACTCCCACATCAGCATTCCACAACTACCCGTCAGTCAATCAATATTATTTGAGCACTGTTTCTGTGCAGAACCCTATACTAAGAACTTGGGAGAGTATTCATTCAATAGTATTTATTGAGCGCTTACTATGTGCAGAGCACTGTACTAAGCGCTTGGGATGAACAAGTCGGCAACAGATAGAGACAGTCCCTGCCGTTTGACGGGCTTACAGTCTAATCGGGGGAGATGGACAGACAAGAACAATGGCAATAAATAGAGTCAAGGGGAAGAACATCTCGTAAAAACAATGGCAACTAAATAGAATCAAGGCGATGTACAATTCATTAACAAAATAAATAGGGTAATGAAAATATATACAGTTGAGCGGACGAGTACAGTGCTGTGGGGATGGGAAGGGAGAGGTGGAGGAGCAGAGGGAAAAGGGGAAAAGAGGGTTTAGCTGCGGAGAGGTAAAGGGGGGGTGGCAGAGGGAGTAGAGGGAGAAGAGGAGCTCAGTCTGGGAAGGCCTCTTGGAGGAGGTGAGTTTTAAGTAGGGTTTTGAAGAGGGAAAGAGAATCAGTTTGGCGGAGGTGAGGAATGCTGTGGGGCTGGGTTGGCGTGTCAAAGTGCTTATAGGGAACAGACTCAAGTGCAAAAGTGACACTAAAAAGCAGCATGGCCCAGTGGAAAGAGCACAGATTTAGAAGTCAAAGGACCTGGGTTCTAATCCCAGCTGGTCTGCTACTTTTCTGAAGTGTCACCTTAGGCAATTCACTTTACTTCTCTGCCTCAGTTCCCTCCTGTGCAAAATGGGGATTCAATATCTGTTTTCTTTCCTACCAAGATTATGGCCCTCATGTGGCACCTGATTATTTTGTATCTACTCCAGTGCTTAGTATGGTGCTTGGCAGATAATAAGAGCTTAACCAAAACCACAATTATTAGAGGGGAAAGCAAACAGGGTGGGGGAAAAAGAAGTTATAAATTTGGAACAATTTGAGATGTGGTACCTGGGCTCCTGGAAAGAATCTATGTCAGCGATAGTGGGAGTGGGAAATGTTTGCCTCAGGATGTAGATATTAGCAACCACCAATAGCAGGAATGTAAGAAAGAAAACAACTCAAACTTTCTTTTGAGGTCACAGCAATTTTGGTCTAATCATCCTGCCCTTCTCTCATTGTATTAGGAATCGAATACAAAGAAAAAAATAACTAGTTCTATCCAGCTCCAAGGTCAAACCAACATGTAATAAGAATGTGCTTGTATTTTTACCCATTTTCAGAAAGAAAGATTTCTCTGAAAGGGGGAGAAAACACCTTTTCTCCCCCATGGTTGTAGAGTAGATATAGAGTTGTGATAGAATAAATGATCACACAATCAACAGGCAGCCACTGCAGCAAACATCACATACTAGGAAGTAGCCAACATGGTTATTTGTGCTAGCAAATAACCCAATCTTCTCCTTTGACATTGTGAAATCAATCAATTATTAGTATTTATTGAACACTTACAGTGTGCAGAGCATTATACCAAGCACTTGGGAGAGTACAATGCAACAGTGCTGGAAATTAATCAATCAATTGTATATTGAACACTTTCTGTGTATAGAGCAATCAGTCATTCATTGAACACTTACTGGGTGCGGAGCACTCTACTAAGCATTTGGGAGCATACAGTGAAACAAAGTTGGAAATCAGTCGTATTTATTGAGCATTTACTGGGTACAAAGTATTCATTCATTCATTCATTCAATAGTATTTATTGAGCGCTTACTATGTGCAGAGGACTGTACTAAGCGCTTGGAATGAACAAGTCGGCAACAGATAGAGACAGTCCCTGCCGTTTGACGGGCTTACAGTCTAATCGGGGGAGACGGACAGACAAGAACAATGGCAATAAATAGTAGTCAATCAGTCATATTAATGAGCACTTTCTGGGTGCAGAAAAATCAATCAATCATATTTATTGAGAGCTGACTGTGTGCCGAGTAATCAATCCTATTTATTGAGGGCTTACTGAGTATGGAGCACTCTACTAAGCACTCAGGAGAGCAAAATATGACCACTGATACAAGAGAGGAGCAAGATATGTGAGTTATCTCGACCATTGTGGTTTAGAAAATGCTTGATGGTGACAACTAGGACTCTGGGAGGAAGGATTCCAAGCTTTTTATTTCCATGCCCAAACTGATGTTTAGAAATGCCCATTGCCAGTGTCTGTGAGGTAAGCCCCTTAGAGAAAAATGCTGCAGTCTTTAATTGTCCTTTGTTTTCTCAGCCTCAGGTGGAGGAGAGGTGGAAGGAATCAGATTTTTGCAGATTTTAGAAGAGCAGTTGATACGCACACTTTTCTTTGAAAACCTTCTCTCTGTGTGAGTTAATGCTGAGAGAGAGAGAGAGAGTTGTGTGTGTGTGTGTGTGTATGTTTGTATGTGTGTGTGTGAGTCAGTGTATGCCTGCACCTACACACTCAGGTACTACCAGCACCTCTTGTGGCCACAAAATTAAACCTGACACCTGGCCAGGTTGCTCAATATGAACAGGAAAATCTGCATCCAGATGAGCCAGAAGAATGGAGGAAGGCCCCAGATAGCATGATATTCTGACTGAGTTTCTCGATTGTTTAATGGACGATGAACATCCTGCCAATAAAAACCCTAACCCTTGACTGAGTCTTCATATCTGCTTGGGGCATTACCCAGGTACAAAGGGGTAATATGCCAGTTTTATTTATGGGGAAGATGAGGCACTGAATGGTTAAGTCACTTATTCAAATTCTCCTGCCAAGTCAGTGTTTGGATCAGAAATAGGCAGGAAGAAAGTGCAGTATTCTGGTAGGCAGGAAGACAGGACAGTCTTCTCTTTTTCTGTGATTCGCTTCAGTTCCCTTCTCAATCGAGAAAAAGAGAGTGTAAAAGACAGAGGGGATGCCCCTATTGATTTTCTTGAAAGCAGCTGGGGCTCAGGATCACCCCTGGTAAGACTGCGGCAGGGTACATGTCTCCCCACTCTGTTATAGTGAACTCTCCCAAGCGTTTAGTTTAGTGCTGTACACACGGTAAATGCTCAAGTCAGAGGGTCATAGTTGTAATCCCAGCTCCCCCATGTGTCTGCTGTGTGACTTTAGGCAAGTCATTTTACTTCTCTGGGCCTCAGTTACCTCATCTGTAAAATGGATATTGAGACTGTGAGCCCCATGTGGGACAGGGGCTGTTTCCAACCCAATTTACTTGTATCCACCCCAGCACTTAGTACAGTGCTTGGCACATAGTAAGCACGTAACAAATACCACAATTATTATTATGATTATAAATGCCATTGATCGATTGTTGAATTCCCTCTAACTGTAAACTCACTGTGGGCAAGGAACATGTCTACCGATTCTGTTATAGTGTACTTTCCCAGGTATTTAGTATAGTGGTCTGTACACAGTAAGTGGTCAAAAAATACCATTGACTGATTGTTAAATTCCCTTTAGACCTTAAGCTCATTGTGACCAGGGAATGTGTCTACCAACTCTGTTATATGGTACTCATCTAAGCATTTGGCAGTCCTCTGCACACAGTAAGCACTCAATAAATGCAATCAATTGGTTGGTTATGCCAGCCAGCATTATTTGAAGAGCACATACAGGGTGTTTTCAGCCCTCCGCCCACACCCCTTATCATATGTTGGAATTAGCCAGAGGGAGAACTGGGTCCTTGAACTGTCCAAACCTATCAAAGACCTGAAGAAGAAGCCCACTGACCTGAACCTTGATGAGTTAACTGGGGCAGGGAAGAGACCAAGTGTATGGTTGGCTGATGACTCCTGAAATTACTCATTTGGGCTGTGCCATCTGCAGTTTCAAAGGGAGCTAATCATTCATTAGTATTCTGACAGACACTTTTGAAACATTTTAGTCACACCTCATTTTCCAAGATGACATCACCGATGGTGTGATCCTTTGTGCAGGTGTGGGTGGAAAAAGGAGTGCATGATGGGAACTTGGTTCCACATTAGGGGCAACAAAAGATGGACCCTTTCTGTGCTAGTGTGTTTTCCGCTTGCAGTGTGAGACATCTGCCTCTAAGTTTCTTGATCTTCTCCAAATCTCTGCTCAAGGAGAGCAACTTTTCTCCTGATTATTGCACCCCAGGTGGGTCTCTCTCTTGCTAACTCTTCAACGGCAAGGTCATGTTCACTAACTCTACTGTACTCTCCAAGTCTCTTAGTACAACTGTTCTGCACAGAATAAATGCTCAATAAATCCAGCAATGTGGCCTAGTGGATGAATCACTGGCCTAGGAGTCAGAAGAACCCAGTTTTTAATTCTGGCTCTGCCACTTGCTTGCTATGTGACCCTGGAAAAGTGACCTAATTTCTCCGGCCCTCAGTTACCTCATCTGTAAAATGGGGATTAAGACTGTGAGCCCCACAAGGGACAGGGTCTGTATCTAACTTGATTTTCTTGTATCTATCCCAGCGCTTAGTACAGTGCCTGGCACTTAGTAAGCACTTATTTAATGCCATTAACAAAAACCTACTTGATTGAAGAGTTCATCCATACTGTTGGGGAAATGGAAGGGACCAAAAGCTCTACTTGGATTCCAGCAGAATTATCCCAGACCAGAGTATAATAATTATTAGTCTAAAGTTTTCTGGGAATAAATGGTAATGGCAAAGGTAATAAGCCAGTATGCAAAGTACTGGACTAAGTGCTGGGAAAGGCATCCACATATGGGTTTGAGACACAATCCCTGGTTCCCAAGAGACGGGGATGAGCATAAATATGAGAGAAGCAGCAGAGCTTTAGGCTCCTCATGGTTCAGACAATCATGACGGTGGCCTTTCCAACGTTCTAAAAGTTGAGAAGCCGTCTTTTTGCTGGAGCCCCCGTGTCCTTTTCCCCCTAGACTGTAAGCTCGTTGTGGGCAGGGAACATATCTACCATCTCTGTTATTTTATTATATTGTACTCTCCCAAGCACTTAGTACAGTGCTCTGCACACAGTAAACACTCAATAAATTTGATTGATTGATGTGGTTGAGCCCCAGAGGTAAAAAGACTAGTGAAAACACTGCTGACGTTGTTTGAGATCTTTCTGGGCTGGAGCAGAGGCTGATGGGCATCCCTGTGGACAACATCTCTCCCATGTGACTGGGCCCTGGAAGTCAGGCCCTGGAAGTCAGTCAGGCCAATGTTGCTGCTGCTTTTTGAGTCCTTCCTGGGCTGAAACAGGTGCTCATGAGAGATTTGGTGACATTGGGGTGGAATAGGGTATCCTGCAAGGTGGGTCCTAGAGTTCGGATGTACAGGGCCACTGTTTGAATCCTTCCCAGAATGGAGCAGGGGCTGCTGGGAACCCGTTGGTGTTCTCTGTTTGTTCAAACTGTTGGTCTGTGAAGGAAACCTAATTATTGAATCCTATTTCTGAATGGAGGATTAGAGAGATAAGTGTTTGATCAATCAGTGGTATTTATTGAGCACTTAAGATGTGCAGAGCACCTTACTAAGTGCTTGGGAGAATTCAAAACAAAAGAGTTAGAAGACAAGTTTCCTGCCCACACCAGGCTGACATACCAGGGATGGGAGATAGACATTAATATGAATAAATAATTTGATATTTGATATTTAGTCACAGGTCCAAACTGTAGCCCGAGGCCTTGGTTGTGGAAAATCTCCTCTCTTTAACAAGTCATTGTCCCACTCGCTTCTTCACTCCCATTTCTCCCTCTGAGGGAAAATCTTATTTCTCCACTTGGAATTGAGGAAAGTTGTTGGAGGAAATGAATTCACGTTTGCAAAAGCAGAAGTGACTTCTTTAGCAGCCACTCTCCCACCTCCCATCTAATCATAATAATGATGTTGCTATTTATTAAGGGCATGCTACATGCCCGATGCTGGTGCAAATGCAAGATAATCAAATCAGACACAGTCCCTGTGCCACAAAAGGCTCATAATCTCAGGAATGGAGAACAAGTATTTTATCTCTGTTTTACTGATGAAGAAACAGAGGCACAGGGATGTTATATAGTATTTGAACATTCTCTTGATGCAATGCACTGTACGAGGTACTTGGGAAGTACTGAATGAAGAAGTGACATGTCTACTTCCCATGATGCGTTTATACTCTAATGGTGCTAAAGTAATTCGCTCAAGATGAAGTAACAGTAGTGTGGCTTACTGGAAAGAGCACGGGCTTAGGAGTCAGAGGTTGTGGGTTCTCATCCTGGTTCTGCCACGTGTCAGCTGTGTGACTTTGGGCAAGTCACTTCACTTCTCTGTGCCTCAGTTACCTCCTCTGTAAAGTGGGGATTAGGACTGTGAGCCCCATGTGGGATTAGCTGATTACCTTGTATCTACCCCAGTGCTTAAAACAGTGTAGGGCACATAGTAAGTGCTTAACAAATATCATTGTTATTATTATTATAACGGGTAAGTGATGGAGCGGGGATGAAAATCAGGTCTCCTGACTCCCGTCCCATACTCTTTACATCAGTCCAAGCTGCTTCCCCAATTTAACTGTTGTTTTTAAATGTTCCCTAAGCACCCACCTGGTGCTAGAAGTTGTAAGGAATCCTTGGGGGAGTATGTCCAATGAAATATTTGTTGCTCTGACAACTTTTCTTCGTGCCTGCCCATCTAGTCATAGTTTATGAATATCATAAACATTTGTTTATGATATAAACACAGTTTATACTGTGCAAGGTACTCTACTGAGAACTGGGTTAAATTTACAAAAGTCGATTAACTCACAGACCTTCAGGGACCTCATAATCTAGGTGGGAGAGGGCGAGTATGTTAAGCAATCCCTATGTTATTTTTGTTTGTTTTTACTGGCATTTGTTGAGTGCTTACTGTGTGCCAGGCACTGGAAGGCCCAGGAGGTGTAGGGAGGCCTGAGGGTGGGGAGAGGGGATCTCCCCAGGTGGGGGTGAAAGCCCTGTATCCCCCATTCTTTCTCCTACCTAGAACTTAGTACCATGCTCTACACGCAGTATGTGTTCAATAAATTCAGGGTAGCCTAGTGGAAAGAGACTGGATCTGGGAGTCGAGGACCTGGGTTTTAATACCATTTCTGCTATTCATCTGCTGTGTAACTTTGGGCCCATTCGTCTGCTGTGGAACCTTGGGCAAGTAATTTCACTTCTCTAGGCCCCAGTTACCTACCTCATTGTAAGACTTTGAGCTCCATGTGGGACATGGACTGCGTCCAAACTGATTAATTTGTATCTACCCCAGCAGTTAGTACAGTGCCGGGAACATAGTAAGTGCTTAACAAGTACCATCAACTGATTGATTCACTGATTAACTGAGTAGATACTAGGTAATCAGGTTGGACACAGTCCATGCCCCACATGGGACTCGCAGTTTTAATCCCCATTTTACCGATGAGTTAACTGAGGCACAGAGAAGTGAAGAGACTTACCTAAGGTCACACAGCAGACAAGTGGCAGAACTGGGATTAGAAAACAGGTACTTCTGACTTACGGACCTGTGTTCTATCCATTGGGATATGCTGCTTAATGATGTTATAATGTCATAAACCATCATTAGAACAAGTCTGAATTTAACAGTTGAATGATGGTATTTGTTAAACGCTTACTATGTGCCAGGCACTGTTCTAAGTGCTGAGGTAGATACAAGCTAAACTCATTGTGGGCAGGAATTGTGTCTGCCTACTGTGTTGTGTTGTACTCTCCCAAGTACTTAGTACAGTGCTCTGCACATAGTAAGCACTCAGTAAATACCACTGATAAGACATTCCTTGATGGGCACAATCTTCAGGCAGCTTACCATTCCATTCAAATGCTTTGTGGTGGAAAAATCCCTGCCATAACTTTCCCAGTGTTCTAAAAACAGGCCTCTTTCCTGTGGGCTAGGCAGTGAGAGGAAAGAGGTAGTACTGTCTCTTCCCCTCCCCCCCTTCCTACCTCCCTCTACTCACTTTTGCCTCCTTCTCCACCTCTTTCTCCTTCTATATCTCTCCCCTTCCTCTGACCCCTTCCCCTAGCTCTTTCTTTCTTTCTTTCTTTCTTTCTTTCTTTCTTTCTTTCTTTCTTTCTTTCTTTCTTTCTTTCTTTCTTTCTTTCTTTCTTTCTTTCTTTCTTTCTTTCTTTCTTTCTTTCATCATATTTAGTGAATGCTTACTGTGTGCACTGTACTAAATTCTTGGAAGAGTACAATACATTCCCTGCCCACAATGAGTTTATAGTCTAGAGGCTCTCCCTTCCTCCTACCTCCTTTTTTAAATGGTGTTTAAGCACTTACCAAATGCCAGGCATTGTACTAAGCACCAGAGGAGATACAAGCTAATCAGATTGGACACAGTCCATGTCCTGTGTGGGATTCACAGCTTTAATCTCCATTTTACTGATGAGATAACTGAGGCATGGAGAAATTAAGTGACTTGCCCAAGGTCACCTTGCAGACAGGTGGTGAATCTGGGATTAGAACCCAGGTCCTCTGACTCCTAGGCTTGTGCTCTTGCCACTAAAAAAGGCTGCTTCTCACTAGGCCAATTCTCCATCTACGCTCTTTCCCTTGTAGAGCTCATTTGCTACCATAATTTCAACTACCACCTCTATATGGATGATTCCCAAGTCTATATCTCCAGCCCTGATCTCTCTCCTTCTCTGCAGTCTAACATTTCCTCCTGTTTTGGGGCATCTCTTCTCAAACTTAGCACATCTAAAACAGAACTCTTTATCTTCCCATCCAAACCCTGTTCTCCCCCTGACTCTCCCATTACTGTAGACAGTACCACCATCATCCCTGTCTCACGAATGCACAACCTTGCCGTTATCCTTGACCCCTCTCTCACATTGAACCCACATATTCAATCTGTCACTAACCCCTGTCAACTCAACCTTCACTACATCACTGAATTCTGACCTTTCCTCTCCATCTAAACAGCTACCATGCTAATCTAAGCATTTTACTTTACCCCATCTTGATTACTGTATCAGCTTCCTTGCTGATTTCCATGCCTCCTGTCTCTCCCTCTTCCAGTCCATAGTTCACTCTGCTGCCTAAATCATATTTTTACAAAGTTGTTCAGTCCACGTTTCCCCTCTCCTCAAGAACCTCGTGTTGCCCATCCACTTCTGCATTAAACAGAAACTCTTTATTGCTGGTTTTAAAGCAGTCAATCTCCTTGCTCCCTCTTATCTTACCTTGTTGCTCTCTTACTACATACAACCCAGCCCACACACTTTGCTCCTCTATTGCCAACATACTTACTGTACCTCGATCTCTTCTACCTCACTTGCCCATGTCCTACCACTGGCCTCTCTCCTCTGCAGTCTCCCTCCTTCATATCCGACAATGACTCTCTCCTCCTTCAAAGCCTTATCCAAAGCACATCTTCTCCAAGAGGTCTTCATTGACTAAGTCCTCTTTTCTTTTTCTTCCACTCCCTTCCATGTTACTCTTGAACATGGATTCCTTTGTTCACCCCTCCCTCATCCCCATAGCATTTATGTACATATCCATAATTTATATTAACCTCTATCTCCCTCTCTAGACTCTAAACTTGTTGTGGGCAGGGAATGTGTCTATCAACTCTATTATATTGTACTCTTCCCAAGCTCTTAGTACAGAGCTCTGCACACAGTAAGTGCTCAATAACTATGATTGATTGATAGCCCTACTGCTTCCCCTTGCGGAAAAAGCACAGGCCTGAGAGTCAGAGCACCTAGATTCTAATCCCGGGTTTTCCATGTGTATGCTGTGTGACATTGGGTAAGCCATTTAACTTCTCTGTACTTCAGTTTCCCCATCTGTAAAATGGGGATTAAATCCTACTCCCTCCTACTTAGACTTTGAACCTCATGTTGGGCAGTGACTGTGTCCAACCTGATTAAATTGTATCTAGCTGTGCTCTGTTAAAGTGCTTAATAAGTACAATAATAATAATAACTATTATATAATTATTCCTCAATTGTCCATTCCTTCAATCCCTTTTCCACATTCCTCCTTTCAGTTTCCCCCTACACTGCTGGTTGGCTTTCCTAAAGTGTTAGATTATATGTTTGAAGATTGCTGCTTCATCATTGCCCTAAAAGTCAGACATTTCAGTAGTTGGCATCATTTAATTTGCTGGTGCTCCCTGAGGCCCAATGGCATAAAGTGCAATTAGTGAGAAATCTAATAAATCTGTAAACACATTAGGAATGCAGGAAATAGGCTTTCAGAAGCCACCTCCACCCTATCGCATCACGACCTGGCTTAGGTGGCCCAGAGCGTTTCTCTGGGGAGACTTACACGGAGAGCTGGAAGCAGAGAGGGAAGGAGGATAGAAACCAAAAATCAGATCTGCAACTCTTGACGAGTTGGAACCCTGGCCTACTGGGGTCTTTAGAAGGGCTCCTCACTGTCGACCAAGCAGTGCACCCTCATTTCCCTGCTTTCCTCTCCTTCTGGCCCCTGGTCCATTTCCAGGGAGGAATGATAGAATGTGGGGACTCTGGTTCTTCCTTGGAAAAGGGGAAGGGGATGAACTGTGGCTCGATGGAAATCTGATTTCCGCCACTCTGCCACAATTGCTGATTGCCCAAAATGTAAACATCAGATGGCAAGATGGGGCCACAAACTATGCAGTTTTGGTATCAATCAATCACTTGTCTGTTTATTCTCTTGTATTGTACTCTCCCAAACATTTAGAAATGTGCTCTTCACATAGCAAGTGCTCAGTAAATACCATTGATTGATTGATTGTATTGGATGCCTACTATGGGCAGGGCATTGTATGAAGTGTTTGGAAGAGTGCAATACAACAGAGAGGGTAGATGTGTATCAATCAGTCAATTTAGTGAGTGCTTTGTTAATGCAGAGCTCCGTACTAAGTGTGTGGGAGAATACAGTATAAGCTTTGGTAAACATGTTCCTGTCCCTTAAGCAGCTTACAGTCTGGACTGGGAGACAGATATTAAAATTAATTACAAATATGTACTTAAGTGCTGTGGGGCTGAGGGTTGAGTGAATATCAAGAGCTTAAAAAACCTAAATCCAATGGCCAGGGCAACCCAGAAGGGAGAGGAAGTAGGGGAAATGAGGGCTTAGTTGGAGAAGTTGGAGAAGATGAGATTTTAATAAGGTACTGAGTTGGTCCCTTGGAATCAAAGCAATGCTCATTCACTACTCCTCGCCTGGCTGGGATAAATGAGGAGAATAGGTGACAGGAGATACCCAAGAAACTATGATCCAGTCAGCGTTGAAGAGGGTGGGCAGAACTCCCATCTCTAGACATTAAGTTCCTTGAGGGCAGGGAACTCTGTTATACTGTACTTTCCCAAGCACTTTGTACAGTGGTCTGCACACAGTGAGCTCTCAGTAAATATGATTGATTGATTGATGGAGCAAAACAGTGGATCATTGGGAGATATTAGCAGGAGATAGGAAAGCAGGATAATTATAAGTATTACTAATTACAGTATTGGTTAATTTCATACTGAGCATCAAGCTCTGGGGTAGATACAAGTTAACCAGGTTGGACACAGTCCCTGTCCCACATGGGTTTCACAGTCTAAGTAGGAGGGAAGATGGGTTTTGAATCTTCATTTTACATAATTGAGGAAACTGAGGCACAGAGAAGTTAAAGGACTTGCCCAAAGTCACACAGCAGACAGATGGTGGAGTCAGAATTAGAACCTAGGTCTTTCATTCATTCATTAATTCAATTCATTCAGTCGTATTTATTGAGCACTTACTGTGTGCAGAGCATTGTACTAAGTGCTTAGAAAGTACAATTCAACAATAAAGAGAGACACTCCCTGTCCACAGCAGCTTTACAGTCTAGAAGCAGGAAGACAGACGTCAAAACAAGTAAACAGGCATCAATATAAAGAGACAGAATTATAGATATATACACATCAAAATACGTAAGCAGGCATCAATATAAATAAATAGAATTATAGATGTGTTTATATATTCACAAGTGCTGTGGGGTGGGGATAGAGGGGTAGAGGAAAGAGAGTGCTTTGGGGTGACTTGGAGGGGAGGGTTAGCTGAGGAAATGGGGGGATTAGTCTGGAAGGCCTCTTGGAGGAGGTGAGCCTCCAGTAGGGCTTCAAAGGGGAGAAAGTACGATTGTTGGGCAGATCTGAGGAGGGAGAGCATTTCAGGCCAGAGGCAGGACAAGGGCCAGGGGTCAATGACCGAACAGGGGAGAACAAGGGCCAGTAAGAAGGTTAGCATCAGAGGAGCGGAGTGGGCGGGTTGGGATGTAGAAGGAGAGAAGGGAGGTGAGGTAAGAGGGGGAAAGGCGATGGAGATCTTTGAAGCCAACAGTGAAGAGTTTTTGTTTGATACGGATGTTGATAGGGAACCGCTGGAGATTTTTGAGGAGCAGGGTGTCACGTCCAAAACGTTTCTGTAGAAAGATAAACTCCAAAGCCCGTGATCTTTCCACTAAGCCACACTGCTTCTCAGCAAGATGTCATAGCAATTAAGACGGAGTTGACTGTCTTAAAGCAGGGACTTCAGAAAGATGATGATACGAAGGTGCAGAAATGATTCAGAAGTGGCACCAGGCACTGTATGGCTAGCAGAAGCATCAGAAGGGCCACAGTGTATTGACTGGCCTTGTCAGCCACACACCCAAGCATCAGTACAAAACCTCACGGTTAGTAGTATCCTCTTTGAACCCGAAGGTCTACGTGTATGTGTGGGCCTTAGAATATTTGCCAAAGGCACAGGGCAAATACAGGAACAGAGTCAAAGTTTACAACTTGCAGGAACAGAGTCCAAGTTGACACCTTTCAGGGGCTCCGCAATATCAATTAACACCAGTAGGTGGAGCCCTCTCATTAATTCAAGGGTTTAGTAGCCCTGGTCTTGGGGTTCCCCAAAGACGGGGAAGTGTCAGGTGAAAAGTTTCCCGTCTAGTTTTACAGATGCTTTCTAGCACCTTCCTGACTTCCGAAAGACCGGAAGGACACTAGATCGTAGTCTGTCGGAGTTGGGCTCGTGAGTGGCCCTTTAGTAACAGTGGTGTTTGTTAAGCACTTACTATGCGTCAAGCACTCTACTAAGCTCTGGTGTAGGTTCAAAGTCATCAGTTCCCATGTGAGGCTCACAGTATAACTAAGAGGGAGAACAGGTATTGGCTCCCCATTTTGCAGATGAGGGAACAGGGCCCAGAGAAGTTAAATGACTTGCCCAAGGTCACACAGCGGGTTTGTGGTGGGGTGGGAATTAGAATCCAGATCCTCTGACTCCCAGGCCCACGCTTTTTCCACGAGGGCAGGCTGATTCTCTCATTTCTAGTCTGTGCCCCTACCGTGGGGCAAGCCATGTGCCTCACTCCTCCTAAACCTCATTTAGACTCAGTCCTAATAATAATAACAATAATAATGTGGTATTTGTTATTCAAGCAATTAATGGTACTAACTGAACACTTATTGCCTACAGAGTACTGTACTGTTTGGGAGAGTACAACAGAGCTGGTAGCCACATTCCCAGCCCACAAGGAGCAGCGTGCCTAGTGGATAGAGCACAGCTGTGGGAGTCAGAAGACCTTGGGTTCTAATCCTGGCTCACCCACCTGTCTACTCTGTGGCCTTGGGCAAGTCACTTAACTTTTCTGTTCTTCAGTTACCTAATCTGTAAAATGAGGATTAAGCCTGTGAGCTCCATGTGGGGCAGGGCCTGTGTCCAACACGATTAGCTTGTATCCATCCCAATGTTTAGCAAAGTGCCTGGAACATAGTTAACGTTTAACAAATACCTTAAAAAAAGGAGTGCACAATCTAGAGGGGGAGAGAGACATTAATGTAAATAAATTAGAGAAAAGGACTTACACATTAAGGCTAACGCTTACTTATAGTCACGGTCAATGGTCAATGCTGCTCCGCTTTATGGTAGTTCAGTGGAAGCTCAGTGATCCTTCCTAAAACATGAGGAGACCCTAATGGGTGGGTGACTGAAAATGATGCCAGGGACAGGGATTTTTTCTCCCTCACTCCAACCACCTCACTTCCCTTTCTCCTGAACGTAAACCTGCAAGTTCTGAGGTGGAGCTCCGTGCCATGAAATCCCCTGCAGGTGCTAGGGAATTGAGTCGGACACTACATGCAGTGAACTGGAACTCCATCGAATGGTTAACTCATGAATGGATAATGGGGATTTCATTATATGGTCTGGGGAGCAGCTGCTACAACTGATTCAGGGCTGTTATGGGTCCAATGCACTCCCTCCCTTTGCTCCCGGTCCCCTTTATCCTGTGTCTTTGTTCCAAAGAATATCAAGTGCAATATGCTTTATCTGACAGCAGTGAAGCAATTTAATAACATATTGAGACACAAGGCTCCGGGAGAAATCATGAAACTTAGGTGAGTATGTACATATGATTTTCTGAACATCTTTCAGTTAGTCAATAGTATTTGAGTGCTTACTGTGCGCAGAGAACGTTACTATGCACTTGGAGAGAACAATAGAAAAGAGTCGGTAGACACATTCCTTGCCCACAATGAGCTTACAGTCTTGACGGGGAGGCAGATATTAATAAAAATAAATTATGGATACGTACTAAAGTGCTGTGGGAGGGGTGTATGTGTGTGTTTTTGAGAAGCAGCATGGCCTAGTGGAAGATGAATGGGCCTGGGGGTCAGAGGACTTGCGTTCTAATCCCTGCTCCACCACAGACCTGCTGTGTGACCTTGGGCAAGTCACTTAACTTCTCTGGGCCTCAGTTACTACCTCTGCAAAATGGAGACTCAATAGCGGTTCTTCCTCATACTGGGACTGGGAGCCCCACGTGGGACCTGATTATCTTGCATCTACTTCACTGCTTAGTGCAGTGCATGACATATAGTAAGTGCTTAACATATACTTTAATTCTTCTTATTAAAGGGAGCAAATCTGACTGCAAGGTTGACACACAGGGGAGTAGGAGAAGAGGAAATGAGGGCTTAGTCAGGGGAGACCTCTTGGAGATGTGTCTTCAGTAAGACTTTGAAGGAGGGAGAGTAACCTTTGCTATGTGTTTGTACGTGTGTGTGTGTGTGTGTGTGTGTGTATGTTTGAGTGTGGTAGACAAGGGCGAGGTTGGGGTAACTTGTAAGCAGACATCGGGGTGTTAAGTCTGGGTGGGGCTTAGCCATCCCAAAAGCCATTATCTAATATTAAGTCTGAACCCTGGAATTCAGGTTTCCTCCATCCACCCCTCTTCCATAAAGCTCAGAGCTGATGGTTCCATTCTAATGTGTCTCCCTTCTTCGAGTTAATAATAATCATGGCGTTTGTTAAGTACTTACTACGTACAAAGCACTGTTCTAAGCGCTGGGGTAGATACAAGGTCATCAGGATGTCCCACGGAGGGCTCACGGGCTTCATCCCCATTTTACACATGAGGGAACTGAGGCCCAGAGAAGTTAAGTGACTTGCCCAAAGTCACATAGCTGACAAGTGGCAAAAATGGGATTAGAACCCATGACCTCTGACTCCCAAGCCTGGGTTCTTTCCACTAAGCCACACTACTTTTCCAGGAAGGATGCTCAGTGCACAGTTGTGTCTTCCAGGATGGTACTAACTGGCAAGGAAGGAGAAGCAGCTGGGGAGGTAGGGTTTGGGTTGTGTGTGTATTGGGCTGGGGGAGAGGAGTCTCAGGAGGCCGGGGCAGATTAGTTACCTTATCCTCATTCAGCTGAGCAATGGGTTCCAGTGAGGGCTCCGCTTCTCCTACTGAGGGCTTATGTAACATGTTCACAGGACTTCATTTTCCAGTAGATTGAAAGCAAAGCCACTGTTGATTTTCTCCAAAAAGATCTATTTGGAAGTGCAATTGCCTGGAATTACATGGTGGCAGCGAGAGGCCAGGGCTTGCTGTAAATAACTTTCCTCTCAGCCACACACACTGAGCACCGCCGGCAGTCACCGCTACACTTTAGATGATTTTGTTTGATTTTGTGTGTGTGTGTGTGTATGTGTGTGTGTATGTGTGCACATGTGAGCATGCACACTTGTGTTTTGGCAATGGCTTTCATTTGCAACTTTTATTCATTTTCTTGTCACCCCCTCTCTGGTTTGTATTTGACTCAGGCATCTGAGCCAGAAGAACTAGGAAAGGTATGAGTGAGTCATTTGTAGGCTGTCAAGCAAAAGTACTTACTGAGAATGTTGCATATTATAAATTATTGCTTTATATTGTCTGTCTCTCCTTCTTGCTGTGGACAGGCAGTGTGTCTGCTAATTCTGTTGCACTGTACTCTCTCAAGCTCTCAATGGAGTGCTCAGCACATAGTTAGTGTTCAATAAATACCACTGATCGATTGATTGATACAGAGCCCTGACTATAGTCTCTGAGGGGAGTGACACACTTCCTTCCTTTGAGGAGCTTACAGTCTAATAAAGAAGTGGGCACAAACACACTTTGCCTATTAAAGTGGCTGAATTATATATATGTATATAGATGTATTTATCCCTCTTGACTGTAAGCTCATTATCAGCAAGGAACATGTCTGATAATTCTGTTGTATTGTACTCTTCCAAGTGCTTAGTACAGTGCTCTGCACATAGTAAGTGCTTAATAAATACCATTAATTGATCAGTTGATTTATATATCTGCACTTAGAGATTGAAGGTGTCACTGCTGATGTAACAAAATACAGTCTCTTCTTTACAGTCCACAAGTAAACAGTAGGACAAGTTTGCTAGATAACCAATTACAGGGAATAGTGAATTGCCAAATGGGGGATTTCAACACCAATGATGCTGTCATAAACGTGTGTATACCTCCTATTGTTCCACCCTCTAATATCAAATTGGACAAAATGCAGTAGAAGCACCTTGGCCTAGTGGAAAGACCACTGATCTGGAAGTCAGAGATCCTGGGTTCTAATCCCAGATCCACTACTTGCCTGTTCTGTGACCCTGGACAAGTCACTTTACATCTCTGTCCCTCAGTTACCTTATCAAAAAATTGGAGATTAAGACTGTGAGCCCCATGTTGAGAATAGACTGTGTCTATTCTCCCTGATTATCTTGTCTGATTATCTTTATCTACCCTAGTGCCGAGTACAGTGCCTGGTATATAGTAAGTGCTTAACAAATGCCATTTTTTTCCCAAAATTTCAGAATACAGTTTTTGGGAAACAAAGAACAGAAATGTTTGGCATTTGTTAGGTGGTTAATACATGTCAAGCCCTGTACTGAGTGCTGGAGTGAATAGTAGTAATCATAGTATTTATTAATTGCTTACTGTGTACAGTTTAGTACAGTTTAGAGTACTGTACTAAACGTGGGGAGAGAACACACAGTGAGGGATTAGATATGGTCCCTGTCACTCAGGAGGCTCATAATTGAAGAATATAAGTGGAGAGAAGGGGCTGGAAACACAAATAAGGAAGGATGAAATAATCTCTCTCTCACACACACACACACAAATACACAATAAAAAATTAATCAGAAGGGTGCTATGGCTAGAGGAGTAGAATTTCAGGCTTCTCAGGGCTCAGAGTTCAGAACATACCCATAGCCACAGTGACCATTAAAGCAGCCGCTAGTCTTCCCAAGGCTTTGTGCTGCACATGCTGTTCTCTTTCCTGTTGGGGTGGTGGAAGCCAGGATGGGATGGAATCTCCTTGATGGTGTGGAGGAGAGCTGATGCCGAGAAAGGCAGTGTGGCTCCCTGCTCCTTGGAGAGATGCTGACATGCTGAGAGCATGAGATAGCGGCTGTTATCTCTGGCCCCACAGGCATAGAGCAAGCTGGGAACAGGGGTCCTCAGTGGCAGAATGGAAGGTAACAGTTGCCACAGATGCTTTGCTCGGCCATGGTGAATGGAGATGTAAAATGAATGGGTTTATTTATCCATAATCTCTCATCTGGTACCCAAGTAGAAAACACGGTTATGCACCTGACAGAGGTAACAGAAGAGATTCTAAAGATTAGGATGTAATTTATAAGGAAATTCACAAGTGCTGAGGAGTTCTCTGGCACTGATAGTAGCTGAGGGAAATGATTTGGGTGAGGATGTCTCTAGGGGGCATGCAGTCATTGCCATAATAATAATAATAAGGATATGATGATAAAAATAATGATAATAAGCAATTACTACATGCCAGAAGTTGGAGTAGATATCTGATAATTACATCAGAGTCGTTTCTTGTTCTTTATGGTACTCAAAGTCTCAGAGAGAAGGTGACTAGGTAGTTGATCCCCATTTTACAGAGGAAGAAACTGAGGGACTGAGAGGTTAAGTGATTTGCCTAAGATTACACAGAAGGCAAGTATCAGAGTCAGGATTAGAACACAGGGCCTCTTAACTGTAAGCTTGTTGTAGGCAGGGAATGTGTCTGTTATACTGTAATATTATTACTCTTTCAAGTGCTTAATACAGTGCTCTGCGGACAGTAAATGTTCAATAAATATGATTGACTGACTGGCTCCTATTGATGGATTGGGCTGTGGTTGGTGGATATTACACTATTCTTCTGTGCCACTACCATGGGAACTTAAGGATAGGGTTCTTTTAAACAAGGAAAGAAGAATTGTGGCCTAGTGGGTAGAGCACAGGCCTGGTAGTCAGAAGGACATGGGTTCTGATTCCATCTCTGCTACTTTTCTGCTATGTTTCCCTGGGCAAGTCATTTGACTTCTCTGTGCCTCAGTTACCTCATATGTAACATGGGGGTTAAGACTGTGAGCCCCATGTGGGGCAGGGACTGTGTCCAACCTTGTATGGATGCCAGCATTTAGTACAGTGCCTGGCACTTAATAAGTACTTAGCAAATACCAGCGACAGGAAGGCGGTGTGCAAAAATGCCTAATGCCAGTTTACGGGACCCTGATTGTCTTGCTTTGAGCCTGAGATGCTAGAGAAAGACCAATGGAAAGAGTCCGATTTTGAGACCTAGAAAGGTACAGCCATGAGATGGGGGTTTCAACCAAGCCAGTTACCAGTCATGCAATGCTGCTAGGCCTGGGAGTGACTGCTATCTGAGGTCCCAGCAGAGAGGAGGAGCTTGGACACATATATAGTCATTCATTCATTCATTCATTCAATCATATTTATTGAGTGCTTCCTGTGTGCAGAGCACTCTACTAAGTGCTTACCCAGAAGCCCATCAAGGAAAATAAGGGTTGGTCTTTCATGTTGCCTTAATGATTATCCCAGATTATCATGAGCATCATCATGATAATTATCATTATTCACTCAGTGCCCAGGTGAGAGTGAAACACTATACTAATCACTTGGAAGAGTACAGTGGAAGCAAGGCTTACTAATACTGCCTTCACCATCTTTGAGGGTGGACAGACAAAAAATACATACTGATGGTGGAAAAACAATAATAACAGTGCTATTTAAGTTCACACTGTGCTAGAAACAGAATAATGAGATCACACACAGCCCTTGTCCCATATGGGTTCTCACAGTCGGGTAGGAGAATAAGTATTTAGTCCCCATTTTATAGATAAGGAAACAGAGACCAAAGAAGTCAAGTGACTTGCCCAAAGTTGCCCAACAGGGAAGAAGCAGAGATGGGATTTGAACCCAGGTCTCCTGACTCCCAAGCCTGTGCTTTTTCCATTAGTCTACCTGTTTCTCCAGCAGCTGAGAAAGAAGAAGGACAAGAACCTATCGGGAAATTGCACAGATATGACAAGGAGTAGAACATATTCAAACGTTTTGCTTTTTCAGACTGAGCCATGTTGTTGAGGAAAGGGAATTCATCCTTATTGCAGAAGAAGGGTATCCGATGATTTTGATTTCCCTTTTGTAAAAATGATGAAAACCTGCGAGATCCCACCAGGATGGAATAGAGCTCCAGTATTTGGAACCGTAGTGTTTCAGGCTCATGTTGGGCTAGGAATGAGAGCAGAGAGAGTTTCATGAGAGAACGTCCAGTCCTCTGCTATGCACTATCGGTAACAACACTTGTTGCAGTGTTAGCTGCAGGTGTTTATTTTAATGTGTTTCTTGCTCCTCTTTGGAATCCTTGTGAACAGTGCTAAATTCATTTTTTATGGCATTTGTTAAGCACTTACTGTGTGCTAAGAACTGTACTAAGCACTGGGGTAGATGCAAGCTAATCGGGTTGGTCACAGTCACTGTCCACGGCCTTAATCCCCATTTTTCAGATGAGGGAACTGAGGCTCAGAGAGGATAAGAGATTTGCCCAAGGTCGTATAGCAGACAGGTTCCAGGATTAGAACCCTCTAGTCCATGTTGCTTCTCAGTGTGGCACTTCTTGCCATTGTCCCATCCTCTAATCTTTCAAAAGATCTAAAAGTCTCCTTTCCCCCCACTACTGACCGATGCCCCTGCTAGGTAGGTTCACCTGGCTATTCCCATTTAGCAAGGAGGGCATTAAGGAATTAAGTTTTAGTCGGTTTTTTTTTCTGTCCACAGACCACTTTACAAGTTGGCTGCTGAGAGGGGATTAGAGCCCCAACACACCTTCGCTCCCTCTCTCTCTCTCTATTTCTATCACCCCCTGTTTCTCTTGGCCTCCCGGCCTCTGTTTTTTAGTCTTTATAAGGTGCATTGTTCTCCAATCTTGTTTAAATGAATCTGCAAGTAAAATTGCCTGACCCAACATCAAATTTTTCCCGAAAGCCCAAACACACTGTGCTTTCCTGTGCTGCCTTCCAAGCCGGTAACTTTGTAACCCTGACAGGAAGACTGGCTCTATTTCTGGCAGTTGTCTTCTATAAACAATTTTCCTGCAAAGAACTGCGTGGTCTTTTTTTCATGTGACACGTTTTCTCTGGAGAATGAGGCATGGTGTGACAACTGGGCCGATTTTTCCTTCAGAGAAAATAAAATAGTCATGTTGTTTTAAAGGTCTGTCACTAAATAGTTTGGGTGTTTTCTCCACAATATTTCTCTGTCCAGACGTCCACCGTGCTAGTCCAGGGGCTTGTCATACCCGGGCTAGACTACAGAATTGCTTTTTTTACTAGTGTCTCAGCTTCTGGGCTCTCGGGTGCATACTCCATTCTGCTGCCTAGATTTTTTTTTCTAAAGCATCGTTTTGCACCCATCTCCCCACTCTTCCAAAGACTTCAATGGCTATCCATTCCTCTTGGTATCAATCAATAATATTTACTGGGTGCCTTTTCTGTGTAGAGCACTTTACTAAGCTGAAATTTCTGATCATTGGCTTTAAGGCTTTTTACAAGCTCTCTCCCTCTTACTCTTTTACTTTCTTCTCCACCCCCCGCCCCTCCCCCCCAACACACCCTAGCTTCCACTGTTTGTTCCTTCCAGGCAAACCTATTATTGACGTTCTCAACTTTCCTATCTCTGACCTCTTGCCCACACCTTTCCTCCTGCATAGAACTCCCTCCACCTTCAAATCTGCAAGCTCACAACTCTCTCTAACTCCATAGTCTTTCTGAAATCCTGCCTCTTCCTGGAGGCCTCTCCCGATTTAATTTTTCTTCTTCTAAAATCATATCCTTCCGATAACCACCTCAACAATTTTGTACCACCCGAGCACTTGGGCAACCCGAAGCCACCCGTAGCATTTCTGTGTAATCACCGTATATACCCTACTGTTTAAGCACTTGCTCATATGTGTATCCCTTTATCTGGTCTCTTCTTCTTCCTAACTGTAAATTATTTATGCCTGTCCCCCATTAGATTATCAGCTTCTTGAGGGTAGGGATCATGCTCTAATGTATTCTTCCAAGGATTTAGTACTGTGCCAAGGATTTAAAAACTATTGAGTGTTTGTTCCACTCTGACATCCCTCACTATTGACCAAGTAACTCAGCCCACTCCCTAGCTTTGCCCATCCCCTTTCCCCTCCCCTACCTGGCTTTGAAGTTTCTTGATCTTCTCCCACACTGCTGTGTCTTTAGAAATTTTTGTGTGTCTCCCTGTGCACCTTTGATTTTGCCATCCACACCCCTCCCCCATGTGATCTTACCATGTTCACCCTCCCCCTCGCTGTCCCCCCCCAACTCTGTGAGGACCCCAGGAGAGGGTACAGCACCACTGTCTTACTTCAGCTGAAGTAAAAATCAGTTATGCTGTTGTGGAACCCTATAAGGAACTATATTTGGAAACCCAAATCTGCAAGTGACTGCACCTAAATAAAAGCTGAGAGAGAAAGTTAACACAATAAAGGTAAGTATTGGTTTCACTGGACCCAGCTGGAGGAAGTGTGAAAAGCAAATGAAAATTCACACAAGAAGTGAAAAATTAAATTAGAAGTTTAAAAGTCCTTTCAATTCTAATAAAAGCTATATTTGAGATGCAGGAAATGCTTTTTAGGGCACCTTTGACCTTTCTATCTGACACTGCTCTTTTAAGATACCTTTAGAAATCAGACTGAATATGTTATGTTCTTTATTTGTTTTGTGGTTGCATAGGAATATTTTTTCTCGATTTTGTTTTGTCTGTGTTTCTACCTCTTCCCCCCCCCCCCCCCCATCATCCAAATACGCCATTTATTTGGCGACAGTTCAGTGGCTGAGATTTTCATGTGTACCCAGTTACTAATCCTCTGCCAAACAGGATTCCCTGCTTAATCTCTAATCCCCAAGTACTTTGGCTATTAATCTGGAGATGTTTCCCCTCCAAACAGGGATTAATATGAGAATGGTTACCCATGGTTACTGCTCTTGTGGGCTCTGAGGGGATTCCTAGATTCCACTGGAACCATAAACTGGAACGTGGTCAGCCTTGGGAAGAAATATGCTCAGAGTGCTCACACGTTTTAAAGTTTCAGGAAAGTGTCTGTTTGCTTCCTGCACCAGTTCAACCCTTCTAGATTTCTCCAAACTGGATTATTCCTATTATGAGGCTTTGTTACCCCCACCCACTCTGAAGTCCTGAAGGAAGGGAATTTGAGGATCTGCTGTGTGACCTTGGAAAAGTCACTTTACTTCTCTGTGCCTCAGTTACTTCATCTGTGAAATGGGGATTAAGACTGTGACCCATGTGGGACAGGGACTATGTCCAACCTGATTAGCTTGTATCTACCCCAGTGCTTAGTACAGTGCCTGGCACTTAGTAATTACTTAACAAATACCACCGAAAAAAGTGCCTTCTATATGGCTGTTGCTTCCAGAATGGAGATGGACTCTAGGAGTAGTAGCATTAATCAAATGCCCTGTGGTGAAGTGCAGTGTACTAGGCACTAGGGAATCAATTAATTAATCCATGATATTTATTGAACATTCACTGTGTGCAGAGAACTGTACTAAGCGCTTGGGAGAGTGTACCAGAATTAGTAGGCATTTTCCCTGCCCACAGTACACAAAGTGACATGTTCCTTGCCCACAAGGACCTTCTGTACTAGCTCTTATTGCTTCTCGGATTGAAGGAAACTGGAGAGAACTGGAAGAGACAAGGTGGTAGAAGGAAAAATCCTTCAAGTGGGAAATCAGCTCTTCCAACTCTGTGACCTTGGGCAGATCACTTAACGTCCTGTCCCTCTTATGCCTGCTTGCAGTGTAATTAATTGGTAATGGTGGCTCTTTGCCTCAGCTGGAGACAGGGAGGGCCCTTGAGGTCAGTTAGATGAAGTGTTAGAGTGCTCTGCGCACCGTAGGTGCTCAATAAATGCTATTGATTGATGTTTGACCCACAAATTTAAAGGCTCTCTCTCACCGCAGTCCATCGAATTGTCCTCATCTTGTCCCTGTGGCCCAGGTAGTGCACGAGGGCTCCACTTGTATAAACAGCAGGTAGGCATGGAATCCAAACACCAGACGTTGTGAACAGCTCTTCATTTCTTTTCCTCAGAAGCCTCTGTGAGGAGATTTTCATGGAGTTTGTCACATAAGACAAAGCGAGGGGTGAATGGAACTCATTTGTGTCACCTTGTCACTGCGGGAAGAAACCGGAGCAAGCTGAAGAGCCCTGGCAGGAAGGGTGAATGTTGGGGTTCTTCAAGTCTCTGCTCCCTGGTTCCAAGCAGTGCTGGGATGGGTAACGGCATGTGTCATCCTGGAAGTAGCCAGGGTGGACCGATGTGGGGAAATGTGACCTTGTGAATGTTCAGGAAGATTTCTTCCACAGGTGGCCCTGGGATGGTATTTGTGGTTTTTTGTTTAGTGCTCACTATGTGCCAAACACAGTTTTAAGCACTGGGGTAGTTACCAGCTATTCAGACTGGACACAGTCCCTGTCCTACATGGAGCTCACAGCTTTAATCCCCATTTTACAGATGAGTTAACTGAGGCTCAGAGAAGTGAAGTGACTTGCTCAAGGTCACACAGCAGACATGTGGCAGAGCTGAGATTAGAACCCACGTCCTCTGACTCATAGGCCCCTGTACTTCCCACTAGACCGTGTGCCTGCGTGGGATGGGTGGGATGAGTTGGCTGGACTCAGCCACTTCCCTTCCACTGGTGATTTTTCTGTTCTGAGTCTGAGCTGGGGAGTGATATTTCCTAGGTTTTGTGATGATTTTGCCACTACTGTAGAAAGGACTGTATTTTGCTAGTGCAGTAATTGATTTCTCTATCCACTTGGCTGAAAAGCGCACTGAGATTCTTTAGAAGGAATCGGGTCATTCTGTGACCTTGAGTAAACCAAACCAGTGGAGGCTGTAAGAGAATACCCACAAAAATCCATCTGTAAGAAGATCAGCTCTTGTCATGATGTTTTACTTTGCCTTCTGAAAGTACAATCACATAACTTTCTCTTAATTTACACCCTTGGGGAATTTGCATCCTGATGCTCTAAGGGTTAAAATTTCAGATGAGATAGTTTAGTCTCAGAACGCTCCCCTATAAGACTTGCAACAGTCCCTGTTGCCCTGGTCAAACCACTCCAGTAAAATTAATGTCTATCCCTTTTGTTCTTTTTATGGTATTTGTTTGGAGTTTACCATGTGTCAAATGCTGTTCTAAGCTCTAGAGTAGTTATAAGTTAATTAGGTCTGACACAGTCCCACATGTCTCACAGTCTAAGTAGGAAGGAGGAAGGAGCCAGAAATTACTCTCCCCATCTTAAAGACCTTAGTACAAATGCTTAGTACAGTGCTCTGCACACAGTAAGAACTCAATAAATACAATGGAATGAATGAATGAATGAGGGAGAACAAGTATTTAGCCCCCATTTTCCACTTGAGGAAACTGAGGCACAGAGGAAGTGAAGTGACTTGCCCAAGGTCACACAGCAGACAAGGTGTGGAGCCAGGATTAGAACCCAGGTTCCCTGACTCCCAGTCCCGGAAGTAAGAGTCATCTCCATTGCATCTCTCCTCTTGGTCCACCTGCCCACTTGGGTCTGTCTGGTTTAAACACTGGAAACTCCGTGGCTCTTCTCCAAAACAGAGCTTTCTGTCCACTTCCTGTGAGGTAGTCTCCTGAATGGGACTAGAGAGAGCTCTCTGGCTTCTAATCTGGCCTTGGCCACTTATTGGAAGGGTCAGAGGATGCAACACTCTTCACCTCCACAGGCTTGCAAATCGGCACAGTACTGACGGATCTCCTGCTGGCGTTGGTCATTAGACTCTATTAATTAGTGTTGGCAAACCTCACTATGGTGGAGGGCTAGTACTGAAGAAAGGAAAGCGCTCTTTTGCAAAGCAATCTGGTTGCCCCATGCATATCAGATTTGCAGTAGAAAAAGTAATCGGAACCACTGGAGAGAACCTAAAATCCCAGGTACTGGAAATTTGCTCATCTCTCGTTTGCCTTGACAACAAGCTGTTTGCCACTGAGTATTTCCTGGAAGGATCTCTGTGGGGCTTTGGCTTTCTGTCTTTGCACAGCGTGCACAGATATTGACTGAGGGGTTGGAGGGCAGTTGAAGAGCCAGAAAGGCCTGTTACGTTCAATTTATCCATAACCCCTGCCAGCAAAGAAATCACTCAAGGGGGCCCATTTTGGGCTGTTTTTAATTGATTCAAGTAATGGGTTAACTTCTGCTTTTCCTCTGAGTTTTTTGTTGTTTTTTTTTTGCCTACAGGCAACCAAGTAAACAGAGAGCAAGGTTATGATTGGGAAAGTCGAGTAATTTGTAGCTGGGAGTTCCCAGGATCCTTCTAGGGTTTTCTAAAAAGAGGTGTGATTATTTTAAAGCAGATAAGTAAATTTATACAGTAAGCTATCATGAGACTCCAACTCCGCCCCCCCCCCCACTCCCCTTTCCTCAGTACCCACTTTGACTGCAAACTCTTCAGTTATATTCTACCTGAATTATTCCATTTTCTCTCTGATGAGCTACACAAAACCTTAATAGGTCTGAAAGAGACTTGTCTGTGACCCTTTCAGCTACAGTACCGGAATGTCAGTGTTTTTGGAATCACCTGACCAGATTTATTATGCAGACTTTAAAGACTCATTGAGCTTTCTACTAAGAATGCTTTCCCTAGAGGTTTCTTGTTGGGAAGCAGCATGGCTTAGTGGAAAGAGCATGGGTTTGGGAATCCGAGGACATGGGTTCTAATCCTGACTCTGCCTCTTACCTGCTGTGTGACCTTGGGCAAGTCACTTAACTTTTCTGTGCCTCAGTTTCTTCATCTGCAAAATGGGGATTCATTCAATCATATTTATTGAGCACTTACCATGTGCACGGCACTGTACTAAGTGCTTGGAAAGTATAATTCAGCAACAGAGATAATCCCTACCCAACAACGGGCTCACAGTCTAGAAGGGGGGAGACAGACAACAAAACAAAACAAGTACACAGGCATCGATAGCATCAATATAAATAAGTAGAACTATAGATATATACACATCATTAATAAAATAAATAGAATAATAAATATGTACTTATATACACAAGTGCTGTGGGGCAGGGAGGGGGATAGAGCAGAGGAAGGGAGTTGGGGCAATGGGGAGGGGAGGAGGAGCAGATGAAGGGGGAGACTCAGCCTGGGAAGGCCTCCTGGAGGAGGTGAGCTTTCAGTAGGGGGAAGTGTGCTAGTTAGGTGGATGTGAGGAAGGAGGGCATTCCAGGCCAGAGGTAGGACATGGACCAGGGGTTGATGCAGTACAGGAGAGGATGAGGCACAGTGAGAAGGTTAGCAGCAGAGGAGTGGAAAGTGCGGGCTGGGATGGAGAAGGAAAGAAGGGAGGTGAGGTAGTAGGGGCAAGGTGATGGAGAGCTTTGAAGCCAATAGTGAGGAGTTTTTACTTGATATAAAGGTTGATAGGCAACCACTGGAGATTTTTGAGGAAGGGGGTGATATGCCCAGAGCATTTCTATAGACAGATAAGCCAGGCAGCAGAGTGAAGTTTAGACTGAAGTGGGGAGAGACAGGAGGTTGGGAGATCAGAAAGGATGTTGATGCAGTAATTCAGTCGGGATGTGAGTGATTGTACTAACAAGGTAGCGGTTTGGATGGAGAGAAAAGGGAGGATCTTGGTGATGTTGTGATGGTGAGACCGGCAGGTTTTGGTGATGGATTGGATATGTGGGGTGAATGAGAGAGCAGAGTCAAGGATGACATCAAGTTTACAGGTTTGCGGGATTCAATACCTGTTCTTCCTCCTACTTAGCTTGTGAGACCCAGGTGGGACCTGACTGTGTTGTATCTACCCCAGCACTTACTACAGTGCTTGGCACATAATAAGCGTTTCACAGATACCACAATTATTCTTAATCATTACTACTCCCAAAGCAAGTGAGCATGTCTCCTCTGCTTTGTTGAGAAACTCACAGCGGTCAGTGAAGGAAATACCATCCATAATTAATTGCACTCCAAAGATGCTCCAACAACAATGTGAAAAGACCTCTTTGTTTGCTCAGAGGCCTGTTGTTATTTCCCCTGTCTCCAATTTCACATCAGGATGTGCTAATTAAAACATCTGTCTCTGCCCAGTTCCCTTTATCAGACATCTTAATTTATTTACTTATTAAAAAATAAGGTGAGAAACTATGCTTTGTCTTCTCCCTTTATTTTATTTCTGTATTCAGACTAAGCCATCTCTTAGCAAAGAGAATAAATAAAATGACAATAATTCAACAGAGTTCCTACTGGTGATATTTTTCTTTCAATTCCCCAGAGCAGGTAGTTTGTTTGACTAATGAGAATGACCTTGTAATTTTAAACACGTCCCAAGGCCGTGGGCCCATGCTGGCATTGTGGACAATGGCTAAACACGTCCTGGTAATGGATTGGCCATTAGGAGAACAAGGCTTGGGGAATGTGTCCTGACTTTCTTATGTGTCTCTTGCATGTCAGCATTAACCTGAAGAATCATCTCCTTGTTCTAAATATATAAAGTTGTTGGGTTTGGGAAACATGGCTTCTCTCTCCAGTGGAAGGAGCTTGCTTTTCAAAACCCATTCAGTGATATTATGTGATGCCCACTGGGGATAGTACTGATAAGGCCCTTTAGTACAGACAGAGCCCATGGTGATGACCCAAAGAGAATCATTCATAAAGGAAATGTGTGATAATTAGCCCCAAACATTGATTTGGGACCACTGTCCTGCTCATTCTTCTTTTTCTCCTTCCCCTTTGAACTTCTTGTATCTAAATTGCTGTTCTAGGCTCTGGCTGTGTGTTGTTGTTTTTTTAAGTGATATTTGTTAAGTGCTCTCTATGTTTCAAACACTCTTCTAAGCACTGCTGTAGGTACAAGTTAATTAGGTTGGGCACAGTCCATGTCCCACATGGGATTCACAGTGTAAGTAAGAGGGAGAACAGGTATACACCTTTTACAGTTGAGGAAATGGAGGTATAGAGAAGTTAAGTAACTTGCCCAAGGTCACACAACAAGTAATTGGCAAAACTGGGATTAGGACCCAAGTCCTTCTTGCCTCCAGGCCCGTGCTCTTTCCACTGTGCCTCACTGCTTCCGAGCATGCTTTATTGGGAAATTTGCTTTTCATTCCATATTCATGGAGGGAGGGAACCTTCCTAAACCATCCTGTGTCTTGGGTTGCATCTTGAAGAGTCCAGACTATGTTTTACAAAGCAGGGATCCAAATGGATACATTCACCCCAAGATCCCAGAGACAAAAAGAGCTCGCAGAGGGGCATTTTGCCAAAGCATCAATTACTTCAGCAGATTTTGTGCCATACTAAGCTTTAAAAATGCACCTTTCTCTTACATTGTGAGGGCATTTTTAATTCTCTGTAACTGTTTTTATAAGAATAAAACTTGCAGCTCAGTAAGAGACCTAACTGATCAGGGTGGAGCTGGGAATGATTGGTAAGGGGCAAGAGGGTGCTGGTGGAAGGGAAGATGGGAAAATCCCAAGTTTGGCAACTCCTCAACAGCTGAAATAAAAAAGGACAGAAATTACATGGAAAAACTACTTAAAATTACAAATAATAAAAAAAAGTAACAGTTCTGGTGTGTGTGTTGGTGTTTTAATGGTATTTATTAAGCACTTATTATCTTTCAGGCTCTATACTAAGTGCTGGTATAGATACAAGCTAATCAGGTTGGACTCAGTGCATGTTCCACATGGGATTCACAGAGTTAATCCCCATTTTACAGATGAGATAACTGAGGCAAGGAGAAATTAATGACCTACCCAAGATCAGGCAAGCGACAGAACTGAGGATACAACCTAAGTCCTTCTGACCCCCAGGGCTGTGCTCCTTCCACTAGACCACCAGGCTGCTTAGTGTTTTAAGCACTTCCTATACTAAGTGCTGGGATGGATAAAACACAATCTGATCACAATCCCTGCCCTTATGGGACACAAAGTTCAAGTAGAAAAGACAGCACATATTGAATCCCCATTTTACAGATCAGGAAACTGAAGCCTAGGAAAGTAATAACATCCACAGTTTCACAGCCGGTAAGTGGCAGAGCCGCGATTCAAACCTCTTGACTCCGAGGTCTATCTTCTTAACACTGGGCCACGCAGCTTCTCTGGGACATATTTCTTCCTGTCTCTGTAGTCACACAAAATCAATTTTCAATTCTTGAATCAGACCTCTTCTCTTTAATTCACTGTGAATCCATTGGGGACTGGGACACTGTGGCCCAGATCTTTGTTTTAAAGCAAAATGCCTAAAAATGTTGTCTTTTCCAGGTGAACTACTTCTCATATCAATGCATAGAGGTCAGGAAAAGAAGGCAGGGGGACAAGGAGACCTTTAGTTTCTTGATCTTTAGTTTTGTGCGAGTTATTTAATACCAAGGAAGAAGCACATGAACCCCAGGTGAATGTCTTAAGCAGCCACACAGAGATCATTTTCAAAGATGAAAGGTTGGTTTAGTTTGCAGAAGGGAAGTGATGGATAGTATCTATATGTATTCTAAAAGTTTTCCCTGTTGCCTCTCTGGTCCTATTGCCAGAGGGTTCACTTTAGAAGCTTGGAGATTCAATTTGGATAAGCACCTCAGGGAAGAGCCTCTATGAATTTGAAACTGAGGAGTTGTAAATTTTAGTTTTGGCTTTTGCCATTAACAAAGAATAATACTTTCTATCAGTTCAGCACAATGCCGTACACCTGAACAGAGAATGACTGAAGATGAGGATGAGAATGAAGTCAGCCTGTGAAAGCCAACTGGCTTTCTTCAGCCTCTGAATAGTAGAATGACACTGGCAAAGGCTCTGAATCCTTAGGACTATACCTGCCCTCCATAACCTAGTGAATCAGTTAATCAATGGAATTTATTGAGTGCTTATGGGAAGCAATGTGACCTAATCAAAAGAGCAAAGGGCTGGGTGTCAGAGAACCTGGGTTTTAATCCCAGCTCTGCCACCTACCTGCTTTGTGTTACCTTTGGCAAGTCACTTATCCTCTCTGGCCTGAGTTTCCTCATCTGTAAAATGGGATTACCTGTTCTCTTTCCCACTTAGACAGTTGGCCTGATGGGGGACAGTAACTGTGTCCCACCTGATTATCTTGTACTTTACCCTACTGCTTGGGTAATCTTGTTGTGGGCAGAGAACATGCTACCAACTCTGTTGTACTGGCCTCTCCAAGTACTTGGTAGAGTGCTCTGCACTCAATAAGCCCTCAGTAAATACCACTGATTGATTGATATAATGAGCACTTAACAAATACTGCCATTATTATTACTGTAGGCAGAGTAATGTACTAAATGCTTGTGAGAGTTCAGTAGAATGAGATAACACACTCCTTGCCCTCAAAGAACTCAAAGAGTGTAGTGTGAGAAGCAGACAGATAGGGAAAGCATCAAAGAAAATATAAAGATATAAACATACATTGGTTGTGGGGCTGGGATGTATGGGATGTATACCAAAGTGCTTAAGGGGTACAGACTCAAGTACATAGGCCACGCTGAGAGTGGGCTAATAGGGTGATGAGATGAGAGGGTAACCAGGGAAGACTTCCTGGAGGAGGTGTGATCCAACGGCTTTCAAGTTGGGTAGAGAAGAAGTCTCAAGAGGGAGGAAGGAAGGATGTGGTTAAAGAGTTGACAGCAAGAGAGATGAGAACAAGGTAGTAAGTAGGTGGGTGTTAGGGGAAGAAAGCGTGCAGGATGGATTGTAGTGGGAGATGAGTTCTATTCCTGACTCTGCCACTTGCCTGCTGTGTGACCTTGGGCAAGTCTTTAACTTCTCTGTGCCTCACTTACCTCATCCATAAAATGGGGATTAAGACTATCAACCCCATGTGGGGCAGGGGCCATGTCCCACCTGATTAGCTTATACGTACCCCAGCAATTAGTAGAGAACCTGGCATTCATTCATTCATTCATTCAGTTGTATTTATTGAGTGCTTACTGTGTGCAGAGCCCTGTACTGAGCACTTGAAAAGTACAATTCAGCAATAAAGAGACACAATCCCTGCCCACACATAGTAAGAGCTTAACAAATGCCATAAAATAAATAAGCCAGGCTAAATAGGAAAGGGAGAGCTGACTGAGTGTTTGGTTGGGGATCTCAGGGCAGCTGGCTTTCTCAAAGAGAAGCCCCCTTTGCCCTCCCTCCTGCCTGTGTAGAACCTGTAATGAGGTTTAGAGATCTCTCTGGATCAACCTGAATGAAGCCTAGGCAGGGGTCATGGGGCAGGGGCCATGGGAACATTTAGGGAGGTGAAGTGAGTCTTGGTGCCCTGTGGATGCTCCTGTTGATATTCAGATGAGACTGGAAGATAATATGCAGTGACTGCCAAGGAATGGGAGCCGAGGGAGGAAGGGCCACCTACTATGGCTTTAGAAGGTGCTGAATTCGATATTCAAACAGGATATGATTGATTGTAAGATGCTATAGATGAGTGTGGTGTGACTTGAACTGACACCTTATTCCATCCTGGGTGTGTATCAATCAATCAATGGTATTTATTGAGTGCTTACTATTTTGCAGAGCACTGTGCTAAGTGACTGGGAGAGTACAGTGCAACAGAATTAGTGGACATGTTCCATGCTTATAATGAGCTACGTTGTTCTTCACTGTGTTGTTGACTTTGCTACTTGCAGTGCCCTTTTCCTTATTCGTCCTCTGATGTAACAATGCCGGTGGTATTTTTTAAGCATTTACTAGGCTCCAAGCATTGTGGTAGAGACGTGATTAGATTGGAAACAGTCTCTGTCCCACATGGGGTTCAAAATCTAAGGAGGTGGGAGAGTCTTACTTAACAGATCAATCCAATGGTATTGGTATTTGAGTGTTTACTATATGCAGAGCTAAGTGCTTGGAGGAGTACAGTGTAACAGAATTGGTAGACCCACAATGAGCTTTCAGTCTCGAAATGAGGAAATTGAAACCCAGAAAGGTTAAATGACTTTCCCAAGATCCTATAGCAGGCAAGTGTAAGCTCTTTAAGGGCAGGAATCATGCCTACCAATTCTTTGCTAGTCTTCCAAGCCCTTAGCATAGTGCTCTGCACCCACTAATCACACAATAAATGCTACTGATTGAAGTGGCAGACTCAGGGCTAGAATTTTATTTCCAGATTCCTATTCCCAATTTATTTCCCCTAAACCACACTCAATCACCCCAAAATCTCTGACCAAGTGAGCAACAGTTCTCAAGACTTTCTTGTATTGTCTAAATCTAACAGTCCTCACCTTGATCTCCATGTGCAGAACAGGCTTTTCTGCTGCTGCTTCTATCTCTCACAAGTATGCTGCTGTTACCACTTTGTTTGAGACTGTGACACTCTGCTTTAAAATGTGTTTTCTATTCTCTCAGGTATAGTACGACCATCCGAGTTCACCATATATAATAATGATGGCATTTGTTAAGCATTTATTATGTGCAAAGTACTGTTCTAAGCACTGGGGAGGATATAAGATGATCAGGTTGTCCTATGTGGGGCTCACAGTCTTAATCCCCATTTTACAGATGACATAACTGAGGCGCAGAGAAGTTAAGTGACTTGCCCAAAGTCACACAGCTGACAAGTGGCTGAGCCAGGATTTGAAACTATGACCTCTGACTCCCAAGCCTGTGCTCTTTCAACTGAGCCAAGCTGCTTTCACAGACAATATCAGCTGTCTGGTTTATTGTCGTCCACTATCCTCGGGTGCCCCCACATGCAGCAAAGCTGGGTTTTCACAGTATTGCTTCAAAGACGGTGAGCTGATCATGTCCAAGGACCTCCTCATTGGTGATCAGTCAATTGTGTTGAGCACTTATTGTGTGCAAAGAAGTGTACTGAAACCATGGGAGAGTGCAATACAGCAGAGTTGGTATAAACGTTCCCTGCCCACAAGGACCTTACAGTCTAGAGAGGGAAACAGACATTAATATAAATAAATAGATTACAGATATGTGTATAAGAGATGTGGTGCTGAGGGAGGGTGAATAAAGTGTGAACATCCAAGTGCAAGGGTGACACAGAAAGGGGAGGGAGAGGAGGAAATGAAGGCTTAGTTGTGGAATGCCTTTGGAGATGGACTTGTAATAAGACTTCAAAGATGGGGGAGAGTGATCGCTTGTCTGAAATGAAGAGGGAGGGTCCTCCAGACCAGAGATAAGATATGGGTGAGAAATTAGCAGTGAGATAGATGAGGTCAACATACAGTGAGTAAGATGGCATTAGAAGACGAAAGTGTGGAGGCTGGGCTGTTGTAGGAAATCAGGGAGGGAACGTAGGAAGGGCCAAGGTGATTGCGTGCTTTAAAGCCTGTGATAAGGAGTTTTTGTTTGATATAGAGGTGGATGGGCAACCGTTGGTGGTTCTTGAAGAGTGGGGAAACATGGACCGAATGGTTTTGTAGAAAAATGATCTGGGCAGTAGAGTTAAGTTTGGACTGGATGGGGAGATGCAGGAGGCAGGGAAGTCAGGAAGCAGGACAATGCAGTAATCAAGGTGGGTCAAAATAAATGTTTGGATTAGTGTGGTAGCAGTTTGAATGGAGGGAAAAGGATGGATTTTACCAATGTTGGGAAGGTTGAGCCAACAAGATTTAATGACAGGCTTGAATTTGTGATTCTGTCTTGCCAGTTGGTGATGAGGAAGATTTTTATAGGCTACTGATAAAACTAGGAGAAGCCAGATGTGGCTTTCGGCATAGTCCTATTCTCCCCTCTCTATAGTAGGTGGAACACTATTCCAGTCATAGAGACTTTTAATTTTATATGAAGCCTGATGTCTTCCTGTACCTAGACTCTACCTTGTGAGTCTCCCAAAGACTATATTAGCCTTCTTGACTTAGTTTTCTACTCCTTTAACCATCATGCATTACTGGATCATGTACTGACAACACTGCACAATAACACCATCAATTTCTCTACTGTGGAAGGAAAATCACTGATTGAGTACAGGACAACTGTGGGGCAGAAAACTGGGGTTAGAACAGCAGTTTTAAATGAAGAGGTTACTAGAAAACATTCCAGACCAGCATTAGCTTTTAAGATGCCCAATAAAAACATCCAGTATACTCTTCCTATCCTCTCCAATTTCTTGGGTTGAGTTCAACTTTTAAATATTCCGAGTAGTGACATTTCCACCCCTGTTCTTAGATACACTAAATCTTCCATCTAGTAGCAGAACATTTTTCTTGATATTAAACGCAAAATGCTTTATCTTTAATTTCATCTCGTTACTCTTGTCTGATGCCCTTATCACAGCTCAGATAATTCTTCTCTCTCTCTCCTTGGTTGTTTCGCCCTCAAATACATGGAGACCCATTATCCTGTCATCCCTCTGGCAGTCACTTAGCTGCAGTATACATATTCAGTTCCTTTAATTCTTCCTCGTAAATCAGTTCTCTCAGTCTCTTTATCGTTAATTTTTGTGTGTTTGTGAGTTGCTCTGTCTGACTTTATTCCCATTTATTTTTGGATTATGTAAAGTCTCGTGCTCTGGAGGAGTTAATTGCATAAATGAAGGATGGGTGATGGTTAGCTAAGCATGTCATGAGTGGGATTCCCCGCTCACCAGAGGGACAAGTCCAGGAAGGGTAAACAGGGACTCTACCTCCTCCATTCTTGCTAGGAACTGTAGCTACCTTGTCTGAGCTGGCCAACTTTGCACATGTGAAAGTATAAACATTCTTTCTTGGAAAAACAAAAAAACCAGAATCCACATGTTGTTTGGCAGTGCAAACTGAAGCTGCTTCATTTTCAATCCAGCTAACACAGAGAAGAGGAAATTTGCAACAGATTTTAATCATAAGCAGGACTAATGGAAAAAAACCAACAACTTAATTTGTGGGTGTGCAACTGTGCTTGTGTCCTGATTCTTAATGATACTAATAATATCTGTTAACACTTGATATGTAAACTTGATATCTGTAAACATATCTGTTTAACACTTGATATGTGCCGAGCACTAGGGTTGGATAGATAATAAACAGGTTGGGTACAATTCCTCTCCCACTTGGGGCTCATAGTCTAAGTAGGAAGGAAAATAGATATTTTTCCCTTTTACAGTTGAAGAAACTGAGGCACAGAGTAGTTAAGGGATTTGCTCATGATCACTCAGTAGGCAAGGATTTCCACTAAGCTGCATGGCTTCTCTGTTGCCCAGAGATGCTGATAACTTGGAACTGTTTTCCAAACAAGGCAGGAGAGATCTGTAGTTAGGGCAGGGTCCTTCCTCAGATCATCTGAGAGGCTCTAGTGTGGGGTCTTATGCCCTTATATCCCTCAAGACTGTAAATTCACTGTTGGGATGGATCATGTCTACCAATTCTGTTGAATTGTATCTTCCAGGCTCTTAGTACAATGCTAGGCACACAGTAAGCACTCAATAAATATCACTGATGAAGACATCACTCTCCTGATCTTTCCCTTATTTCTTCATTAGTTCTCTTGTTCACTGAGTTCCTTTCCAGGCACTCCTCTTTCTTTCCCTTGCCCTCATTCCAAAAGTCAAATGCCTTCCTTTCCCCACCTTCCTATAGGCACTCTGACTCTAGTAACTAGCAAATCTTTGGCATGAGGGAGGCATATGAATCCCCTTAAATTTTCACAGACCAGAGAACCAAATTGGACATTATAAGGTCACATAAAAAATAATAATAATTAGTTCTTGTTAAGCGTTTACTATGTGCCAAATGCTGTGCTAAACTCTGGGGTAGATACAATATAATCAGGTCCCTCATGGGACTCGCAGTCTAAAGAGGAAGGTGAGCAGGTACTGAATCCCCATTTTCCAGATGAGGTAACTGAGGCACAGAGAAGTTAAGTGTCTTGCCAAAGGTCACACAGCAGTTACGTGGTGGGGCTGGGATTAGAGCCTAGGTCTTCTGACCCGTCTTTCCACTAGGCACGCTGCTTTTCTATTCTAATTGCCTGTCTGCCAGGCAGGACTGCCGACTCCCTATCCTCTTCTTGTAAATCTCTAGGGCAGGAGATTCCTTAGCTTTCTTTATGAATTTCCTTGTCTCACAATTCTGTCAGTCAGAACATAGAAGGAGGAACTGCCAATTCTCATAAGGATTCATGAGATAAATGAATAACAGTGTTCTCGAAATGGGGTTAGAGCAATGTAGCCATATTTGTGTAAGCTATATGTTCACATGGTAGCTCACTCTCACACACACACACACACACACACACACACACACACACACACACAGAGCCATCCTTAGTTTTTGAAAAATCAACATGGCTTAGTAGATAATGAGTCTAGTAGTCAAAAGGACCTTGTTTCTAATCCAGACTCTGCTACTTGTCTGCTCTGTGACCTTGTGCAAGTCCCAACTTCTCTGTGCCTCAGTTACCTCATCTGTAAAATGGGGATTAAGACTGTGAGCCCCACGTGGGACAACCTGATTACCTTTTATCTACCCCAGTTCTTAGAACAGTGCTTGGCACATAATAAGTGCTTAAAAATTGCCATCATTACTACTATTATTATGGACTGTATCCAATCTGATTAGCTTGTATTTACCCCAGTGCTTAGTACAGTGCCTGGCACACAACAAGCACTTAACATTAATTTTTTCAAAGAAGACGATGCTGCTGATTTTGCTATTCTATTTGCGCTAACAATTATGTTTGGAAATCAAGCAGTTGAGAAGCAACATGGCTCAGTGGAAAGATCCCGGGGCTTGGGAGTCAGAGGTCATGGGTTCTAATTCTGGCTCTGCCGCTTGCCAGCTGTGTGACTTTGGGCAAGTTACTTAACTTCTCTGTGCCTCAGTTACCTCGTTTGTAAAATGGGGATGAAGACTGTGAGCCCCACGTGGGACAACTTGATCACCTTGTATCCCCCCCAGCGTTTAGAACAGTGCTTTGCACACAGTAAGCACTTAACAAATACCACCATTATTGTTAGTTATTGAGTGCTGACTACGCTCAGAGTGCTGTACTAAGCATTTGGCTGCATATTACACAAATAGAGTTGGTAGACATGTTTCCTGCCCAGACAAGCTTATAGTCAAGAGGGAAAGGCCAATTCCACATCACACACCCAATTGCAGTGCTCACACTTCAGGATAGATCATTTGTGTGCTGATGTATTTGGTCTGTGTTTGTTTTCCAGCCTTTCTCTTGGAATACTGATCTCCGTGGCATGGAAAGATAAAACCTCTGTCTTCTCTGATTCTGTTCTCTACTCTTCGTCCCTTGGAAAAAGCACAAGCCTGAGAGTCATAGGACCTGGGTTCTAATCTCAGCTTTGCCACTTGTTTGCTGTGTGACCTTGGGGAAGTCACTTGACTTTTCTGTGCCTCAAATTACTCACATTACTGTACAATGGGGATCAAATCCTACTCCCTATTTAGACTGTGAGCCCTATATGGGACAGGGACTGTGTCCCTCTTGGTCATCTTATATCTACCCACTGCTGTACAACAGAGTTAGCAGATACGGTCCCTGCCCATAACGAGCTGGCCGTCCAGAATAGCAGTCATTCCATATCAGTCAGTCAATCGTATTTACTGAGCATTACTGTGTCTAAGGCACTGTACTAAGCACTTGGAAGACACAGTATAACAGACACATTCTCTGTTCACAATGAGCTTAGAGTCTGGAAGGGGGAGACTGACACTAATATAATTGAATAAATTACAGATATGGATGTAAGTGCTGTGGGGCTGGGAAGGGGGTTGAATAAAGGGAGCAAGTCAAGGTGACATAGAAAGGAGTGGGAGAAGAGGAAAAGAGGGCTTAGTCCTTATCTTCCCTCCCAAGCCCTGTCTTCTTCCTAACTTCCCTTTCACTGTGGATGGTATGACCATCCTTCCTGTCTCTCAAGCCCGCAACCTTGGTGTCATCCTTGACTTGGCTCTCTCATTCACCCCACACATCCAATCCGTCACCAAAACCTGCCGGTCTCACCTTTATAATATAGCCAAGATCCGCCCTTTCCTCTCCACCCAAACGGCTATCTTACTGGTACAGGCTCTCATAATATCCCGGCTGGATTATTGTGTCAGCCTTCTCTCTGATCTCCCTTCGTCCTGTCTCTCCCTGTTCCAGTCTATTCTTCATTCTGTTGCCCGGCTCATCTTCCTGCAGAAACACTCTGGGCATGTCACTCCCCTTCTTAAAAACCTCCAGTGGTTGCCTATCAACCTCCACACGAAATAAAAACTTCTCACTCTAGGCTTCAAGGCTCTCCATCACCTTGCCCCCTCCTACCTCTCCTCCCTTCTCTCTTTCTACTGCCCACCCCACATGCTCCGCTCCTCTTCTGCCCACCTCCTCACCGTCCCCTGTTCTCGCCTATCCTGCCGTCGACCCCTGGGCCACATCCTCCCGCTGTCCTAGAATGCCCTCCCTCCTCACCTCCGCCAAACTAATTATCTTCTCCTTTTCAAAACCCTACAGAGAGCTCACCTCCTCCAAGGGGCCTTCCCAGACTGAGCTTCCCCTTTTCCCCCTGCTCCCTCTGCTGCCTCTCTACCCCCTCCTTCACCTCCCCTCAGCTAAGCCCCTTTTTCCCCCCCTTTCCCTCTGCTCCCCCTCTCCCTTCCCCTTCCCTCAGCACTGTGCTCATCTGCTCATTTGAATATATTTTTATTACCCTATTTATTTTGTGAATGAGATGTACATCCCCTTGATTGTATTTATTGCCATTGTGTTAATGAGATGTACATCCCCTTGATTCTATTTATTGCTATTATTTTTGTCTGTCTCCCCCGATTAGACTGTTAGCCCGTCAATGGGCAGGGACTGTATCTGTTGCCAATTTGTACATTCCAAGTGCTTAGTACAGTGCTCTGCACATAGTAAGCACTCAATAGATACTATGAATACTATGATACTATGATACTATGATACTATGAATGACTCTTGTGCCTCCAATAACACTTTGAATGAGGGGTGAATAATTGTCTGTTGGATACAAAGAGAGAGGATGATCCAGGCCTGAGGCAGGATGTGGGCGAGAGGTTGGCGGTGAGATAGATGAGATCGAGGTTGGCGTTAGAGGAGTGAAGTGTGTGGTTTGGGTGTAGTAGGGGAGTAGTGAGATGAGGTAGGAGGGTGCAAGGTGACTGTCTTCTAGTTCCTTGGGGCAGTCACACTCTCCCATATTTCTCCCTTCACATATGCCTAGACCAGGAAATAAAGAGCTGACACCTTGTGGGATGAATCTGATTTGGAAACCTTGGGGAGCTTCTCATTACAACCTGAGACGTTTCTGCTGAAGTTAGGTTGGTTCCGTCCTGTTCCCTTCACTGCATTGCTCGTCTAGCAAAGTTCAAATCTTAGTCATTCACCCTCTCCCTGGAAAAGGGTTTGGGAGAATATTTTTGGAAATAACAACCTATTTTAAGCAGGAGAACAAGGGCTTCCTGGTCTGCTTTTCTGTTGGCTTCTTTCCATTTCATACTCAGCATAAGCGAGAAATGTCTATTGAATATTCTCTCAACAATAGATGACTCAGCCTTGGCTAAATCCTTCGGTGAAATGGATTAAACAAGCAAAGAAAGAGAAAAGTCTTGCTTCATTTTCTCTGGACTTGCTTGACGATAATGCCGGCTGCCTCTTTCATCCAAAGATCTCTTAGTTCTGTAATTAATTAAGCCTCACAACTCCCCCTGGCAGGTGGCTAAGTACAGGAAAGTCCATTTGAAAGCTGTCCTCTATAATAAATTTGATGTGGTGTTTAAAAAGGGCTACTTTTAAAAAGACCACTTCATAGGATGAGGCCTATTTTAGAGCAGACTTAGGTAGTAATGAAGGAAATTACTTTAGGACATCCACTGAATTAGTGTCCATGTATAGAAAGGACCCCAGAGTCCTGGAACTCTGCTCGAGATAAACTGGGCTTTCGTCAACTTGAATCTGTTTGGGAAATTTTCAGAGTAATTTCAGGCAAGGCAGAATTCTAGTTAGGAGCAGTCCCAAACTAGTGGAAGTAAAGCCCTCCAAATGATTGAATCTAGTAGTAGTAATCTGTCAATCAATAGAACTTAGTCTGTACAGGACTGTTCAAAGAGCTAACCCATCCTCCAAGCCTTACTAAAGAAAAAAGAACCCCAACTCCTCCAGGAAGCCTTCCCTGATTAATCTCCCATCTTTCCATCCTACTGTTCCATCTATGCACAGTACCTTAACCTAAGTCCTCACCCAAACCCAACTCGACCACCCTTATTTACATAACTTTAGAGTTGTTTGCTTCCCCTATTGGTAATTTATTTAAAGGACTCTTCCCCTTCTTGAATTGTGAGCTCCTTGAGGTCAGGGTTCAGGTCTGCTTGCTCTGTGGTACTCTTCCAAGTGCTTAGTACTGTGCACTAAGTAGATGCTCAATAAATGCCACTGGTTAAGTGACTGATTGGGAGAGTAAAATTGTAGACGCAATGCCCGACCTCCAATTTACCACAACTACTACTAATAATCAATTAATCAATGATATTTGTTGAGTGCTTAGTGAGTGCAGAGTACTACTAAGGGCTTAGGAATGTACAGTACGAAAGAGTTGGTAGATATGACTCCTGCCCACAGGGAGCTTACATTCTGTAGGGATGGACAGATGTTAAAATAAAAGACAGGGGGAATACTGGAGTACAAGAATATGTATAAAAGTGCTGTGGGGCTGGGGTGAGTAGAAAGATGCCCAAGGGGCACAAAGATAAATGCCTAGATGACCTTGAGGAGAGGGGAAATGCAGGATTAGTTGGGGAAGGCCTCTTGAAGGAAGGGTGATTACTTCGTAGTGTTAGAACAGAGAATCCACTGATCCTTAGGAAGGACAAAGCCAAGTAGCAGGTTTTCTCCCCACAGGTTACACTTTAAAAGAGCATCATGCTGTGTTCCCCTGTTCACCCTTGTCCATTTTCTAGTGCTATTTCTCAGAGCGCAGGCCTCGGGTGAGCCCTCGGTCTTTTGAATGGCTAATGTAATTTTAGAAGGTTCAAGTCCAGTTATATCTTGAAGGGATGAAGTTGGGGTATTTTGTGGAGTAATAGAAGGACACTGAGTGCTTCATTCCTGTGGAAAAGTGGATCTTTGTAGTGTTTTCAATTTTATGGATTGGATCAGAAGACCCTAAAGGAAGAAGATAGTCATCATGTGACTCAGTCTCTTTAGGGAGAAATCATGACTAACTCTCTCAACTTTGTGACTGGATTCCGATCAGCAGAACATCACTACCAATGGGAATTCTAACAATTTAAAGTTTCCTGAGAGGCATAATGATCCAATTATGCTACCAACGGATGTGTATGTGACTTGGTATTCCGTTCATCTTCCTGGGGTCACACTTAAGGGATGATGGAGTTAGACGAGGTGCATTTTTCTCTTCAGAACCCCATTTTGGGCCCAGCTCTGCATGGGGCCAGTCTGATGTGAAGTATAACTGATCCTTATTAGCAAGGATCATGCCATGGAGGCACCACCAATCACCAGTGGTTTTGATACCTTATCTCACCTTGGCTTCACGGACTCTGTCCTCTCCTGGTTCTCCTCTTACCTCTCTGGCCGGTCATTCTCGGTCTCCTTCGCTGTAGCCTCCTCCCCCTCCCATCCTTTAACTGTTGGAGTTCCTCAAGGGTCAGTTCTTGGCCCTCTTCTGTTCTCCATTTACACTCACTCCCTCGGTGAACTCATTCGCTCTCACGGCTTTGACTACCATCTCTACGCAGATGACACGCAGATCTACATCTCCGCCCCTGTCCTCTCCCCCTCCCTTCAGGCTCGCATCTCCTCCTGCCTCCAGGACGTCTCCACCTGGATGTTGGCCCGCCACCTAAAACTCAACATGAGCAAGACTGAGCTCCTCATCTTCCCTCCCAAACCCGGTCCTCTCCCAGACTTCTCTATCACCGTCGATGGCATGACCATCCTTCCCGTCTCTCAGGCCCGCAATCTCGGTGTCATCCTTGACTCGTCTCTCTCGTTTACCCCACACATCCTATCCATTACCAAGACCTGCCGGTTTCACCTCTACAATATCGCCAAGATCCGCCCTTTCCTCTCCACCCAAACGGCTACCTTACTGTTACGGGCTCTCTTTATATCCCGGCTAGACTACTGTGTCAGCCGTCTCTCTGACCTCCCTTCCTCCTCTCTTGCCCCGCTTCAGTCTATTCTTCACTCCGCTGCCCGGCTCATCTTCCTGCAGAAACGATCTGGGCATGTCACTCCCCTTCTTAAACAACTCCAGTGGTTGCCTATCAACCTCCGCTCCAAACAAAAACTCCTCACTCTAGGCTTCAAGGCTCTCCATCACCTTGCCCCTTCCTACCTCTCCTCCCTTCTCTCTTTCTACCGCCCACCCCACATGCTCCGCTCCTCCGCCGCCCACCTCCTCACCGTCCCTCGGTCTCGCCTATCCCGCCGTCGACCCCTGGGCCACGTCCTCCCGCGGTCCTGGAACACCCTCCCTCCTCACCTCCGCCAAACTGATTCTCTTTCCCTCTTCAAAACCCTACTTAAAAATCACCTCCTCCAAGAGGCGTTCCCAGACTGAGCTCCTCTTCTCCCTCTACTCCCTCTGCCATCCCCCCTTTACCTCTCCGCAGCTAAAGCCTCATTTTCCCCTTTTCCCTCTGCTCCTTCACCTCTCCCTTCCCATCCCCACAGCACTGTACTCGTCCGCTCAACTGTATATATTTTCATTACCCTATTTATTTTGTTAATGAATTGTACATCGCCTTGATTCTATTTAGTTGCCATTGTTTTTACGAGATGTTCTTCCCCTTGACTTCATTTATTGCCATTGTTCTTGTCTGTCCATCTCCTCCAATTAGACTGTAAGCCCGTCAAACGGCAGGGACTGTCTCTATCTGTTGCCGACTTGTTCATCCCAAGCGCTTAGTACAGTGCTCTGCACATAGTAAGTGCTCAATAAATACTATTGAATGAATGAATGAATGAACAATGAGTCCCCCCACTACCTCCCATGTCCACCCCTGAAACTCAGTCAACAACACATCTACTTGAATATTAGAGAGAATTTCAGGGGATTTGATCCTCACTGTGTAGCCCCGGTAGATGGTCCTCAGAGTTCACTCGGGTCAAGGATTGGGAAACGGAGTCCTGGGTCATCCACAGTGAGGAGCAGCGTGGCATAATGGATAGACCATTGGCCTGGGAGCCAAAGGACGTCGGTTCTAATCCGGGCTCCACCATTTATCTGTTGGGTGACTATGGGCAAGTCACTTAACTTCTCGTGCTTCAGTTTCCTCATCTGTAAAATGGTGATTAAATCCTACTCCCTTCTCGTTAGACTGAGAGCCCCATGAGGGACCTGATTTTCTTGTATCCACCCCAGAACTTAGGGCAGTGCTTGGTTCATAGTAAGTACCGAATAAATACCATAATAATAATTATTACCATTAATATTATTATTAATACCCTGTGGAGCAGCTATTAATTGGTGGACTCTAAGTCAAATTGGAAGATATGTTTGGCAATGTCATCTCCAAAAAAAATACTTGTTTGACCCCAACCTAATGGTTGTCAACTGTTCTGTGCCAAAATGTGTCAAAAAGTGCCACTATCAGCTGCCTCTAATGATTAGCGACTAATAATGAGAAGCAGAGTGACTTAATGGATAGAGCATGGACCTTGGAGTCAGTAGGATCTGAGTTCTAATTCTGACTCTGCCACTTGTCTGCTGTGTAACCTTAGGCAAGCCACTTAGCTTCTCTGTTCTTCAGTTACCTCATATGTAAAACGAGGATTAAAACTGTGAGATTCTTGTGAGACGTGGACAGTGTCCAACCTGATTAGCTTGTATATATCCTAGCACTTAGTGAACAGATACCATTAAAATTAAAATAGAATTTCAGATCACTTTACTATATTGTCTCCGGCAGAACTCATGACATTTTTCCCACCAGCCATTAAATTTTACAGTGTAGAAGTGTCCAAATCCCTGTCTTAGGTAGTTTTAGGATAAAAGGTAACAACTGTTAAATTTTGATGAGGATATGGTCATAATCACATAAGGATGGCACACTTACTAAAAAGGACTTTAAAGAGGAAGCCCAGCACCTGAATAGTAACTTCACCTAGTAATAATAATATTAATAATAATTGTATTTGTTAAATACTTACTATGTGCCAGGCACTGTACTAAGTAACGGGGTAGATATAAGTGTATCATGTTGGACATAATCCCTGTCCCACATGGGGCTCACATTCTTCATCCCCATTTTACAGATGAGGTAACTGAGGTACAGAGAAGTGAAGTGACTTGCCCAAGGTCACAAAGCAGACAAGTGGCAGAGCCAGGATTAGAACCCATGACCTTCTGACTCTCAGGCCCGTGCTCTATCCACTACACCATACAACTTGTAACCTGCAATAGGAGTCCCACGGGTGTCCTGAGCCTTGCTACCACCTCCTCCATCCTTCATGGTCTGTAGTCAACAGTGGCATCCCCAAATGGCTGTAATGAAGCCTAGCCTACGGGGTTCCTCTCCTCGCCCTGCAGCTCTCAGCCAAACAGCAATTTAGCATTTTAGCAAATTGGCCTGTTTTGCTGCTGCTTTGTGGATTGAGTAGAAGTGACACATAATTAATCCGCTCTGTTTTTAATAACCGATCTTAATGACGGAGATTTTAAAGACTAATTCAATAAATATTGGTCACTCTCGGGCAGTGCTGGGAGAGATCTGGAACCAGCCCCAACTACATTCTGGTCTGAAAAAAAGTCCCGGAACACGTGTTCCAGGGGACAGGGGCTACTTGGAGGGGTGAGACTGTCTGGGGGAGGTGGTCCCTGCCCACGTGTGGCTCGGGAGCGACCAGGGGGACGGGGGCTGTAGCACCTCGGCCCCCCACCCCCCCACCCAGCTCCTACCATCTCTGTTCCTTTGGTCAGCAGCATCGGCAGATTCTAATGTACTCTATGGGGTTCTAATGTACTCTATGGGGTTTTGGACAGGAGGTTACAGAATATAGAAAAGGCACAACCAATCGATCGATCACATTTATTGAGCACCTACTGTGTGCAGAAGACTGTACTAAGTGTTTGGGAGAGTACAGTACCATCGAGTTGGTAGACAAGATCCCTGCCCTAAAAGAGCTTACAGCCTAATAGACATTTGCAGTCTAGTGGGTGCCTACAATATGGATACAGCTATTGGCCTAGTGGGTAGCACACAGGCCTGAGAGTCAGGAGGACCTAGTTTCCAATCCTGGCTCTGCCACTTGTCTGCTGTGTGACCTTGGGCAAGTTACTTAACTTCTGTGTGCCTCGGTTACCTCAACTGAAAATAGGGATTAAAACTGATTATCTTGTATCTACCCCAGCGTTTTGTACAGTGCCTTGTACATTGCAACCACTTAACCAATACCATTAAAATAACTGAGAAAAGAGAGTCAAATACCCATTAGATTGTAGTGTTTTGAGGATACCCTTCCTGCACCTGTTATCACTTGTTTCCAAGTGTCCAGAGCAGGGTTCTACACCCAGTAGGTGTTCAATAAATAATTAATGAAACCAACATATATAGCTATGCTGGTTTAAACAGATCTAAACAGATTTTAAGCAGTGTGGCTTTGTGTAAAGAGCACGGGCTTGGGAGTCAGAGGTCCTAGGTTGTAATCTTGGCTCTGCCACTTGCCTGCTGTGTGACCTTGGGCAAGCCACTTAACTTCTCTGGAACTCAGTGACCTCATCTGTAAAATGAAGATTAAGACTGTGAGCCCCACATGGGACAAACTGTTTTCCTTTTATCTACCCCAGCGCTTAGAACAATGCTTGGCAAATATTAAGAGTTTAACAAATACCATAATTATTATTATTGTTTTCTTCAAGGACTAATCATGACCTAGCCATCAGACCAGGAAGAGGGTGCTGGCACCAGTGGTATTGATTGAGTGCTTACTATGTGAAGAGCACCAGACCAAGCACTTGGGAAAGCACACTACAACAGAGTTAGAGGAATGCAATCCCTACCCACAAAGAATTTACAATCTAAAGGAGGAGTGAGGCCGAAACGTAGATTAGGAATAGGGGAAATAGTAAAAACAGGTGTGATTGGAAGGATTAGTTAAAGTCTTGAAATCATAGGAAAGCAAGGCTAATACAGAGCAGTGTTAGACGAGGATTGTTGACTTCTCTTGCATGGTGGGGAGAAGAGGAGCGTGTAAATTATCTCTGCTTAAAGATGAGTGCCGTGGTGGAGAAGGCAGTGGGGTGACTACCAAAGAGCTTTAGGGCTATGGACTCAAGTAAAGAGGTACACAGTATAGGAGTAAAATGATAATTATAATTCATCATCATCAGTGGAATTATTGAGTGTTTACTTTGTGCAGAGCACTGTACTAAACACTTGGGAGAGTATGATGCAACAGAGTTGGTGGACATGTTCCCTGCCCACAGTAAGCTTACAGTCTAGAAGGGGAGGCAGATATTAATATAAATAATTTATAATTGTGATTTTTGTTAAACATGGTCCTGAGCGCTGGAGTAGAGTTAAGATAATCGGGTTGGATACAGTTGCTGACCCACACAGAGCTCACAAGCTAAGGGATGGGGAGAGAAAGCATTTCATCTCCATTTTACAGATGCAGAAACTGAAACACAGAAAAGCTAAGTGACTTCCCCAAAATCACACAGCAGGCAGGTGACAGAGCTGGAATTAGAACCCTGGTGTTCTGGCTCCCAGGCCCATGCTCTTTCTACTAGGCCATGATTTTAGTAGGGTTTTGAGGATGGGGAGAGTGGTGGTCTATTGGATATGTAGAGGGAAGGAAGTACAGGCCAAAGGGATGAGAAGCAGCGCGGCTCAGTGCAAAGAGCCCGGGCTTGGGAGTCAGAGGTCATGGGTTCGAATGCCAGCTCTGCCACTTGTCAGCTGTGTGACCGTGGGCAAGTCACTTAACTTCTCTGGGCCTCAGTTACCTCATCTGCAAAATGGGGATGAAGACTGCGCCTCACGGGGGAGAACCTGATTACCCTGTATCTACACCAGCGCTTAGAACAGTGCTCTGCACATAGTAAGCGCTTAACAAATACCAACATCATCATCATGATGTGGGTAAAGAGTGGGTGGTGAGACAGAGGAGTTCAAGGTACAGTGAGTAGATTGATGGTGGATGTCAGAGGAATAAAGCCTGCCGTCTGAGTAGTAGTGGGAGATAAACCAGGTAAGGTAAGCCGGAAGAACTGATTGTGTGCATGGAAGATGATGATAAGGAATTTCTGTTTGATGTGGTTATGATTAGGCAACCACCAGAGGTTATTGAGGGTCAGAGAGATGCAGATTGCATGTTCTTTCAGAAAATGATCTGGGCAGCAGAGTGAAGTAGGGGCTGGAGAAGGGATAAAGAAGGAGCAGGAAGGTCAGTAAGGAGGTTGATGCAGTATTCAATGTTGGATGTGGTAAGTGGTAGCATTTGGAAGATGAAGAAGGGGTGGGTTCTAGGGATGCTTGGGAAGGTAATTGTGGTATTTCTCTGAACTCCAAGGAAAGTTGTATATATTGCCTTCTCCCCAAACCCAGGCCTGGGGTCTGGGATGGTGCAGAAGTTGGAAAAATATGTGATGGAAGTGTATCTGAGAGTGCCAGACTGATGGCAGCAGGGCCTGAGTACATCTGACTGAGTCACTAAGATTTATCTCAGCTGATCTTTCGCCATTTGTGATAGCAGTGTGTTTCATGGAATGCCCTTCCTATTTCTCTCAATAAAAATAATTTAAAAAATATGATGGGGAACTCTCCCCCTTTCAGGAGGAAGATAGGGAGGTGAATGACATCGAATCATGTGGTGATTCAGGCGTGGCAGAGATGCCTTGTATGGTTGGCTCGTCTGTTGCCATGGAAACCCATCATGGCAGGAGAACCCTAGCTATAACCGTGTCATTTGACCTTCAGCATGGTTTTCTGTATTTCTTTTTGATATACAGGTAGAAGGACAACCCATATTTTCGCTTTAGACTCTTCCCTACTCTGATAGTCTATTAATCTGTTTAGAGAGTCGGTGTGCCAAAAGCCGTGACAGTTTGCTTTGTCTGAAACCCCAATCCTTCTGACCTGTCTGTTCTCCTCTTGTGGCCAGCACTGAGGTAGAACTGCCAACTCTGAGCCAGCACAAAAAAATCGAGTGTAGAAAGACTGCCTCCCTACAAGGCCTCACTGAAAAATAAATAAGAGGAGTGATCCAAAGGGCAGCCATTTTGTTAAAAATAGCAGGGCTCACGAAACCACACACAAATTGGGAATGGGGAAGGATGGAGAGATGGAAGATGATGGAGAAAGGGAAGGAGGAAAAAGGGTATTAAGTGGGGGGTTGGAAGCAAGGGAAGGGAAAATAGATGGAGTTTTGATTAAGAGAACGATAAATTTCAAAACTGCTCTGACGGAAGAGAAATTAATCAGTCAACATTCATCTGAAATTTACTGAGGGCCTATAAGGTGTCTTCATGTAAAGTGAGGGAATCTTCAGTTCCAGAGAGTACCAGTAACAGAAGGGAATTCCAGTATCGGAAGTTTCAAAATCATTCTCCTGGCAGTTGGTTTTATGCCCCTGCCTCAAATTTCAGAATGTTACTTTAAGATTGGTGTGCTTCTTGATTTGCTCCTCAGGTGTTTTATTGCTTTTCTCTTTAGTTAAATTGGTTCTGGGGAGAAAGTTCCAGTAGCAGATTCATTTCTTTACTCAAGGATTCATATAGTTGGGTAGGATTGCTGTATATTTGAAGAGAGCGAAATCTGAATTTATTGCCAAGCGTTCAGATTCTGTTCAGGACATTATATTGACAGCGGTTATTTCTCCCAAGTTAATTAGGTTGGACACAGTCCCTGGCCCGCATGGGGCTCACAGTCTGAGTAAGAAGGAGAACAGCCGTTGAGTCTCCATTTTACAGATTAGGAAACTGAGGCACAGAGAAGTTATATGACTTGCCCATGGGCACACCGCAAGAAATTGGCAGAGCCGGCATTAGAACCCAAGACCTCTGGCTCCTAGGCCCATGCTATATCCACTAGAGTTCGATGCTCTTGAACAGTGCCTCCTCACTAAACAACCATGTATCTGTATATCTTGGTCTTTGTCACCATTAAGCAATAGTTCTGACAAACCATGCATATTACATTACTGAGGGTATTAATTCAGACCTAAATGAATCCAGGGATGGGACTTAAATGAAGCCACTCAGCTTGATTCAGTACTAAAGATCTAGTCTGAAATCCTTCAATTGGATGTCATCTTTGTCTTTTCCTGAAATGTGATTTAATTTTTTTTGTGGTATTTGGTAAGTGCTTACTAAGTGCCAGGCACTATACTCAGTGCTGGGATAGATACAAACTAATTAGTTGGACACAGTCCATGCCCCATATGGGGCTCATAGTCTTAATCTTCATTTTACAGATGAGGTAATTGAGGCACAGAGAAGTGAAGTGACTTGCCCAGATTTGCTCAGACTCCAGCAGCAGTGATTACGCCAAGTTGTCTTAAAGAAAATTTGTCTGTGACGATATGAACTGAATCAGAGTTAAGAGGAGCAGAAGATTACATCTTCTGGAGTCTGAGCAAGTCATCTCAGACAAGTCACTTAAGCAAGTCATGCAGCAGATGAGTGGTGGAGCTGGGACTAGAACCCAGGTCCTTCTGACTACCAGACCCGGGATCTATCCACTATAATAATAGTAATAATAATGCTGGTATTTGTTAAGCGCTTATTATGTGCCAAGAACTGTTCTAAGCTCTGGGGTATATACAAGGTAATTAAGTTGTCCCACATGGGGCTCACAGTTTTAATCCCCATTCTACAGATGAGGTAACTGAGGCACAGAGAAGTTAACTGATTTGCCCAAAGTCACACAGCTGACAAGTGGCGGAGACAGGATTAGAACCCATGACCTCTGACTTCCAATTCCATGCTCTTTCCACTAAGCCACGCTGCTTCTTTACCTTGCTCCTGTAGCCATCTCATTGTTCCAATGGGGAGTGAAATGGATACTCCATGTAATCTTCTGCTCCTCTTAACTCTGATTCAGTTCATATCATTGTCACAGACAAATTTTCTTTCAGTCATCTTGGCATCATCACTGCTGCTGGAGTCTGAGCTAGAGCCTTCTGCCAACAACAGACCAGTGGTGGATCCAAGATAAGCTCACACCAATCCCTAGTATTCAAATGGTGCTTTATATTTCCCAAGTAATCTATACTCATTCATTAATTCATACTCACAAAGTGCTAGTGAGGTTGGGCAAAATAATGATCTGTGTTTCAAAATCGGGTTGACCTATCGGGAAAGTCCCTCTTGAATGGTCATCTGAGGAATCAAGGAGCCGAAATGGGATTCGCTGCTTGAGAAGCAGCATGGTCTAAGCTGATAGCGCAGAGGCCTGGGAATCAGAAGGATTTAGGTTCTAATCCCACATTTGCCACTTGTCTATTGTGTGACCTTGCACAAGTCATCTAACTTCTCTGTGCCTCAGTTACCTCATCTGTAAAATGGGGATTAAGGTGGTGAGTCCCATGTGGATCATGGACTTTGTCCAACTTGATTATCTTCTAACTACCCCAGTGCTTAATAAAGTGCTTGGAAGAGAGCAACAGAGTTGGTCATGGCCTCTTGAAAAGGGTACGGTCCTGGAAGTCAGATGTCCTGGGTTCTAATCCTGACTTTGCCACTTATCTGTGTGACCTTGGGCAAATCACTTCACTTCTCAGTGCCTCAGTTAGCTCATTGGTAAAATGGGGATTAAGACTGTGAGCACTCTATGGGACAGGGACTGTGTCCAACCTGATTAGCGTGTATCTACCCCAGCATTTAGAATAGTGCTTGGCATATAGTAAGTGCTTAACAAATACCATAATTATTAATTATTATTATTATTATTGTTATTATTAGACACGTTCCTCGCCCTCAACAAACTAACAGTCTAGAGGGGAAGACTGATATTAATAGAAATAAAGAATTCATAATATATCATTTGTAAATATGTAAATAAGTGCTGTGGGGCTGAGATTGGGGTGAACACCAAATGCTCTCTATTATACGATAGATAATATGGATGAATAATTTTCATTTCCTTATCTTCCTACAGCGCATTAATTATATGTTTTGGAGACAATTAATTCTGATCAAGGTCAGGTGTATTCTGTGTCCATCTTAGGATCTCTTTGTCCCTATGTCCATCCTGACACAGAAAACAGAGGACAGTAGAGGCTAGTTTCCCTCAAGATTCTCTAACATAGTGTTCTGGTGGTTGGATAATCCTTGATAGTCTCCTAAAACATCATGAGAGCACCAGTGTGGAGCCCATCCAATAGGACTACAGAGTGATTTCTTAGATAGCAGCTGTATATGGACATATGATCTTCCCTGTAAGTGCACTGAACGGTGGATGTGTTTAAAGTGCTTCATTTGATACAAATCGCTGTTGATTTCACGTGCCCATTACCTCAATTTCTTGGAGGCATCTTCAGTGAAAGTTTGACTTGCAGAGTAAGAATGAACACTCCCTTAAAGAAAATTGAAGACCTCCCACCCCTCCAAAATCTTTTTTAAAGTGGTGTCCTTTGCATGAGCATAACTGGATGCAGTTTACACAGTTAATAATACAGATGAAATGCCCATGATGCAGAATGTAAATGTAGCTTCTGAATAAATACTGGCACTAAAGAGTTTAATAATAGATAACGGTAATAAATAATGCAGGTGCAGTATGATGTAATTCAATTACAGAGTAAATGATGGGGAAAAGCCCAGGGAAGGAAGAGAGTCTGGCCCTCATTCTCATCTCTCCCGCTGCCCACCTCTTGCTCACTCTCTGCATTTGGTTGGAATTCCCTCCCTCTTCCCTTCTGACAGACATCTGCCAAGGTCTTCTGATATCACACCTCCTCTTGGAGGTCTTCCCTCATTAATTTCTTCTCACCCCACCTTACAGCTCCCAATCCTCATGTCAGGACTTCTGTGCCATCTACACATTGAAGTTTCATGGCCTAGTGGTAAGAGTACGGCCTGGGAGTCAGAGGGACCTGGGTTCTAATCCCAGATCTGCCTCTTGTCTGCTGTGTGATCTTGGACAAGTCACTTAACTTCTCTGTACTTGTTACCTCATCTGTAAACTAGGAAATGACTGTGAGCCATATGTGGGACATGAACTAGATACAAACGTTATTAGTTAGTATCTAGTCCAGTGCTTAGTACTGTGGCTGGCATATAGTAAGTACTTAACAAACATTATTTTAAAAAATTGCCCACAACCCCTTGTAACACTTAAGGTTGGCTCTGTATAAACTATTAGTTCCCCTATCTGTAATTTATTAGCATCTGTCTCCTCCACTAGATTGTAAGCACCTTGAGAGCAGGGATCCTGCCTTCTAATTCTGTTATACTCTCCCAAGTGCTTAGTACAGTGTTTTGCATAGTACAGTGTTTTGCATACAGGAGGTATGCTTGATTGATCAGCTAGAATGCTCAATATTCTCAGATCTTTCCTTACCTTTTTTTTTTCATTGTACTTGTTTAGTTCTTACTATGTGGCTAGGTACTGTACTAAGTGCTGGGGCAGATACAAAATATTCGGTTTGGACATAGCTCCTGTCCCACATAGGGCGCACAGTCTAGGTTGGAGGGAGGAGGATTTAATCCCCATTTTACCAATGAGGTAACTGAGGCACAGAGAACTTAAGTGATTTACCCAAGGTCACACAGAAGACCAGTGGTGATCCCAGGATTAGAACCCAGGTCCCATGACAGCCAGGTCTGTATAAGGCCCGACTGCTTCTCACTCCTTTCCTTTGAAAGGTAGGCATAGAATTCCAGGAGAGACTCACATTTTCTGTTTTCAGTTTCCCTGTGGTCTTGTGTGGGGAAGCTAGCAGTTTCAGTCACTGACCTGAAAGGTGCAGGTTGTGCCTTTCAGACTGCTATCTGCTAATCCTCATAATGCATTTATTTCTACCTGCTGTGTCATTAATGGTTTCATTCTTCAGTGAGGGAGATTTGAGGCTTGGAGAGTTGCTGAGCTGATTGTTCCCCTCTTACCCACTCCATCCCCTCCAAATATCTAAATATAAAAATATAGATTTCTAAAGCTAGAACTGAGAAGAGGAATGGAGTGGCAGAGGGGTGTGGTCACGGTCCAACAAGATGCCAATCAGTGGTATTTTTTGAATACTTAATCATATTTATTGAGCATGTGTTGTGTGAAGAACCATGTACTAAGCGCTTGATGTGTTTAGAGCACTGTACTAAAGTGCTTGGGATAGTACAGTACAAGAGAGTTGGTAGATGTGATCCCTCCCCACAAGGAACTTACAGTTTTAGAGGGCACTGAGTGCTAACACTTGATTATTTTCTTCCTTTGCAACAGAATTTGGACACTGCCATTGTCGAACTTGTATTCTCTCCCAAGGAGAGTGGAGTATTTTTCTGACTTTCAAAATAGGATGAAAGTAGGGGGTAGGGAAATTAATTAATGCCAGCAAATGAAGCATGCAAACCTTGTCCCAATGTTCTAATGACTGAGAAGGAATACTGAAGAAATGGCATAGAAAATGAACTGCACTATCACCAGACTGCCTTAGCTTGCACTGGCCTCCCTTATTTTGAAGTAAACCTTTTTCTTGCTCTGTCTCCACCCCATCCATCTTGATTCTTGACTTTCCTGGTTATATGTACCTTCTGGGAGCTAGTCTTCCTTCCTTCCTTCCTTCCTTCCTTCCTTCCTTCCTTCCTTCCTTCCTTCCTTCCTTCCTTCCTTCCTTCCTTCCTTCCTTCCTTCCTTCCTTCCTTCCTTCCTTCCTTCCTTCCTTCCTTCCTTCCTTCCTTCCTTCCTTCCTTCCTTCCTCTGTATTTACTGAGCACTAACTGCATGCAGAGCACTTTACTAAGCGCTTAGAAGAGTACACTACAACAATAAACGGACATATTCCTTGCCCACAATGAGTTTACAGTCTAGATGGGGGTTAGATTGCTAGGGAGTAGTGCCATGTTTTAGGATGTGAAGGAGCATGAAGAAATCAGTCCCCTTTTCAAGACTCTGGTTGTTTGGCTAAACAAGCGATTAAACCTGTTTGCTGAAGGAGTTTGTGTGGTTGATGACAACCTTTAAGCACTTTGACCTGGTCAGTGGTCAGAATGAAAGAATGAAAGCCCTGAGTGTCCTCCGTCCTTCTCCTCTGATTTGGCAGGGAACAGGCCAGATGAACTGAAACTTCCCCCAAGCCACTGGAAACCAAATGGTTACAGGAAACCAGATGGGACCATCCCACAATATTCATTGGATTTTGCTTAGTGAGGTGTTTGGCATTTGGGAAATCCTTTTGGATTTATTTAGGGTGTGGCCTAGGAAAAAAAGGAAGCAGATGCTGGATTAAACTATCCTAATGAGTGTGGCTCTCAAAACCCATCCTTTCTGCCTGTTTCTGAAAGGACTTAGACTGCTTGAGCCTGTTCCATCTGGAGAAAGATATGGCTTAATGAAGGAGGGGTAAGTACACATAATATCCTCTAACTTGATATTTTGCTTTCCTCACATCTCAATATACACTAACCACAAGCTGCATGGCCTAGTGGAGAGAGTATGGGCGTGGGAGTCAGAGGACCTGGATTCTCTTGTCTGCACTGCCACTTGTCTGCAGTGTTACTTCACTTCTCTGTGCTTCAGTTCCCTCATCTACACAATGGGATCTAATTATCTCGTATGAACTCCAGTGCTTAGTACAGTGCTTGGCACATAGTAAGTGCTTAATAAATACCACAATTATTATTATTACTATTATTGTTATTATTATTCCTCCCAAACTCACCTTCTCACTGTGCCTCATTCAATAGCAGTCAGTGATAGTTTCTGAGTACTGACTGTGTGCGGAGCACTGTACTAAGAACTTGGGGAAGTATGTTTGAGTAGACTATTACCAACTCTCTGTCTCCACTCCCTTTCATCCTCCCTTTTATAAAATGGTATTTAAGTGCTTCCTATATGTCCAACACTGATTTAAGCACTGGGGTAAATAAAAGTTAACTAGGTCAGACACAGTTCCTGTCCCGCATTAGGCTCACAATCGAAGTAGAAGGGAGAACAGGTCCCCAGTTGTGGAAACCGAGGCCTAGAGAAGCTAAGTGACTTGCCCAAGATCACTCAGCAAGCAATTGGCAGAGCCCGTGCTCTCCCCACTAAGCCACGCTGCTTCTCACTGAAACATCCTTTCTCTTCAAATCTGTTAGGCCACAGTTCTTCCCTTCTTCAAAGCCCTTATGAAGTTGCACCTTATGAAGCTTTTCCTGATTAATTTTTCTTCTTCCCAGGCTACATCCTCCCAGGTATCAGTTGAACATTTTTGCCTAGAATCCATCTGTGACATTTTTGTGCCTTTCGGTTTACATACTCTACTATTTAAGCACTTCTTCATTCTATGTGTAAATTCTGTCTGCCAACCCCTCTATATTCACTCAATAGTATTTATTCTATATATAGTCTCTCTCTCTCTCTCTTTCCCTCTTTCTCTCTCTCTCTCTATATATATATATATATTCTGTTTATTTCATAATCTTTCCATTATGTGCGAAGCACTGTACTTAGTGTTTGGGAGAGTACAATATAAATAAACAGACACATTCCCTGCGAGCAACGAGCTCTTTGTAAAGGGCCGGGATTACGTCTCATTTACTACACTCCCCTAAATACCCTGCCTGCAGGAAGGACTCAATAAATACTACTGGTTGGTTGATTGACTAACCAACCCTGTTGCAGGAATGTGTCTACCAATCCTGTTGTATTGTGCTCTCCCAGGAGCTTAGTATGGTACTTTGTATACTGTAATAAATACCATTGCTCAGCACTCAATAAGCACCATTGTTTGATTATGGTAAAATCCAGTGGTGAAACTAGTCAATCTTGGCCTCCTATAATTTAACAGCTTTCAGGCTGTGCACACTAGCATTTGAGGTCAGAGCAGTAACTGATATTTATAAGGAACTAAATGCCCAGGTGTGTGTGTATGTATATAAATAAATATATATATATATATACATACACATATATATATGATGTTATGTTTGACATTATGCTTAATAGGCTAAAAGACAGATGGAAATGTGACCCTGAAGAGACTATAGCGCAAGGGAAACATCTATTTCTCCTTCTCCCAACCACCCACTCCCCAATCAATTTCAAGTCCGGCTTTGGAGCACAGTGAGGGGCCTGAGCTGAAACAGATTTTTAAAATGCCCCAAATGGGCCCAGATGTCTAAGTCTGGGTGAAAGTGGGCTGGACCTCCTCAGCATCCTTCAATCCTGGGAAACTGGAGAGTCAGGTGTGTCCAGAGAGGCAGTGTGAACTAGTGGAAAGAGCACAGGACCGGGAGTCAGGAGGATCTGATTCTGGCCCTGGCTCCACCATTTGCCTCCTGTGTGACCCTGGGCAAGTCACTGGACTGTTTTGAGCCTCCATTTCCTCATCTATAAAATGGGGATTCCATACCTGCTTTCCTTTCCTCTTAGGCTGTGATCCCCAGGTGGGACAAGATCTGCGTTCGGTCTGATGATCTGGTCTCAACCCCAGAGTTTGACGTATAATAAGTGCTTAATAAATACCTCCATGTTTATTATGTCTTGGGACCTAAGCAGATCTCTTTGGCCTACTCTGATCTGGCCGATTTGTGGGTCTGGACCACAGGTGACCCCTGGGGACAGATGAGCAGGGAGAATATGCACTTAACTCACACAAATTATCTTCCTTTCTGTTCCATTGAGGTGCAGTATTTGACTTCAGTGAGCTGCAGATCTAATAAATCTTTAACAGAAGCACATATAGAATAGATGCTTTTACCCTCAAAGTGAGGGAGTGGAGGAGGGTCTTTCCACACTGCATCAGCTCTAAAAATCATACATTTTCACTTTTAGGGTATTTTAAAAGAGAGTAGTGGGGATGGAGGTGAGTAAAAAAGAGAATGTAAGGGAAAAGAGCAGTAGGCAAGGAGGAGAAGATAACTAATTTTATTTCAGGTGATATGGCTTGTTTAAAGAGAACTTGAGCTAAACAGGACAATACAACTCTCTAATCCCAAGAGTCACTGTTTCCTGTAAAGACATGAGAGGGAAATCATGTAAGAGATTAACTGGATGCAAACACATCCTGACAGCAAGTGGTGGCACTGAAGTAGAAGCTGTTTTTGGTGTGGATATCTGAGAACCATAAAATATGAATGAATCTTCTTGTTTGCACAGCCTGAGAATGTACATGATCCCTCCCTGGGAATTCTGGTGACTCAGCTTCCTTCTTGTCATTAGAAACCTGGAGAGGAAAAATTACTGACTCATTTATTGTAGTTCAGAGTTAATAGTTCAGAAAAATACAGCAGTCTTCTTCTATCTTAGATAGTAGCATAATTTAACCATCATATAGCACTCCATATCCCTTACAATTGTTATTGTAAGCTGCTTGTGGGCAAGAGTTGTGTCTACCTACTCTGTTGTAATCTCCCAAGCGTTTAATACAGTGCTCTGCACACAGTAAGCATTCAGTTAAGTACCACTGATAGATTGTTGTTACTTTCAAATTACCTGTGAAATGGTTCAGGCTAGTTAATGTTGCCTTTGTACGATTTAGGGATAGCAAGCCTAAATTTCTCTGTTAGTGATTGAGACAGAATTAGCATCATATTTGGTAGTATTTATTGAGCACCTACTGCATGTGGAGTAGGGCTTCTGTTGGTCTAAAGGGAAGAGTGTAGCTTTGGGAATCAAGTCATTTTGGTTGGAGACCTGGATGCGTAAACAAGGAGTGTACACACTGAGGCTATACCATAAGGGTGAAGGTTTCTAGTGATTGAATCACCTAAGACATTGTGTGAGATGGCTGTGCCCAAAGCAGATCCTGAAAAAAATGGGTCTTAGTCAATAAAAAAAACGAAAAACAAGATTAAACAAAAAATACCTTGATGTGCTGTACGTCTGCCTTTGTACTAACTGGTTGCACCCTGGGGCCCACTGACAATATAACTGAGAGAGATGAGAGAGGGCAAAGGACACTGCAAAAAGCACTAGGGAGGAATTCCTTTGCTCAACTTCTCGGTCCTGAAGTCTCAAGACTGACGCGTGTGTCCTCAAAGAGGCGTTTCCTGTTTACTCTCCCTCTCCCTTCTATGTCATCTAGAAGCAGGATGGGGTAGTGCATAGACCGCGGGCCTGGGAGTCAGAAGGTCATAGGTTCTAATCCAGGATCCGCCATTTGTCTGCTGTGTGACCTTGGACAAGTCACTTTACTTCTCTAGGCCTCAATAACCTCAATTGTAAAATGGAGATTGAAACTGCGAGCCCCAAGTGGGACAGGGGCAGTGTTCAACCCGATTTGCTTGTATCCATCCCAGCATTTAGTGCAGTGCCTGGCACATAGTAAGCACTTAGCAAATACCGACAGTTATTATTATTATCTATTCACTTGGATTTGCACGCTTTGGGCATTTGATATTTTCCCCTCCCTCAGCCCTATAGCACCTGTGTGCATTTCTTAAATTCTTTATTTGTATTAATGTCTGTCTCCCTCTCGACATGGTAACTTCATTGTGGACAAGGAACATGTTTACTGACTTTGTTGTATTCTACGCTCTCAAGCACTTAGTACAGTGCTCTGCACACAGCAAGTGCTCCATAAATACCATTGACTGATTGATTGGTATCTCGATCATCACTGTGGATAGAGCTCTGCACTATGGAGAATACAACAGAGAGAGACATGATTACTGCCCTCGAGAATTCGTCAAATAGAGAAGACAAGGTATATAAAGTTACTTTTAAAAAAAAGGAGGGAAAGGAAAGATACTCATGGTTATAACAAGAGATGCAAAAGATGGATAAATGCATAAGAACTATAAGTTTTGTGTCTATCCCAGTTTTTAGTATAGGCCTTAGCTCACAGTAAGTGCTTAACAAATAACATTATTATTATTATAATTGCTATTTGCACAGATGCTAAGAGTAGCTGTGAAAATACAAGGGGTGAGGTGGAAATTGGAATGAAACGACCTGCAGGGAGGGAGATTTGATGATGCCAGTTGGGTTTGAATGGGAGGGAGTCCTAATAACAATAATAATAATAATGGTATTTGTTAAGTGCTTATTATGTGCCAGGCACTGTACTAAGTGCTGGAAGGAGGTTACAAGTAAGGGGCCATTCTCAGTCTCTTCACTTCCAGTCTAATGCTTTCCTCACTGGGAGGGGTCACACCTTTAACCACAAAGGAAGTTGTTAGAACTTATATTTGATCAGGAACAGTGACTGGTATTCTTCAAATCAGAAAGTAATCACTGGCTCTGTAGTTAATTCTTACCGGGATCTCTGGATAGTGTTCTGGAAATTTGCTGGTTCAAGGGTTTAATGACCTGCTCTGCCTCTTATGTCCCTCAGTAAATGCTGATTGACAGACTATTTTAGGCCCTTAGTAAATAGCTGCTGTAAGAGTTGGGGTTATCGTAAAATAGCTGCCTAAATATAGCTCCAATAATGCAAATTGGTCATACAAACCAGTACAACATATTTAGTAGCCCACATCCTCTCCTCCAAGTTCCCAGGACATTAAATCTACTTTTTGCCTGGCGTAAGTCATTACCTGATCTGGGCAAGGGAGTGAATGAATGGCTATTTGCAAGCCTACTCATGAACTTCCCCTTACAAAGGACCAATGTTTTATGAACTCCTGCATAGGCTGTAAAATGGTTTTGGGCAGGGACCGTGTCTCCCAACTCTTGTTATATTATGCTCTGTCAAGCACTTAGTACAGTGCGCTGCACAGAGTTACTGCTCAATAAATGCCATTAATTGATTGTTATGGATGGATGAATATGTAGATATCTATGCATGTGTGTGCATAGATATATATACATATATATATTTATACAAACATTGTAACAATCTATAGGGACATTTATACACATCAATATGAGTCAGTCCATTAAGGATGAATGACTAGAGGAAAGCTAATTAACTGACTCTTATCAAAGCCTTTCTATTGGACTGAAGTGCAATGGCTACAATATTTTTATGTGCTTGCTTGCTGTCTTATGAAGTTCCCAGACTACCATTTAACAGGGCATGGATTGACAGTGCAGAACACTAGAGAGCCCCTCCACACCCCAGCCCTTTTGAGAACTCTGATTCCACAACCACACTTAGACCGCTAACTCACTCCTCACCTCACTCTACCATCTTTGGTTTCCAAATCTGTTCTATTATGTGCTCCTCCTGCTCTAGTTCACTCTGGAAGGAGAGTGGGTTGAGATGGTATGGAGAAGTGAAGGGGACAGGGACATACGTTATTCTCTCTAACCTTAGTGCTACTCCCGGCTCACCAACATCCTGCCTCTGGCCTGGAACACCCTCCCTCCTCATATCAGTTACTCTCCCCCCATTCAAAGCTTTATTGAAGACCCATCTCCTTCAAGAGGCCTTCCCTGTCTAAACCTTCCTTTCCTTGTCTCCCAATCCTTTCAGTGTCACCCTGATTTGCTCCCTTTTTTCATCCCCCTCACCACCAGTCCCGCAGCACTCATATACATATCTGCAATTTATTTATATCAAAGTCTGTATCCCACTCTAGCCTGTAAGCTTGTTGTGGGCAGGGAATATTTCTGTTTATTGTTATACTGAACTCTCCCAAACACTTAGAACAGTGCTCTGCACACAGTAAGCACTCAATAAATACAATTGACTGACAGACTGAAACATATCCACCTTTGAAGCTTTTCAGGGGTAGAATCCAAGAATTCTAACCATACGATCTCCTGCCTGTTTATTTGCTAAACACTTACAATATGTCAAGCACTATTCTAAGTGTTGGGGTATTTGCAAGTTAATCAGGCAGGGTACAGTCCCTGTCCCGCAGGTGTTTCACAGTCTAAATAGGAGGGAGACCAGGTATTGGATCCCCATTTTATAGATGAGAGACCTGAAGCACAGAAAAGTGAAGTAACTTCCCCAAGTCACACAGGACACAATTGTCAGAGGCAGAATTAGAACCCAGATCCTCTGACTCACAGGCCCAGGCTCTGTCCATTGAACCATACTACTTCTTGTTTTCTTGAATATTTAAAAAAAATCCCTTCCAACTTTCTCAAAGCCCACTCAAATTGAATGGCAGCAGCAGTAGATTCGGCTTTTCCCACAAATGAATGTATATCTATGCCCTTCCCACATTCAAGTACATGATGTTGACTTACAACTGCATGATTATGGTGAAGAAATTTGTGAAACAACAGGATGATGATAATAATAATGTTGGTATTTGTTAAGCACTTACTACGTGCAGAGCACTGTTCTAAGTGCTGGTGTAGATACAGGGGAATGAGGTTGTTTAGGTGGGTTTAGGTGGGTATTTGTTAAGCGCTTACTATGTGCAGAGCACTGTTCTAAGCGCTGGGGTAGATACAGGGTAATCAGGTTGTCCCACGTGAGGCTCACAATCTTCATCCCCATTTTACAGATGAGGGAACTGAGGCACAGAGAAGTTAAGTGACTTGCCCACTGTCACACAGCTGACAAGTGGCAGAGCTGGGATTCGAACTCATGACCTCTGACTCCCAAGCCCAAGCTCTTTTCCACTGAGTCACGCTGCTTCCCAATGTGAGGCTCACAGTCTTCATCCCCATTTTACAAATTAGGGAACTCAGGCACAGAGAAGTGAAGTGACTTGCCCACAGTCACACAGCTGACAAGGGGCAGAGTTGGGATGGTAGACAAACAAAGCCAAGATCAAGACTGCGTGAGATGGGAAAGATTGGAAGGAATATATGTGTTGAGTCTCTAGACTATAAACTCCTTATGGGTAAGGAATGTGTGTACTGACTATTTTATATTGCACTCTCCCAAGTGTTTAGTGCAGTGTTCTGCACACAGGAAGTGTTCCATAAACACTACTGAATGAGTTAACTAGGAATAAAACTAAAGCAGCAATGAGACTATTCTTGGAGGAATAGAAGGTCATGTGAAAGGAAATTCAGTTTGATTCCCTGGAAGGCATCTATGCTTAGAATTTCCAGAGCATCATTGCGAAATGTATTTGTCAGTGTTGGAATACAGCCGTGACCTACGGGATGTGGGTATCTGGAAGTGAAAGTAAAATTAGATTGGTAGTCTCTTTCCAGGCCTACCTGGGAATTCCCAGGAATACTGCACTGGACCACTGGCACCAGCTGTCAGATGGTCTGAACTGTGATCAGCTGTGACCTAATTATTAGTCTCTTAAATTTGGTCTGTTCCTTTCATTTTCCAGTTCATTGACTACCAAAAGAGGGGAGAAGAATGAGATTTGGGTCATCCCCTTCCTGCAATTGTCATCTGATCAAGGTCACAGCTCACTAATCTCTGATGGACGTCACCAAGGAGAGATTTTTCAATCTCCCTCCTTCAATAAATGAACCCGAAGGGGAAAGAGATGACTCGTAGGCATCGGCAGGGAATGTGTCTGTTATATATTGTTATATTGTACAAACAGTATAGTGCCGTGCACACAGTAAGCACACAGTAAATATTATTGAATGATTGATTGGTAACAGTGGTTAATGAGAGGTCTTTACCCTTCTGGGTTTGAGTTCTGTATCACCAAATGAAGGAAAATCTCAAGTTTCAGTTCTGTAGCCCCGAAGGGAGGCAATACATATTGTACATTAACAATGAAATAGGACCACAATCCAGTTCAGATGTTAAGCCAAAATTGTCTAATTTAAAATACTTATGTGGAGGCAAGAATTGTAGCTATTCATCTGCATGTGACCTTGGACAAGTCACTGCATTTCTCTTTGTCTCAGGGACCTCATCTGTAAAATGGAGATTAAGACTGTGAGCCCCATGTGGGACAGGAACTGCCTCCACCATAATTGCCTTGTATATATCCCAGCACTTACCACAATGCCTGGTAAATAGTAAGGGCTAGTATTTTTAAATTCCAGGGTTTAGTAAGACTTTTTCTTTAAAATTCTGGTGTTGATAGGAGTGTTTTGGGTCTTTCCCCACTCAAATCCTCATTGCCACTGTATAATCTTCCATTTGCTGCTAACAGGGGCTTTAACAACTATGGTGTAAGTCAAAGGCCTCACATTTTGAAACAAAACATGTCTTTCCCTGACAGCTGAAAAGAAGGAAAGGGAAGGACGTAAGTTCTGTCTCTCAACTACCAGGAATTCTGTATTAGGGAGGGTATGAATTTGAGCTATTGTTCCATAAAGTCATTTAGGGTTGCCTTTTGGGCAAACTAAGTCCATTTTATAGGATGTATTCCTCCTTCAGTTAATAATATTCTTGATTTGTCCTCTGGGATATGGGCTGCTAGACTGTAAGTTTGTTATGGGCAGGGAACGTGTCTGATAATTCTGTTGCATTTTATTCTTCCAAGTGCTTAGTACAATGCTCTGCACATAGTAAGCACTCAATAAATGCTATTGATTGATTGATGATCTGTGTTACTTGGATGTGGAAACATCAGACTGTAGTGAGTCCTCTGGGGATCTGAGTCTTTCTGCTTTGGTCTGAGAGCTTTTCTGAGGGTTGTGTCCTCCCCAGAGAATTCCTAGGACCATTACTTGGAGTCGGATTTGCCATTCCTGAACCTTTCTTCTGAACTCCTAGGGCAATTGGAGATCAACAAGAGAAGCAACATGGCCCAGGGGCAAGAACACGGGCTTGGGAGTCAGAGGTTGTGGGTTTTAATCCTGCCTCCAACACTTGTCTGCTCTGTGACCTTGGACAAATCACTTAACTTCTCAGTGCCTCAGTTAATTTATCTGTAAACTGGGGATTGAGATTGAGCCCCACTTGGGACAACCTGATTATCTTGTATTTACCCTAGCACTTAGAACAGTGCTTGGCACATAGTAAGCACATAAATACCATAATTTTTATCATTATCATCATTACTATTAGATCTTCCCAAACGAGCAATTCTCGAAGGACCCCTGTTGTGGGTTCATAAATGCGCTAGCAGTGATATGTAATATGGAAGACTTGGACTCTTTAGCCCAGAGCATCTCCCATCCCCATCACTGACCCTCAGGACCACTTCTCAGGGAGAGGAGCTACTCTCAAGAATGTGGACTAGTATGTGTTCCTAGAAGCAGCATGATCTAGTGGATAGAGCACGGGCCTGCAGGTCAGAGGACATGGGTTCTAATCCCAGCTCTGCCACTTGTCTACTGCGTGACCTGGGACAAGTCACAACTTCTCTCTGCCTCATTTTCCTCATCTGTCAAATGGAGATTCAATTTTTGTTCTCTTTCCTACTTAGATTGTCAGCCTCACATGGGACAGGGACTCTGTCCGAACTGCTTATACTGTATCTCTCCCAGAGTTTAGTACAATGCTTGGGACTCAGTAAGCACTTAACAAATACTACAGTTATCATTATTATTATTATTAGCCAAGACTGTTGATGGATGCTAGAATTGGGAGGTGCACCCCTCAATTAGCCTCTTACCTCACCTATCAGCAGTTAGTCTTGTATGTAGGGAATCCAATGATGTTTTGGTGGGGGAGAGGGGAAACAAAATGCCTCCCCATGCACACTGTGCCAGTTCATGGATAACACATGAGAAAATAATTTATGATAATTAGCCTTTAGGCTTTGCAGTGGTCTTTAGAGAATGACCTACCTTTTCAGTTTGCCATTTTCAGCCTTTTCAAAGCCTCTCCCAAAACTGTATGATCGATATGTCAGTCGGTAGTGAGCCCACATCCATTAACCTCCATGGAAGTGCTATTCAGAGGAAAACTTCACCCCTCCTGTGTCTGTGAAGCACAGCCAGCCTGTGGAAGGTCCAAGTGCCTGGGAATGATTAAACACTTAGGGGTAGAGTGCTTTTAAGAGCTGTTTTGTTATGCTTCTAAGCACCCACACACTCTCTGTCTTTCCTTCTCTCCCTCTCTCTCTCTCTCTCTCTCTCTCTCTCTGCTTTAAGACCCAGTGTAGTGACCTATAAGCTAGGTATGGTGTTTACATAGAAAATGGCAGTGGATGAGTTTGCATGGCTTAAAATTTAAAAAGGTAAAAATATACTTTCAGCCCCTGACACTGTTTTTTTTCACAGCAGAGTAACTGGGAATTCAGAATAGTGAGGTGGGAAACTAATTGTCCCTGGTATAATTGTCATTGAATAATTTGGTTTTTTGGATACTTTACTGAACCTGATCATAGAAGAGAGGTCCATATTGAAAATCTGGGTACCTGTTATCTTCTCTGTAGACAGTTGGGCTGAGATGTGGATCTTGTTGATGAGATACAACAATCTGTTGGAAAAGATGGAGCAACTCTTCCCAGACATTTTCTAACTCTCTAAATTCCTCCCTCCCTTCAGTCTAGCTTGACCATTGGCCAACTGCTCCAGACCTGCAACATTATCGATTTTGAAATAGAAATTGTCATCTTTTTTCTGATTCAGATGGGAGAGGTTCTGAATCTTGTGTTCCAGTTTACTAGATCTCCAAAACCATCAGGCCTGCCTCTGAGTTATGCATGTGAGGATGTACTGGGAGAACTGCAGGGATGCTTTCCTTTTTCTAGATAAAGCCCTTGAATGTAATAAGGACCTAATGGGGAAAGTTTAGCCATCTTTCAGAGGGAAGGTCCAGCAGTAGCATGGCCTAGTGGAAATAGCCTGGGGCTGGAGTTAGAGTATTTGGGTTCTAATCCCCGCTCTACCCCCTGTCTGCTGTGTGGCCTTGGCCAAGTCACTTAACTTCTCTGTGCCTCAGGTGCCTCATCTGTAAAATGGAGATTAAGACCGTGAGCCCCATGTGGGACATGGACTATGTCCAACCTGATTAGCTTATATATACCCCAGTGCTTAGTACATTGCCTGGCACATAGTAAGAGTTTAACAAAGTAATCAATCAATCATATTTATTGAGTGCTTAGTGTGTACAGAGCACTAAGCATGGGAGAATAAATACAGCAGGCTTGGTATACACATTTTCAGCCCACAACAAGCTTACTGTCTAGAGGGGGAGACAGTCATAAACGAATAAACTTAGAGTATGTACATAAGTGCCCTGACGCTGAGGGAGGAGTGAATAAAGGGAGCAAATCAGGACAATACAAGAAGGAAGTGGGAGAAGAGGAAAGGAGAGCTTAGTCAGGGAAGGGCTTTTGGAGAAGATGTGCATTCAAAAAGGCTTTAAAGGTGGGGAGAGTCATTGTCTGTCAGATATGAAGAGGGAGGACATTCCAGGCCAGGGCCAGGACTTGGGCAAGAGGTCGGCGGTGAGACAGACGAGATCAAGATACAAATACCATAAGAAAAAAAAAAGACCCCCCCCAAAAAATGCTTGCAGTAATGAGACAGCTGCAAGGTTTTCCATATCTGAAATTATATGTCCTTCAGGAAGTCTTCCCAGACTAAGCTCTTATCTTCTCCATAAATTTTCCATCCCTACTGACTCTCCCACGCACACAGTCCTACCTGCTAAGGGTTTAGATCTTCCCCCCTTCATCTCCACAACACTTCTTTATGTATCTGTGTGCTCGGCGGCTTCTCTTACCTATTTCAATCTCTGTCTTCCCTGTCTGACTGTAAGCTCCTCGAGGCCAGGGATCCCATCTACCAGTTGTATTGTGCTCTCCTAAGTGCATAGTACAGTGCACAAAATAAGCATTCAGTAAATATCATTAATTTACTGATCTCTGTAGTATATCTCAGGGTTAATATTTTGTCTACTCAGACGTTTCTTGAAGCAGTTGAATGAAAAGCTCAGTATAACGTACACCTGCTTCAGAAGGGCTGCCTTGTGATAGATTATAGATGTATCTTTGGTCTAGAGTATGAATTTATTATGAAGTTCATCAATAAATTACCACCCAAATAAAGCAAATGCATCCTCATTAAAAATAAATTCAGGACTTTTTGTTGATCCTCCTTACCCAGGCATTTTTCTGCAGTTAAACAGCCTTGTGGAACAGTGGAACGGCAAGTGGTACCTCTGAGTCGAATTTGCTGGAGGTGAGAAGTGTGTGATGGGTCATTTCATCTTATTGGTTGGGCTCTGAAGGGTAAGGTGGTGCTTTTTAGAGTTCCCTAACTCCAAGTGAAAAACAAATTGGATTGTAAAGTGCCTGGCAGATCCTTTGTCTACAGTGTGGGTACCCTTCTGGATCCTCCTTCACTCCCTCTTTCTATCCTCAATCAGATTTTGGGAGAGTGTGGTTGAATATTAGAGCACATTTGAAGTATCTTCGTTTTTCATGTGGAGTTAATGTACGTTAAATGGTCTAAATCGACAATCCCTAATTCAAAAGGTCCCATTTTTCTCTTGGACCATAAAAAGTTAAGGCCAAAGGGTCCCCTGGATGTAGTTAATCATTTCCCAGGAAATGATGATCTGTGCTTGCTCATTCCTCAACACCAGTGAACTCAGAGTCATGGGGCATGGGATTCCTGAGTTCTGGTTAAAGTTAAAGTTACTTAACGATACATTATCAAGAATCTGGAATAAGCACCAGCATAAGTGCAAAACTCACTCAAGGGCAACTTGAAAAAGGGAGTTTAAAGACAGCTTCTGTGACTTCAACTATCTTCTTTATGGTCATGAGTGCCGAGTCTTTTTCTCCAGCCCAGTCTTGTCTCCTTCTCAGCAGTTTCACATTTCCTCCTGCCTTCAGTACAACTTTATTTGGATGCCTGCCAGCACCCCAAACTAAACATGCCCAGAAGGAACTTCTCATCTTCCCACCCAAACCCTTTCCTCCCCTTGACTTCTCCATCACCTTAGAGACCACCACCATCCTCCTTCCCATCTCACAAGTCCATAACCTCGACATTATCTTCAATTCATCTCTTTCATTCAACCCATAAATTCATCTGTGACCAAATTCTGTCAGTCCTATCTTTACCACATCTCCAAATCAGCCCCTTCCCCTCTATCTGAACTGCTACCATGCTGGCACAAATACTTTTCAGAACCTGCCTCAACTACCGAGTCAGCTGCCTCACTGATCTCCCTGCTTCCAACCACTTCTATCCCACCCCACCAGTCCATGCTTCACTCTGATGCCTACATGATATTTTTCTAAAATGTATTTTCTTCACACATCTCTCCAACTCCTCAAAAACCTTCGCTGTTCACCCAACCATCTCAACATCAGAAACTCCTAACCATCGGCTTTGAGGTGCTTGATCAGCTCTTCCCCACCTTGCTAACCTCGCTCCTCTCCTTCTATAACCCAGCCCACAGTCTTCACTCCTCTAACTACAACCTATGCACTAGGCCTAGATCTCTTCTCTCTTGCCTTTGACCCATTGCTCATATCCTCCCTCCTGTCTGGAACTCTTTTCCCCTTCATATCCAACAGACTGCCACACTCCCCATCTCCTAAGCCCTACTAAAAGCAAATCTCCTTCAGGAAACCTAACCTGAATAATCTCTCACTTTCCCAACAAATTCTCCCTTCCTTCTGTGTTGCCTTTGCACTTAGGTCTGTAGCCCTGAAGCGTTTTGATTACTCACCCCATCCCCACAGCATTTATGTACATATTCTCATACTCTGCTGCTTCCCCTATCTGTAATTTATTTTAGTATCTGTCAGTCTCAACTAAATGGTTATTGTGTTAGGGATTGTGTCTACCAACTTCACTGTATTGTACTCCCCTAAGAGCTTAGTACAGTGCTCCCCATAAAGTGCTCAATAACTACGATTAATTGATTGAATGATAATCTGAGTGTCAGCTTTTCAGTTATTTCTTAATAATGTTTTTCCCTTTGAGAGAGTAAAAGTTCTAAACTAAAGAGACAAACCATTGTGAGTGATATAGGAGACAACTTTATATTTTTCCCTGAGATGTCGGGAACCTGTTCCCCTCCTTCCCCCACTGAAAATGCCCAAATACTGAGGCTGGTTCTATGCTTGCAAATTATCGAGCATTTTAACATCTCAACCTAGCTTTGACTTATTGCTGCTTTGGACTAAAAATACTTTGGCCCAGAATATCAGAATGATTGCAATTCATATTTGTTTAGATTTGAATTATGTGAGGCTTTTGCATCTTTAGACGCAGATCAAGCAATCAATCACTGATATTAATGAACGCTTATTGTGTGCAACACCATTATACTAAGCAATTGGGGTAGCACAATAAAGTTGGTAGGCATGTCGGTACTGTGCCTACATAGCGAACCTCAGAAGCCTGAATAATAATAATAATAATAGTAATATTTGTTAAGTGCTTACCAAGTACCAGGAACTGTACTAAGTGCTGGGGTGAATACAAGCAAATTGGGTTGGACACAATCCCTGTCCCACATGAGCCTCACTGCATCAATCTGCATTTTACAGATGAGGTCAATGAGGCACAGAGAAGTGAAATGACTTGCCCAAGGTCGCACAGGAAACAAGTGGCAGAGCCAGGATTCGAACCCATGACTCTCTGACTCCTAGGCCCAAGCTCTATCCACTCAGCTAAGCTGCTTCTTTAGAGAGTACATTTTACACTTGTGACTCTTATTTATTAATATTTATTCAATGCCTACTGTAGTCAGAGCACTATACTAGACGTTTGGGAGCATACAATAAAAGTTGACAGACAGGTTTCTTCCTTCAGGGAAATTTTAGTTCCTTTTAGTTTAGTTTCAGGTAGGACCTAAAGTAAACACCCAATAGGAAAAGTGCTGATCAGGCTATTTCTGATCCTGGCAGGATTGAGAAAAGATAGGAACTCCCTCAAGTAACTAATATGCATTTAGATTTTGCTCATAAGGCCCTCAGGCACTGTACCCCCTAACTCTAGCCACTGAAGTTGAGTTAATCTGGTTTACTTTGTTTCTCTTTATCCCACGTCAACCTCGGAAGAATTCTTTTTCCACAGAATCCTGCTGGGATTTATAAATCAGCATCAACAGTTATTATACTAGACATTGCATGCATCCATTCTGATAAATTCCCCACATCTTCTTTAGCAGCTTGTTTTACTCCTGTTTATTGATATCACAGTCTTTACAAAAGCAGCTCATCAATTACAGTAATTGCATTAGGCTTTGTCAGAAGCTTGGGCCTGTCCTCGCACTGGGCGCTTCAGCACTGGGCGCTTCAGTCGGGGTTAGTGGTTGATTAATAGGATGGAGAAAGAGAAATTGGCTGAGGTTCAGTTGATATTATATTCTCCCAAGTGCTTAGTACAGTGTTCTGCACATAGTAAGTGCTCAATAAATACCACTGATTGACTGATTGATATTGTAGGTAGATGTCCATGGGCATCCCTTAGGCATTTTTTGTTTTTTGACTTTAAAAGTCGTCAGGAAGATGCTGAAATCCCCACTTCAGCTCTTCCCCAAGATTCCAGTATTTCATCCCTGTTAACTAGAGTTCATCCTGGTTCAGAAGTATATGATTTTTATAGAGTAAAATGGGATTCTTTTCCATATCTGAAGAACTTCCCATCCCCGGGTCAAGGAAATGGTTCAGCCAGTCCGGGTTTTAGTTTCTGACAGTGACAGTGGGATGCTTGGAGCAGCAATCAGTCAATCATGGGGATTTATAGAGCTTTTACTCTGTACACAGCAATGTACTAAGCACTTGGGAGAGCACAGCAGAGTAAGTGGACACAATCCAGCTCTCAAGGATCTTAAAATCCAGTGGAGGAGAGAAATACATTTACATGTAGGAGAAGTAACCATGGATGAAGATATGTTTATAAAGGTTGTGGTATGTGGTGAATAGTTAAGTGCATAGCTAGGAAGAGCCAGATATTGACAAAAGTAATTGTGGATTGGGAAATATTTTAAAAAATTTGGGGGTTTTGAAGAGATTTTTGATATAGCCTTATGAAATCAATTCCTTTACTTTTCATGAGGGTGGGAAAGGAAAATATAGCCTCCCTTCATTGTTTTCTCTCCAAGGTCATAAATAAATAAATCATTTTTACTGAACATTTATTGTGTGCAGAGCACTGTACTAAGTGCTTGGAAAAACACAATACAACAATGGAATGGGATTCGTCTTGCTTCTTGACGTCTCTTTTTTATCTGCTAGAGGATCTACCATTCCATGCCTGATCTCACTGAATCTGGGCTTCCTAATTTTATAGAAGCCAATATCGCAGCCTCTAACCCAGGAATGCTGCCTCTTCCTCTCAGTACATTACAAGCACTTAGCAAAGTGTTCTGCACACAATAAGTGCTCAAGAAATACGATTGAATGAATGAATGAATTACACCCATCTCCTCCTCCTCCTTTCCCTGTCCTGAGGTCCCAGCCTCAAGAAATCAGGCAAAATTGCATAGAGAGGGGAAGGAGCCTTAGAGATGGAGATTATCTCAGTCAATTTGCATTATCATTATTTTCATTACCATTATTATATGGGGCAGCCACAGATGTAATTAGTGGTCATAAAATGATTCAGCCACAGCAACCAAGCCCTCCATACCCCCAGTGAATAAATCAACTTGGGGCTCCCTTGCTTCCTTCCCTTGGTTCTTTATCAGACTCAGCCATCAGCCAGATAAGGAGTGAAGCTACAAGCTTCACCTCTGAGAGGGGGGCTATTGATTGGCCAGTGAATACTATACCTCTTGAGATCACAATCCATTCCCAATGGCCAATCTGTTTTGTTAATCCCTGATAAGGCACTATTTGTAGCTTGCAGGGGAAGTGAAAAAGAAAGAGCAATTGTTTTGCTCTAGAGGATCCTAGGTAATTAGAGGTTCCCATTTGCTTTTCTAGGAAATCATATCCAATGGATGTTAGAACCTTTCATTTAGTCAGCGAAGACAGGGATATTGGGGTAGGTTTCATTCTCAGGGGGATTGTTGTGTTTATTTCCTGCAGTTTGGGTAGATAAGATTAGTAAAATAAGGGACAAAATGAGATGAATACTTCCTTTGGATTTGAGAGGAAAATCCACTTTGAGAGGAATAAAAGTCTTCAAGTGAAGTATTGCACTTAGCCCCTTATTTTTACTCCCAGTATCTATTTCCTATTTTGATCATATGACCATCTGATTAAATGAATGAGACACCCTCTGGGGCAAAGCAAAATAAAGATAGAACCTATAGAGGTATTAGAGATCAAGTGCTTGTTACAGTTAATAACAATAATAATATTATGGTACTTGGTAAGCACTTACTATGTGCCAGACTATTTTTAAGCTCTGGGGTAGACACAAGTTAATCGGGTTGGACACAGTCCTGTTGGCGATCCGCTACCGACTACTGCGGTTCAGAACCTTGGTGAGTAAAGAATTACTCCTAGGGGATAAACAAGGCCAAAACAAGTTTATTTCACTCCCAACTCCCAGTCCCCTGTCCCAATTATAACGCCAGGAATTTGAAAGTGGCGGGCGATCCCTCGAGGGAAGGGAAGGACACCCAAGTCCTTTGTTCTTCTCCTTTTATACTTTGTTAACATGCCCGTAGGCATTGTCGCGCTTCCTGATTAGCCCGATTGTTCGTGGCGACTCCAGATCTACTCGCCTTTTGATAACGAACCATTATTCGCTATTAGGTGCTGGGGGAAACCTCGCGCTTGGGGCTTGAAGCCCCCCTTAATGTCCTCTCCCGTAATCAGTATACCTGCCTTGGACTGCCCACTAGCTGTTTTTGGGCCGTCCCTCTGTATTCGCCCATGGTCACCCTTCCTCAATCCTTGTCTCACATGGGACTCACAGTCTTAATCCCCATTTTACAGATGAGGTAACTGAGGCCCAGAGAAGGAAAGTGACTGCTCCAGTTTTCACACAGCAGACAAATGGAGCTGGTGGAGCTGGGATTACAACCCGGCTCTTTCTGACTCCCAGGCCCCTGCTTTATCCACTAAGCCATGTTACTACTACTGCTGCTGCTGCTGTTACTACTATTACTTCTACGGTCTTGTACAGGCATTCTTCCCCCCACCCACCCCCCCCCGGCCCACCCCCCCCCGCTTTTTTTTTGCATTTCCCTGGTGAGGCTGGAATAGCAGATCGTGTGTGAAAGGTTATACTGCATATTTAGTTCTGACTCTTTAGGTTGGAGAAGAAAATCATTTCAAAAGGGAGTTTAAATAAGGTACTAGGGTAACTGTCACACTGTAGACAGAAAGTTTAAAAAACTAAAACAGGTCTTTGGGTCAAACTAAATTATAAAATGGTGCTGGATCCAAGCAAGTTCTTTTGTAAATGAGTTCGTGTTAGTTATTTTTTCCTCCAGATTGGAACCCAGGTGGTAGAATAATGCGGATTGTGGCAATGGCATAGTAGTTCTTCAGAATAAAAGAGTGAAAACGCATATCTTTCTTCTGGGATGGGCTAGAGAGCTCCTAACCAGTATCAAGGAGCAGAAAGTCATAGTGGAATTATTTGTCAGATTCTGTGTATGTACACAGCATTAAGGTGGTGACAGAGGAATGTTTTCACCGTACCAGTTATTCTCTGTAGATACCGTTGACCCATGCTTCCACGTTAGGATCATGGAGGATAGCCAGAAGGCTGAGTCAGTGCTAAGACCTCTCTCTCCGCTGCTCTCCAGCTTCACCGAATTTCATTTGGAGATAGTCATTCAATGGTATTTGAGTGCTTATTCTGTGTAGAGTTCTGTACAATAATAATGCATTCATTCCTTCAATTCAATTGTATTTACTGAGCGCTTACTTTGTGCAGAGCATGGTACTAAGTGCTTGGATAATAATAATAATAATAATGACAGTAATTGTTAAGTGTTTACTATGTGCCAGGCACTGTATTAAGCTCTGGGGTGGATACATCCTAATCAGGTTGAACATAGTTCATATTCTACATGGGCCTCACAGTCTTGATCCCCATTTTACAGATGAGGTAACTGAGGCACAGAGAGGTTAGGTGACTTGCCCAAGGTCACGCACAGACAGGTGACATAACCAGAAGTAGAGCCCAGGTCCTTCTGACTCCCAGGCCCATGCTCTATCCACTAGGCCATGCTGCTTGGGTGTATTCAATATCATAGAGTTAGATAGGCATGATCCCTCTCCTCAAGAAGCTTATAGTCTAGTAGGGGAGACAAACATTAAAATAAATTACAGATTTGGGAAGCAGCGGAGTATAAGGTATTATAAGATAATGTTGAACTCCATTGATGCCACTCTTCTCTCCTGCAGACCCTGGGCTTTCTCTTCTTTTGTGCTACCATGCAACTTCTGGAGAGGTTAGATGATGCTTAATGCTGGCAGTTAATCAAGAGTATTTATTGGGAACTTACTGTTTTCAGAGCATTGCATTAAGGTCTTGGTAGACACACTCCTTGCCCACAAGAAATTTACAGTCTACTAATGTCTGTTTCACCCTCTAGACGGAATCTCCTTTTGGGTAGGGAATGTGTCTATCAACTGTGTTGTACTGTATTCTCCCAAGTGCTTAGTACAGTGCTCTGCTCAATGATTTATTGAGTATGATGCAGTTGAATTGATAGACGTGGTCCCTGATCTCACAGAGCTTATAGTCAGTTAGTCAATCAGTGGTATTTACTGAGGGTTCCTTATGTACAGAGCACTGTACTAAGTTCTTGGGACAGTACAACAAAATTGGCAGACCCGTTGCCTGCCCATAATGACTTACAGCCTAGAGGAGAGAACACTGGCAGAGACAACAAAGGGAAGCCAGTCTCCTATTTTTGGAAACCCCCAAGAAAGGTCAGGACATGGAGAACTCATCACCTGCTTGTGACTCTTCTCCCCCTGCCTGTTGATGCTCTTATGCTCTAGGCAATTTTGCTATGTGACCTTGATAAGTCACTTAACTTCTCTATTCCTCAGTTCCCTCAACTGCAAAATGGGCATTCGATACCTGTCTCCAGCTTTATCATGCAAAAATAAGTGGTTGGACCCTGATTCAAAAACAATATACTCGAGAGTTTTGATCCTAATAGGCCCAGAGGCAGATGGAGTCGTTTTCCCAGAGTCCAGCTCCTTCATTCCCATCTTACCGTCATCTCCTTGCAAATAATCATGATGTCTAACATTTCAGTCTACATCTTCGAACACAGAAGAATTATTCCACACTAAAAGCATTACTTAAAGACCTTGTAATCTGTCCACTGCCTGTCTGGCTAGGTCCAAGCCATCAGGTCGTCTGGGTTGATGCTGTTTTACATTGGATGAAGAAATCACATTTATGTTAAATATTAGTTTTATTATAAATATATGTCACACTCAGGCCAATAATATATTTTATCATGAAACTGCAGTGCCAGCTGCCTCCTCTCAAACAGCTGGGTCATGAGTGCCTTGAAGACCTATGTCCTAAGGCTTTCTATTTTAAGACCTCACACAGTCAATTAGTACAGGGTGATTCCTTATTTGAATAACCGAAAGGCACTCAAGGTCAGATCCGGATCAGAGTGTTTTATCACATGTATATGTTTTTATCTCAACTATTCTCACCTTCTTGTTGTGTTAGTCTGCTAGTCAGCCTTGCCATCCAAGGTGTGTCAGCTGTACTTTATGGCCTGAATTCCGAGTGGACCCAAGTTGTTTCTCTGAAAAGGCTGAGGGTTTGTTGGCTGGCAGCGAGGAATGTTTATGACTCTCTGGTCCAGGGAGCCCTGGGAAATTCTATTCACCACAGAATTTAAAGTGCTGTCTAGTAGCAAGCTGTATAATGAGGGAATTGCTGAAATGGTGCTCTGGGGAAGGAATTAATGTGTTTCCCCAAACATCTAACCTTTTATCAGTGAGGCCTTAGGCACGCGGAAGAATAGAGTCCTTTGTGCCTTGCTTGGTTGATGTATGTGTCCTTGTATGGTGGGATATTTGCTTTCCTGAAGAGCTCTGTTTTCTGAGCGGGATACTTATTTACAACTGTAAGTCCTTAGGCTCACCATTTTATTGGCATAGGTCATTATGGTAAATGGGTGGCTCTTTTCCTTCCTTTTAGGCTACTGAGGGTTGGAGAGAGGAGGAGAGGAGGACCTTAGAATTCCTGCCCCCCTCCAGGCTCTCGGCCCCCACAAACATTTTGGGATGTCCTGCTTTAATCTCCATCTAAGTATTCTAAATGAAGCTTGTTGCATGTTGGAACCCAAATGTGTAAGTATGAGATTTATAAGTTAGCCCAAGCAACAGAGGTCAAGGTGAGATTGACTGCCTGGTTATTATTTTGGCATTCATTATACACTTATTGTTGTGGGCAGGGAATGTGTCTACCAACTCTGCTGTATCATACTCTTACCACTGCTTAGTATAGTGCTCTGCACATAGTAAGTGCTCACCATCATCATCACTAATGTTATTCATTGAACACCTACTATGTGCAGAGCACTGTACTAAGCATTTGGGTGAGTCAGATGCAACAAATGGCAGACACAGTCCCTGACCACAACCAGCTTATAGTCAGAGGGGAAAACACTGTTCTAAACGATGAAGTTCCGAGTTCTTATACTGTCTTAAGCCAATAGTGAAACTCCTGATAGTGAAACATGAGTGTGATTTTTCTAAAATTGCTCAGTGAAGCCTGCATTTGGTCCAGATAGATGAGAAGCAAGCTTGGCCTAGAAGATAGAGCATTGGCCTGGGAGTCAGAAGGACCTGGGTTCTAATCCCGGCTCTGCTGTGGAACCTTGGGCAAATCACTTCACTACCCTGTGCCTCAGTTTCCTCATCTGTAAATTGGGAATTAAGATAGTGAGGTGCCCTTTGAGACATGGACTGTGTCCAACCTGCCTTTCATCTACTCCAGTGCTTAGAACAGTGCCTGGCACAGAGTAAGTGCTTAAGGTAATGCCATGTTAATATATATATGTATATATGTAGACTTTATTTTGAAGGTGATACATTGGATGGTATCCAGTCACGAGGGAGTGATTGGAAAGTTTGATGAGTAGCCAACAGTATCTTTCAGGCCGTGTGGACAAAGACATTTGCCATTTGTAGTACTTGACTCTATTTTCTACTCCTCCTGGGATCGGAATCTTGGTGATGACAATGGTTATTATGCACTTAAGTGGATGTGAACATATAGTCCTCTAGACTGTGGGCAGGGAAAATATCTACCGACTCTGTTATATTGCATGCTCCCAACTGCTTAGTACAGTGCTCTGCCCACAGTAAATGCTTAATGAATACTATTATGACTGCTACTACTAGCTGTAGCTGACCCTCTAAATGGATACGCTGGGGTAGTGCATCCTCTATTAATCAATCAACCAATCATATTTATTGAGCACTTACTGTGTGCAGAACACTGTGTTAAGCCCTTGGGAGAGTACAATATAGCCATATAAGAAAGTTGGTAGGCATGTTCCCTGCCCACAGAGAGATTTCATCCTCTAGACTGTAAACTCATTTTGGAGCGGGAACATGTCTGCTAACTCCACTGTATTGTACTCTGCCAATTCATTCACTCATTCAATCATATTTATTGAGTGCTTACTGTGTGCAGAGCACAATATAAAGTGCTTGGAAAGTGCAATTCAGCAATAAAGAGAGACAATCCCTGCCCACATCGGGCTTTCAGTCTAGAAGGGGGAGACAGACACCAAAACAAGTAAACAAGCATCAATATAAATAAATAGAATTATAGATATATACACATCAAAACAAGTAAACAGGCAATAATATGAATGAATAGAATTGTAAATATAGATACATATGGATTTATATATATATATATATACACATTTACATATATATATAGATGGTGTATGTATAGATAACATATAGATAGGCACATATGTACACAAGCGTTGCGGGGAGGTCGGGTGAAGGAAAGGGAGTGAGTCGGGATGACAGGAGGGGAGGGGTAGCTGAAGAAAAGGGGCCTTAGATACCCAATTGCTTAGTAGCTAGCTCTGCACCTAGTAAGATCTCAATAAATACCAATTACTGATTCTTCTCACATAGCCCACCTCCCCATCAATTTCTCAACCTCCGGAGTCTTATCATTCTGTTAATCAACTCTTCCCCTTATGAAACTTATTGAAACCCTTTCTAGACCTCACATAAATTTTTCCCTTCAATGTATTTGTTTTGACGGCTCAAGTAAATATTTTTCTGCTCCTCTCCCCCATTAGATTGCAAGTTCTTTGTGAGTAGGGATTGTGTCACTCTGTTAATCTGTCCTTCCCAAACACCTAGTATCAGTGTACCACACAAAATGCGTGCTAAATAAATGCTACTTCTACCATGGCTATCCTGGCAGGTGTGTGCTTATCCTTGCAGGAGGATGTAGCCGAGAAGGACTACTGCTGAAGGACCACTGCTGAAATCCAGGGCTTCCGTAGTTAGAAGCAGCATGACGTAGTGGAGAGAGCACGGGCCTGGGACTCAGAAGGACCTGGGTTCTAATTCTGGCTCTGCCACTTGTCTGCTGTGTGACCTTGGGCAAATCATTTCACTTCTCTGTGTCTCAGTTACCTAATCTGTAAAATGGGGATTGAGACTCTGAACCCCACAGTGGGACAGGTATTGTGCCCAACTTGATTTGCTTGTATCAACCCCAATGCTTAGTACAGTGCTTGACACTTTCCATTTAATTATTCAATGAAGATGTACGTAAAGATTCACCTAAAGATTTACATAAGGAGTAGTTTGGTCTAGAGGAAAGAGCACAGGCCTGAGAGTCAAAGGACGAGGGTTCTAATCTCAGCCCCACCAGTTGCCTACTGTGGACCTTGGGCAAGGTATTTAACTTCTCTGTGCCTCATTTGCCTCATCTGTAGAATGGGGATTCAATACCTGTTCTCCCTACTACTTAGGCTGTGAACCCCATGGGGAGCACGGTCTGATTCTGACCTGATTAACGTGTACCTAACCCAGTGCTTAGAACAGTACTTGACACATAGCAAAGGTTTAGTAAGTAATAATGGTAATAAACCAACTTTTTCACTGTGCCTCACTCTGATCTCTCACTGCCAACCTTCTGCTTACACCCTCCCCCCTACGACCTATAACTCCCTCTCCCTTCACATCAGGCAGACCACTGCTCTCCACAGCTCCAGACGGCCCTTGCCTAGTAATCTCTAATGTCCACACGGCCTAGAATGGCCAATTCAGCACTTCTTTGCCATCTATACCTGATGTTTGCATATTCATCCCTTTAGCACTTATGTACATATCTTCATATTTTATTGCTTCCTCTTGATATAATTTATTCTAGTGTCTATCCCCCCCACTAGAGAAGCAGTGTGGCTTAGTGGAAAGAGCATGGACTTGAGAGTCAGAGGCCATGGGTTCTAATCCCAGTTCCGCCACTTGTCAGCTGAGTGACTTTGGGCAAGTCATTTAATTTTCTGTGCCTCAGTTACCTCATCTGAAAAATGGGGATTAAGGCTGTGAGCTCCACGTGGGACAATCTGAATACCTTATGTCTACCCCAGTGCTTAGAACAGTACTTTGCACATAGTAAGCGCTAAACAAATGCCATTATTACTATTATTGTAAACTTCTTAAAGGAAGGGATCAGGATTACTAGTTTTCTACTACTCTCCAAGCACTTCTGCGTGAAGTGCTCAATAAATGCTACTGATTGATTAATTACATACGACTAACTTTATTTGCTTGCAAGACCCTCTTTTATTTTGCCTCAGTCTTATTTAGCATTGCTTACCTCTTTACTCTTCTGTTCTTTCCTTCAATTCAGCTCTACTAATGTCTTTCCTACCTCCTTTCTAGAGTTCTATTGCTCTTCTTTCTCACCTCTCTCTCTCTCTAAAACATCCAGGAAAGATGGATGCTTGTCCTTTTCATAGATATCTCTAAAGATGAAATAGCCTGTTTCAGTGTATTATCGTTTTGACAGTCAAGATTTCTTCTCCATGGCTAAATGAGGTTATTCATGCTTTAATTTAATCCCATTTCCTCTGTGGTCCTTTCTGGACATGGAGAACACTTGGTCAGTGTCTTTCTCATAAAATCCTTCATGTACTGAAAATAATTATGAAGCTACCCTAAGCCTCCTCTTCTCCAGGCTAAGCAATTCCAAGTTCTTTTTGCCTTTTACATAGGTTTTTTTTCTATTCCTTTATTGGTTTTTGTGGCTGTTTGTCAGAACCTTCTCTGGTTTTCTGTAGGCTCTTTTAAGAAGCGGTAACAAAAACTGGGGCTATTCAGTACGGAGTATATATATGGTTTCAGTATGCATCTCAAACCTCTCATATCTAATATTATGGTCCTATGCCTTGTTAACTTTTTAAATAACAGTACCATATTATGTACTCAGATTTAGCTTGTATTACACTCTAATTCCCAGTTATTTTCCTGCACTTTACGCATGTATATACACATATTAATTGCTGCAGACATATCTTCAGGTTTTCCTGTGAACTTAAAAGATGTAAAGCGAGGTGAAGGTGACTGAGAGGGTGCTAGGGAAATATGGGTAGTATCTATTCAGATTTTACTGACTAACTTGATTGTGTGGCCCAGTTAATGTTAAAACTATTTGCAGAGTAAACTAGTAAATAATACTCAGAGATATGCATGTGTGATTATGATTATGACACTGAGTACAGGTGTAATAACAATTGAAAGAACGACAATTCTCAGGGTCTTTTACAAAACCAGTGGTGATATAGTCTCCTGGAGTAAAGGAACCATGCTTCTGTCGCAGAGATTTCAGAACTACCATTTTTTATTTTGCTTTATGGTATTTGGTAAGCAACTTACTTTGGGCAAGGCACTATTCTAAGTGCTGGGTAGAGAGAAGGTAATCAGTTTGGACACAGTCCCTGTCCCACAGGGGGTTCACAGTCTTAATCCCCATTTTACAGATGAGGGAACTGAGGCACAGAGAAATTAAGTAACTTGCCTAAGGTCACACAGCAGACTAGCTCATGCTCTATCCATTAGGCAAAAGAGCTTCTCAGTTGCTTGCTGTGTGACCTTGAGCATGTCTCTCAAATGTTCTGTGCCTCAGTTTCTTTATTTGTAAACTGGGAATTAAATACCCACTTTCTCTCTCCCCTTTAGACTGGAAGCCCCATGGAAGCCCCATGGTGGACAGTAACTGTGTCGATCCTCGTTATCTTGTGTCTACCTCAGTATTCAGCATAATGTTTGACATATATTTAGTGCTTAACAAACACCACAATTCATTATTCTTAGTTTGTGTGGCACAACTCATAATCTCTCATTCCTGCCAGACATGTTTCCACTTGGGCAGTGAAGGCAAGAAGTTCGTAGTCTGATAGGGGTGCAAAGATATGTGAGCCTTTTATGTACAATTCACATTTACGCAAAACCAGTAACCAACTTGGGGATAGAAATTTCATCCTTGTTTCAAAATTACCTAGGGCAGCCTCCAGACTCCAAAAACTTTCAGACAAAAGGTTCTTCTGTGGAGGAGCATGGCCTAATGGAAAGAGCACAGGCAGAGGACCTGAGTTCTAATCCCAGCTCTGCCACATGTCTGCTGTATGACCTTAGACAAGCCACTTATCTCCTCTGTATCTCAGTTTCCTCATCTGTAAAATGGGGATTAAAAATTTGGAATGTGTCTGTTGTTGTATTTTACTATCCCAAGCACTTAGTACAGCACTCTGCACACAGTAAATGCTCAATAAATATGATTGCCTGACTGTAAGCTCTATTTGGTACATGGATTATGTCCAACCTGATTATGTTGTATCTACCCCAGTGCTTAGTACAGTGGCTGGCACACAGTAATAATAACAATAGTAATAATAATTGTGATATTTGCTAAGCACTTACTATGTGCCAAACACTACAAAATAATCAGGTTCCAAATGGGGCTCACTTTCTAAATAGGAGGGAGCACAGTTATTGAATCCCCATTTTACAGATGAAGGAACTGAGGCACAGAGAAGTGAAGTGACCTGTCCAAAGTCAAAACAGCACATAAGTGGCAGAGCCAGGATTAGAACCAAATTCCTCTGACTCCCAAGCCTGTGCTCCATAGTAAGTGCTTAAAAAATAAAATGACAAAATTAAATTATAACAATATTGATATAAAAATGGTAACGGATCTGACCCTTGTTCCTTTAGATGGTCATTCCTAGGTCTTGCAGTTTAAGGTTGGACCGTTGTTGAGTCACTCCCACTGTCTTGAGCTTCTTCAATCCCTCACATTCTACTTGCTCTCCTCGTATAACAACTCCTCTCTCTCCTCCTCCTGGACACTCCCACAGGGCCATGACAATGGGTTGTACCACAGTCAGCCCAACCCCCTTTTCCTGTCCATAGAAAGCTAATTTTAGGTCTGCCATGGCATGGGACTGTTCCATTACAGATAGGATCGGATTCTGACCCATTTTATCTATTTGCCTGTTAGAATCAGTCAATATCAAACAAGCTAATCTAACAAGAGTGATGAAGCATTGATCTATGGAACCTTATCAAGTGTGCAGGCTAAAGTCAGTCTGGATAGAAAAGCTGTTTTGTTTTTTTTTTTAATATGAGAGAGAGGGTGTGGGGAGAGAAAGAGAGATTGCTTTGTTCTGTCCATGCACAGAGAATCCGGATGAAGAGTATATACAATGTTTTTTGCATTCCTCCCCTCATCCCTGCCTCCATTAAACCGGAACAGTTTTCAATAGCTGCTGCTTAGTGCTCAAGCAGAACATTTTACTCCGCAGGCACAGGAGCCAGAGAGATTCCTCTGAGCTCCCTCTGTCAGCCTTTACCATGGACAGTGGTGGGGATAGCTCCAGTACACCCTTCCGCTTCTGTCCTCCCCTCCTCATCCAAGTGTCTCCCTCTGTCCCTTCTTAAATGCCATGCACAGTTCTCAGATGAACAACAGTGATGGTGATTACCAGGGAAGAGGTGGAAGTAAGGGAGCATACACTCTGGCCTGCTGTGTGCATCTTTCTTCACCTCATGCATGGTGTTTTTTTTCCCTTCTGACCTCTTTCTCCCTCTCTGGCCTCTTTTCTCCCCATCCCCGCCTGGCTTCTTTCCTCCCTCTCCCCCTCCACTCCGATCTGGACTTTTTCACCACCTCTAGCCTCCTTCCCCGCCCTCTGGCTCCCTTTCCCCCAACTCTGGCCCCCTTTCTCCCCTCTGCCCCCCTTTCTCCCTCTGGCCCCATTATCCCATTGTGGTCCCCTATTTCCCCCTCTAGTTCCCTTCCCCACAACCACTGACCCTCTTTCCCCACTACTGACCTTCTTTCCCCCGCTCTCTGACAGTCTTTTCCACCCTCTCAGTCCCTCTTTCCCTCATTCTCAGGTCCTCTTTCCCACTCCCTGGGGCCTTCTTTCCTGCCCTCTCAGACCTCTTTCTTCCCCTCTCGGGCGTTCTTGCCCACACTCTTGGGCCTTCTCTCCTGACTGCTCTGGTCTACGCTCCCACATTCTCTCCTGCCCTCTCAGGCTGTCTCTTCTGCCCTCTCTGGGCCCCTCTCCCATCCTCTCTGGCCTGCTCTCCCCTATCTCTGGCCCTCCTTTCCTCACCTTCACTGCCTCTCTATCCTTCACCTTTGCTGGCCCTCTCTCCCTTCCCTTCACTGGCCATCTTTACCTTGCCTTTTCTGGCCCTCTTCCCCTCATCTTCTCTGGCCCTTTACTCCTTTCCCTCTTTCCTTCCTCCTCACCTCCTCCAGCCCTCTTTCTCACTACTCCCAACTCATGGCCGTGCCTCACTTCACAGTAAGAAGCCAACTGTGAGGGTGACCCAGGGTTGGTCAAGAACAACAAAGGGAGAGGACCATGAGAGAGGCATGGTTGGTGGATAAGGCAGAGCTGAGGGCATCTGTTTTCATAACAAGGGAAGGGGAAAGTAGAACTATAGATATATAAGCATCATTAATAAAATGAATAGAATAATAAATATGTACTTATATGCACAAGTATTGTGGGGCGGGGAGGGGGGTAGAACAGAGGGAGGGAGTTGGGGCAATGGAGCGGGGAGGAGGAGCAGATAAAAGGGGGGACCCAATCTGGGAAGACCTCCTGGAGGAGATGAGCTCTCAGTAGGGGTTTGAAGAAGGGAAGAGAGCTAGTTTGGCTGATGTGAGGAGGGAGGGCAGTCCAGGCCAGAGGTAGGATGTGGGCCAGATGTCAACTGCAGGACAGGCGAGAACGAGGCACAGTGAGGAGGTTAGCGACAGAGGAGCGGAGTGTGCAGGCTGGGCTGTAGAAGAAGAGAAGGGAGTTGAGGTAGGAGGGGGTAAGGAGAGCTTTGAAGGCAGTAATGAGAAGTTTCTGCTTCATGCGAAGGTTGATAGACAACCACTGGAGATTCACCAGCATGAAGTATAGACTGAAGCAGGGAGAGACAGGAGGATGGGAGATGAGAAAAGATGCTGATACAGTAATCCAGTTGGGACAGGATGACAGATTGTACCCACAAGGTAGCAGTTGAGATGGAGAGGAAAGGGTGGATCTTGGAGATGTTGTGAAGGTGAGACTGGCAGGTTTTGGAGGCTCATATGGTTGTCGTCACGGGTAAATCTGAGCAGCTTTCAATCTCCTGTCAGAGTCATCCGCTACAGGCAGTGTGCTTTATTCCCTCTCCCTCAGGGAGAGCCTGTTCTAGCCTGTCCATTAAATAATAACTAATTTTGTTACGCTCTTCCTATATACAGTCTTTTCCACCCTCTCAGTCCCTCTTTCCCTCATTCGTAGGCCCTCTTTCCCACTCCCTTGGGCCTTCTTTCCTGCCCTCTCAGGCCTCTTTCTTGCCCTCTCGGGCGTACTGTACTAAATGCTGAGGTTGATAGAAAATAATCAGGCCAGACCCAGTCCCTGTCGAACAGTAGCTCACAGTTTAAATAGGAGGGAGCATAGGCGTTGAACCCCCATTTTATGCATGAGGAAACTGAGGCACAGAGTAGTTAAATGAGTCCCAAGATCACCCAGCAGTAAAGTGACAGAGGCAGAATTAGAACCCAGGTCTCCTGACTCTTAGGCCTGTGCTTTTTACACTAGGCCACACTGCAACAGTGAAAAGAAAGACCCCTGAAACCTAGTTATTGTCCTGTTAATATTCCTTGTCTCCTTGGGCTGCTGCAGCAGTTCTCATTCTGAGGAGCAGCATGGCATAGCTGATAGAGCAAGGACCTGGGAGTCAGAATGTCATGGGTTCTAATTCTGGCTCTGCCCCTTGTCTGCTGGGTGACCTTGGTCAAGTCACTTTACTTTTCTGTGCCCCAGTTACCTCATCTGTGAAATTGGGATTGAAACTGTGAGCCCAACATGGAACAAGGGACTGTGTCCAACCCGATTTGCCTGTACACCCCAGGACTTAGTATACTGCCTAGCGCATAGTAAGTGCTTAACAAACACCATAATTATTATTATTATTATTCCTTGTTGTGTGCCCTCTCACCTTCTTCCTTCTATGCTACTTCCCTTGTACTCTCTCCTTCTTCTACACTCTCCTTCTTCTTGAGGCAATCAGGAGACTTCCTGCTTTCCTGGACTGATGCTGCGGAATTACCACACATTTGCTCTCTTCATACCCTTCTCTTTTCTGATTCAGTCTGGAGATTTTTTGCCCTGCCCTCTTTCTGTTTCCACTGCTGAGTCTTGACAGGTTATTCACCACCTAGTCACAGGCTAACAGCCAGGCTAACAGTTAACCTATGACTAACAGTTTAAGGACTCTTATCTATACATCTGGGGACACAGTTTCTTTGGCAAGTGTCTTTTACCCATTTTTTCTTCCAAAGTTATGGCTGTTTCTTCGGATGGTTACCAGCTGATATTTCAACGAACTTATCTTCCCACCAACTTCCATCAGTAGCGATAACGCCGCCATTCTTTCCGTTCCACAAGCCTGTAACCTTGGCATTACCAATGATTCATTTCTCATATTCAGATAGTCACCAAATCCAATCAGTTCTGCCTTCACAACATCTCCAAAATCTGCCCCTTCATCTCCATCCAAACGTCTACCACTGTGGTCCAAGCACTTATCATATCCCATCTAGAGTACCGCATTGGCCTCCTTGCTGACCTTATACTTCCTATCGCTTCAGTCCATATTTCACACCGCTGCCTGGATTATTTTTCTCATACATCATTTTGCATATTTTTTCACTTCTCAGAATTCTCCAGCAGTGCTTGACACATGGTAAGAGCTTAATAAATACCATTATTATTATTATTACCATTATAGTTATTATCATCATCATTCATCTCCTCATGAAGCAGACTCAACATTGGCTTTTAAGACACTTAATCAGCTCTCTCCCCCATACCTATACTCGTTTCTCTGCCACAACCCATCAGGACAGTTCGCTCTTCTAATACCAACATACTGGGCTTTAATCTCATTTCTCTCACTGTTGACCCCTTGCTCTCTCCCTCCCTCTTACCTGGAACTGCCTCTCCCTTCACTCTGACAGACCACCACTCTCTCCATCATCAAAGCCCCACTAAAATTATGTTTCCTCCAGGAAACCTTCCCTGACTAATCCCTCATCTCCCCACCCTTCTGTTTCATGTCTACACTCAAATCTGTACCCACAAAATACTCGTATGTTCAACCCAGCCCCACAGCGTTTATGTTCATATCTTTATATTTGGTGTCTTCCTTTACCTGTAATTTATTTAAATGTCTGTCTCTCCCCCACTGTGCCCCGCAAGATTATAAGACTCTGAAGCAGGGGTTATATCTACTTATGCTTTGTACTCAGTACACTAAGTGCTCAGTAAATGCCATTGTTTGATTCATAGGATGTCACAATCACCGCTGATTGCTAGGTGAAGCATTGTGATGTCATAATCATACTAATTCTGATATCACTAACTGAACTGAATGGAAGAGTTAGCATCTCTGGGCTGTTTGGGTACTATGTCAGTAGAGTTGACTTTCCTTTAAGTAACCTGGAAGAAAGAGAGTCATTTCATTTTGAAGTGCAAGTAGGTAGGGTACTTCTATTTGCATCAGAAAACTTCCACAGTGGCTTGATTTACAAATTCAGTCTGAGGGACCAGCAAACCAAAGGAGACTAGGAAATCTTTTCACATCTGCAAATACATGAAGGTATTTCATGCTGTTATAGTGCCTCAAAAAGTTTAATTTTTGGTCAAGTTGTAATTTAAAGAAGACAAGATCAAAAGCAATTTTCATTCATCTTCTCAGTCTCAACCTGGTTGGAGGGTTTGAATCCAAGAATCATCTTTTTTTTCTTCCTGAATTTTGGCTGTTGTTTTCTGGGTTGCAGCTGGAATTCACTCATAAAAAACGCTAAAGAACAAGTTAATCCAACTATTTCAAAAAGAAATGGCTTGACTAAAGTTCAAGTCATCAACGACAGTTTTATCTGATCCCCATTATGGCTTTAACCCTGATTTGTGACCCAGAATTATTTGCGTTTAGGACACAGTGGGAAATTTGGCCCCTTGTACTCAGGAGTAGGTGAGGCTCACCTCCTTTGCTAGAAGGCTGTAAAGACTAATGACTAAACTGAGTGTAAAATGCTTTGGGTCCTTAGCTGGTAGGAGTTGCAAAAAGCAAAGTGGCATAAGTACTATTTCCTCGTGTAAGCATTGATTTTTTTCCTGAGTAATGTCTTCCAGCCCAGCATGATAGCTTTAGAGTCAAATCCTTTGTCTCTTCCAATAGTTGTTTCTCTTGAATTGTTTGATTTTGGTTATCTTTATCCAAAGTGTATTTCTTGCACGGTGTAATGGTTCCATAAATTGCAGCCATAATTTTGTGGCTTTAACAGAACGATAAACCTTGTCTGGGTCTTTCACTTGCTCCACACTATATCCCCAAATCTCCATCCTCCCTGGATTCTTACTCTGGTGTCACAAGGACCCTCAGTTGAACATCACTGTCCTGGGATATCACTGCTCTGTTTGAAGCGATAGGAATGAAGTTTGCTGTTATGTATCTTTTGCCTCTTTTATCTTATTTTGCTCTCAAAGATTTTTCTTGGGGGAAAAAAAGGTCCTTTCTTGATTGCAGCAATTCAGGGTTCTCTAATCACCCCACCACCGGCTTCTCTTTTGAGTACCAAACAGCACAGCAAGGTAGTATGGTGAAGAGCTGAGTGAACTCCCATCCCACTTGGCTAGCCAGTTTGGAGACCAAGAGGTCACACCCCAAACCCCCTAGACTTGCTCTGTCTCTTACCACAGCTGATTGGTATGGGACATGTGGAACAGCCTGTGTATTCTCACTTGTTTACTTCTCCAACCTCCCAGATGATGGAGATCATGGAGCTGGGAAATGGGTAATGGAATCATTTTCATCCTAAGAAAACTTTCTCTGTAGCTCCCCTATCCCCCTTTTTCTTCCCCCCCCCCCACCCAGCCCTTTCTTTTCCTTGTGAGGGGGTTTGTAAATTGTGGTTTAAATAATGATAAAGTGGGATGTTGCTTTCTCCTGTGGGCAGTTTTTTTCCCAACACAAACTGGTTGTTCTATGGAGTGTGAAATGCAGTTAGAGAGTTAAATAATAAGAGGACAACAGTTGTGCAGAGGTCTAGGAGAGGGAGAAAGATATTTTCAGCACAGATTTCAAGTGAGATGGAGAATGGGTGTGGAGACACAAACAAATAGGGAAAAATATGAGCTTCAGTTGGAAGTATCAAAAATGATGCTTTTTTTAAATGAAGTAGCTTATGTTAGGGGAAGGAAGAGGAAGATGCTAAGGAAAGAGGTAGAGGGTAGTGTTTCATGAGGCAGTGAAACCTATTGCTGACTGTGGGAAGCAGCATGGTTTAGTGGATAGAGCATGGACTTAGGAATCAGAAGGACCTGGGTTCTAATGCCAGTTGGTTGGTTGGTTCTGTGATTCAAAGAGATGACAGCTCTGGGCTACCTACTTGATGGGGAAAGAAAAACCTCCAGCCACAGCACTGAGAAGTCATAATAATAATAATAATGATTGTGACATTTGTTAAGTGCTTACTATGTGCCAGACAATTGAATCTGCTGTGTGACCTCAGGCAAGTGACTTCACATCTCTAGGCCTCAGTTACCTCATCAGGAAAATGGAGACTAAGACCGTGAGCCCACTATAGAACAGGACTGCATCCAATCCAGTTATCTTGTATCTACCCTGGTGCTTAGAACATTCATTTATGCATATTTATTGAGTGCTTACTGTGTGCAAAGGACTGTACTAAGCACTTGGGAGAGAACAGTAACAACAAACAGACTTATTCCCTGTCCACAGTGAGCTCATAATCTAGAGATTCATGTGTCTGGTACATAGTAAGCCCTTAAAAATGCCATTATTATTATTATTATTATTATTATTATGACTTCTCAGCATTGTGGTTGGAAGTTTTCCTTTCTCCATAAAGTGAGCAGCCCAGAGCAGTCACCCTCTGAATCATGGAACCAGTCGATATTTATTCAAGGCTTAGAGGTTCCAAGTCTATTCGGAGCCATCACTGAACACCTCAGGTATCCCACTCCCCATCCCAGAGCCCCCAGAGAGCACAAGGATGTTGGTAGGTAAGTGGAGGGGCACAGAGAGCTGCAGCAGCAGATACACTCCAGCAGCAATAGGCTGTCCACTCTCCTATTTCACTTGACTTTGGTCCAACTCAGCCCAGCAGTGACCTATGTCTGACAGAGAGAGAAGCTTGACAATTCCTTGGTGACTTACTCATGCATGATGGAGTCTCTGGACCAGAATGATGGATGAGCCTTGGTCCTGAGATGTCAGAGCTAAGCATGTGTGCAAAGGAATTGATTGTAAGACCAGTAGTTTGTGGTTGATCAGTCAATTAGAGGTATTAATTGAACAATTACTGTGTGCAGAGCACTCTACTAAGTTCTTGGGGGAGTGCAGTACAAAGGACTTGGTAGATATGTTCCCTGCCCACAATGAACTGCGGTCACTAGCCCTCTCTCATCAGCATCATTAGTATTCCTGCTGTGCTTGTGTTGATGAAAGTGCTGAAAAGGAAACCCCTGAGTGAACCATTTGCAGAGAGGAAATATTCTGCATGAACCCCTATTTGTGAGCCTAACTCAAGGTAGGAGGAATGATGGGTCTTCCTGGGGAGATTTGACATCTAAGTTCAGTATCTTTCCTCCAATTGATGAAACTGAGCTTTTTAAGACTTCATCCCCAGAAGGGTTGGGAGAAATTACAGATTCTCCCCTGTTGACATGAAGAGAAAGAGTCCAAAATGTTCAAATGTCAACTGATAGAAACTGGGTTGATGGGAGTCTCCTTTTACTTTTTAGGACAGTCAGACAGTCAGTAGTGTTTACTGTGTGCAAAACTCTCAACTAAGCACAGTGGAGAGTACAATAGAATTAGTACAAGAGAAGAAATAGACAAGATTCCTTTTCTCAAGAACCTTATGGTCTAATTTGGGGAGATGTACACAAAAATAAATTAAATCGAGAAAGACGGAAAAGGGGATATGTACTTGAGTTGATGCTTAACTAATCAGGTAGGTAAGATACAAACATAAAGACAATAGGAAATTGAGAACTCTTAAGGACTTGTGAGTGGCAGAAATGTTGAAATGGCATTTGGGGAGTATAACCTGGAGAGAGTAGAAATTTAGAGGGAAAGGCCTCCTGCAGGAGATGTGATTTCAGAAGGTACAGTACATTTCCTAAGTGTTTTTTCTTCTGTAGCAGACTCCAAAGCTATACCATCATTATTTACATCATAGCTCTTCACATTCTGTCTCTCTCTCTGCTTCTCATCATTCTAGTCCTTTAGCTCACAGATTTGATCATTGATCATTGATCAGCTATCACCACGATACAAGCTCAGGATCACAGCTAGAATATTGTATTAGTCTTTTCACTGGTTTCCCTTCCTCCAGCCTCTCCCAGTGCAGAACATCACAATAAGCACCTACTTGAGTATAATAGAGTGAATAAATAGGAGACCTGTCCCCAAGGATCTAGTGAAGAAGATGGGCACTAAAATAAATTAAAGATACAAAGAAGAAATAGAATAGAAATATAATAATTGTGGTATTTTTAAGTGCTTACTATCTGTCAAGCACCATTCTAAATGCTGGGCTAGATTCAAGTTAATCAGGTCAGACACAGTTCCTACCTACCTGGAGCTCACAGTCTAAGTAGGAGGTGAATAGGTATTGAATCCCTATTTTGCAGATGAAGGAACTGAGACACATAGAAGACTTGCCAAATGTCACACAACAAGTAATGGGAGAGCTGGAATTAGAACCCTAGTCCTCTGACTCCCAGGCCTGGACTCTTTCTGTTTGAGGTAGATTTTTCTTAATGGATTAGTTGAGGGAGCCCTCCTTCCTACGGAAGGCAAATCAGTTATTTTTGTGGGTTTTCCTGTAAGCTCGTTGTGGGCAGGATATATGTTTCTTATGTTGTTACGTTGTACCTCCCCCAGCTCTTAGTATAGTACTCGCCACACAGTAAGTGCTCAATAAATGCGATTGACTGACTGGCTAGAGTAGGAATGTGGTGAATAACTACATCAGCCTGATACTCTAAGCTAATTCAAGGTCCCACAAGGCAGGAACACCCCAAACTTTTATGTTTGCTACCAGGATTTATTCCCAATCTTCATAGGGGCACCCAAGGCAGGAAATTGTAAGTTGACGTTCCTAAAATGACAAAGTCAGTGGTCAAACACCCAGTGAAACCCACGCCATCTGACTTTTAAACCTGGGCCCTTTCTAGGTGATAAATACTGTCTGTAGTGTGGCAAGGAGTAGTTTGTACAATTAGGAGTGTGCTGGGCTGAGAAAAGTTATATTTCCCTAGAGCCCCTCAGGTGGATCAAGGTCGGGTAAATTTGGGGAGTGAAGGGGCGCACTGAAGCATCAGACTTTTGCAAAACTTCCCCCTCCCTATGTACATGCTGGGGGTTGACCTTATGACATGTGCCCAGACTACTGTGGGCACTGGTGGCCCTCACAGACCCAGGATGTCATGAGAGTTATGCCAGGCATGCCATTAACGGGATGATGTCACGTGCACCATTTTGCAAAAATTTGCCAATTCAGCCTCAAACTAGACTATTTCGCTGGGGGACCCCGACCCCTCATGATTTGATACAGAACCCTATGAACACGGCTGCCTTGTCTCAGTTCCAGGGCTTGTTGCCAGGAGCCTCAACAGAAGGCAACTAGATCCTGGATGAAAAAATAATGCCGGCCATAAAGGTGTCTGCTGCCTTAAGCATCCTTGTCTTTTGCTGCCTAGTTGCCTCCGACCCATAGCGACCCCATGAGAACGCCCCACCTCCATCTGCAATTGTTCTGGTAGTGTATCCATAGAGTTTTCTTGGTAAAAGTACAGAAGTGGTTTACCATTGCTTCCTTCTGCACAGTAAACTTGAGTCTCCACTCTTGACTCTCTCTCATGCCACTGCTGCCCAGCACAGGTGGCTTTTGTCTTGTAGCAGATTGCCTTGCATTCGATAGCCACTGCCCAAGCTAGGAATGAAATAAGTATGCCTATGCTTGACTCTTCCTCCCATAATCAAGACTGGTAGAGTACTGGAAACTCTCCAGGTACAACTCTGAGAGAGGCTTAAGCATCCTGGAGTATGGCTTAGTGGATAGAGCGTGGGCCTGGGAGTCAGAAGGACCTGGGTTCTAATCCCAGCTCTGCCACTTGGCTGCTGTGTGACCTTAAGCAAGTCACTCAACTTCTCTGGGCCTCAGTTACCTCATCTGTAAAATGGGGATTAATATTGTGAGCCTCTTGTGGGACAGGGACTGTTTCCAACTGATTGACTTGTATCTACCCCAGAGCTTAGAACAGTGCTTGGTACATAATAAGCACTTAGCAAGTTCCATAATAATAATAATTATTATTTGGTAGGTGAAGACCAGCTGAAACCTGGACTTTCTGGCATAAAATGAGGTGACTGGCCACCCTAAACCAGGCTAATTCAAACTCTCATATTCTTCTCACAATATCCCCACTCTGAGTCTGTGAAGCCTCAGAGAAAGTGTAGTACAGTTGTGAAGGGGGTGTGCTTCTGGACAAGAAGACAGGCAAAGAAACAGCCTGCATGATTTCTGGGCACACAGAGCATTCATCTAGTTGGCCACTGCTGGGAGGTTTCCCAGGACGAGTGGCATGAAGTGGCCTCTTTTAAGTAGAAAGGATTTAACCCTGTCTCCTTGGAATAAAAACAATTTGATAAAATCTCTCATCATTACATGGCCCAAGACACATGAAGTATACTTCATGTGTCATTGCCTAGTGGAAAAGGTACAAAACTGGGAGGTAGGAGACTTAATAATAATAATAATGTTGGTATTTGTTGAGCGCTTACTATGTGCCGAGCACTGTTCTAAGCGCTGGGATAGACACAGGGGAATCAGGTTGTCCCACGTGGGGCTCACAGTCTTAATCTCCATTTTACAGATGAGGGAACTGAGGCACCGAGAAGTTAAGTGACTTGCCCAAAGTCACACAGCTGACAAGTGGTAGAGCTGGGGTTCGAACCCATGACCTCTGACTCCAAAGCCCGTGCTTGAGTTTCAATACAGTTGTGCTACTGTCTGCTGTGTGATCTCGGACAAGTCTCTTAACTTGTCTGTGCCTTAGTTTTCTCATCTGTAAATTGGACAATAAATACCTGTTTTCCCTGCCCCCATCCCCTTTTTCTTTGAGCCCACTGTGGGACAGGGACTGTCTGATCTGATTATATTGCACCTAGCATAGTGCTGTGCTAGACACAAGTACTTGAGAAAAAACACAATTATTCTTCTTCACATAAATGTTGTGTGCTTCTCTAGAGCTCCATAGAGATTGTTCCCCTATAATCTGGGTCCTTAAGCCCCTGAGTCTTCTTTTAGTTTAGCAAAATGATAACAGAATAACTCTTCTACAGTGGAAGTTTCTGCCTCAATCTCAGTGTTTGGGTGACATCTAATTGTAACAGTCAAGATTCCTTTTGCCCCTGGCAGGATGTTCAGATTGTCACAGTGGATCTACTGGATGCTGGTGTGAAGAATTAGAGATGAAAGCCAGCCTCAGGGATAGAGGGAGGGGGTGTCAGTGACTTCACTGCTTCAGGAAGTAACCACTGCTTGTCTTGTCTTATCTTGTCTTATGCCATCGAGTTGTCTCCAGTGGTCTCTGACCCATAGTGGTGGCATGGACACCTCTCTCCCAGAAACCCCCACTTCCACCTGCAATCATTTTGGTAGTGTATCCATAGCGTTTTCTTGGTAAAAATATGGAAGTGGTTTACCCTTTTCTTCTTCTATGCAGTAAATTTGAGTCTCCACACTTGTCTCTCATGCCACTGCTGCCCAGCATAGGTGAGTTTTGACTTGTAACAGATTGCCTTCCACTTGCTAGCCACTGCCCAATCTAGGAATGGAATGGGTATACCTCTGCTTGATTCTTCCTCCCATAGCCGAGACTGGTAGATTACTGGAAACTCTCCAGGTGCGACTCTGAGATGATAGTGACACTGCATCAGGAACGAACTGTCAAATGGAATGAACTAGCTAGTGAGGGAAACTAGGAAACTAGGAAACATGCCTAAGGGAAACTGAGCCTAAAGGCCTATTCATTTTGGGTTTAAGTCCAAAATAGCCTGGTTTACTTGTCTGTGCCCTAAAGAGAATGAACTGGAAGACTGGGGGACTAGAAGGTAGGTGATTGGATGCACTTTCAAGAATTGAATGCACAGGAAGTCTGCATGTTAAGGAGGAGGCTGAGGAGAGGTGAGGACCACTTATTAATAATAATTATAGGCTGTGTTAAGGTTTTACTATGTGCCAAGCCCTGTGCCAAGCATTGGGGTAGGTAAAGATCAACAGGTCGGACACGGAGAAGGAGAAGAGAAGGAGTGAGAAGAGATGTGGAATCCTCATTTTACAGAGGAGGAAACTGAAGCCCAGAGGAGTTAAATGACTTGCTGAAGGTAACACAGCAGACAAGTGTCAGAGCTGGGATTAGAAGCCAGGTCCTCGAACTCCCAGACCCACGTTCTTTCCATAAGGTAAATGCCTCTCTATCAAAACATCCTGAGCAGCAGGAATAAAGGGTCAGGACTGAGTCTGGCTTTGGACAAGCAGGGTCCAGCCCTGTTAAGTCTAAGAAGGTGAGGAGCCAGAGCTGATAAAACTATTTTTCTCTGACAATAAACTTCAATTTCAGACCAGAAAATGATTACCTTTAAAGGGTCCCTGGGGTCTCAAGGAGCAGAGAGGTTGGGGAAGATTGAGATGGGAGGGGACAGCAGATTTGTTCATTCATTCATTCATTCAATTGTATTTATTGAGCACTTACTGTGTGCAGAGCACTGTATTAAGCACTTAGGAGAGTACACCAATAAACAGACATATTCCCTGGTCAGAGGAGGAGTTGAGAGGAGGCCTGAGTGGTATTAGAGGATACTAACAATCAATTGTGTTTATTGAGCCCTTACTGCATGTCACTGATTGATTGATTGATTGATTGATTGATTGACTGCACACTTGTCATGGGCAGAGAAAGTGTCTGCCAAGTCTAATACTGTACTCTCCCAAATGCTTAGTATAGTGCTCTTCACACAGTGAGCACTCAATAAATATAATGGATTGATGGCAGAGTACTAAGTACTTGGGAGGGAACAGTATAAGAGTTAGTTGACATGTTCTCTGCTCACGAGGGGTTTACAGACAATCAATCAATCAATCATGTTTACTGAATGTTTACTGTGTGCAGAGCACTGTACTAAACACTTGGGAGAGTACAACAGAGATGGTTAGATGCATTCCCTGACCACAAAGAGCTTACAGTCTAGTTGAGGACACAGGCATTGCTGTAAATATGTAAATTACAGATATGTACATAAGTGCTGTGCAGCTGAGGGTGATTAAAGTGAAAATCCGAATGCAAGGGCGATGCAGAAGGGAGAGGGAGTTGAGAAAGGCCTCTGGGAGATGTGCTTTTAATAAGGTTTTAGAGGAGGGGAGAGTGATGGTCTTTCGGATATGAAGGGGGAGTTCTGGGTCAGAGGCAGGACTAGGCAGAGAAGCAGCATGGCTTAGTGGATAAAGCACAGGCCTGGGAGTCAGAAGGACCTGGGTTTTAATTCTCACTCTGCCACTCTGTGCATTGGGCAAGTCACTTCACTTTTCTGTACCTCAGTTACTTCCTCTGTAAAATGGGGATTTAGAGTGTCATCCCTTTGTGGGACAGGTACTGTGTCCAACCTGATTAACTTGTATCTACCTCAGTGCTTAGAACAGTGCTTGGCACACAGCAAGTGTTTAACAATTATTATTATTAACATTACTATTATTAATCAGGAAGCTTACACTGTAGAGGAGGCATTGTGGGGCTCTCCCACCAGCCAGTCTCTCTTCCTCTGCTCACCAGAGTCATGGGTAGGAGACTGAAACCAAGCAGGAGGGCAGTTTAAACCTGAGACATTAATGTAATGGTCTTGGGAAGTTAATCTGTTTCCCTTTTAAATAGGTCTGCATACAGGCTGTCAGTGCCTGCCATCTCTCCCCTAACAGATTTATAGCTTTCTGGGATTCCTTGGTTCAATTTCCTATTTGGAGGCTAAACAGGGCCACAGCGCCTTTTCTTAGCAATGGCAAATGTATATCAATCAATTTAATTTGAGTCACAAATGGAATCATTCATCAAAAATCTTTGATATCCTTCCGGATTCTTTCTTTCCCTCTTCTCTCCCCCATTTTCCCTTTCCTGGCCTCCTTTCTTTCTGGTTCCTCATGGCTGCCCCATATTAGAGAGGGCCGTCAGATTGAAACGATTAAACCTTGTTAATGGGCTCTCGCTCTTTTGTTCTGGACTCATCTCTCAATGACTGGGATAACTGGGCATTTGATCATGAATAGGTTTCTTGAAGGGAGCATTTAATTGCCTTGAATGGTGCCTTTTAGCTATTTAGTGAGTGCAGGATGAATAATTTGGGAGCCTAATAATAGTGACCTGGCTCTCTCTCCCAAATAGCATATTATCACCTCCAGATAGATGGTATGAACTTATTGAGCCATAACAGGGTTTGTTCTTAGCATGGGTGAATGTTAGCCCAGTTTACTCATCTTACAATTGGGGGCTCATTGTAACTCAGGGCTTTGTTTTCTTTGGTAAGCACAGAGAAGGAGGGTGAAATTGGGGGAGAGGGTTCAGACTGTAATATTTCATTATTAGGGAGTGGGTTACAGTGGCTTGGCCAGAGAATTATATTAAGGACCTCTATCTAGGGCAGGATTAAGGCTTTGATGGCTCCTTCTGTGGGGAGGGATAAAAAGGGAGGGAAAGTGGGTAGAAAGGGGAAGAAGATGATGATGATGAGGAAACAAGTGGAAATGAAAGGGGTAGAAGTGAGGCTGGTGCTCTCTACTTTGATCCCACCACTGCCATCCCTGCCACCAGGCAAGGAGCAGTGGTGCCTGGTTTAGGATGAGAGAAAGCAGCAAGCACTCGAGTTCTGCAAAGCTTCCTGGAACTCTAGCCTTGATCCCTGGAGACATGGCAGGCTCTCCAGCGGGGAAGGGTGGAAGTTGGTTGAGGAGCTTCTGGCTTAAGAAGGGGCAGGGTCTTATGGAGAGAGCACGGGCCTGTGAGTCAGAAGGACCTGGGTTCTAATCCTAGCTCCACCATTTGTCTGCAATGTGACCTTGGGCAAGTCACTTCAATTCTCTGTGCCTCAGTTACCACATTTGTACAGTGGGGATTATGAGCGTGAGCCCCTTGTGGAACAGGGACTGTGTCCAATCTCATTAACTTATATCTAACTCAGTACTTAGTACAATGCCTGGCACATGATGAGCGCTTAACAAATACCATAAACAAAAAAAGGGCACTGCCAGCTCCTGGCTTAGTGCCAGTTAAGCACACGATAACAATGGTGGTATTTACTATGTTCCCAGGACTGTGCTAAGTGCAGGGATAGATACAATCAGATCACATACAGTCTTTGCCCGACATGGGACTCATAGTTTAAGGAGAAGGGAAAACAGATATTTAATCCCCATTTTATGGATCAATTGATTAATCCATCATATTTATTGAGCCCTTATTATGTGGAGAGCGCTGTATTAAACACTTGTGAAAGTACACTACAGCAGAATTAGCAGACACATTCCCTGCCCACGATGAGCTACAGATGAGGTAATTGAGGCAAAGTTCATAGCAGGCAAATAAGCGGTGGAGATGGGATTAGAACCCAGGTCTCCTGGCTCCTCGTCCTGTTCTCTTTCCTCTAGGCCTCACTGCTCCCACACCTCCTGCATATTGGCTGGTGGTCCTGCATTTGGCTGTTTTGGGCCAAGGTCTCTCAGTGGAGGACCTTCCCAGTGATGTGGACCGACCACTTTACCTTGCAGGAAAGACTTGTGAGAATACTCTGGTTTGTGTTTCACTTCTGACACATTTTTCTGGTCATTAGATTCCTGGGTCGATAACGGTTCTAGTTTATCCTAAATTAAGCCCCTAAGATTTTAAAGTTTCCCCTGGGAGGTCAGTGCTTCTATGGGTTATTCAGTTGGAGAAAAGTGGAATTAGATTTTGGCTGCCATTTTGTCCATCTTCCACCTGTCCCCACCCTGTGCCCTTGGAGAAACATTAATGATATGATACGACTCTTGCTTCTGCTGCAGATCTGCACAGATGTGGAGATCTCTACTATCCTGTCTCAAAAGCTAAAGGGAGCCTCCCTTCTTCTCTACAGAGACAGGAGCCTTAGTGAGAAGCAATGTGGCCTACAGGAAAGAGTAAGAGCTGGAGTCAGATGATCCAGATTCTAATCCTGGCTCTGCTACTTGCCTGCTATGTGATCTTGGACAAGTCATTTAACTTGTATTTGCCTCTGTTTCCTCATCTGCAAAATGGGGATTAAATACCTGTTCTCCGTCACCATTAGACTACAACACCCATGTGGGACAGGGACTGTGTCTGATCTGATAATCTTGTATCTACCCCAGTGTTAAATGAATGCCAAGCATTGTAGTATGATATAACAAACACTTCAATTTTATTCTTCATATGGATTAGGTGTCCATAATTAGGGACCTCCCTGTGATCGGGGAGAAGATGGGTGGGCTACTAGTATGATTATCCCTCTGCCTCTCAATTTAATGTCCTGCTTTAATACAGGCCTAAATCTTGCCCTCTGTGTGCTTTCTCTGCCTGGCTGAGATGATTGAAACATTCAAGGAAAGTTCCACAGAAGGGTAAGGCCCACAGACGTGAGATTATTTAATGGGGAGAAGAGAAGGGTGAGGGTAAATTTATGATAGAGGTGTTCGCCTTTCACAAAGAAATCAGGTTGGGTATTGTGTCCATTGACAGCAAGCTTGCTGTGGGCAGGGAATGTGTCTGTTCTCTTGTTGTATTGTATTCTCCCAAGCGCTTAGTATAGTGTTCTGCACTCAGTAAGCACTCAATAACTATGACTGATTGATTGCTTGATTGACAGAGTGTTTAAACATAAAATGGAATTTCAGAAAGATGGTTGTGAGTGCAAATTTATTTTGCAGAACCACACTCGAGAGATGAGAATCAAACCTATTTTTAAGACTTCCAGAGAAGGAAATATACAGTCTCCCTTGGAGGCCCATTAGAATGGATTCCCGACCTTATATCTAACTTGAATTTTTGTAGTGCAGTTAGAGTTATTCCTAAATCTGGGATCCAATTTTTCCCTCCTACTTATAGCTGAGGAGCAGATGAGGCTGTGGATTGGTGGATTTTGAGTCATCATTGATCTTTATATTTGCTATCTGATTTCTCACTTCGGACACCCTTCTCCTTATGCACACCGGAGGTTTTCCTGTCAAAGGTAATAATGCTACAGTATATATCCCCAACCCCCTCTCTTCTCACTAAAGATCAGTGACCTGAACTTAATCTGCCCTGGGAACAAATGAATAATTCTAGAAATAGGCAGAAGGGTGAGGTACTAAGTCACAGGGGAAAAATGAAAGGAAGCAGGCGGGGAGACTAAAATCCTAGGTGAGTTTATGATAGAAATAGAAACCCCGTGATCTCAATCACTTCTCTTTTTTTCTTTCTTTTTTTTTTTTTGCATTTTTGAGGTCACTAATCTCCCTCCCTAATCCTTTTAACAGCATCTTTTCTCTCAGAGTTTTATCTGATCTGCCCCTCAAACGATTCCTCTTGAAATTTCCTGAGATTTCTCCTACTGGGTGGGAAGATCAACCCTATCCTTCAAGTAGTTCCATCAATTAATGGCATTTATTAAGATCATAGTCTGTGCAGAACAGTGTACTGAGTGTTTTGGAGGATAAAATACAATAGAGTTGGTAGGCATGATCCCTGCCCAGAAAGAGTTAACAGATTAGTCAAAGAGACTGACATTAAAAATAATTACAGGTCAGAGAAGGTCAGATAAATAATGACCTGTAAATAATTACGGGTCAGAAATATAAAGATAGATTCATTCAATCCTATTTACTGAGCGCTTACTGTGTGCATAGTACTGTACTAAGTGCTATATTGGGAGAGTACAATATAACAGTAAACAGACACATTTCCTATTCACCACAAGCTTCCCAGAGGGGTAGGAGAGTCCCTAAGTGCTTAGGGGCTGGGACTAAGTGCATGGGTGAAGCAGTGTAGAGAGAGATTAGGGTCAGGGTGGTTGTGTGTCTGAGCATGAAAGCTATGCTAATTGATGTTCTTGGGAAGATTTCTCACTGGGTTCTAATCCCAGCTCTGCCAAATGTTGTGTTGTTTGGGGCAAGTCACTTAGCTTCTCTGTGGCTCTGTTCTCCTGTTCTCCCTCCTACTTAGGCTCTGAGCCCCATAGTAATGGTAATAATAATGAAATTATTTGTAAAGGGCTCACTAATGTGTCAAGCACTGTACTAAGCATTGTAGTAGATACAAGTTTATCAGGTTAGACACAATCCCTGTCCCACATGGGTCTCACAGTCTTAATCCCCATTTTACAGATGAGGTAACTGAGGCACAGAGAAGGTAACTGACTTGCCACAAGGACAATGTCCCACCTAATTAGCTTGTATTTATCCCAGTGCTTAGAACAGTGTGTAACATATAGTAAGCACTTAACAATTACCATAACAAACTGGTAAGCGCTGGGGTAGATACAAGGTAATCAGATCCCACAAGGGGCTCACAATCCAAGTAAGAGAGAGAACAAGTATTGAATTCCCATTTTTCAGATGGGGAAACTGAGGCTCATAGAAGTGAAGTGACTCACCCAAGGTCACACAGCAGACAAGTGGCAGAGCTAGGGTTAAATCACAGGTCCTCTGACTCTGAAGCCTGGGCTCTTTCCACAAGTCCATGTTGCTCCTCCCTGTTCTTCTTCCCTCCAGGATGGTGTTGTTACTGGGGTATTTGTTGTGTGACCCCAGATCTTCCATGTCAGTGGAATTCTTGGTGGTGCTGATCTCTAGCAGAGTACCACTTAGGTAGGGAAATGAGCCAAGACTAGGTGACAAGATGAAAATACCATAATATCCACCATAATCTGGTCTGTTTACCCTATAGCCCAAGGTATACCTGGGCAGAAGCAAGCCTATCAATCAATCAATGGTATTTATTGAGTGCTTATTCTGTGAGCAACACTGTACTAAGCACTTGGGAGGGTACACTATAACAGAGTTGGTAGACATGTTGGCTGCCCACAAGGAGCTTACAGTCCAGAAGGGGAAGCCCAACGATAGTAGTTAGTCCCACCTTTCTTCTCATACATTTGAGCCAAAGGAGTCATTTTGATTGCAATTGCTACAGGCAGAATTTTGAATTTTCTCAAACAATCTTCCATTCAGGAGCAGACCTGTAAATTTGAAAATCCCAGAAGGAGGTGTGGTGGGGCTGGGTGTTAATTTCAAGGCTGGGTAGAGGTGCTGGAGCGGGAATCAGCACCTGGTCCTTACTGGAACATGTAACACTTGGCTGTTGAGCCATGTGATCCTAAGAATGCTTTGTGATCACTGGATTGTTTGGCTGAAATTTTGGTATTTGGCCTAGTATTATATTAAGCACTGGGGTAAGTACAAGATAATTAGATCCCACATGAGGCTCACAGTCTAAGTAGGGGGGAGACCGGTTATTTAATCCTCATTTTACAGATAAGGAAACTGAGGCCTGGAGAACTGAAGTGACCTGCCCAAATTCACACAGCTGGCAAATGGCAATCCTGGAATTATAACCCAGGTCCTTTGACTCCCAGTAGGGTATGCTCTTTTTCAACAGAGTGAGCAGATAAAAGCCAGCTGACGTGGCCTCCTGAAGTTTCTGTGACCCAGAAGCCTTCAGATAATTTCTTTTACTTCTGATATCTGGATCAAAAAAGTGGTTTTGGAACCACTTTCTCAGGAGTTATGAGAGGGCACTGTGGGTTAGAACAATTTGAGGGCTTCCAAATAACAGGACTTTTTCTTCCATTTCTCAGATCTGCAGTATGGCTACCTCCAGGCTGGGGCCACTCAGTGAGCAAGGATAGGGAGGGCAGACCCATTCATGCAAATTTTCATTAGCCAGACACCTCTGGTAGACATATCCTGGGGAGCTGTCTGACCTTTTCATTTATTTTCTTCCAAGAAAAATGGCATTTCCTTTTCTCTCTCATTTTGTTAAAAAAAAACAACAAAGGGAAATGTTACCATTTCTATTTCTATTTCTTTTCTTTTTTTTTGGTTAGTGGGCCCCCACATTTGAAGTCACCAAAAACAAGCAAGTCACAAAAACCTGACCTCTTTCCAACATGTTTGAGTTTGTTAATTTAATTAGAATTGCCCTGTATAAATATTGAACTTAATTTAATTCATTTTACATCTCCTTAGATTTTCAAACAGCTTGCAGATACAGATTATCCTTCTCCTCCTTTCCTTGCCCCAGCAGACAACTACATGTTTATTTACCTTGGCACCCGAACAGGGAGGATTCTTTGGTTTCAGAGTAAATAATAATGTTGGTATTTGTTAAGCGCTTACTATGTGCAGAGCACTGTTCTAAGCGCTGGGATAGATACAGAGTAATAGGGTTGTCCCTCATGAGGCTCACAGTTAATTCCCATTTTCCAGATGAGGGAACTGAGGCACGGAGAAGTGAAGTGACTTGCCCACAGTCACACAGCTGACAAGTGGCGGCGCTGGGAATCGAACCCATGACCTCTGACTCCCAAGCCTGGGCTCTTTCCACTGAGCCATGCTTGCAGCTTTAAACAGGATAGGTTTCAAGGGGCAAATTAAGGGTGCATATAGCATTTATCACCTCTTGGGGGTCGTATCTGGAGAGTTTCCAGTACTTTATCAGCCTCGACTCCTCAACTACAGGAGGGAGAATGAAGCAGAGGCATATTCCAGCTCTTCCACTTGTCAGCTGTGTGACTGTGGGCAAGTCACTTCACTTCTCTGTGCCTCAGTTAACTCATCTGTAAAATGAGGATTAACTGTGAGCCTCACATGGGACAACCTGATTACCCTGTATCTACCCCAGCGCTTGGAACAGTGCTCTGCACATAGTAAGCGCTTAACAAATGTCAACATTATTATATGAATTCCATTCCTAACTTGAGCAGTGGCTAGTGAGTGGAAGGCAATCTGCTACAAATCAAAACTCATCTGTGCTGGGCAGCAGCAGCATGGGAGAGAGTCGAGGGCAGAGACTCAGGTTTACTGCACGGAAGGAGGCAATGGTAAACTGCTTCCATATTTTTACCAAGAAATTTCTTTGGATCCACTATCAGAGCGATTGCAGATGGAGGTGAGGCATTCTGGGAGAGATGTGTCCATCGCGTCGCTATGGGTCGGACACGACTTGACAGCATAAGACAACAATAGCATTCTTGCTAAGGGCTGGGGTGAATACGAGATTACTAGATCAAATATAGGTAATCCTTTCCCTCTCTGGTGAACACTGTCCTCTAAATTCCAAGGTGATATATTTTACTTGCCCAAATCCTCCATAGCCCCTGGCAACAAGTGCCTTTCTAGAAAGCTCCCTCTTCCAAAATGGGTCAAAAGACTCAAGGAGCCAGTTAGATAGATTTCTTCTTCCAATCCACCAGCCTGTAGATTCTTTGAGGGCAGGGATCATGTCTACCTATGCTATTGTACTTTTCCAAGAGTTTACTACGGTGTACTGCTCCATTAAATATTTAATAAATAACACTAACTGATCTTAATGTAAAAGTGAGGTCAGGGATGATGATTTCCAGTTGGGATGAGCCGTGGGGAAGGAGACTTGTAATAGGTGGATCTGATGAGAGACATATAATGGAAGTGGTTTAATAGCTTTATATTTGTCTGTGCTGAAATGTATACATGACCTGACCGGAAAGGTGAGAGAATAAATCTGAGAAGGGCTCTTTGAGGAGATGGGCCCATAGGAGGGGAGGTTTGTGTTTTCTCTAAAATGAGGGTGCAGACAAATGTTCCAAGTGTGGGGAAAGTTAGGAATTGGTGATTCAGGCCATTAGTGATAACTGTGGTATTAAGCTCCTACTATGTGCCAACCACTTTGCCAAGCACTGGGATAGGATCAATACAATTAGACCAGACATAGTCCCTGTCTCTTATGGGGTTTGGAATCTAAGACTGTAAACTTCTTGTGGGTGGGGAATATGAATGTTATATAATTATATGTGTCTATTATATTGTACTCTCCCAAGTGCTTAATTCAGTCCTCTGCCTGCAGTAAGCCCTCAACAAATACGATTGACTGACTGACTAAGGGAGAGGAAAAATAATAAATGATGATGATGATGATGACAATTGTTGTGTTTTTAAGCATTCGTTTTATGCCAAGCACTGTAGTAATGGTGGGGTAGAAACAAGATGATCGGGTTGGACACATTCCCTTTCCAAATTAGGCTAACAGTCTATGTCGGAACAGGTATTAAGTCCCTATTTCTCAGATGATTAAACTGAGGACCCAAGGTCACAAAGCAGGCAAATGGCAAGCAATTCTATCTCTTCAATTAATCCAGTTTCCATCCGGGTCTCCCCGAGCTAAGCAAGCCTATCTCTTCAATTAATCCTGTTTCCATCAGGGTTTCCCCATGTTCCTTTTGAGCATCTTGCCCAGAGTTTATTGGTTCTTTTTATCTGCAAACCCAGGAAAGCAGTAGGATAAAGAGGTGCTCAGCTCCGAGCCCTGACCCCCACTGGTACTAAGGCTCTCAGTCACAGTGGTGGAAATTACCCCTTCTGAAAGAGGGACATTCACTTAAGCTTTTTGTTTCCCTTCTTCCCTTGGCAGAGTTGCATTTTCAGCCATCAAAGCATTTACAGTTCCACAGACTTTTGGGGGGTTGAGGGGGTTACCATGGAAATGGACATTTTTTTGAACACTGAAGCTTTAGGGGATGCTCCAGTGGCGAATCTTCCTGCTGATGGCTGTGAATTGCTTCAGTACTGAGGATTCTCTAATCAGAGTAACTAACCAAGGTGACAGTCTAGGGCCCTACCCGTGGGAACCCTCACCACGCACCTCTGAAAACCTGGGTTAGAAAAGGGAAAGTATATGGCATTGAAATCATTCTTCTGTCGGTAGAATGTCTAGCCAGGACTTAGAATTTATGTATGTATTATATGTAAATATATGTATTTTATATACATTGGAAGCATGGGTAGAGATTGTCTCTGTTTATTGCTGTATTGTACTTTCCCATGTGCTTAGTACACTGTGTGCTCTGCACACAGTAAGCACAAAAATTATTATTGAATGAATGAATGGATGAAGCAGCATGGCCTAGTGGATAGAGCATGGGCCTGGGAGTCAGAAGTACCTGGGTTCTAATCCTGTCTCTGCCACATGTCTGCTGTGTGACCTTGGGCAAGTCATTTAATTTCTCTGTGCCTCAGTACCTTCATCTGTAAAATGGAGATTAAGACTGAGCCCCTTGAGGGAAAAGGACTGTGTCCAACCCGATTATCTTGTATCTACCGCAGAACTTAGAACAGTGTCTGGAACATAGTAAGCTCTTAATAAATACCATAAAATTATTAATAATTATTATTATTATCATGTGAACCACGGGAGATAAAATGTGAGCATGAGTGTGGGATAGGGCCATAGGGTGGTGAGTCTCTTAGGTGGTGAGTCTCTTGGTTTTGGGGTCCCTTGGTGGAATGGGGCTCTCTGTCAGGGAACAGAGATCTGCAGGGCCCCAGGCAATAAACTCGCCTCTATTCACATAACGGGTGTCGTCCATCCCCTTGTGGATAGGGAACAGGAGGATTTGCTTGGAATCCAGGCTAACAGAGTTTATTTTTAATTTATCTACTTTTGGCCATATGTGTTTATTTCCTCACTCTATTTTTGCTGTACTCCCCTTTAGATGGCCTGCCCCTTGAGGGCAGGGTCTGTCTTTCACTAGTTTTATGTTTCCCTAAGGGACTGAATAAATACTGGTCCAACTGTTACCGAGCATTTGGAAGATTAATTTATTGCTATTGACATCAACGTAAGATTCCCCATTTGTCCTCAGAGAGGGTGGTTCTTCCTTTATTGTTCAGCAGAATTGTGGTAGGGATGTCTGAACATGCCTCAATTTCCCCCTATAAAAAAGGGCTAAAAATACCTGACCCTACTTCACAGGGGTGTTTGGAGAGCTAAATCAAAATATTCATTACATCAGTTGTATTTATTGAATGTTTACTGTGTGCTTAGGTACTTAGCACCTTACTAAGTGCTTGGGAGAGTACAGTATAACAGAGTTGGTGGATGCGTTCCCTGCCCACAATGAGTTTGCAGTTCAGGAGGGTAGACAGACATTAATATAAATAAATAATTTTCAGATGCAATAAATAATTCGTTGATAAAGGTAAGGTAAGGTGCTCTGATAATAAAAGCACTAAATAGAACTAAGGTACAGTGCTCTGCACACAGTAAGTGCACAATAAATACCATTGAATGATTGATGTATTTAGCTGATTATTTTCTATTAATGTACTATTTCACTTGTGCATAGAATTTATCTATAAACATATATATATATATCAATCATATTTATTGAGCGCTAACTGTGTGCTGATAGCTGCATTAAGCACTTGCGAGAGTACAATACACCTGAGTTGGTAGACATGTTCTCTCCCCACTTAGAGTTTATATATACACACTATTTAGTTATCCATCATATTCAAAGAAGACATCACTCATGATCAAATTCACCTCTAAGTGTGCATGTAGGACTAGAAAGGCCAGTGCGGAATCGATAGTACCAATCACATTGAGCACACAAAGAAGTTGTCTTCTGTAGCATCGTTGCGCTTAAAGTTTGCAGCATCTGGCACTGTTTTCTCTTTTGTCTCCTTGCCTCTTTTTACCTTATAAAGGTTTTGCTCTAAGAGATCCACTCACTTGTTGATTGGTAGTGCCTTGTGTTTCTCTGTCTTCAACAATTGACTCTCATTTTCACCCTAGACGCAGCATTGTCTGTAACTTTGTTTTACCATGTCCTTTAAATGCTTCCTCTGCCCTCACTTTCTGTTTCCCAATTGTCTCTTTTCCCTATTCCCTTTCATTTTCTGTCTGTGCCCTAACCCTGACCCCAGTTCTATTGCAATATTTTCAGGGCAGTCTCTGTTTTGGAATAGGTAGGAAATTTAAGTTAAAAAAGTGGGGAAGTGGTTAAATCAATCAAGCAAGCAGTGTGTGGTATTTAATAATAATAATGATGATGGTATTTGTTAAGCACTTACTATGTGCCAAGCATTGTTCTAAGCACTGGGGTAGATACGAGGTTATCTGTCTGGGATAACCTGGGATAGTTACAAGAAGTTAAGTGACTTGCCCACAGTCACACAGCTGACAAGTGGTGGAGGCAGGATTAGAACCCACGACCTCTGACTTCCAAACCCATGCTTTTTCCACTGAACCATGCTGCTTCTCTACAGCCACACTGCTATTTATGAAGCACTTACTGTGTGTAGAGCATGGTGCTTGAGGAAGTTCAATAATAATAATATCGATGGTATTCGTTAAGTGATTACTGTGTGTCAAGCATTGTTCTAAGCACTGAGGTAGATACAAACTAATCAGATTGGACACAGTCCCTGTCTCACATGGGGCTCAGAGTCTTAATCCCCATTTTGTAGATGAGGTCATTGAGGCACAGAGAGGTCAAGTGACTTGCCCAAAGTCACATGGCATACAGGTGGCGGAGCCAGGGTTAGAACCCAGGTCCTGCTGACTCCCAGGCCTGTGCTCTATCAAGTAGGTCATAAAACAGAGTTAGCAGATGCAATCCCTGCCAGTAAAGTTATGTTAGAGAGATGGTCTGAATCTTCAAGGGGATGTGAGCACACATTCACAAGGAAACTTGTGAAGACAAGGATGGGAGTTGGGTCTAGCATTTGTTTGATAAAGTGCTATTATATCCATAATTCCAAGTTTTACCTCAGAGGGAGGAGAAGAGTTCCCTCCTCCCCTACTCATCTTACGTCAGTCTCTGATTGCTACAATCACAATAGCAGTGGTGGCCAGGCTGCGTATTTGCACAGCATAATGACACCTGCTAAAATAAGATTGCATGCTTCAAGGTGGTATTTAATGGGGTTGGAGAATGGAAGCGGGGAGAGCAACCTTTTCACCTCACTCCAGGCTTGGACTTTCACAGGCTAAGAGAGGTTCACAGTTACTTAGTGGTGAGAAAGCTGAGTTTCTTACAGAAGCTCTCAGCCACTGATCTGCTCAAATCCACTTTGCCTGGAAATGGTTTTGTAACTTCATTGCTGATGCTGCCATTATCTTTTTAATTTTGAGAGTTTCTTGCCGCCTCTCACAAATGGAGGTCTAATCATTGTCAAGAACTAGAGATTTGTGTTCCTTTCTCTGCCCCAGTGACACAGATATGACCTTGGGGAAATTCAATCTCTCCACGCCTCGGTTTATTTGTTTGTGTAGCGGATTCAGTCATATTCGCCTCCTCTGTAATTCACAAGAGGGTTGTGAGAATTAATTCTAGGGCTTAGCACTCCTTCAAGATAAGTACTAAGGGAGGATGAAAATGATGAATTTTAGGGAGATAATTTTCTCTCTAAGGGGATTCCTCAAGAGCTCTTCAGGGTTTTACTCTGGTGTCCTGAGTGGAAATTCTTGGATTGGTGAGGCAGGGACATGGATTAGACCATAAAAAGTGTGAGAAGAAACCTTTGTTGGAAGAGGAAAGAGCCAGATTTCAATGGAGAGTCATAAAGTCACGCAGGAGGGATGTGGCAGTTGTTCACGGTTTCCCATGTTCCAGGTACTGTACTGAGCACTGGGGGTAGGTCTGAGATTTATTTAGATTATTTAGACTGTGACCCCCTTATGGGGCAGGGACTATGTCTGACCTGATTAACTTGTGTCCACCCCTGTGCTTAGAAGAGTTCTTGGCATATAGTAGGCACTTCACAAATGCTTGTGAAAAAAGATCATCAGGTAAGAAGTTCTCTTTCACTCAAATATGTTACAATAAAATATGGTTCCACTTGAGGAAATCCATGGGTCTGCCTCCAAATAATTAACAGTACTAAATAATAATTAATAGTACCAAAGTTGTGGGGCTGGGCTAGATGGAATTTGTTTTTAATATGCTGTATGGAAGTGGGTTGGGGCAAATCCAAATAAGGGCTATTATTTGGGGTTTTGCATGAATGATTTGTCTGACTTGACTATGGCTCAACCATGAACAGAAGGACTCAAGGGACTGGGTGACTTCCAGGAGTAATCTGGAGTTTGATTCTACTCTTATTGAAACCTAGCTTTGTCTGACCTATCCAGAGATAAAGTGGCCTATGAAGGAATTTATAGTTACTGGATATCCAGGTGCCCAGGATTAATTATTATTATTATGATATTTATTAAGTGCTTACTATATGCCAAGCAATGTTCTGAGCACTGGGGTAGATACAAGCTAATCGGGTTGTCCCACGTGGGGCTCACAGTCTTAATCCCCATTTTATAGATGAGGGAACTGAGGCACAGAGAAGTAAAGTGGCTTGCCCAAGGTCACACAGCAGACAAGTGGCAGAACTGGGATTAGAACCCATGACCTCTGACTCCCAAGCCCGGGCTCTTTCCATTTCGCCATGCTGCTACTCTACCATGCTTTACCCTGTCATGAGGCCCAGTGGAGTGACATTATAAGGAACAATTTCCTCGAGTCCCCCCAAATCTATCCAAACATAGAGCATTTCTCCAGGGGACTCCCTGACCCCAACCCCCTAACTTTTCATGATATTGTAAAGTGCTTGCTCTATGCTAATAATAATAACTGTGGCATTTGTTAAAGGCTTGATAGCTGCCCAGCACTGTACTAAATACTGGGGTTATATTATCAAATGCCACTGAGTCGTTTCCGATTCATTGCGACTCTATGGGTATATTTTCTCCAGAATGGCCTGTCTTCTGCTATAATCCGTTACCTTTCTAACGGTTCTTCCATTATTATTGTTATGGTCTCTATCCACCTAGCTGCTGGTCTGCCTCTTCCACTTTTTCCCTGGACCTTTTCTAGCATTAGTATCTTCCCCAGAGAATTAGTCCTCCTGATTAAGTGTCCAAAATATGCTAATCTAATTCGAGTCATTTGGCCTTTAAAAGACCACTTTGGTTTAATTTGCTCTAAAGTACATTTGTTTGTTTTTTGGGCAGTCATGGTATTCGCAAAAGCCTTCCCCAGTACCATATTTCAAAAGAATTGTTGTTCTTTCTATCCTGTTTTTTCACTAACCAGCTTTTCGATCCATACATTGTCACTGGAAACACCATAGAATTGACAATGTGTCTTTTTGTGGCAATTGTTACATCAGCATGTTTCATGACTTTTTCCAGGCTCATCATAGCAAGTCTTCCTAACATTAATCTTTGGCATATTTCTTGAATACTAATTCCTTTATTATTGATTATCGATCCCAGGAGAGAAATATTTTCAACTATTTCAGTCTTCACTCCACCCACTACAAATGTGTTAAAATTTCCATTTGTCATGATCTTTGTTTTCTTGACATTCAGATATAGGCCCATCCTTTTGCTTTGTTCCTAAACTTTAAATAATAAACCCTTCAGGTCTTCTTCACTTTCTGCTAGTAGGATAGTATCATCAGCATAACGAATGCTGATTATGCAGATTACACAGAAATGCTGGGGTAGATATAAGCAAATCAGGTTGGACACATTCCCAACAAGAAGCAGCATTTAAAATAGAAATGCCAGCCTTTAAGGTATCCGGGTTTATTTCATTAATAATAATAATAGTGTAGGTATTTGTTAAGCACTTATTATATGCAGAGCACTGTTCTAAGCGCTGGGGTAGACACAAGGGAATCAGGTTGTCCCACGTGGGGCTCACAGTCTTAATCCCCATTTTACTGATGAGGTAAGTGAGGCACAGAGAAGTTAAGTGACTTGCCCATTAGCAGACAGAAGACAGACAGAGCTGCTGAACCTGGACTGACCAGTATAAAACCAGACCACTGGCCACCTTTCATTAGGACTCTCTCTAAACTCAAAGAGTTCCAGGAGGAGGTGCATATGAACCAGAGAATTTTTTTGCCTCACTGCCCTGGATGTCATGTCTGACTTTGAGGATAGGGTGGACAGCTGCAAAGGAAGCATTGGGAATTTTTCCAAGAGTGCAAATGCTCAATGAGCTTAGTTCCCGGAAATCAAGCCAGGCATAACTTCTGAAGTGTTTCCTGTCATCGTCCGTTCCATAGAGGGAGGGCTACAGTATAATGTTTGAGTCTTTTGCAGCTGGGCTTAGTGAAAAGAGCATTGGCCCAGGACTAATCACCATCAATGGTATTTATTGAGTGCTTTCTCTGTGCAGAGCACTGTACTAAGAGCTTGGGAGAGAACAGTACAACAGAATTGACAGACACGGTCCCTGTCCTCAGTGAGCCAGCTCTGCCTCTTGCCTGCTCTGTGACCTGGAACACATCACTTTTCACCTCTGTGACTTAGTTTCCTCATCTGTTAAATGAGCTCACCTCCTCCAAGAGGCCTTCCCAGACTGAGCTACCCCCTTTTTCCTCTGCTCCCCCTCTGCCCTCTGCTCCTCCCCCTTCCCCCTTTCCCTCCCCTAAGCACTGTGCTCATTTGTATATAATTTTATTACCCTATTTATTTGGTTAATGAGGTGTACATCCCCTTGATTCTATTTATTATGATAATGTTGTCTTGTTTTTGTTTCGTTCTGTTTTGCTCTGCTGTCTGTTTCCCCCGATTAGACTGTGAGCCCGTCATTGGGCAAGGATTGTCTCTATCTGTTACCAAATTGTACATTCCAAGCACTTAGTACAGTGCCCTGCACATAGTAAGCGCTCAATAATACTATTGAATGAATGAATGAAATGGGCATCCACTTGTTTTTTTTTCCTTCTTAGAATGTGAGTCCTGAATGGGACAGGGACTGGGTCCAATCTGATTATTTAGTATCTACTCCATTGCTTGCAGAAAGAGGCAGTGGTAAACCACTTCTGGATTTTTACCAAGAAAACTCTATGGATATACATTACCACAATGATTACAGTTGAAAGTGGGGTGTCCTGGGAGAGATGTGGAGTCGCTATGGGTCAGAGATGACTCAGAGCAGCAACACAGCTTAGTGGAAAGAGCACGGACTTGGGAGTCAGAGGACATGGATTCTAGTCCCGCCTCCGTCACTTGTCTGCTATGTGACCTAGGGCAAGTCACTTAACTTCTCTGTGCCTCAGTTACCTCATCTGTAAAATGGGGATTAAAAGTGTGAGTCCCACATAGGACACCCTGATTACCTTGTATCTACCCCAGCGCTTAGAACAGTGCTTGGCACATAGTAAGTTCTTAGCAAATACCAAACTAACAAACATAGGACAACAACAACCCCATTGCTTAGTACAGTGTTGGCACATAGTGTGTACTCAACAATTGTTATCATTTATTATTAGTACTATCATTATCATTATCATCATTATCATCATTATTACTATTATGTAGAAGCCTGGCTAGTGGAAAAGTCTAGGAGTCAGAGGACCTGGGTTCTAATCCCAACTGTGCCACTTGTCTGCTGTGTCACTTTAGGCCAGTCACTTCACTTCTCCGTGCCTTAGTTACATCATCTGTAAATTGGGGATTAAGACTGAGAGCTCCAAGTGGGACAGGGACTGTGTCCAACCTGATGATATTTATCTACCTCAGTGCTTAGTACAGTGCCTGGCACATCTTAAGCACTTAATAAATACCATTAAAAAAATTATCTGAACAGAGCTCAACATCAAAGCTTTGGCTTTCCATCTCTCGATCCTCCTTGACTGTTTTATCAGTTCTACATTACTGAATTCTTTTCAACTGAGGTCCATTATGAACTGTAGATCTTTTTCTACAATCTGCGTAAGTATCCCATTGCTTCTCCTCATCCACTGGTACAATGATTCTGGTATGATCTTTTGGCAGTATTATTATATCTACTCTCATCACATCAACTTATTTTTACCTTAATAGCAGCAGCTTCATTTTTTTTTATTTGCACCATCCCTTGTATATTTATGTTGAAAATATGAATGCAAACAGGGAAGACCTTATTATTTCTTTGTTATAAGTAAAGACTATCTCATCACTGCATGCACATTTAATAATAGTGTGTAAATGAGTAAATTAGTGATATAATTCTAGGAAATGAGAGCCAATTCCTTGAAATGTCCCGGTCTTATCATTTAATGGAAAATGATTTCTCCCTCACCTAAATAGGGTAATGCAGGCAATGAGCTGTCTTTGGCTTACCAAAGTTAAGGACCCTGGACGTACTGTATCTCCTGTTCTTAGTTTGGAGATGCTGGTTGTGGATGCGTGGGGTGTCGACTCTAGGATTTACTTTTAATATGCTGTATGGTATTGTTTGGAGTGGAGCCAAGTCAGGGTTAACCTTTGGGGTTTACTGTGATCTGGCATAATAATTATAATGAATAATTATGGTATTTTCTAAGCACTTACTATGTGCCAGGCACTGTACTATGCGCTGGTACGTACTGTACTATACAAGCAAATCGGGTTGGACATAGTCCCTGTCCCATGTGGGGCCCACAGTGTCAATCCCCATTTTACAGATGAGGTAACTGGGGCCGAGAGAAGTGAAGTGATTTGCCCAAGGTCACACAACAGAATGAGGAGCTGGGATTAGAACCCATGACCTTTTGACTGCCAGGCCTGTGCTCTAGCCATTACGCCATGCTGCTGCTGCATGAAGTGTGTCTGCCCACATCCTGGTTCATCCCTAATCCAAAGGACACTAATACCCATAATATTTATTAAGCACCTACTGTGTGCAAAGCACTTTACTAAGAGCTGGAAAGAAATACCCGGGAGTGAATTGGACCCATTCCCTTGGCCCTCCAAGGCCTCACAATAGATTGAGTGGGTTTCCTGGAATCAACAAGGAATTCAGTTCTACTCCAGGGCAGGCCTCAGGCTAGGGTGGCTGTCTGGTTTTAGACTAGAAAGTTGGTTTTTCAGTTGGCCCATCCTCATACAGGACAGACAAATAAATTTCTGTCTGGTACTTCAATTGTTATCACCCAGCTGTTCCTCAGTGCAGTTCCTGCCTCGGAATTCTAAGGTTCAAACACGGTGTCCCCATTCATACTGATCTGGGAAAAAGAGCTCAACAGCTCTGGAGCAAGTCATGGCCTAATAGAACAAGGGCCGAGGAGTCAGAGAGACCTGGGTTCTAGTACCACCTCTGCCACTTACCTGCTGTGTGTTCTTGGGCAAGTCACTTCACTTCTCTGTGTCTCAGTTGCCTCATCTGTAAAATGGGGATTAAGACTGTGAGCCCCATGGGGGACATCGACTGTGTCCAACCACATTCGCTTAGAAGAGTGCCTGGCACTTAGTAAGAGCTTAACAAATACCATAAAAAAAAGAACAAAGGACTTCCCAGAGAAATGTTTGAGCATGGAGTGGAATTTGTGCTGTAATGCAAAATGACTTGGGTCATGATAGTAATAATAACAATAAAAATTACGACTCTTGTTAAATACTTACTGTATGCCAAGCCCTGTTCTAATCACTGGGCAAGATAATAATAATAGCGATAATAATTGCGATATTTGTTAAGTGCATATTAGGTGCCAGTCACTGTACTAAGCACGGGATAGAAGCAAATTGGGTTGAACACAGTCTCTGTTCCACAAGGGGCTCACATTCTTAATCCCCATTTTACACATGAGGTAACTGAGGCACTGAGAAGTGAAGTTACTTGTGTAAGGTCACATTGCAGACAAGTGGTGGAGCCAGGATTGGAACCTAGGTCCTTCTGACTCCCAGGCCCGTGCTCTATCCACCAAGCCACGCTACTTCTCCTGCCATGTCATCATGTCAGACTGGTTGCCTGTTGGGACACAGATGATATTGCACACATCAACTTTTCCATATCTGTGAGGGCCAGCAGGGGCCATCCTCCCTCAGCTAAGTTCTATCTGTAGTACCTAGGGGTTGGGCGGCATGGGAGGACTTTCCTCCAGTAAATCCAAAGCCCTGGAGGAGTTCTGAAACTGATTTCTCTTTTCTGGCAGGCTTTAAACCTGGGGTGGGACTCGAGCTGGACCCTAAGGGCCCAGATGGCAGTGTACAGTGAACTTGGCGAGAAGCTGTTTGCCTCACTTAACAGCACCATCTTTGACTTTCAGGACCACGATTAGACTGTAAGCCCGTCATTGGGCAGGGATCATCTCTATCTGATGCCGAATTGAATATTCCAAGTGCTTAGTACAGTGCTCTGCACATAGTAAGCGCTTAACAAATACCAACATTATTATTATCATTAGAGTTGACTGTGCAGAGTACTGTGCTAAAACCAGTGGTAGATAGAAGATAATAAGATGAAATACAGTCCCTGTCCCACATGAGGCTTACTGTTTAGTACAGGTATCGTATTTCCATTTTGTAGATGAGGAAATTGGGGAACAGAAAAGTTGAGTGACTTGCTTAAGGTCACACAGTGGTTAAGAGTATCATTGCTTTTTCTGCTAGGACATGTTGCTCCTCAAACTCTTGTAGCCATAGAGGCATCAGGTCCTCATTGGCATCACAGCATCTATTGAGAGTATAGAGTGCATAAGTTACTCGGCTAAGCTCGAGGGATGAAACAAAGATTCAGTCCTTGCCCTTGAGGAGTTTACAAGTCTTTAACTCATGTTGCTTATGAGACCAGCATGGCCTAGTGGATAGAGCATGGGCCTGGGAATCAGAAGGACCTCTGTTCTAATCCCAGTTTTGCCACTTGGCTGCTGTGTGACCTTGGGTAAGTCACTTCATTTCACTGGGCCTCAGTTACCTCATCTGTAAAATGGGGATTAACTGTGAGCCTCACGTGGGACAACCTGAATACCCTGTATCTACCCCAGCGCTTAGAACAATGCTCTGCACATAGTAAGCGCTTAACAAATACCAACATTATTAAACTATGTCCAACCTGGTTATCTTGTATCTACCCCAGGGCCTGGCACATAGTAAGCTCTTAAAAAAACCATAAAAAAGAGTAAGTAATAATAATCATCATCATCATAATACTAACAGTATTTGTTAAGTGCTTACAATGTGCTAAGACCTGTACTAAGCACTGGGATAGATATAAGATAATCAGGTTGAATTATCCCCCACGGGACGCATAGTCTAAAGGGAAGGGAGAACAGATATTTAATCCCCACTTAGAGTTTACAAAGAGCTTACAATATAGAATGGAGAAAGATTTTTAAAATAAATTACAGGTAGTATAAAGAGATATACATAAATAATGTGGGGATGGAGAATGGGGTGAGTATTTAATTGCTTAGAGGGTACTGGCTCAAGTCCTTGGGTGATTATTTAGGGAGGGTAGGTTGGGGGTGATGAGAGATTAAGCAGGGATGGCTTTCAGGAGGAGATGTGATTTTTTGGGGGACTTTGAAGAATGGTGGCTTGTCAGATGTGAAGGGGGAGACCATTCCAGGCAGGACAGTGGACATGAGCAAGGGTTCAGTGGTGAGAGAGACAAGAGTGAAGCACAGTAAGTAGAACTTCGGGGTCAGCAAAATGACATTGCGATTAAGCCGCTGCTCCTTCTTATATATATGCTATCACTTAGAGTACAGTGCTCGGGAACACTGTATACCATGTGGGTAGACCAGTTGGCAAATACAGGAGGGGGAGTGTTCAAGCCTACTGGTTACCCCCCAGAGAGCCCTCTGACTCCCCCTGCATTTCACATTTTTCCCCCCACATTTCTCAGAGGGAGCCTAGATCTAGCACCTGCTTGGAGCAGGGTGCAGGCAGAAGCTAACCACAAACCTGCTTAAAATGCTGAGGAAAAATGTCAGATTGCTGAGCCTCAGAGCTTCAGCCTGATCATGAAAGGCCTGAGGTTTTGCAAGTTGAATGATGTGGATAAGCTTATTATAGAGCAACATTTTTTGTTGTCATTGTAAATTGAAATTTTTTAATGTGTGATTCTCTTCCCCTTTAATTGAAAGCCTCCTTGAGGGCAGGTACCACGTTGTCTTTTCATTTCATTATAATTTCCCTAGGGTTGAGTTGGATGCTTTGCACAGTCTATGTACTTAATAAATGATTGATGAATCAGTTAAAAGCAATGAAAACATGTATCTGTATGACAACAGAATTAAGAGTCTTTAGGGCACCAGGACATTGATTGAGAGCTGTTGTTTTACAAGGTGTGCTCTGGTCTGCCACTTGCCTGCTGTATAACTTTGAGAAACTGTGACTCAGTTTCCTCATCTGCAAAATGGAGATTAAATATCTGTTCTTCCTCCCTCCTAATCTGTGAGTCCCATAAGGGACAGAGTTTGTGTCCGATCGAATTGTGTTGGATATTTTCAGTGCTCAGCACAGTCCTTGGCACTTACAAATAGCACAATTAATATTATTACTCTGTTTCTCATTCATTCTCTCCTTATGCTTGAGGCCCAAATAAACCCTTTAATTAGCTGTGCTACCCAGATGCTAATTTATCAACTCTATGAAGGGATAGGGAGAAAATATACTCAAGAAAGAAAAAAGGCTTTAATCCAAATTTTTAAAAGAACACAGTAGGGCAGAAAGAGAAGGCCAAGCCTAAGGATAAGGCAGAGAATATCCTACAGGAAGCAGATTTTCCCAAAGGTAAGTGGGTCTTGCGCAGTAAAAATAAACGGGGAATGACCAAGCTTTCTCTCCCCAAGAAATGCTTACCTATAAGGGATGTATGCGAACTGCTAATTTTGCTTGCATGTCTGCACCTTCTTCTAATTAATAGAGGAGTTGAAGGGGGTGGGGATTAGTACAGGAAGGAAATCTGCTCTTGAGATGGAGAAAAAGCAGGGAGATGTTTAACCTATGAGGCTCGGAAGTCACGACTGAACGAGGTGAGCGAGCAGTGCCGGTGGGCGAGTTTGAGTAGGCGCTTCACACTGGGAATGTTTTCTTCTGGCTGAATAGACTCTCCAGCTGCTGTTCTCTGGGCCCGTCAGCAGCAAGGAGGGTCTCTCCGAGTGAGAACGCAGTGCCAAGCCTCAGATTGGCTTTGGTAACCCAGCTGTGTTCTGCTCCCTTCACTCAGCCTATTTAAGGTTACTGGGTAAGGGTCAGAGCCACCCCCAAACCCCAGGCTCTTTTTTGCCTGCTCTGTCAGTATAGTTATCAAAACCAGTGCTTTGCATTCTCCAACACCCCAGGGCTGTTACGTTGTCAGCTCTAACTGGCTAGGCACTGGTTTATGCGCCGGAGTTCCCCTGCTCAGTCCTGCATGTGAAATCAGGGTCCACAGCCTCTTCCTCCTCTACACTGTAAACTAGTAGTGGGCAGGAAATAATCATTTATTAATTCATTCAATTGTATTTATTGAGCACTTATTGTTTGCAGAATACTTTTCTAAGTGCTTGGGAGAGTACAACAATAAACAAACACATTCCCTGCCCACAACCAGTTTACAGTCTCTAGGAGGAGGTTTGTTATATTTTACTCTACCGAGTGCTTAGTGCAGAGTTCTGCACCCAGTGTAGGTGTTCAGGTAGGATTGTCTCTATCTGTTGCCGAATTGTACTTTCCAAGTGCTTAGTACAGTGCTCTGAAGTGCACAGTAAGTGCTCAATAAATGCAATTGAATGAATGAATGAATGAATAAATGACTGATTCCCCCCCCCCGGACCCCCCCCCCCCCCCCCGATCTGTGCTTTCTTTGGTTTGTTTAAGGCCTGCACTCTGCCATTCCTTTACACTGACTCCTTAACCCCATGAAGAACAGGGATTAAGATTGTAGACTGTAGACTGTAAACTCACTGTGGGCAGGGAATGCGTCTGGTATATTGTTATGAGTACTCTCCCAAGTGCTTAGTACAGTGCTCTGCAAATGGTAAGTGCTCACAAAATGCGATTGACTGACTGACTGTTTGGATGGCAATTGGCCATTTAGATAGCCTTCATTTTTCCATGTTTTCAAAGCATAAGAAAACTGAGGAAAAGATTTTCCATAGTTTTCAGCTTTTCCACACCCATCAGGAGCATAGACTGTGGGAAGGAGAAAGTGCAGATGGGAATACTATTGTTAAAAGTGTGATGTCCGAGGGGTCTTGCCTTGGGGGGGAAGTGGAGTTTAAAGATAGCAAAGGATGAGAAGAGGGTGAGAGGCTCCTTGATTGTCACATGATGTTCTCAGGGAGAATCAACTTGTCCATTTCACTTGGGACAAAGTACAGGTTGACTACCCTGTCGTGGAGAACCTTTGACTCAATATGACTACATTCATGTGTAATATAAGGTATATTAGTCATCGATCACTGACTGAGACAACAGTGCTTGGTAATTTTGGGTAAAAAAATCTCTTGATTCAGAACCAATCTCCTATTTATAGGCATTATTCCTTTGAGAAAATGAGTTCTGGCTAGCATTTCAACTTTAAATGTGGCTTCCAGAAACTAGTTGTTTTATAAGCCTGAGGACTTCTGAGTAGTCACAGGGTGGAAAACAGGAGAGGAAGTGGGAACTCTCTGTCCCTGTGCTCCTAATGGCCCCACTTCCAGCATATTCTTCTTTTTATTATTATTATTATATTCTTGTCTATACCATCTTAGGACATATTGAAAAATGCCTTAAATACCTCCTGAAAAGTTTGTTGTGGGCAGGTAATGTATTATATTGTACCTTCCCAAGCTCTTAATATGGTGTTTTGCACTCAGTAAGTGCTCAATAAATATGACTGAAGGAATGAATAATCATAATCATCATCATCATCATCATCATAACAGTATTTGTTAAGTACTTACAATGTGCTAATAACTGTACTAAGCACTGGGATAATTACAAGATAATCAGGTCAAATTATTCCGCATGGGACTCATAGTCCAAAGGGAAGGGAGAACAGGTATTTAATCTCCATTTTACAGATGCAGAAATAGAGGCACAGAGAAGTTAAGTAACTTCCCCAAGGTCATCCAACATGTAAATGGACCCCTCATCTGTCTCCAAGGTAGCCTGAACTTTGCTGGTGGCTTGGAGAAAAAATCCGGTAGAGGGGGACAAACAGACTGAATCTCGTCATCTTTAGATTTTCATATTTGATTCTTGCCCAAGTCAGATTATTTTGCAGTGGAAAACCTGAGGATAGAAAAAAAGAGAACATGAGATTCTTAAAAGTGGAAGCTGAACTAGCTGAGGGAATTTTGTTAGAATTGCTATTATGGACTTTTTTTACCACCATTCCCAAGTGATAATGATCAGTATGTTGGATTCCATGACGGACTCTTGTTGGGCATGAATCCATTCAGCATTCAAGCCTGTGCCCCACAGGGAAAGTTTACCAATAGAACTGCTACAACTCACGCAAGAGAAAGTCACTTTCTATCTGCTCCCTCCCATCAACATCTTTTCCTTCCTACTCCATGATTGCTAAGTTCTCACCACCTTTAGGTCTTTCTATAAAGGGTTGTCTTGAGGGAATTTCAGAACAGGGGTTGTAGCTGGCTGCCAAGTCCAACTCATTTAACTCCAAGCCCCACCGACTGGCAAATTTTAAAATTTCTTTCCTCCCTCCAGCAAGCCCACTGACTCTGGGATCTCCTCTTCTTCTGCCCAAGATGGCCCCTCTAGACTGTAAGCTCATTGTTGGCAGGTTATGTGTCTGTTTATTGTATTGTACTCTCTCCATCACTTAGTACAGTGCTCTGCACACAGTAGGTGCTCAATAAATATGAATGACTGACTGGAGACCAAATCATCTTCCAGAACTTCCCAGTTTCATAGTATTGGTGTGTCTTATTTAATAAAAATATTAGCAATAGTAATAGTGATAGTGATAATACTGATGATATTAGTTGAGCACTTACTCTGTGCCCAGAACTGTACCAAGTGGTGGGGTAGATCCAAAATAATCAGGTCTGACAGAGTCCTTGTCCCACACAGGGCTAAAAGTCTAACTCCCAGCCCCACCAACAACAAATTTCAAAAATGAATTCTTCCCTCTTCCTAGCCCTCAGATTCTGGGATCTTTTACATGTTACGAATAAGGAAACTGAGGCATGAGCAAGTCAAATGATTTTCCCAAGGTCATACACACGGGCAAGTGGCAGAACCAGAGCTAAAATCTAAGTTCTCTGACAACCCAGCCTGTGCTCTTTCTACTAGGCAACCTTGCCTCTTTTCATAAGATCATCAAGATTTGACAGTGCATGGTAGATCCAAGAACTCAAAGCTGTTAGTGATGCACATTCTTAAACTGCAAGTTCCCTGTGGGTCTGGGGCCATGTATTCTCTCCCAGCTCTTAGTGCAGTGCTTTGCACTAAGTGCTTAATAGATGTAATTACTACCACTACTACGTATGAAAGCTGAATGAGTATCCAGACCTTCGTCTGTTTAGACTGAGAGCCCATCCATTACTGGGCAGGGATTGTCTATCTGTTGCCGAATTGTACGCTCCAAGCACTTAGTGCAGTGCTCTGCATATAGTAAGTGCTCAATAAATACTATTGAATAAATAACTACTTGCTCAGGGTCTTAGATCTGACTCCTAAAGGGACATCGGTAACCTCACCACAAATTTATTTATTGTCGAAGCCCCTCAGTGACTGAACCTCTCACTCATAGTCATTCTGGAAGAGGGACAGATTTAACATTTTCTCAACCATGTGCCCCTTCATTTTTAATTCTATCATTTTAAATAATTCAATTAAATTGCTGTTTATTATAAAATAAATACCTTCTGGGTATTGGGAACTACATGATGCTAAGAAAGATGGAGCCATTGGGAGTGGCTGATTCAATCAGGATAAATGAGATGGGATTGGTGGAGTCGTTATTTTTTTTTAGGTTTCCAGGTCTTAATGCCACACCCTTCCACTGGGCTATCTGACTTTCTTTGTTCCCCTTTCCAGAAACTCCAGGCTTTGGAACACGACACTGGGGATTCCACAACTGGCCCTCTGTCATTCCACCCACAACAGAGATCTTTGAATTTTTACCTTGTGTCAAATGGGAAAAAAAAAAAAATGTCTCTGGTTGGTATTGTCTTTGTTTAGGCAAAAAGAACAAGTAACTGAATGACCAGACCCATTTCCATCACTGCTGTGTACTCCACACCTGCCCATACAGTACAGAGAGTGACAACTGTGGCTTTAATAATGCATCAGTGTTTATTTAACACACAGCAGCTTTCTAATTAGATGCTTGTTTCCGACAGATGAGTGTAACCTTTATATTAATTCTTTCATCCTGTCAGTGCTGCTCTAGCCTCTGCTCTTCCACTCAAATGCTCCATCACAACTTCCACAGATCCTTATGAACTGGTTGAAGAAAAACAGATTTTAGAGCACGGCAGAGGGTGTTAGATAAATTAGGACATTCCTCAGGGGCTTGGAAGAAAGAGCCTCGAGGCGAGTGAGATGTCTAACGGAGAGGGTCTTCCTCTTCACTCAGATGGATCTCTTTCTGGCAGATTTCTGATTTTGTGGTACCCTCAGGACTGGATTGTTTCTGGTCTAATAGAAGAGGACTCACAGGCTACTTTCTGGTAGTGATGGTCGTATCCGGGTACATGAAGCTAAGTAAGGGGTCTGAGAAGCAACATAGCCCATTGACAAGAGCACAGAAGTAGGTGTTGGGAGACCTGAGTTCTAATTCTGGCTCTGCCACTTGCTTGCTGCATGATCTCAGGCAAATTACTAAAATTCCCTGTGCCAGTTTTCTCACCTGTAAAATGGGAATTAAAATATCTGTTCTCTCCCACTTAAACTGTGAGCCGATGGGGGAACAGGAACTGTGTCTGATCTCATGGTATTTATTCCAAGGCTTAGCATGGGCTTGGCATACAGTAAGCACTTAACAAATATTACAAACATTATTATCATTACTATTATTATCAATAATAATGATAAGCACCTACTTGACAGGGCAACAGCAATCTTGTGGAAAGTCAGATGTTTGAGGATTGCTTCGTTCCCAGGTCTAAAGTGTTTATCACCCAATATGAAAGGTATTGAACATCCCAGACCCACTCCCCATCCAGGATGAATGAGCAGAAGGGGAAAGGAGTTGATGAAGGGAAAAGGCTCCAAGCAGAACAAAGATAAAAGCACAAATGATTAGTGCAATGGTGGCGACAGATCCATCTCCTTCCCTGATATTGGGGTTGCTTCTGCTTCTGAGATTGCTCAGGGTCTTAAATCTGACTCCTAAAGGGACACAAGTAACCTCGCCACAAATTTATTTATTGTCGAAGCCCCTCAGTGACTGAACCTCTTACTCATAGTCAGTCTGGAAGAGGGACAGATTTCACATTTTCTCAACCATCTGCCCCTTCATTTTTAATTCTATCATTTTAAATAATTCAATAATATTGCTGTTTATTATAAAAAGAATACATTAACACATTACATTATGGAAGTATGTTGAAATTAACATGGGGTAAATTTCCTTTAAGGAAAGGAATTGATATTGTCATAGCAGAGGGAGGAGAATACTTCCCTAACTTTTCCGACTTCATCTCACTTTTTACGTTTGTTCCTTTTTTATGGAAATACACCCTACCTCTTCTTCCTACACTCATCAAATTCTTCAAAAGCATTTGTAATTGAGAATGTAATGGTTGCACATGCATATTAAGTCACTGCTGAAGAGAGCTGACTTTTGGGCCACTGTGGCCATATAAGGGTTCCTTCTGAAATGTGCTCATAGAGTTTGTCAAATGCAAATTTCAAATGCAACTGAAATTTGCATTTGACAAACACGTATGCAGGATTTTGAATGAATTTGAAAGTTGCTTGTCTTTTCCCCTCCGTCCCCATCACTGGTCCCTTACCTCAGTTTGCCACTCTATAGAGCCTTTTGGGAAATCCACCAGTGCTCTGGTTCCATGGAGCCTCAGTTTTAGAGAAGCAGGAGTGTTATGCTCAAGCCATATTGCATTTCAATATAGGAGTCAGGACCTAGACCCTTACCCTAGCCCTATCACCAAATCTGATCAGTGACAGGCTTTGCCCATAGCCTGATTTTTGATGGCTCTTTAGCTGGGCCACCTGGCTATGACAAGTTGCTTTTTGAAATGGATAAATAATAATGATGGCATTTCTTAAGCGCTTACTATGTGGAAAGCACTGTTCTAAGTGCTTGGGGGCTCCAAGGTGATCAGGTTGTCCCACGTGGGGCTCACAGTCTTCATCCCCATTTTACAGATGAGGTAACTGAGGCTCAAAGAAGTTAAGTGACTTGCCCAAAGTCACACAGCTGACAAGTGATGACACTGGGATTAGAACCCATGACCTCTGACTCCCAAGCCTGGGCTCTTTCCACTGAGCCATGCTGCTTCAGGCATGGATTTCTCACTGACTGCCCTGAGCTGTCTCCCCGGAGCATTTTGCCCTTCCTTTCCCATCCTGAGGAAGATGGGGCTCCAGGGTAAAGGAAGTGATAAGTTTCTTCTGGGCAGGGATCATGCCTATTTACTCTCTTGTATTCTCCCAAGTGTTAAGTACAGTACTCTGCACACAGTAAGCGTACAATAAATACCACTGATCGACTGATTGGTGAGGAACTTAGGGAGATGTGCCATATTTCAATAGAATAGAATTTCAACAGAGCCATCCTTTTCTATGGTACTGCTGGTTAAGCCCATACTCTGTGCCAAGCACTGTACTAAGTGCTGGAATACACACAAACTTATCACTTTTGATGTAGAATCTGTCCCACATGGGCTCACAAGTCTAAGTAGGAGGGAGTAGTATTTAATCCCTATTTTACAAATGACGAAACTGAGGCCCAGAGAAGTTAAGTGACTTGTCCAACCTCGCAAAACAGAGCTGGGTTAAGAGCCCAGGTCCTCTGACTCCCAGGCCCAGGATCTTACCATTGGACCACACTGCTTCTGGCCTGAGTTTCCAATGGAGGTCGAGTCCTAACACCCCAATCAGGGGAAAGATAAGGGACAAAACAGTCCAAAAATATTAGGGTGAAATTGCTGAGAAAACAATTAAATGTGCTAATTATATGTATGTATATGCATATAGACTAAATATATTTTTATACATCCATGAATATATATAGAATAAACATATATAAACATAGAAATATTTGTGTATATATATAATATACAGTCTTCAGTACAGAGGATAGGAATAAAATACATAAGAGCTATGAGTGGGTGCTGGGCCAGTATGATGGGATACTGAGAATCCACTGAGGGGAGGCTATCTGGACGAGATGGGGTTTTAGGAAGGATTTAAAGATTGGGAAAATTCCTCACCTTCTTTGTGCACTGTCGCACTCCGCAACTCCCCACACCTACCTTAAGCCCTGAAATGAGGCCAGAAGCCTTGATGTGAAAGAGAAGCAGCATGGCCTAATGGAAAGAGCACAGGTCTGGGAATTGGATGACCTGGGTTTTAATCTCTACTCCACAACTTGCCCCCCATGTGACTCTGGGCAAGTCACTTAGCTTCTCTGTGCCCAGTTTCTTCAGCTGTAAAATGGATATTTAGTACCTGTTCTCTCTCATACTTAGAATGTGAACCCTGAAATTGTTTCTTATCTGAATACCTTGAGTCTACCTCAGTGCTTAGTACAGCACTTGCCACCTAGTAAGCACTTAATAAATGCTACTCTTTATTGTTAGCATTATTATTATTATTATTGTTATCATTATGAAAGGTAAACTAGGACCACTATCTTCTGGCTGGCCCATAGTCCTCTACAGGGCAGTGTTGGGAAGCTCTGCCCTAGGATTGTCACTCAGGAAGCTGAAGAGGAAATGGGAAGAGGTGGGGAAAAAAGAGATGACTAAATTGAAGACTGTTTCTATCCTGCCACAGTGGCTTTGAGGTGGCAGCAGTGATATTTCATGTCTTCTGTGGTGTCTCCTAACTTTAAATGTCAGTCTCTGCAGCCAGTCTTATCTCCTGTAGCACATTTCAATTAAGTATTCCAAATCACACTCTCTTCTTCCAGGACAAATATGCCAGAGGTGATATTTACTCTTGCAGTGGCATTTTAAATACTCTGCTATTTTTTTAAGCCTTGCAAATGGCAGACAGTCCCTCATAATAATAATAAAATATAATAACAATGGAGAGGAGAGGAGTTTTCTGGACCCAGCTAGTTGATGGTTTATATTTATGAGGGAGTTCTGCCATGCTCCAAATCCCTCCTCTGTGCAAAGGTTCTAAAAATGAAACTTCCACCTGCTCTTTCTATGACACTACAGCTTGCACACCTTTTAATTTGGATACAATGGAACACCAATGTTGTCCACTTTTGCTTGTCCTCTTTCTGCCATTGGTTCTAGAAATGTTTGCATGAAAACAGTATCTTGATTTCAGATATTCAGTCTTCACCTGAAGCAATCCTTAAATTTTTCTCCTTTCTTTCTCTCTCTCTCTCTTTCTCTCTTTCTCCCTCTCCTCTTTGCCCCTTCTATTCCTTAATTTTAATGATACTGTCTTGGCATCTTCCCTCAGAAAAGCCAGTGACAGGAACCTTGGAAGATGTACCATATATTGTTGGTTTTTAATGTGACTGACTGAACTTTTGGAAATTAGGAACTAACCTGAGAAGCCAATTGGTTTAGTTTCAGGACCTTGGAAGTCTAAGGCAAAAAGCAGTATTTTGTACCTTCTGAATGTATTGACTTCCAGGCTGTAGCCAGCAATCCAGGATGGATGGACTGTCTTTCCCCTCAGTCCTTAATGGAGAGAAAGTCATGCCTCCAAACCACTCTTGGTTGGGTCTTAGAGTTGGATGATTCTGGTTCTTAGTGAAAAATGTTTTCTGAAAAAGTACCGGGGTTCAAATTTTGTCCCAGTGCTAAAATGATTTTGACAACCAGTGTAGAATAAGATTCTTGGCATGGCCTTGACATCTGATTTTTCCTGGTAGAAAGGGTGCTGTTTTGACACAGTTGAAGTCTTGTCAGTCAGTCAGTCAGTTGTATTTATTGAGTGTTTACCATGTGCCAGAGCACTGTACTAACTGCTTGAGAGAGTACAATATAACAATAAGCAGACACAGTTCCTGCCCATGATGAGCTTACAGTCTAGAGGGGGAGACAGACGTTGATATAAATTAATAAATTACAAATATGTACATAAGTACTGTGGGACTGGAACAGGGGAAAATAAAGTCAGGGCAATGCAGAAGGGAGTGAGAGAAGAGAAAAAAGGAGGGCTTAGTCAGGGAAGGCCTCTTGGAGATGTGCCTTCATTTAAGGTTTTGAAGGCAGAAAGTAATTGTCTGCCTGATATGAGGAGGGAGGGTGTTTCAGGCCAGAGGCAGGATGTGGGCAAGGGGACGGTGGCAAGAGAGATGAGATCTACACACAGTAAGTGCTCAATAAATATGATTGAATGAATCGATGTATAGTGAGACAGTTAGCATTAGAGGACCGAAGTGTGCAGGCTGGGTTGAAGTAGGAAAATGTAGCGAGGTGAAGTAGGAGGGGACAAGTGACACTTACTGAATGTCTTCTGGGTAAGCACATCACTGTAAAAGAGCTACATGTGACTCTGGGTAGCATTAAGTTCATTACATTATAATTGCCCGGCTGAGAAGGATGTTGAGGGATTCAGGAATTAGGGTGGCAAGGCCTTATTTGTGATGTGGTATTTGTTAAATGCTTGTCAAGCACTGCTCTAAGCGCTGGAGTAGATACTAGAAAATCTGATCCCTCATGAGGCTCACAGTCTAGGAGGGAGAACAGGTATTGAATCTGAACTGAGGCAGAGGAATTAAGTGATTTGCCCACGGTCATAGATGGCGGAGCTGGGATTAGAAATTAGGTCATCTGACACCCAGGCCCATGCTCTTTCCGCCAGGCCACATTGCTTCTCTTATTTATAATAATATTACTAGCAAAAATGGTATATGTAAAGCACTTACTATATGCCAAGCACTGGGATCAATGTAAGATTATCAGATCAGATGCAGGGGTCATATTCAAGCTCATCCCATTTGACAGAAGAGGAAACTGAGGCCCATAGAGGCTAAGAGATTACAGTTTATGGTCTGTAGGGGGAGACAGCTCATTGTGGTCAGGGAATGTGTCTACCAACTCTGTCCTATCATACCCTCCCAATCTCTTGGTACAGTGTTCTGCACACTGTAAGCACTCAATAAATATGATTGAATGATTGGTTCTTATAGCCTCCCATGGCAACCCTGAGCCTCAGAGACTGTGGGTCCAGCACAGTTTGAGCCTGGGCCACTGTCTTCTATAGTTGTCACTCAAATGAAGATGGCAATTGCTCCAGCTCAACTGAAATTGTTATGGGCTGGTTGTGGCAGCTGCAGCCCATTTACTTAATAATAATGTTGGTATTTGTTAAGCACTTACTATGTGCCAAGCACTGTTCTAAGCACTGGGGTAGACATAGGGGAATCAGGTTGTCCCACTTGGGGCTCACAATCTTAATCCCCATTTTCCAGATGAGGGAACTGAGGCACCGAGAAGTTAAGTGACTTGCCCAAAGTCACACAGCTGACAAGTGGCTGAGCCGGGATTCGAACCCATGACCTCTGAGTCCAAAGCCCGGGCTCTTTCCACTGAGCCATGCTGCTACTTGGTCAATGTAGACAGAAGACAGTAGAAGAGGCAATGACTGCAGTCAATCAATCAGCATTTATTGTTTACTGATAAGCAGTGGGTGCAAAGAACTGTACTAGGTGCTTGGGAGAGTACAATAATGTTAATACATGTGATCCCTGCACTCAAGGAGTCTACAGTGTAGCAGGGGCAACAAGCACAAAGGAGACAGGAGGAACGGCAGATAAATTTAGTAATTAAGGGACAGTGTCTGGTACATTGTAAGTGCTTAACAAATATCATAAATGTACATGAATGCAATGTGAGATTGGAATATGTTAGTTTGTAGTGAAATGCTGAGATGGTGCTTGGGGGGATATAAAGTTGGGAGATTAAAAATATAGTGTGGAGGAGAAATTATTTAAGAAAGGCTTGGAAAATTGGAAGAGCTGGGGTCTGCCTGGATATGAAGAGGGGTATGGGTGAGTTCAAGGCAGAGAGAGTTCAAGCATCGGAAGAAGTAAGAGCAGAACACAATAAGTAGGTTAATTTGAGAACAGTGAAAAATTTGAGCTGGGGTGTAGTGGGAAAAAAAGTACATAAGTAAAAGGAAAAATGTGATTAAATGTCATGAAGTCAATGATCAGGAGTTTCTGCTTTGTGTTGAGAGGAATGGGTAGCCTTTGGAAGGTTTTGGGAAGGGAAAGGTGGGTGGAATTAATTTTTAGATAAATGATTCAGGCAGCAGAGTGAAATATGGACTGGAAAGGGGAGGGAGTGGAAGTGGGAGACCAATGAGGAAGCTGTTGAAGTAGCCTGGCTGAGAATTCACAAGTGCCTGGACCAGCCTGATGGCCATTTGGACAAAGAGAAATAGAAATTAAATGTTGTGTAGGTAGAACCAAGAATAACTTAGCAACAGATTGAATATGGGGATTATTTTAATGGTATTTGTTAAGCACTTACTAGGTGGCATTTTGTTTTAAATACTGGGATAGACACAAGGAAATCAGGTTGGATAGACACTACCCAACATTAGTCAGCGGGAGGATTTAATCCCCATTTTACAGATGAGGTAACTGAGGCACATAGAAGTTAAGTGACTTGCCCATGGTCACACAGCTGACAAGTGATGGAGTCAGAATTCGAACTCAAGTCCTCTTACCTCCAGGGCTGTGCTCTCTCCACTAGGCCATGCTGGTTCTCTAATTGAATGGGAGGGATGAGTCTGGGATCATGTAAAGATTGAGGACTTCAGAAATAGGGAGAATGGTATTGAGAAGCAGCGTGGCTCAGTGGAAAGAGCACGGGCTTGGGAGTCAGAGGTCATGAGTTCGAATCCCAGTTCTGCCACTTGTCAGCTGTGTGACTGTGAGCAAGTCACTTAACTTCTCTGTGCCTCAGTTACCTCATCTGTAAAATGGGGATTAACTGTGAGCCTCAAGTGGGACAACCTGATTACCTGTATCTACCCCAGCACTTAGAACAGTGCTCGGCACATAGTAAGCACTTAACAAATACCAACATTATTATTATTATTATTAACTATAATGGGAAAGTTAGATGGAGAGAAGATAAAAAGTTCAGTTTTGAACATGCTGAGCTTGATGTGCAGGCAGTACATCCATATTGAGATGTATGAATACCTTCTTTTCCTCCCCTGTTCCCCATTTTCCTGCTTCTCTCTCTCTCCTCCCATCTTACCCTGTGAGTTGGTGGTGTTTTTTTATGGTTGCAATGTTTGTTAAGTGCTTACTGCAGGCCAAGCAATGGGATAGATACAAGAAAATGAGGTCAGACACAGTCCGTGTCCCACATGGAGCTAAGTCTTTTTCTGCTTTGCCTTCTTTCTGCTTCCTGTCTTTTCTTTCTCTCCATTCCTCTTTGCTCCCACCTAAGGTGGCTAGAATTCTAGTTATGCTCACCCAAAGGTGTTGGCAGGGGCGGGGGGAACGGGAACGGGAACAGACCGGGAAACCGGGGTTATGGAGAGGGGGAGAAGGTGGGGAGTTAACAGTCCAAAGGCCAGAGTTGTGTGACTGACATCCCCTAGTTTTAGATTTCCACTGGAGGCCGCAAAACACTACTTTAAGCCAAATGGCATCAGAATCCAAATCCTATTTTCATGTAAGTGTTCCTACTGATGAAAGGAAAAGGAAATTCTGAAAACATCTGCTGAGAAAGCAGGATTGCCTCTGACTAGAATGAGTGATTTTTATTTTTTTTCAGGAGGCATCAATAGCTGACTGTGGAAAAGCTGAGATCCTCTGTTTCTAGGGGACAGAGGTTGATAAGCCAAACCTTTTGGTCCCGGTAGTAGAAGCCAGGGACTTAACTTGTGCAGTGGCCTTGTTTAGAAATAGGGTCCCCCCACCAAACTCCTGAATAGGCACAGTAAAGGATAAAAACAGAAATCAACTCACCTCTTTCTTCCCCTTCCCTTCTTTCTCACCTTTTCTTTGGCCCCCAGCACACGCCCCCCCCCCCCCCCCCACGCCGCAATTCCCTTTCCCTTTCCCCAATCCACTTGAATGTATAATTGGATAAAGCTCTCTAGTACCGGTCTTCTGGTTTTAAACATTGCTGCCCTCTGCTGGGAACACAATGCCTTGGCCTAGTTTGAATCTGTGTCAGGATTATAAGGATATGCTACTATTTTATCTGTTATTTCTAGGAGTGCATTATAATAATAATAGTAATGTTGGTATTTGTTAAGCGCTTACTATGTGCAGAGCACTGTTCTAAGCGCTGGGGAAGCAGCGTGGCTCAGTAGAAAGAGCACGGGCTTTGGAGTCAGAGATCATGGGTTCGAATCCCAGCTCTGCCACTTGTCAGCTGTGTGACTTTGGGCAAGTCACTTAACTTATCTGTGCCTCAGTTACCTCATCTGTAAAATGGGGATTAAGACTGTGAGCCCACGTGGGACAACCTGATTCCCTTGTGTCTACCCCAGCTCTTAGAACAGTGCTCTGCACATAGTAAGCGCTTAACAAATACCAACATTATTATTATTATTAGGTTGTCCCACATGAGGCTCAAAGTTAATCCCCATTTTACAGATGAAGGAACTGAGGCACAGAGAAGTTAAGTGTCACAGCTGCCAAGTGACAGAGCCAGGATTCGAACCCATGAACTCTGACTCCCAAGCCCGGGCTATTTACACTGAGTCATGCTGCTTCTCTAATAATAACGTTGGTATTTGTTAAGCACTTACTATGTGCAGAGCAGTGTTCTAAGCGCTGGGGTAGATAGAGGGTAATCAGGTTGTCCCACATGAGGCTCACAGTCTTATTCCCCATTTTAGAGATGAGGGAACTGAGGCGTAGAGAAGTTAAGTGACTTGCCCACAGTCACACAGCTGACAAGTGGCAGAGCTGGGATTCGAACCCATGACCTTTGACTCCCAAGCCCGGGCTCTTTCCACTGAGCCATGCTGCATTATTTTGACTGTGTAATGGTGAGTTGAATTCTGTTCTTCCAAGGGATGGTGTCTTGGAATCCTCAACCTGAATAACTCGATAGGCCAACAAGAGTGGATGCCTAATCCTTCAGCATCTCCTCTGGAGGAAATCTGGTTTTCCTCTGGACTTCCATTTGGATTCCTGATGCCAAAACCTTCGGTGTGAGCCAATGGAGCTGCCACCAACTCATATTTTCTGGGAGACTGGAATGCTTTGTGCTGAGAAAGTGTGATTTCCTCTGCCTGAGAGTCTTCTTGATTAGTGTGTTAATAGCATTAGCACAGAGGCATCCCTTACCTGCTCTCTTTTTGGACTTAGCTAGTGAATCTTTTCCCAAGCAGTGGCAGAGTACTTTGTGGGAGCAGATCCAGGGAGAACTGTATAGCCTAACATACCATTCACATGGAGCTTTCCTCAACTATAGCCTTTCCCTTACTAATCAGGCACCTTGCCCCTCCAAAAGAAAAAAAAAAGGAAAAAAACGTAGCTAGATCCTGGCCCGGTGGCCTCACCTCCCCTCCTTCCCTGGGCAGTGTATCCATAGACCCAGGACTGATTAAGACTGAAAGGACTCTGGAAACTGAGTCTGAGCTGCTTTGGGCATGAATGGTCCAGGCTGGTTAGGTTGTACCTCCAACCATCCCCTCCTCCTGCCACTGAATGTCCTGGTTCACCTGCTGAAATTGATTCCTGCTTTGATTTTTTGACTTGGGACAGCTCCTTTGGCAGGCTAAAATTGAGGAGAGGTAATTTCAATATTGATTTAAATAACCCAACAAGCTGCTCCTTAACTTGCTCCTGGCTGGCTGGGCTGCCTAGCTCCGGGGAGCAGAAAGAAGAAGGAAGGAAGAGCAAGGTTCATTCAATAGTATTTATTGAGCGCTTACTATGTGCAGAGCACTGTACTAAGCGCTTGGGATGAACAAGTCGGCAACAGATAGAGACAGTCCCTGCCGTTTGACGGGCTTACAGTCTAATCGGGGGAGATGGACAGACAAGAACAATGGCAACAAATAGAGTCAAGGGGAAAGAACATCTCGCAAAAACAATGGCAACCAAATAGAATCAAGGTTACAGAATGTCTCTTATTCTATCCTCTGAGGGTCACCCGTGATCAAAGTTGAAGTTGCAAAGGATTTCTGAGTCAAGACCACCTGAAGGAATTTGATCCTCCTTCTTCCCACTTATAATAATGAGCGTGGCTTAGTGGAAAGAGCATGGGCTTGGGAGTCAGAGGTCGTGGGTTCTGACTCCGGCTCCACCACTTGTCAGCTGTGTGACTTGGGCAAGTCACTTAACTTCTCTGTGCCTCAGTTCCCTCATCTGTAAAATAGGGATTAAGACTGGGTGCCCCATGTGGGACAAGCTGATTACCTTGGATCCCCCCAGCGCTTAGAACAGTGCTTGGCATATAGTAAGTGTTTAACAAATACCATTATTATTATATCTTGCTTTCCATCTTAGCCTTGCTGTTGGTCCGACACTGAACCAGCAACAAGAGACCTGGGTTTAGTCCCAGCTCTCCCTGTATCTGGCTAACACAGACAGAGACCATATAGACACTTGACACAATATTCACCCTTACCCAGTGGGAACAGGACTGGCAGAGTTGAGATAGTGCAAGTGGAGAGGCACAAGCCATTAGTGCTAAAATCAATTCCTCTTTGTAGGTCTTGGCCCTGAATTCACACCCATTCTTGATGTGAGACTACCATTCTTCTGCCATTTTAGCAGGATGCAAAAGAGCGGATCTGGATGGCACCTCCTTCCCAGCTTCTCACACCTAGCCACTGTGTAGTGGGAGAATGGGGACAGAATCTTTGATCTTTAATTTCCCTTGATTCTCAGTTTTGAAGGCACCCTAGAGAAAAGAGGGGATAAGGGTAATGATAAGGATGAGTAGTGACTTCTCTCTGTTCTAGACATCATGATGTCCAAGTCCAGCCCTGATTTTAGCCCTCTCTTATAGTTCTGTGGTGGTAGAAGTCCCAAGTGGCAAAATGATTAAATAGAAAGATATTGCAATGACAATGCAATGGAATTTGGGCTGTTTTTGAATCCCACTGTTTCACACTGTCAGGATTTAAGGTTGAAAGGGCTGGAAGGAAATAGTTTGTGTCCTTGTATTTTTGTGTTCTCAAATCACCAGCCCAGTTGCTAAAGTTTACCTCTAAGGTAGACTATTGGCCGCTTTCTTTAAAAGGCACATGCGTGTTCTATTCTACAGCAGTATGTGGTACTGCCTCTTAGAGAACTCTGTGACTTTAAGGGGTCAAAGGAAAATAGAAAGAGAAAACGTCACCAGCATCATGGATCCGGCTTCGATATAGAAGTCCCTCAAGCTGAACGGACATATAAATATATGAGCACACATGCATGCTTCTATATTTGAAATTAAAAACTCCCTCCCCTACTCTCCACTTACCCTTCTGTGGTTTTAGAAAAAGGTAATTGAACAGGGAACACGATAAAACAAAAATGCCAGCTATTTACATAGCTTCTGCTGGCTTTTTTTAGACTCTTTGTTCAAGTGTCAGTACTGGTTTGTAAAACATGAACAGAGTTTGGGGGAAAAAAAAAGTAATTACACTTCACATCTGGTGTTTCTTCCGACCACTGTGCTGAGCTGACTGTATGCTTTTCCTCCCTCAAATTGCATATTTTTCTTGGGTGGGGTTTTCATATTAGTGTGCAAATTTTGGGGTGTGTGTGTGTGTGTGTGTGCGAGCGCGGGCACATGTGCATGTGTGGATTTCCCTGTGGTTTGTTGCCAGAAAGATGAACTGAACTCAAGAGTTGCCATTCATGCCTGCAAGATGACAGGCTTTCCCTGCCAATTTAGGTGATAATAATGTTGGTATTTGTTAAGCACTTACTACGGGCAGAGCACTGTTCTAATCGCTGGGGTAGATACAGGGGAATGAGGTTGTCGCACGTGAGGCTCACAGTCTTCATTCCCATTTTACATATGAGGGAACTGAGGCACAGAGAAGTGAAGTGACTTGCCCACAGTCACACAGCTGACAAGGGGCAGAGTTGGGATTCGAACCCATGACCTCTGACTCCCAAGCCCGGGCTCTTTCCACTGAGCCACGCTGCTTCTTTAGGTCATGCCCACTAGCTCCCCACCCGATATTGGGATGGTGTCCATGAACCTGCGCCAAAGACAGCTTCTGTTGCCTTGTCTTAGGCACCACAAAGTTTGTCAGGAGCGCTTCTGGACATGGAGTGCTTCCCTGAGCCTGAGACCAATCTAAATCAGTGACTGGGCCTAAGAAATCCCAAATTTGTTAATCATCTTGTACGTATTGAAAAATGGACTCTTGCCCCTCATGGGGATGATGTAGCAGTCAAATGGACCTTCTTGCTCTATGTCTTGATTTTTATCTTTCACTCTTTTTGAGATTCATTTTGCTCTATGTCTTGATTTTTATCTTTCACTCTTTTTGAGATTCATTTTGCATCCTTTGGGTTCCCTATTGCCTCCATTGCATCTAGACTGTAAATTCCTTATGATCAGGGAACATGTCTACAACTTTGATGCATTGTGCTCACCAAAGTTCATAGAACAGTGCTCTGCATATGGCAAACACTCCATAAATACCATTGATTGATTTGCACCCACTGCCCTGTAGGTCACTGTCAGTTTGCCGTTTAAGTCTGATTATTTCCTTTGCATGAGAATAGAGCATCTAACAAAAGACCATATAAAATAGGGATGAAATAGGTGATCTCCCTCTTACTTAGACTACAAGATGCATGGTCTAGTGGATAGAGCCCTGGCCGGGAGTCATTAGGACCTAGGTTCTAGATCCAGCTCCGTCACTTGTCTGCTGTGTGATGTTGGGCAAGTCATTTAACTTCCCTGTGCCTCAGTTACCTCATCTGTAAAATGGGAATTAAGACTGTGAACCCTATATGGGAGAGGAACTATGTCCAACCCCATTTGCTTGTATCCACCCCAGTGCTTAGTACAAATGCCTGAAATGGAGTAAGTGCTTAATAAATACCATTATTATTTTTATAGTTTATTATTATGTGGAGAAGGACTGTGTTCAAATTGATCATCTTGTATCTTCCCAGTGCTTAGTACAGTGCTTGGCACATAGTAAATACTTAACCACTCAATCAATGGAATTTATTGAGCACTTACTGTCTGGAGAGCACTGTATTAAGTACTTGAGAGAGTAAAATGCAACAAAGTTGGTAGTCACTTAACAAATACCTTGTCTTGTCTTATGCTATCCAGTCATCATCTCTGACCCATAACAACTCCAAGGACACATCTCTCCTAGAACGTCCCACCTCCATTTGCAGTTGTTCTGGTAGTATTTCCAATAGCGTTTTCTTGGTTTATTGGTTGGTTTATACAGAAGTGGTTTATCAGTTTTACCATTGCAGTTTTCCATGCTGTAAACTTGAGTCTCTGCCCTCGACTCTCTCCCATGCCGCTGCTGCCCAGCATAGGTGAGATTTGACTTGAAGCAGATTGTCTTCTACTTCCTAGCCACTGCCCAAGCTAAGAATGGAATTGGTATGCCTTTGCTTGACTCTCCCTCCCATACTGAGACTGGTAGAGTACTTTCCAGGATAACAAATGACACTGGAAAAAAAAAGAGAACTGCCCCTTTTATATATGGAATAATAATAATAATTGTGGTATTTGTTAAGCGCTTACTTAGTGCCAAGCACCATTCTTTGTGTTGGAGTCGATACAAGGTAATCAGGTTGGACATCATCTCTGTTCCACTTGGGGCTCACAAACTTAATCCCCATTTTACAGATGAGATAACTGAGCCCACAGGGAAGTGAAGTGACTTGTCTCAGGTCACACAGCAGACATGTGTCAGAGCTGGAATTAGAACCCACATCATCTGACTCCCAGGCCCATGCTCTTTCCACTGAAACTCACAGTTTAATGTGACCACACGTCCCTCCAAGAGTACTGACTTGGAGTGGGTGGGAGTGTAATGTCCTGAGGGTGTCCATTTACCCAAGAGGAGTTCTTCTTACTTCCAGGAGTTACTCAAGAGGACAGGTTGTTTCTGGCTATGGGGCCGGTCTCTCCTTGACCCAGATAGAATCTTTGCTAAAGAAATGAAAGCAGAAAAAGCTGTTTCCCCTCTTTGTGCCAGAAAAGGCCTGGAACTCCTGGCCATAGGTGTGGGAGGTGGGAAACTGAGCCTATTAAATGCCCATCTAACATCAAGTACGAAACAAAATCTGCTGAAATCAGGAGCCTGCCCTTCAGGTGTTTGTAAGGAGAAGCTAAACCATAATGGCTCATTTTCTTTTAATGTTTCTACTTTTTCTTTCTTCCCCTTCTCTTTTCCTGTTTTTCTCTCCTGTGATCTCCTTGGCAAGGATGAGAGCTAGTGCTATTTGGGAGTGAGAGAGGAAGATTGGAGCTGCAGCTCTTCAGCTGTTGCAGACGCACTAGACTGTAAGCTCCTTGTGGGCAGAGGGCATATCTAACAACTCTTTTTATTGTACCCAAGCACTTAGTACAGTGCTTCGCACATGGTGAGTGCTCATTAAATGTCATTAATTGATTGATTCAGCAGGTTGACTTTGATAACTTACTGATTTGGTATGAAACCACTAAATCTTGACTAGATCTGTTCTACCCAGCAGGTGCATGTAGAACTTCTAACTTTGCCCACAGAATTGCCCTCTACCAAAGCGTGGGTGGAGTATCTGGCTTCTATGAATCATGGGTATCCTGGCACTGGTGAGTTTCAGTATTTGAGGTCAGTGGGACATCTACTCAGTCAAAAGAGGTTTTGTAGGAGAGCTGGGCTCTGAAGTGAGGTTTGAAGATAGGAAGGAGCATGGCAGTTATTTGGTGGGGTTACATATACACTTCAATCTCCCCACCCACCAAAATCCCTCTTGGGCTTTGAGGTTGAAAGTTGAGGGATGGTCTGGCTCAACGCCATCCATAAGGTTCTAAAATATCTCAATTTCTCTTGAGAATCTCATGCTAAATGGGGAAGTAGGATGGAGAGCTCTTTGTGGACAAAGAATGTGTCTGTTTACTGTTGCATTGTACTCTCCCAAGTGCTTAGTACAGTGCTCTGCACACAGTAAGCTCTCAATAAATAAAATTGAATGAAAGCATCAATGAGTGACCAATGGCAGGTAGAGTCGTGGATCTAAGTTCACACAAATTCATGACATTGACATTCATGTAACATATGACATCCTGTGAATGTGCCAAGTGACTGGAGCAACTTAGCCCTAAGACAAAGGGGGCCAGCCCATCAGCAATCAATCAATTAGTGGTATTTATTGAGTGCTAACCATGTGCATAGCACTGTACTAAGCATTTGGGAGAGTACAATGCAACAGTAAACACACACATTCCCTGCCCATAAGGAGCTTACAGTCTAGAGAATATTAAAGGAGCATATACTCCCCTGCAGTGAAAGGAGGACAGGGAATGAAGTGGCATAACACTTTGCAGAGCTGTCGGCATGGCTGCCGCTTTCCTTTAACATAGCAAGTAAAGTGGAAGGAAAGCAAATGCGCCATAGTTGACCTGACATTCACTTTTGCCAGTTTGGGAGCATACACGAAATGTCACAGATGGAGTAATATTCATGAGGTAAAAATGTCAGTTTTCAATTTGGCATGAGGATGGTTTGACATGTATTCATTTCACGTAGGCTATTATAATTAATGCATTAATGTAGCCATCCTTTCTCTTCCCAAGTGAAGAAGGAGGAGAGTGAAAGAGCCACTTTGTCCCCTTTCAGACCTCTTTTACTGGCCTTTTATCTTTTCCTGTCCTTACTTCTTGTAGCCTTGGTTCATTCCCTTTGTTCAGCCCCTGTTTACCCAGTTCAGTTCCTGCTCGAATGTTTCATGTAACCTTCTCTGTGGCTGTGCCTGATAGGGTGAACTGCTTCCTAAAAAAGCAGCTTTGTAGAACATTCTCCGTGCTTTGAGCCAAATCTGCAGCATTCCACCTCAAAGAGAGTGGTTTGCTTGATACCAATAGAGTAATACAGTATTTACAGATGCGCTTTTTTCATGGTACTTGTTAAGCATCTGCTATGTGCCAGGCCCTGAACTTAGTACATATGTGCATATGTGTAGTGCATAAGAGTACAAGTGCATATATGTAGTAGATATATGATAATCAGGTTGGACTCATTCCGTGTCCCACTTGGGCTTACAGTATCCATCCCCATTTTACAGATGAGGTAATTGAGGCACAGATAATTTAAGTGACTTGCCCAAGGTCACACTGCAGACATGTGGCAGAGCCAGGATTAGAGCCCAGGTCCTCTGATTCCCAGGCCCCTCCCCTTTCCACTAAGCCATGCTGCTTCTCTCTCTCTCTGTATTTCTGGGCTCTAGATTCTGATGTGGTGACTGCTCATCAATAAAGGCATCCATGTCCTTTCCTTGGGCTATAACCTGGGCTATTTTCACAAACTTTTTGCCAGAATGAATTTTTATGGTATTTCTTATTCTTTTAATTCATTATTTCTCTATTTCTGAGAGAAATACTTCTTCTTTCTGAGAAGTCAAGTGTAGATTAAGAGAAATTTGCTTTAGACAGAGGCCATAGAACCTATTTTCATTGGAACACTCACCTCTCTGTCTTCTACCTCTTGGCTTGAAAGGTTGATTTCTTCTGAATCATCATTGGTATTTCCTGAGCACTTACTGTGTGCAGAGCACCGTACTAAGCCCTAGGGAGAATACAAAGCAAAAGAGTAAACATGTTCCCTGCCCACGATTAGCTTAAAGTCTAGAGGGATGAAGCAGAAAATGGAGTGCAAACTTGGCTGGCATAGCCTAATGGAAAGCACACAGGCTTGGGTATCAGGAGACTTGGGTTCTAATCACAATTCTGACATTTGCCAACTCTGTGACCCTGGGCAACTCAATTAGCTTCTCTGGGCCTAAGTTTCTTTAATGGTAAAATGGAGGTAAAATGCCTGTTCTCTCCTCCTACTTAGAATGTGAGCCTTGCTTGGGACAGGTAGCGGTTCTGATTTGATTGTATTGTACCTACCACAGTGCTTTGCACTTAATGGGTATTTAACAAATGCCACCATGTTCTGAAACAAAACTCCACCTGTTCACTCTTTGATCCCCATCCCTCAGGGAGACAAAAATTGCCACTACGCTCTATTTATCTCTCCCTATATTGGGAAGTTAATCAAAAAGAGTTCAAGAGGCATAATCCTGTCCATTCCACTTTAGCCTGTCAGTCTAGAAGTAATGACAAGCATATTTCACTTTACAATTATAAGCAAAGCAGGCAGACGAGAGAGTGTGGTTCATGATGTACTTAAAGTCACCACCGCTGTAAAAATTCTCAACAGTTCAATAGATGGGGGCCTTCCAGAATGGGAAATACCAATTCAGAATGGTGATTTCAAACACACAGAACAGCGTTGTATGGGAGGCTTATTTGTAAGGTTTGTACTTTATGAAGGTAAGTATTTTTCTGTCCATCTTTCTCCCACATTCATTATAATACCGAGAATCTCTCAACTGAAGTAAAGCCATTTAATCATTCAGCCCAATTTACATTTCTAAAACCCATTGCATAGGGCACTTCAGGAAGCCAAGTGCAAATGTTGGCAAAATTTCAAGATATGAAATCTGCCAACGGATCATGAGATTGATCAAAGAGCAAGAGTCAGGTTGCGAGAAAGAAGGAACACCGGAATCCAATTCATAGGTTCTCTAAGATGCAACACAGATGTAGTGAAACCCAGGAAATGCATTTGCTTTCTAAACAAATGAAACCATCTGGTTAGGGAGGAATCAATGGTTTAGATAAACAGAAGATAGCTTTTGTGCCTATGTAAGTGTGTGATATCTTGTAGTAAATGAGCCATTGCAGTGGTTGGTTTATGTACATGGCAGTTGAGTGAGGTAGGTTTTTCTAAGCCTAATCTTTAAATAAATTATCCAGTTACTCCTAGATTCAGAATCTGGACCATCCCAAAGTGGAAGGTCAAATCCTACCACTACCTCAGGTAGCTCGCAGGTTTATCTTTTTGAGCTTCTGGTGAAGCTGCATATTGATCTGATTGCCCTAAAATAATACTTAATAATGATACTCTGTCCTTTCTCTAGTGCTGTTTGGTTATTTCTAAACAGCTAGTCAACATGAAATCTCAACACAGTGAAGGAAGGGTGAAAAATTTCACCTCCCTTTGCCTCAAAATTCAACTTCTAAGAGTCAAAGCCACATGGTGCGTGGCTCAGTGGAAAGAGCATGGGCTTTGGAGTCAGAGGTCATGAGTTCAAATCCCAGCTCTGCCACTTGTCAGCTGTGTGACTGTGGGCAAGTCACTTAACTTCTCTGTGCCTCAGTTACCTCATCTGTAAAATGGGGATGAAGACTGTGAGCCCCACGTGGGACAACCTGATTCCCCTGTGTCTACCCCAGCGCTTAGAACAGTGCTCGGCACATAGTAAGCGCTTAACAAAAAACAAATACCAACATTATTATGGTCAAAGGTGACAGATCGATCTTTCAATTAATGGGATATATTGAAAATTTTCTGTATGCAGAACACTCTGCTAAACATTTGAGAGAGTACATTTCAATAGAGTTTGTAGTCATGATTCCTGCCCGCAAGAAGCTCACGGGCTATAAAACTGTACCACAGGGGAATAATTTGTGGACTTAGGAATGAAACCTAGATGTTCCAGTTTACAAAGTTGTAAAAGACCGTGGAATTTGGCTATTGTTTTTACTTCTCTATTCCAAGTGAAAACTTCTTCTGTAATGGATTTCCTCTCATATCTATTGCTAGGTATTGCCAGTAGAAAGAGAGCAATAGTTTAAGAAGCAAGAACCAAAAGTAGTTCAATAGCTGGAAAATGGGCCTGTGAGTGAAGGAGAAGAAGCTGGAATTATTCAGTCCAAAGGAGAGGAGATTGAAAGTTGGCTTAGTAAAAGCCACTTCAAATATGTGACACAATATCACCGTTTTCACTCAGCAAGAGGAAATTACCTTATATTTTAGTAGAAGACATTTAGTGAAAATTAGGGACTGTAATAGAGTCATTGTAAAGGGATGTTGTAGAAATGCTCTTTCTCAGAGACTTTGAGTCAAAGGTAGACAGGTGGCTAGAGAGAATGATTTGCCAAGAGGCAGGACGATGGACCAAATGGTCCCTGGAGGTCCTCTCTAGACTTATGATACTTAGCATATTTTCTATTTAAACATTCTCCTCCCTTCATATCCACAACATACCAGCTCATTTATCTCACAACCGACCAGTCGGGTAGAATGAGGATGTAAAAGTGAGCTGGGAAAGAAACCAATCAATGGTGTTTATTAAGTGCTTTCTATGTGCAGAGCACTGAACTAAGCACTTAAGAGAAAATAATACCATAGAATTGGAAGACATGATCCCTGATCACAAGTTGTTTACAGTGTGCAGGGGAGGTTAAAGTAACCCATGAAGGTTTGGACAGAGGACAATAACCAACTGAATCTTTGCCACCAAGAATGTCATGTGTAAGAGGAAGTATTTTCAGAAGACCCCAAAGATACAGCTTCCCTTCACCTACCACAGATTCTTGAGTAACCATGATTCTGTACAGAGTTCTAGCTTTCGTAGAACCCAGCCTTGATTAACCACTATTTTCTATGACTAGGCATCATACTCTGTCATTTTAGTCCAGCTGCATTCTCACTCTCCCTCCCCTCAACACTCCCATTCCACTGTGCTTCTATATTGTTATTGTCATACAGGTAACTTGAAACAATCATCGAATTCAATGCTGAGCTTATAGCACAACAAATTTTAGCCAGTTACTGTAGCGAGGCAATGACATTACTGTGATATTTCTTTGTATGTGACTGGCCTTCTATCAGCTGCATTTTAAAGGCAAGCAAAAATGTTTTCACATACTATATATTCCTTCTTTTTCAGGCCTAGAATACTAAATGTGATTATCTCAAAGCTCTTTGAGTTTTTTTTAATGGTAGTTGTTAAATGCTTACTGTGTCAAACACTGTTCTAAGCGCTGGGGTAGATACGAGTTAATTAGGTTGGACAAAGTCCCTTTCCTGCAAGGGGGCCACAGTTTAAGTAGGAAGAAAAGGAGAACTGAAGCACAGAGAAGTCAAGTGATTTGCCCAAGGTCAAACAGCAAGTAATTGGCAGTTGGAATTACAACCCAGGTCTTCAGACTCCCAGACCATGGTCTTACCAGTTGGCCATGATGCTTCTCAAATTTTACCCAGTGGAGCTGTAGCCCTGGACTTCTTAACCCTCCTTGTGCCAGGAGCCTTTGTTCTTACTAACTAGAGATTGGCGGCCTTGGGTCAACCTCCACGTTTGTCTAGAGGCACCTGTTTACAAACTAGGGGCGTAATATACCCTGGAACTATTCTTTAACCTGCGTGGACTTCAGGCCCTTAAGCCCCCTGAGAGAGACAAGACTGTGACTAATTCCCACCTGTATATTCTTTCCCAGCAATTATTACAGTACTTTCCACATATAATCACTTACTCATTATTCTTATTAAATAAGTCCAACAGCTCTGTACCTCAATTTCCCACTTAGAGAAATGTGAATGCTAATACAACATTATGAATGCCAAAACTCCTGTCAAGCCTTTTGTGTTCCTTAGGAGCCCTAAAGTATCTTATCATTATGTTGTTTTACTATCATCGCCATCACCAGCCTTACTGCTAGTAATAGTGAGGATAGTAATGGCATTTAAGTCTACACTAAGTAGACTACACCATTCTAAGAACTTGGGAAAGTACAAAATAAAACCAAGTTACATTTCTGCTCCTTATCATTAACATCACCTTTGTGATCAAGCTCTTTTTTGGGAGTTTCAGGGTGTTTTTCTTTTCCACATCTACTCTTTGCCCCATCTGGTGTCCCATAATGCAAAAGCAAGAAGGAGTTAAAGAGAGAGAGATAGAAAGATGAAAATGATGGATTCATCTGAGTGGGCTCTACGAACACATACAAGTCTATACATAATTTAACGTGGCTTCCAAATTTGATGAATGTTTTAAAATAGGAAAGGGCCTTTTATCTGTTAAAACACATTAGGGGTTCTAAACAGATGGGAGCCAGAGGCCTGGGCAAATAATTTATTTCTGGCATTCCATGGGTAGTACATAATTGTATTCATTATTTAGCACCTACAGGTGTAAATGCTGGGAAAATATTTTAGGCTTCAAGGGATATTCTAGAGAAAGGGGAAATGTTATTTTCAAGCTTTTCTTGCCCTCCACCATAGTGGAATGCCAGTCACCACAGGGACTACAGTGGCTATTGGTCTTTGGGTCAACGGTCCTTGGGCAATTTTCCTCTCCATCTGTCTGTCTTCTTTTCTCTGTGCTTTCCTTCTCCCCAAATGGAAAGATTGTGTTTCCAAGCAATTCCCAGAGGACCAGGGAGTTGGGGGACCGAGAAGATGTAATGCAAGCATGTGAATATCATTGAAGAGGCCCAAGGGATCTTTGATGTCTTTGTTCCCACACCAGGTAGGGAAATTGTATGGAAAACATCTGGTGATGGCAACCTGATTATTTAAACAGGTACAAATTAGACATGGCTCAAAGCTGTCACTGTGGAGGCACATTTTTCATGGGGCCGCAGCCCAGAGCGAGCCTGGGCCAGGGGAAAAGAGGAACTCATGCCACAATCTGGGAAAACCATGACTGACCCAAGTGTCTTCTTGTGGCCTCTTAGGTGAGAAGGAGGTAGCGAAAGGAATAAATTCCAAGCCTTTTCATTCATTCAATAGTATTTATTGAGTGCTTACTATGTGCAGAGCACTGTACTAAGCACTTGGAATGTACAATTCGGCAACAGATAGAGACAAACCCTGCCCATTGGCGGGTTTACAGTCTAATTGGGGGAGACAGACAGACAAAAACATTAGCAATAAATAGAATCAAGGGGATGTACACCTCATTAACAAAATAAATAAGGCAGTAAAAATATACAAATGAGCAAATGAGCACAGTGCTGAGGGGAGGGGAAGGGAGAGAGGGAGGAGCAGAGGGAAAGGGAGGAAAGGCGGCTTAGCAGAGGAGAGGTGAAGAGGGGTCAGAGAGGGAGCAGAGGGAAAAGGGGAAGCTCAGTCTGGGAAGGCCTCTTGGAGGAGCTGAGCTCTCAGTAGGACTTTGAAGAGGGGAAGAGAGTTAGTTTGGTGGAGTGAGGAGGGAGGGCATTCTAGGACAGTGGGAGGACGTGGGCCAGAGGTCGGCAGTGGGATAGGTGGGAACGGGGGACGGTGAGGAAGTGAGTGGCAGAGGAGCGGAGCGTGCAGGGTGGGCAGTAGAAAGAGAGAAGGGAGGAGAGGTAGTAGGGGGCAACGTGATGGAGAGCCTTGAAGCCTAGAGTGAGAAGTTTTTGTTTCATGTGGAGGTTGATAGGCAACAACTGGAGGCTTTTAAGGAGGGGAGTGACATGCCCAGAGCGTTTCTGCAGGAAGATGGTCCGGGCAGCAAAATGAAGAATAGACTGGAGCGGGGAGAGACAGGACAAAGGGAGATCAGAGAGAAGGCTAACAATAATCCAGCCAGGATATTATGAGAGCCTGTACCAGTAAGATAGACGTTTGGATGGAGAGGAAAGGGCGGATCTTGGTGATATTATAAAGGTGACACTGGCAGGCCTTGGTGACGGATTGGATGTGTGGGGTGAATGAGAGAGCCGAGTCAAGGATGACACCAAGCTCATGCAGGCTTGAGAGACGGGAAGGTTGGGCGTACCATCCACAGTGACAGGGAAGTCAGGAAGAGAACAGGGCTTGGGAGGGACTATAAGGAGCTCAGTTTTGGACATTTTGAGTTTTAGGTGGTGGGCAGACATCCAGGTGGAGACGTCCTGGAGGCAGGAGGAGATACAAGCCTTTCATTCATTCAATAGTATTTATTGAGCGCTTACTATGTGCAGAGCACTGTACTAAGCGCTTGGGATGAACAAGTCGGCAACAGATAGAGACAGTCCCTGCCGTTTGACGGGCTTACAGTCTAATCGGGGGAGATGGACAGACAAGAACAATGGCAATAAACAGCGTCAAGGGGAAGAACATCTCGTAAAAACAATGGCAACTAAGTAGAATCGAGGCGATGTACAATTCATTAACAAAATAAATAGGGTAATGGAAATATATACAGTTGAGCGGAGGAGTACAGTGCTGTGGGGATGGGAAGGGAGAGGAGGAGGAGCAGAGGGAAAAGGGGAAAAAGAGGGTTTAGCTGCGAAGAGGTAAAGGGGGGGTGGCAGAGGGAGTAGAGGGAGAAGAGGAGTTCAGTCTGGGAAGGTCTCTTGGAGGAGGTGAGTTTTAAGTAGGGTTTTGAAGAGGGGAAGAGAATCAGTTTGGCGGAGGTGAGGAGGGAGGGCGTTCCAGGACCGCGGGAGGACGTGGCCCAGGGGTCGATGGCGGGATAGGCGAGACCGAGGGACAGTGAGGAGGTGGGCGGCAGAGGAGCGGAGCGTGCAGGGTGGGTGGTAGAAAGAGAAGGGAGGAGAGGTAGGAAGGGGCAAGGTGATGTAGAGCCTTGAAGCCTAGAGTGAGGAGTTTTTGTTTGGAGCGGAGGTTGATAGGCAACCACTGGAGTTGTTTAAGAAGGGGAGTGACATGCCCAGATCGTTTCTGCAGGAAGATGAACTGGGCAGCGGAGTGAAGAAAGCCTGAAGGGAGGGGGAGAGAACAGGAGCGGAGATGTAGATTTGTGTGTCATCTGCATAGAGATGATAGTTGAAGCCGTGAGAGCGAATGAGTTCACCAAGGGAGTGAGTGTAAATGGAGAACAGAAGAGGGCCAAGAACTGGTCCTTGAGGAACCCCTACAGTTAGAGGATGGTGGGGGGAGGAGCCCACAAAGGAGACCGAGAATGAATGGTCAGAAAGATAAGAGGAGAACCAGGAGAGGATGGAGTCTGTGAAGCCAAGGTGAGATTAGGTATGGAGGAGAAGGGGATGGTCTACGGTGTCAAAGGCAACTGAGAGGTCGAGGAGGATTAGGATAGAGTAGGAGCCATTGGATTTGGCAAGAAGGAGGTCATGGGTGACCTTTGAGAGAGCAGTCTTGGTAGAGTGGAGGGGACGGAAGCCAGATTGGAGGGGGTCCAGGAGAGAATTGGAGTTAAGGAATTCTAGGCAGATGAGACAGAAGGGATCCGGGTTTCAGACCAAATGACCTCTGAAGCTTTATATGTCAATCATTCTGACCCTGAATCCGGATTTATGAAGAGAAAGCCCACCCCTTAGAACTGGATTGTTTCAGGGAAACTGAGAGCTGCCAGATGGATATTGTGCTAGTATCCAGAGTATGATAGAATCAGTGCTTGTCTACAGTGTTAGTGTTTTGCTTGGGTTACTAGGCTTTTTGGATGCCAGGGAATCATTTAAGAATGACAGGTGTGAAACAGATGATAGACTGCTTTCTATCTGATTATTCCATTTGTATTTGATGTCTCCCTGTCCCTTGTCCTTTTTTCTCCTTCACCTTCCCTCTTCACTCTCTCACCTCTGCCTCTCCCTCTTTTCTCTCCCTCTTTTCCTCCTTCCCTTCTATCCTTTTAGCTTCCTCTCTTCCTGCTCCCTCCTTTTCCCCCTCCTTCCCCTTTCCCTCTTCTCCCTGTTCTGCTCCCATCTTTCCTCCTTTCTTTCTCTTCCCCCTCTTTCCTTCTCCCTGCTCCCCCCATCCCATTTTCTCACATGGACATTGCCCCAGGCTGACTTTTAGATTTACTGTAGTAAAGTGTCTCTATGTCTGAAAACAAGTAACTCACATGAAGTATTTAAACTGCGCAGATGTAGACAACCCCAAACTTGTTGCCCTTTTTTGCATTTGCTGCATAGCCTTTTTCAACCAGCCTGCAAGTAGTTCACAGATTTGGAGGATGTGAATTACTCCATGGAGTTCACTCTACTTCTATTAACAAGTCTGAAGGTCTTGTAGTCAGGGATCATGTCTACGAACTCTATTGTATAGTACATTCCCCAGCATTTGGTGCAGGATTCTTTGCACAATAAGCACTCAAAAGAGAAGCAGTGTGGCCTATTGATAGAGTATGGACCTGGTATTCAGAAGAACCTGGTTTCTAATCCCACCTCCACCACTTTTCTCCTGTGTGACCTTGGGCATTTAACTTACTGTGTCAGCCTTCTCTCTGACCTCCCTTCCTCCTCTCTCGCCCCGCTCCGGTCTATTCTTCACTCCGCTGCCCGGCTCATCTTCCTGCAGAAACGATCTGGGCATGTCACTCCCCTTCTTAAACAACTCCAGTGGTTGCCTATCAACCTCCGCTCCAAACAAAAACTCCTCACTCTAGGCTTCGAGGCTCTCCATCACCTTGCCCCTTCCTACCTCTCCTCCCTTTTCTCTTTCTACCGCCCACCCCGCACGCTCTGCTCCTCCGCCGCCCACCTCCTCACCGTCCCTCGGTCTCGCCTATCCCGCCTTCGACCCCTGGGTCGCGTCCTCCCGTGGTCCTGGAACGCCCTCCCTCCTCACCTCCGCCAAACTGATTCTCTTTCCCTCTTCAAAACCCTACTTAAAACTCACCTCCTCCAAGAGGCGTTCCCAGACTGAGCTCCTCTTCTCCCTCTACTCCCTCTGCCATCCCCCCTTTACCTCTCCGCAGCTAAAGCCTCATTTTCCCCTTTTCCCTCTGCTCCTCCACCTCTCCCTTCCCATCCCCACAGCACTGTACTCGTCCACTCAACTGTATATATTTTCGTTACCCTATTTATTTTGTTAATGAATTGTACATCGCCTTGATTCTATTTAGTTGCCATTGTTTTTACGAGATGTTCTTCCCCTTGACGCTGTTTATTGCCATTGTTCTTGTCTGTCCGTCTCCCCCGATTAGACTGTAAGCCCGTCAAACGGCAGGGACTGTCTCTATCTGTTGCCGACTTGTTCATCCAAGCGCTTAGTACAGTGCTCTGCACATAGTAAGCGCTCAATAAATACTATTGAATGAATGAATGAACTTATCTGTGTCTCAGTTATCTCATCTGTAAAATGGGGATTAAGACTGTGAGCCCCATGTGGGACATGAGCTGGGTCCAACTTGGTCATCTTGCATTTACACCAGTGTAAATGCAGTGTATCAGTGCCTGGCACATAGTGAACACTTAACAGGTACCATGAAAAAAGTAAATACCATACTATCCTGGGATGCAGGGCAGTTTTCTACAGCTAAGTGATAATTGGGAAATCCAAACTTTGGCCCAACTCAGCATGACCAGATCAACCTAGCCTAGATAACAAACTCCCCTTTCTCCACCTGCTGGAGGTATTTGGGTGTGCTTTTCCCTTTTCATAAGGGGTATTGAAGTTAGCAGGTTAAATATTGGGAGAAGGTGGATATTAATCAGTCATCTACAGGTATTGAGACCCCACTGGATGCAGGACATGAATCAGTGGTATTTATTGAGCACTTTTTGTGTGCTGAGCACTATACTAAGCACTTGGAGAGTTCCTTTGAGTTAACAGATGTGGTTCTCTGCCCTCAAGGAGCTTACAATCTACTGCGTGTATGGCACTGTACTGAGCACTTGGGTGAGTACAATAGTTAGCAGATCTACTCCCTAACCTTAAGGAGCTTACAGGCTACTGGGTAAGAGGGTAACTCAGGCTGAAATTCTGAGGGTAGGATGCTGGACACAGAAAGCGCCTATCCGTTATGACTCCCATCACTGTGGAAGCAGAGCCCTTTGGGAGCCCCTGCAACAACGGCTGGAGTGGAAGGTGATCCTGGTGCGGGGGGTGATCCTCCAACCCAGGAGTCGGAGTACAGCACCCCCCAGGATAAGTGGTCAGTCCTGAGGCTTTGGGGGCAAGGGAGGCGTTGACCCCTTGGTCATAGGTAGCATACATCTCTGTCTGCTTCCCAACAGTTGAGGACAATACCAGAGTGTTAATACTAATAATAATACTATTTAAGTGCTTACTATGTGTCAAGCACTGTTCTGAGTGCTGGGGTAGATACCAGCTAGTCAGGTTGGACACAGTCCAGCACTCATGGGGCTTACAGTCTTAATCCCCATTTTACAGATGAGGGCCAAAGAAGTGAAGTGACTTGGCCAAGGTCTCACAGCAGACAGGGGGCAGTAGAACCCAGCATTATTCTGCCGCTTTCCCTGTCACCAAGTTGCTGACTGCCCTGGTGAACTCTCCCCTGCAGGAAGCTAATGAACAGTGGAGGAAAAATTAGTCTCTGAAGAGGAGCAGTCAGAGAAACAGGCACCAACTGCCCTTGGAGCAGGCCCAGAGCCCGGTTTCGTAGTTCATCTTTGCAAGACTTTCAGGAGAAGATACCCGGTTGTCTAAATGGAATGATGTTGAACATACTCTCTTTATCTCTAAAAAGGAGGATGCAGGAGTCATTCTTCATTTTTCCACATTGACCCATTCTCTCACATATTCTTCCCCACATGCTCTGGGACTATTCTTAGAGAGAAGCAGCATGGCTCAGTGGAAAGAGCCCGGGCTTGGGAGTCTGAGGTCATGGGTTCGAATCCAGGCTCTGCCACGTGTCGGCTGTGTGACTGTGGGCAAGTCACTTCACTTCTCGGTGCCTCAGTTACCTCATCTGTAAAATGGCGATTAAGACTGTGAGCCTCATGTGGGACAACCTGATTACCCTGCATCTCCCCCAGTGCTTAGAACAGTGCTCTGCACATATTAAGCGCTTAACAAATACCAACATTAATGAGAAGCAGCATGGCTCAATGGAAAGAGCATGGGCTTGGGAGTCAGAGGTCATGGGTTTGAATCTCAGCTCTGCCGCTTGTCAGCTGTGTGACTTTGGGCAAGTCATTTAACTTCTCTGTGCCTCAGTTACCTCATCTGTAAAATGGGGATTAAGACTGTGAGCCTCATGTGGGACAATCTGATTACCCTGTATACCCCAGCGCTTAGAACAGTTCTCTGCACATAGTAAGCGCTTAACAAATACCAACATTATTATATTCATAGAGCCGCTCTTGCATAACTACCTGGGCTTTAGTATGTCCACTGGCTCACTCGTGCACAGATTTCCTCATACTCTTATTGATTCTCTTCCCTCTGTCTTTCTCTATCTGACATACGTGTGCTTCCTTTGCTTTAGAGAAGCAGCATGGTGCAGTGGATAAAGCACGGGCCTGGGAGTCAAACCGTCATGGGTTCTAATCCTGGCTCTGTCACTTGTCTGCTGTGTGATCTCGGGCAAGTCACTTCACTTCTCTGGGCCTCAGTTATCTCATCTGTAAAATGGGGATCTAGACTGTGAGCCCCATTTGGGACAGGGACTGAGTCCAACCCTATTTTCTTGTATCCATCCCAGCGCCTAGTACAGTGCCTAGCACATAGTAAGCATTATTATTATTATTATTTACTAAAATATGTGTACATGGGTATATGCATGTTGTCTTTTCTTGGTCCTCTCTTTTCTCCTATGTGTTTCTCTTATGTCTAGGCACACATGTGCACGCACACATGCACACAAACACAAAAAATTATCATTCAAGAAACTTGGCTGCTTTGTAATGGTGGTGTGAGAAAGGTCAGGACCAGTCCCAACTTCAAAGGGGGACAAAATTTCCACACACCTAGTTGAAATTCACCCCAGCCCCCTCACCTCTGGAGAAAAATCTAGTGGGAATGGGAAAGATATGTCATTAGCATCTTCTTGTTAAGGTCTGTCTGCTGCTCTCTTTGATCCAACATCTGCTCTCCGAAAGGGGCTTATTAATTTTATCACATCATCCTGCTTGATATTATTATGTTCATTATCTGTCAGGGCAAGAATAGAGAAAGCAATTGTTCTCCTGCCAGAGAAGGATGATTTAGGGCATTTGTGTGTGTGTGTGTGTGTGTGTGGTGTGTTTGCATCTGTGGGGGCTGAGACAGCACTTACATAATAATTATAATTGTGGAATTTGTTAAGCACTACTATGTGACAAGCACTGTGATAAGAGCTTGGGTAGATTCAGAATAATCAGGTCATACCCCATCTGTCCCATATGGGCTCACAGTCTAAGTGGGAAGAGGGATAACAGCTACTGAATTCCTGTTTTAGAAATTCATTCAATCATATTTATTGAGTGCTTACTGTGTGCAGGTCACTGTACTAAGTGCTCGGGAGAGTACAATATAACAATTAACAGACACATTCCCTGCCCATAGTAAATTTACAGATGTGGAAACTGGAGTCCAGAGAAGTGAAGTGACTAATTCAATGATCCTGGCATCTAGACACAGTAGTGAGCCTCCCAAACAGCCAATCATTTCAAAGACATTTTAAAATCTGTTTTACAGGTTTATTTGTTTTTGGGTGCTATGTCACTACTTCTGGATTTCCTTTTCTCCCCTTCCTGCTGGGAGACATCTTGTCTACCTGCCAGAGACTTACTTGGAATTTTCACTGCTGATCATTTTGAGCAGTAGGCAATGCCCCTTGCCTTGAGTTGGGAAAGTTAATCCCAGCAGGTAGGAAAATATCTGTCCCCCAACTTGCCAACAGTTCCCAGTTAGTCTGCCTCACAATACCATCTTGGATTGAGGGTGCCTGAATTTAGTCCATCAATTTCTTCCTCAGGCTCTTGGAAACATCTCTTAGGGCAAGGTTTAATGGCCAGAGCATAGGGTTTTGAACTACTCTTCCCTACTAAGTGCTTGTCCATTTTCCATTCACTCGCAACACTAAAAGATGGAGACCTTCAGAAAGAAATTCCCAGGTTTCCTACAAACCAACTATTTCTCTCTGCTTAGAGTCTCTGTGAGGTTACAACTTCAGCCACTGGCTGTCCTTGGCAACAGGTACTGGAAGCTTGTTTTTCCTAGGATCTCCAGCCTATTGTCCTGTTGAGAAAATTCTCTGTTTCTGGAGTAGGCTTTGCCACCTGGGCCCAGGGTGAGAAGAGGGAAATATGTATATATATATATATAAAGAGAGAGAGAGAGAGAGAGAGAGAGAGAGAGAGAGAGAGAGAGAGGCTTGAATTGGTACCCTTTAAATCAGGAGCCCATAGATTTCCTGGGAATGAAGCTTCTCTTTTTCACTATGCTCGACAAATATTTTGAACTAAAAGCTCTTGAGCAAACATCATATCCATCTTTTATGAGATTACCAAATGTCAGTATGTTCCATGTTTCTTGATACTATGAGTTCCTGGGGGAGACCCCCCCCCCCCATCCAGGGTCTGCGACCCAGGACGCCAGTGGCCTGTGGTACCAGATGCAACCTTTACAGAATTCCAGCCGAATTAATCACCTAACAGCATGCACGTGTAGTGTCGGACTAATAATAAGAGCACTCTGCTTGGGGACCAGGACCAGGCAGGATTCTCCTTTCATGAACATCCTGAAATGTCAAGCTCCAATATAGTAGATGGTGTGAAGAGGCTCTGAGCTGACAGTCTTCACTAGTAAACTCCCTGGGTCTCCACAAGCCTTTTTCCAACCATTCATTCATTCATTCATTCAATCGTATTTATTGAGCGCTTACTAGGTGCACAGTAAAGTGCATACTAAGGGCTTGGAAAGTACAATTTGTCCACAAATACAGACAATCCCTACCCAACAACGGGCTCACTCCCAAGAAGGGGGATAATAATAATGCTAATGATGGTATCTGTTAGGCACTTACTATGTGCCAGGCACTGTTCTAAGTGCTAGGATAGATACAAGGTAATCAGGTTGTCCCACATGAGGCTCAGTCTTAATCCCCATTTTACAGATGAGGTAACTGAGGCACAGAGAAGTTAAGTGACTTGCCCAAAGTCACACAGCTGACAAGAGGCAGAGCCGGGATTAGAACCGACAACATCTGACTCCCAAGCCCGTGCTCTTTCCACGAGGCCACACTGCTTCTCTCAAAGGCTGTCAGGAGTGGGATTCAAACCTATACCTCCAAAGGAGACTGAGGCTTGAACAAAGTGCCTTATACCGCTCGGACATTCTGACCTCATAATAGCCATCAGAGGGACTTCACTGCACGCTGGTCTGGGCCGTGAGAATCACAGGAGTGTTAGCTGTCTCTTTTGCAGGGGATCAGTGATGCTGGCCTTGTTCTCTCTAACCATGGACTGGGTTGAATGTGGCTAAACGAGCATAGGCTGTCACACGAGAGAGCCTTATTAAGCTTATGGAAGGATGTCTTGGCCATAATAGCAATGACGCATTCGGCTGAGGTATCGAGGCAGGTTAAGATGAAGAGCAATTGATCAGTGGTATTTATTGAGCACTGCCTGTGTGCAGAGCACTGTACTATGTGCTTGGAGGTAAAGAGCCTGGAAAAACTATTATGCCAGTTGAAGCATCTGTCTTCTTGTTCTTTGACTTTTTGAAATCCCATCCAGCCCTTGTAAGCTCAGTGTGGACAGGGGACATGTCTTCCAGCTCTGTTATATTGTATTCTCCCAAGCACTTAGTACTGTCTTCTGCATACAGTAAGTGATCACTAAATATGATTGAGTGATCAAGTTAATAATAATAATAATGTTGGTATTTGTTAAGCGCTTACTATGTGCAGAGCACTGTTCTAAGCGCTGGGGTAGATACAGAGTAATCAGGTTGTCCCACGTGAGGCTCACAGTTAATCCCCATTTTACAGATGAGGTAACTGAGGCACAGAGAAGTTAAGTGACTTGCCCACAGTCACATAAGTTAATGCTGTTAATGCTGTGACCTTTCTACTGTCCTAGTCAGTCAGTCAGTCAGTCAATCGTATCTATTGAGCACTTACTGTGTGCAGACCACTGTATTAAGCACTTGGAAGAGTACAGTATAACAATATAACAGACATATTCCCAGCTGACAATGAGCTCGCAGTCTAGAGGGGGAGAAATCTAGACAGCCTCAAACTATTCCATTTCTCTCAATTTGTTGCCTCCCAAAGGACCAAAAGCTTTTCTCAGGATAAGGTGACATTTTTCCAACCTGAGATTGGAGGAGGGACTGTGATTTGATATGCCTTGGGGTCTTAACATCCCAAGGTATACTATCCTTTTGTAGTGTCTTATCTTTTGGCTGTCAAAGCAGCTGTCATGCCCACCCTTAAGCAAGCTGGTTTCCTGGGTAGGCCAAGGTGCCTAGTGGAATTCTTGCTCAAATGTGTACAACTTTCCACCCCTAGGAACTAAAGACAGGAGGAGGTGTGGGGATTTGGGGAGCTACAGTTTATCCTGGGCCCCTCATTCCCTTACACTCTAAGGCAGAAAGCTCAGAGACTTCTTGGCACTGTGAGTGCCTGACAAATAAAATGCCATTCCTTCAATTCCCTAAACCCACCTCCCCTCCAGCTGTCTTGGCTTGGAGGCTTTAGGACTGAATTCATTTATCATGCTCTGGAGTCTGTGTCACCAAATTAGACATCACAAAATAAAACAGAAAGATCAAGGTGATATCTGTTTCAGAAAAAGCACCCATCCAACAAACTCCACTTTACTATGGCTGCGGAAGACACTACAGTGTGTGTAATATAACATATTGACTGTATTCTCAGTTAGGAAAGCTGATGCATGTGGAGAATAAGCAGATCCTCCAAGTGTTTGGCTATCATGCCCGCTTGGCACCCACTGTGTTACTTTAAGAGACATGAAAGTAAACATATAAGCATGGAATATAATCCTCTTTCTGTGTATGAATGATTAGGATCTTTCCCCCAAATCACTTTGGTCCCCTGAGATTTCCAAATGTCTGGAGACCTCTCAAAGGACTGCTTGAAAAAGGGGATCAAATCATCGTCTTTCTTCAACTGATATTTACAGTATATCTGTCGGAATTCCCATATTAGATTGTAAGCCCTTAAAGAGAAGGGATCGTGTCTAACTTGAACCTCAAGCCCTCAGCAACAATAAATGCTTGTTAAATGATACAGCAAGAGAAGCACTATGGCCTAGCCCTCAGCAACAATAAATGCTTGTTAAATGATGCAGCAAGAGAAGCAGTATGGCCTAGAAGATAGAGCACAGGCTTGTTAGTTAGAAGGACCTGGGTTCTAAGCCCAACTCTGACACTTCTCTGCTGTGTGACATTGGGAAAATCACTTAACTTCTCTGGGCACCTTAAGATTGGGTGTCCCATGTGGGACAGGGACTGTGTGCAACCTGATTTGGGCTGTATCAACCCCAGCACTTAATACTGTGCCTGGTAAGATTAGTTTTCATCAGTTAAATAGAGAGTAAATACTATTTCCTCTTGTGTAGACTGTATGGGACAGGAACTCTGTCCAACCTGATAAACCTTGCATTTACCCCAGCACTTAGAGTAGTGCTTGGTGCATAGTAAGTGCTTAACAAATATGATAATTATTATTTCAGTGGAAAGAGGTGGAAAGGGGATTCCAAATTGGACCTCTCATCCTTTACAGTCCCCAGGAAGGTCAAGCACTATGCTGTCTGATTATCTTACATTTACCTCAACTTTTAGTATAAGTAAGCACTTAAAAATTCCATAATTATTATTGAGCACCTACTTTCATTCAATAGTATTTATTTCATTCATTCATTCAATAGATTTATTGAGTGCTTACTATGTGTAGAGCACTGTACTAAGCGCTTGGAATATACAATTTGGCAACAGATAGAGACAATCCCTGACCAATGACAGGCTTACAGTCTAATCGGGGGAGACTACTGTCTGTAGAGCACTTTATTAGGCAGCTGGGACCAACAAAAATAAAAGCAATAATAACAATGATAATAATAATAACAATAATTGTATTTATTAAGCACTTTCTAAATGTCAAGTACTATTCTGAGTGTTGAAAGTAAATGCAAGTCAGGTTGGACAAAATCCCTGTCCCACATAGTGATCCCAGTCTAAGAAGGAGGGACAGCAAGTATTGAATCTCCATTTTACCAAGAAACTGAGGCCCGGAGAAATTGAGTGATATGCTCAGGGACATTCGGCAGGCAAGCGGCAGAGGTGGAATTAGAACCCAGGCCCTCTTTCCACTAGGCCAAGTTGCTTCCCACTTTGGTCCCTTTCATTAAGGAGCACTCGATCTAAAAGATAATTAGAGCAGGAAAAAAATGTATATATATAATGGAGACAAGAGGAAAATCGTAGCTACAACTGGTACCAATAAAAGTAAGCCAAAGACTAATAAACAAATTGAATAAGCTAATGCGTACATCAGTGCATGAGAAGCAGTGTGGTATAGTGGATAAAGCACAAGCCTGGGAGTCAGAAGGAACTGGGTTCTAAGCCCAGCTCTGCTATTTGTCTGCTGTGTGACCTTGGGCAAGTCACTTAACTTCTCTGTGCCTCAGATACCTCATCTGAAAATTGGAGATTAAGACTGTGAACCCTATGTGGAACAGGGACTGTTTCTAACCAGATTAGCTTGTATTTATCCCAGTGCTTAGTACAGTGCCTGGCACATAGTAAGGGCTTAAAAAACCCATAAAAATGTATCAGACTTATTGGTGACTAAGGGATTCATATAATAAGGAAAGGAGGGGGATAAGGTGGGGTGTACATTCAGTGCGAGGCCTTTCTAGGGGCTTTGGATCTGGGGAAAAGCACAGTATAGCAGATCTCAAGAAGGGATAGAGCAGTGGGTCAGAAGTGGAAGAGTCAAGAGCTAATTGCAATTATAAGGTGGATTTTCGGAGTAGAGAAGAATATGATTTGGAGCAAAGAGGGTGAAGAGAGTGGAGCGGTAAGAAGCAAAAAGCTGGTGCAGAGCACTGAAGCCAATGAACAGGAGTTTCTGTTTGTTTTGAAGGAATCAAGAGGTGGGTTCAGAGTAATTTTTTAGGAAGGTGATCCTCCCAGCTTAGTATAGTGCTGTAGAGGGGAGAAATTGGAGACAGGAAGACCAGTCAAGAGTTGGCAACCAGAAATGTGGAGAAGGGCTGAATATAGGAAATGTCAGGAAGAAAAAACTGGAAGAGTTTAGAAGCCCCTGTAGCAGTAAAGGTGGGAAGTAAATAAGGCAGAAAGATGTCAAAGATGATACCAAGATTGGGACCTTCTGGGATGGGTAAGATGGTGGGTCTATTGACAGTGACGTGAAAGATAGGAAGAGAAGTAGGTTTAGTTTAGTTTAGGAGGGAATGCGAGGAGCTCCCTTTTTTCATTGTTGATTTTAAGGGGTTGGCAGGATGAAAAATTAAATAGTGATGAAAAAAATGATCATATGATTTCCATATTTGTTGAAAATGTTATTAGTGACCATGGCAGGTCCCTGTTCTGGAAACTTGGTTCGTTAGGGCTCAGTTGGCCAAGCACCATACTAAGCACTGGAGTAGATAAAATTGGGTCAGAGGGCCTGCAGGCAGGCAGGCAGGTAGGTGCCTCTCTGGGAGCCTTCATGCCCCAGATCCTGGGGGTCAGTCACCTATCAAGGTACTGATCACTGCATTATGGCAAAGTAAAATCAAGCTCTATGGGATGATGTCAAGTGTCAAGTGTCTTTCAGCCAGGCTGAATTTTTCTTGCTTGTAATAAATCATGCCCAAGCATGGGGAATGGGGAATAAGACTGTGAGCCCTATCTGGGACATGGATTGTATCCAAACTGATTGTCTTGCAACTACCTCAGCGCTTAGTGCAGTGTATGGCACAGAGTAAGCGCTTCACAAGTACTATTAAAAAAAAAAGACAGATGGGACATATGCTCATTTCAAACAATCAGTCAATCAGTGGTATTTATTAATGTTTACTGTGTTGAGTGTTTTCAGGGCACTGAACTAAGCTCGTGGGAGAGCCTAATAAAATTGTTGTTGCCCCTGCTTTTGGTGAATTCCTTCCCTCTTTCTAGTTTAGTTCCCAGTTTGTTGATTTTCCCAGATAAGATAGGAGGAAAGGGTCACAAATAAACATTTTCTAATGAACAAATCTGATTGAAAGAGCATGTGCTTCCAACTTCTGAGACAAGGGATGGAGACTGTAAACTCTACAAGGGCCGATCTTACCAACTAACTTTATTGTATTTTATTCTTCCAAGTGTTTAGTAATGTGTTGTGCACACAGTAAGCATTATGCATGCCATTAATTGATTATTGACTTCTGAATCACCTGCCATACACCTTCCCAGAACTGTTGCAGGAAACTCCAACCTAGTGGAATTGAGATTAATCCTCATTTATCTGTGCTCTCCTTCCCAAGAACAAGCATTTTGTCCTTCCTCATATATCAAGATCATCAACTAAAGATTGTATTACTAGTATTTATTAAGCATCTCTTGGGTGCAAAACACTGTGCTGACATTGGAAACCTTGAGAGAGTCGAATGTTGCTGTGGTTGAGCACTTTCTGAGCTGGAGCAGGGATAAAAGGGGTAGAGTACAATTGAATAAGTGGACACATAGCTATGGTCAAGGAACCTGCACTCCTAGTCAAGGAGTTCATGATTGCCTGATATTCTGTGCCATTTCTGGGCTGGAGTTTTAGTTTATTCATTTTCCTTTTATATAAACCAACCAAATTTTGGCTGAGATTGAACTGGTTCATTTTTGACAAAAGACTTCATTCTTAGACCCTCTCAGATTAAAATCTGTTTATCTCCCAGGGGTTTCATAGCTTTTGTGGACAAAGTCTCCAGCTTTTGGGCATAGCTTGTGTTAACTCAGGGGCAAAGTGTCAGGGGAGATCTTAAGCAGAGAGTGAAGTCTTTCCATTGTAGAGTGGAGGCAAAAATAGAAAAGCAGTGTGACCTAGTGGTTAGAGCACAGGTTTGGGAGTCAAAAGATCTAATCCCAACTCTGTTAGTTGTCTGCGGTGTTAGCTTGGGCAAGTCACTTCACTTTTCTGTGCCTCAATTTCCTCAGTTGTAAAATAGGGATTAAAGACTCTGAGGCCTATGTAAACCAAGGACTGTGTCAAACTGTGTCAATCAAGCTGATTGTCTTGGTTCTTCTCCAGCGTTTAGTGCAGTGTTTGGCATATGCTAAGTGCTTAACAAATTCCACAGTTATTACTGTTATTATTATTATCAATTCCTCTAACATAATTGTGTTGCTGCAGCTGAGGCTTTTCTTCAGGAACTAAGGATTTTGTTCTGGGGGTAAGAACAACTCATGGAGTTAAAAAGGATATACCCTGCTGGCAAACCCAGGCCTTCCATGAGGCTCAACTCTGGAGAGCTGAAGCTTAGTTACCCTCTACCTAGAGTTGCATCCTTCCACCCTTTCAGCACTTGCCCAGTTGAAAGAGGAGGAAGATGCACTCCTCATTAATATTTTTCTCATGCACTGCCTGGCCAGGTATCCCTCTTAGGTGCCTGGAAAACTATTAACCATACATGTACCTGGTGCAACTGTGGAATCATCTTTACAGTTAGATTTCTGTGTTTGGGTGAAATATTGAATGCCCCATGAAGATTTATAGGGTTTTTTCCCCACCCAAATTTCCCTTCTTTTAAAATAAATACTCTAGCCATTTCTGGTTTTGCCTTGAGCAAAAACTCTTCTGAGCAAGAGACCATCAAGATAAAACACCCGCCTCAGAAACTCTAGCTCCAGAGTGATGCATGGACATCTCTTAATCGAGAACCGCTCCGGTTGGGTAAGGGAGCTGCTGCATGAGGACCTTCTACTGCAAACAGCCTTAGGGGGTTCACCTCATGCCGGCTTTGCCTACCTATTCCCTCTTGGCCCCCTGACTCCACCCTGCTGGACTGCTGTCTGTGTCATGAATGGGAAAACCTTACAGTGATCACTGAATGTTCATTCAATCATTCAATTGTATTTATTAAATGTTTACTGGGTACAGAGCACTGTATTAAGCACTGAGGAGAATATATAACAATATATCATTATGCAACAATATGCACTGTTATGCAACAATAAGCAGACACATTACCTGCCCACAACGAGTTTACAGTCTAGAGTGAAAGACATTAATATAAATAAATAAATTACAGATTTGTGCATAAGTGCTGTAGGGTTTGGGGTGGGGGGGTGGGGGGGATGAGTAAAGGGAGCAAGTCAGGGCTGTACAGAAGGGAGTGGGAGAAATTCTGGATTTCTGTTAGCAGCACAATGTGGCTCATGTACAGGAGTAAAGGAAGTGGACTGTAGAGGTGATCTAGGGCTGTGGGTTAGTGATATGAGATTGGCAGAAGGATAAGAGAGCAAGTGAGCTGAGTTCAGTAGAGAGGGTGGTTATTGAAGGTGTCAATTTGTTCATTAAGGGAAGGTAGTTTGGGTATGGAGACTAAACGAGGCATGATGACTTGAGAACATTGGATGGGGTCAAAAGATTGGAGGTCCCTGTGAGGGAAACAGGACAGATTTCGGGGGAGGAGTTGTGTGGGAGAAAAGGCAGGCGAGTAGGTTGTGGCCAGTTAGAGGGATTTCAGAGTTCAGTGACTAGAGGTGATGAGTTTGAATACATGTCCTCATTTGGATTAGAAGCTTGAATTAGGCAGGCATTGTGTGTACACATGGGAGAGAAAGATGGGAAGAGGTTATAATATCCTAAGAAATAGCCTTATGGCAACCTACTCTGTCATGGTGTTCTGGCTAACACTCTTTTAGAACCCCAATCAGGGGGCTAAAAAGCAAACCTGGTTTACTTATAACACAAAGCCCCACAGTGGAAAGCTTACGATTCACTATATCTACCCCACCCATGGATAAAACACTTCTTCCAACATTGTGATGCTCTTTATCCAAACCAACTTGCATTGTTGCATGAATGTTTTTCACCTCCCTCAAAAATGTTCTGGTCAAAATGTACCATGAAAACATGCATTCCAGGAGACTTAGCTAAAATAGGATTGAGAGATGCCTTTGTGTACTGCCATGGGGAGCTGAATGCTAATTTCTGATGGTTTTCATTTTCCACTCCTTTGGGTAAATGCAGCAGAAATTTTGCTGCTAGCCATGAAGGGGAATTGAAGATCTCAAAACCATCTACTCTAATTTACTAAACCATTAAAGCTTAATACACTATAGGCTCATCCAAACACGGACCTGTGAGAGACTTCCAGACATTGGAAAAGAAGTAGTCAGGGATGCATAGTGGAGTTGCACCAGGACTTTGTCATGCATATGTCCTTAGTTCCCAGCTACCTTTATCTCTACTAGCTTAGCAGTAATACACTAAGTTAATTAATAAAGCTTCAGTTCTTCCCCTTCGATACCAAAGCATTTGTTGTGTGGTGTAAATAGATCTTGAATGATATAAAAACAAAAAGAGAAGACACTTTAGAAAAGTCAAACGATTTCTGAGCAATGTGAGGGACATTGTGCGAAAACTGAGCCAAATGTTGCCGACTGATCTAGGGGAGCTAGATTGGAGGTGTTGGGAGGGCTGCTCCGCAAGTCTCTGGAAAAGCATCAGGACTTCCATTCGATTATTGAGATCTTCTCCATTGTGTGGCTTAGTGCCATCAGTTTTTAATTGGCACTAGTAGCAGACGCCACCATCCTGTTCTCTCTATCCTGTAAACTCACTTTGGGTGGGGATTATGTCTGTTGTATTGTTATATTCTACTCTACCAAGGGCTTAGTACAGTGCTGTGCACACAGTAAGTGCTCAATAAATACCATTGACTGACAGTAGGAATTTCTCAAATGCCTGCAACTCTGTTGCCCTCCAGTGGTTAGAGCCTGGAAGCCTATAACTCTCCCCTCCCCCCCAGTGCCTCCCCAGACCCTCATCTCTCCTTGTATTTCAGTGGAGCTCTCCAGGAAGGCTCAGAACCGCTCAATGCCTTCAAATTGACTCTCACAGCAATATTACAATACATAGTAACGGTTCTTCAGCACTGTGGTAAAGCTAAAGCTCTATTCTCAATGAGTCTTTTCTCAAGGCCCTTAAATATATTCTTGCATACTCTAGCTCATCATTTCTCATAGCCCTGCTGAGACCATTCTAATAATAATTATAATTATGGTATTTGTTAAGTGCTTACTATGTGCAGAGGACTGTTCTAAGCGCTGTTGTAGATACAGGGTAATCAGACTGTATGACATGGGGCTCACATTTTTTTTTAATCCCCATTTTTACAGATGAGGTAACTGAGGCACAGAGAAGTTAAGTGAGTTGCCCAAGGTCACACAGCAGACAAGTGGAGGAGCCAGGATTAGAACCCATGACTTTTGACTCCCCAGCCCGTGCTCTTTCTATTGAGCCATGCTGCTTCTCTGTGTCAACCCTATCTCTCCTACTTTCCAGATACAGCAAAAAGGTGAAACGACAGGCCAAGTTAGTGGGAGAATTTAGGATATCTGGTCAGTGTTTGTAATGATAAATAATATAATGATATTGGCATTTATTAAACTCTTTGTGCTGAGCACTGTGCTAAGTGATGGGGTAGATGCAAGATGCAGTTCTTTTTCCCACAGTGGGCTCACAGTCTGGGAAGGAGGGAGGACAGGTATTTTATCCCCAGCTTATGGATGAGGAAACTGAGATTCAGAATAGTTAAGTGATGTACCCAAGGACACAAAGCAGGAAAGTAGTGGTGTTGGCCTACTTAGGCAAGAGGAAGATATGAAATATATATGCATGTATATTATTATTACTGTTATACTATAAACATACACAAGTTTCTATTGTGCTTTGTATGAATGAATCTTCATATGACTTAAATTATGCCGTGATGTTTAAATTCTTACAAATCCGCACAGTACCTAAGGCAGGCCTAATGATAAGGTGGACCGATAAATGTTGTTTACTGGCTAGGGAGGCACAAATGAGATTTGTTGGTGCTGGAGGACAGTGCTGTTATGGGAGGTGCTTTTCTGAGTTCCCTCTTCATTGAGAAAGCTTGGGGATATTCTGTAGGAGTGAAGGAATTCCAAATCCCTGAGCCCCCAGGAAGGACTGAAATGGGAAATTACAGCAGTTTCACGCATCCTGCCGGCCAATAACTCATGGGACAAAGCATTCGTGAGCCTAAATAATTACAATGAGGTGAAAATTGTCTATAATAACTGCCATAATGTCTCCATAATGGACCCAAAAAACTGCATAAAAAGGTTGTGTGAAGGAGAAAAGAAGGGAAAGATTTTACAGGGACAAACCCTATTCATGCCTGACTCAGGCAATGTGGGCTCTTTTGGAGATAGTGTCTAGTAAACTGCTAAGAAGGGCACCATGTGGCAAGAGTAGGGCTCAGAAGTACCTAGAAGGATCGTTGTCTGCCAGCAATCTCCTCAACAGCGAGTTTGATAGTCTACTGAATGAATCGCCAGAGTCTGGTATACCAGGCATTTGGGCAAACAATGATCACACCAAAAATTTGTAAAGAATTACCAAAGAGACTGGCTTAAAACCCCAGGGCCCTGTAGAAATTCTTCCCAGAGATAGTCAAATGGAAACTTTTGGAGAATAGATCTGGAAAATGTGTCGAATAATTGCATGACTGTTGTGTAATTGAACCCAAGTCTTTCTGGTTTTGAAGGGCGTGTAAATTCAGCTCTATAGGGCTGTAGGAGCAGCATGGCCTTGTGGAAAGAGCACGGACCTGGGAGTCAGAGGACCTGGGCTTTAAACCCAGCTCTGCCACTTGTCTCCTGTGCAACCTTGAGCAAATCACTTCACTTCTCTTTCTCAGTTTCCTCATCTGTAGTGGGGATTCTATACCTGTCTGTGACTTTGAGCCCCATGCAGAATAGCGACTGCATATGACCTATGCAATTTTTATTTACCTGAGCGCTTAGAACAGTGATTGATACGTAGTATGCATTTAACAAATACCATAATGATAATTATTATTTATAATAATGATAATAGTTATATACACAGTATAGAGAATCTTGTACAGACCCCAATATCACCTCTGATCTTCACTGACAACCTCTTTGCCCCACCCAGACCTATATCCCAGAACTTGCACACTAAAAATGAGGAAGATTGGAGCTCAAAGTATCAGCTTTGGGCTCAAAATAAATCAGTCTGTCACCAAAGAAATCACCTTTAGTGATTCTGAATTTGAATTAAAAAATAATTGAAACCCACTTCTCAGAGAGAATTGAGTTAATGGATTCACTGGGGGAAAAATTCATCTTTAAAAGATGAGGGAACCAATTCTGAGTGATGGAACTAAAGAACTGAAATATCACAATGCAGATATACTATAAGGATCCACAATGGTGAAATGTAGAAAACTCTTTCCTGTACGTGGCCCATGTGGACTTTGAACCCTAGACATTTCTAGGGAATGGGGTTTAGCACCTGAAAGCACTTGGGTACATGCCTCACTCTCCCACTAGCAGTTCTGTACAAATCAGGAAGCATCATGGCCTAGTGGAAGGACCACAGGCCAGGAAGGAAGAGGACCTGGGTTCTAATTATGGTTTTGCCACTTGTTTGTTGTGTAGCATGTCACTTAACTTCTCTGTGCCTCAGTTATCTCATCTGTAAAATAGGGATTAAGATTGTGAGCCCCATGTGGCACATGGACTGTGTCCAACTTGATTATTTTGTATCTAACGCAGCATTTAGAAAAGTCCTGGGCTTACAGTAAGTGCTTAAACAAATGCCATTAAAAAAAAAAAATTGGAGATCTGGATGGATTTGGATTTATAGGCCAGAGGGAAGATGTGAGCAAGAGGTTGGTGGTGAGACAGGTGAGGTGGATTTTTAGAGGAGTGAAGTGGTGGACTGAGTTGTAGTTGGAAATCAGTGAGATGATGTAGGAGGGAAATTGTTGAATACGAGTTGTAAAACTGGTCATAAAGAGTTTCTTTTTGTTGAAGATGTGGATGGGTAACTACTGGAGGTTTCTGAGGAGTAGGGAGATATAGACTGAATATTTTTTCAGAAAAATGATCCAGGCAGCAAAGTAAAATGTATTTTATATTTTAGCGTCTATCTCCCCAGCTAGACAGAAAGTGACTTGAAGGCCGGAATCATGTTTTCTAATTCTATTATACTCTTCCAGGTGATTAGTATAATGTTCTTCTCTATACATTCTTTTGATTGATAACCCACATATTCAATCTGCTACAAAATGCTGTCAGTTCAGCCTTCAGAACATCGCTAAAATCCACACTTTCCCCTCCATTCAAACTGCAACCCTATTAATTCAAGCACTTATCCTATCCCTCCTTGATTACTCTATCAGCCTCCTTGCTACTTCCCTGCCTCCTGTCTCTCCTCACTTCAGTCCATACTTCAATAGTATTTATTGAGCGCTTACTATGTGCAGAGCACTGTACTAAGCGCTTGGGATGAACAAGTCGGCAACAGATAGAGACAGTCCCTGCCGTTTGACGGGCTTACAGTCTAATCGGGGGAGACGGACAGACAAGAACAATGGCAATAAACAGCGTCAAGGGGAAGAACATCTCGTAAAAACAATGGCAACTAAATAGAATCAAGACGATGTACAATTCATTAACAAAATAAATAGGGTAACGAAAATATATACAGTTGAGCGGACGAGTACAGTGCTGTGGGGATGGGAAGGGAGAGGTGGAGGAGCAGAGGGAAAAGGGGAAAATGAGGCTTTCGCTGCGGAGAGGTAAAGGGGGGATGGCAGAGGGAGTAGAGGGGGAAGAGGAGCTCAGTCTGGGAATGCCTCTTGGAGGAGGTGAGTTTTAAGTAGGGTTTTGAAGAGGGAAAGAGAATCAGTTTGGCAGAGGTGAGGAGGGAGGGCGTTCCAGGACCGTGGGAGGACGTGACCCAGGGGTCGACGGCGGGATAGGCGAGACCGAGGGACGGCGAGGAGGTGGGCAGCAGAGGAGCGGAGCATGCGGGGTGGGCGGTAGAAAGAGAAGGGAGGAGAGGTAGGAAGGGGCAAGGTGATGGAAAGCCTTGAAGCCTAGAGTGAGGAGTTTTTGTTTGGAGCGGAGGTCGATAGGCAACCACTGGAGTTGTTTAAGAAGGGGAGTGACATGCCCAGATCGTTTCTGCGGGAAGATGAGCCGGGCAGCGGAGTGAAGAATAGAGCGGAGCGGGGAGAGAGAGGAGGAAGGGAGGTCAGAGAGAAGGCTGACACAGTAGTCTAGCCGGGATATAACGAGAGCCCATAATAGTAAGGTAGCCGTTTGGGTGGAGAGGAAAGGGCGGATCTTGGCAATATTGTAGAGGTGAAACCGGCAGGTCTTGGTAACGGATAGGATGTGTGGGGTGAACGAGAGGGACGAGTCAAGGATGACACCGAGATTGCGGGCCTGAGACACGGGAAGGATGGTCGTGCCATCCACGGTGATAGAGAAGTCTGGGAGAGGACCGGGTTTGGGAGGGAAGATGAGGAGCTCAGTCTCGCTCATGTTGAGTTTTAGGTGGCGGGCCAACATCCAGGTGGAGACGTCCCGGAGGCAGGAGGAGATGCGAGCCTGAAGGGATGGGGAGAGGACAGGGGCGGAGATGTAGATCTGCGTGTCATCTGCGTAGAGATGGTAGTCAAAGCCGTGAGAGCGGATGAGTTCACCGAGGGAGTGAGTGTAAATGGAGAACAGAAGAGGGCCAAGAACTGACCCTTGAGGAACTCCAACAGTTAAAGGATGGGAGGGGGAGGAGGCTCCAGCGAAGGAGACCGAGCATGATCGGCCAGAGAGGTAAGAGGAGAACCAGGAGAGGACAGAGTCCGTGAAGCCAAGGTGAGATAAGGTATGGAGGAGGAGGGGATGGTCGACAGTGTCAAAGGCAGCAGAGAGGTCAAGGAGGATCAGAATGGAGTAGGAGCCATTGGATTTGGCAAGAAGGAGGTCATGGGTGACCTTAGAGAGAGCAGTCTCGGTAGAGTGGAGGGGACGGAAGCCAGATTGGAGGGGGTCTAGGAGAGAATGGGAGTTAAGGAATTCTAGGCATCGATTGTAGACGACTCGTTCTAGGATTTTGGAAAGGAAGGGTAGTAGGGAGATAGGACGATAACTGGAGGGGGAAGTGGGGTCAAGAGCGGGTTTTTTTTAGGATGGGGGAGACGTGGGCATGTTTGAAGGCAGAGGGGAAGGAGCCCTTGGAGATTGAGTGGTTAAAAATGGAAGTTAAGGAAGGGAGGAGGGCAGGGGCGATGGTTTTAAGAAGGTGAGAGGGAATGGGGTCCGAGGCGCAGGTGGAGGGGGTGGCACGTGCGAGGAGGGAGGAGATCTCCTCTGAGGATACTGCAGGGAAGGATGGGAAAGTAGGGAAGGGGATTGGTGGGGGGGAGGGGAGAGGCGGAGGGGTGACTTTGGGGAGCTCAGACCTGATCGTGTTGATTTTCGTGAGGAAATAGGTGGCCAGATCATTGGGGGTGAGAGATGGGGGAGGGGGAGGAACAGGGGGCCTAAGGAGAGAGTTAAAGGTCCGGAACAATCGGCGGGGGTGACGGGCATGGGTGTCGATGAGGGAGGAGAAGAAGCTTTGCCTGGCGGAGGAGAGGGCAGAGTTAAGGCAGGAAAGGATAAATTTGAAGTGTGTGAGGTCGGCTTGGTGCTTGGACTTTCGCCAGCAGCGCTCAGCAGCTCGAGCATAGGAGCGTAGGAGGCGGACGGAGGAGGTGATCCAGGGCTGTGGGTTAGTGGAGCGAGAGCGGCGGAGGGAAAGGGGGGCGAGAGAGTCGAGATGAGTAGAGAGGGTGGAGTTGAGAGCGGAGACCTGATCGTCGAGAGTGGGAAGAGAGGACAGGGAGGCAAGGTGAGGAGAGATGCTATTGGAAAGACGGATGGGATCGAGAGAGCGGAGGTCTCTGTGGGGCAGTAGCGAAGATTTGCAGGGGGAGGGAGTGTGAGAGATGAGGCAGGTGAGAAGGTTATGGTCAGAGAGAGGGATTTCAGAGTTGGTGAGGGAGGAGATAGTGCAGCGGTAGGAGATGACGAGATCGAGGGTGTGACCGAGTCGGTGAGTGGGCGTGGTATGGTGGAGGAGGAGGTCGGCAGAGTCGAGGAGGGATAGCAGGCGGGCGGCAGAGGAGTCGTCGGGTACATCCGTATGGATGTTGAAGTCTCCAAGGATCAGAGTGGGCAGAGAGAAGGAGAGAAGGAAGGTGAGAAAGGGGTCAAGGTGGTTGAAGAAGTCGGAGGTGGGACCGGGAGGGCGGTAGATGACGGCGACAAGTAACTGGAGTGGGTGGTAGAGGCGAATGATATGGGCTTCGAAGGAGGGGAAGGAGAGGGAGGGGGGAGGAGGGATAATGCGGAAGCGGCAACGGGGCGAGAGGAGGAAGCCGACGCCTCCTCCCTTACCGGTGAGTCTGGGGGAGTGGGAGAAGGATACTTCACTCTGCTCCTCAGATCATTTTTCTATAAAACCATTCAGTCCATGTTTTCCCACTCCTCAAGAACCTCCGGTGGTTGCCCATATATTTCATATCAAACAGAAATTCCTTACCGTAGGCTTTAAGTCATCTTCTCCCTTCCTACTTTACCTCCCTGATTTCCTACTATAACCCAGGCTGCCCACTTCACTGCTCCAATGCCAACCTACTCACCGTACCTCAATCTCATCTCTCTTCACCAACCCCTTCCTTGTCCAGCCTCTGGCCTGGGATGTCCTCCCTCTTCATATCCACAGACATGAATTCCCACCTTTGAAGCCTTAAAAACATGTTTCTTCCAAGACGCTTCCCCGAGTAAGCCCTCATTTCCTTTCATTTTATTTTATACTATTTCGTTTCCCACTCCATTCTTTGTCACCCTTGCACTAGGATTTTCAACCTTTATTCACCTGTCCCTCAGCCACATAGCACTTGTGTACATATCCATTGTTTAATTTATCTGTGTTAATGCCTGTTTCCCCCTCCAGACTGTAAGCTCATTGTGGGCAGGGCACGTCTACCAACTCTTATACTGTACTCTCCCAAGTGCTTAGTACAGTGCTCTGCCAACAGAAACTGCTAAATAAATACAATTGATCGATTCATTCATTGGGGAGGAAAAGAGATTGAGAGAACTGTGAGCTTTTATGCCCCCAGGTTTTGGGGACCATCGTAGCCTTAGTATCCCCGCAGTCCTTGGTGTTGAAGAACTGGAGGTTAGCCATCCATTGTTTTAAAACCATCCTACCTTACTCAGCTGTGAGCCCTCTAAATTTTCTTATCTCTCCTCAAGGTTCTTGGTTTTCTGATTACATCTTCATCTCTTTTTGTCATTCTATTGACTCTCCTTCTCTCTTCCTTTCCACTTTACTTGTATCGTCTTTTCTTTTTACTGGGTCTTGATCTCTTATATGAACCCTGGTATCCTGGGTCCATCTTCCATTATGCTTGTTTTAATTCCTTTTGCATTTAGCCTCTTGGTTTTTCTACTTTTCTTCTTGTTTTTTTTTTCCCACCTCCTGTGTTTTTCTCATTCCTGCCTTATCATCATCATCTTCATCATCATCATCATTAATGATATTAACTGAGTGCTTCCTATGTGCAGAGAACTGTACTCCTTTTAACGTTTCATCCTCACCCTCGCTTTTTCCTTTTCCTCTTTTATTTGTTTTTAACCCCTTTTCTCTGCCAAGGCCTGTTCCCATTCTTCAAAAAGAAGGGACAGTAATTGTTACCTGAGAGATATATTTGGTGCAAAGATGGTGTGTATTTTAGTAGCCTCATTGGGATGGACTGGTCCTAGTATCTCCTGGGATAATGATGCTGCTGTCATTGGGGGGTGGGAGGATGGGGATTATTTGGACTATTCACCATACTCCCAGAAACAAGCAGGAGGGTGGGTGAATAGTCTCTTCTCCCTCCTAGCCCCAAAGAGAAAGATCATGTGAATGCACCCGCTTTGTTTTGTTTTGTAGTTTCCGAAATGTTTGTAGCCTCTTCACTTCTCTCTTTCCATGAATTTTGTCCATTGCAGCCAAGCTGCATAGAATGCATTTAAAGTTGGGTAGACAACTTTTTAGATTTCCTGTTTCTAAACAGCTATTGATAGAATCTGGTACTAGTCCTTTATGCCTCGTTTAAACATAGAAAGACCGATAAACTCCAAGTCGAAGGCATGTAAATGTAGTTTTCTGTAAGATAATGCTCTAGTGCTGGTTTTTCAATTGATCCTTTGTGTCTGTTTGACTGATAGCTGCTCCCCAGGGGTATTTGTCACTCGATGCCCCCTCCACTTATCCATGGCTAGCTGGACCAGACTCTAAGGACTTCTGTCAGAGTGGCAATGATGATGAGGAGGGAAGAGCAGGGCTAGGTACTGACGGCCTGTGAAATGCTCTGTCAATCAGATGGCTGACCTGAATTTGAGTTTTCTGAGACTACCTCTGGGCTGAAACAGAGATGCATGTGAATACAAAACCAACATTTTATTCTGAATTAGTCACAGAGAGATTGTTGAGACCATCCCCTGATGAACTGAGACTACTCTATGGAAGCAGCAGTGGTGTAGTCGAAAGAACAGGAGACTAGAAGTCAGGAGACCCATGTTCTCGTCTCTGTTCTGCCATTAACCTGTTGTGTGGCCTTGAGCAAGTCACTTAAATTCTCTGTGCCTCAGTTCCCTCATAAGGGAAATGGAGATTAAATACCTGTTCTCTCTACCCATTAGACTGCATTCAACCTGATGATCTTGTATCTCCTCCAGCACTTAGTACTGGGGTATAGCAAATATTTAATAACTACCACCACTATTACTACTACTATAAATAATAATAGCGATAATAATAATAATAATATTACACACTGGCTGTGTCTCCACAGAGCAACCTAATGTTTATCCTCTGTGTTCACAAAATTAAAATTAGGTTTTCCTTCTGCAGATGTAGGAAAAAAAAGTCCTTCAAAGCACTGCTCCTTAACAGTAGGATTAGTGGAAAGTTGCAATCAGGAACTGGGCCATCAATCCCATGGTAGCCATACTCCCTGAGCTAGGGGGAAGGTGTAAATTTGCCCCTTTTGGGTGTGTCTGTCAGCCAGCAGTTGACAAGCTCTGCCACTTGCCCGCTGCATGACCTTGGGCAAGCATGGCATAGTGGCAAGAGCACAGGCTTGGGAGTCAGAAGATGTGAGTTCTAATCCCACCTCCTCCACTTGTTTGTTGTGTAACCTTGGACAAGTCACTTAACTTCTCTGTGCCTCGGTTACTCATCTGTAAAATGGGGTTAAATACTGTGAGCCCCATGTGGGACAACCTGATTACCGCGTATCTACCCCAGGGCTTAGAACACTGCTTGACACATAGTAAGCACTTAACAAATACTATTACTACTATTATTAATAATAATAGTCACTTAATTTCTCTGAGACTCAGTTACCTCATCTGTAAAATGAGGATTAAGACTTGTGAGCCCTATGTGGGACAAGAACTGTGTCCAACCTGCCTATCTTGTATTTACCCCAGCACTTTGTTCAGTGCTTGACACATAGTGAGCACCTAACAAATACCATCATTATTAATATTAACAAATATAATAATTATTATTATTATTAAGCATTTGCTGGGTTGCCACGGGGTCCAAAGCACAGAATGTTATAAGCTGAATTGAACCTGCATGAAACCCTTTGAGTTGTGCTTCACATCATGAGGTTCAAGTAGAACTCTTTGTCTCTTTCCCTCTAAGACTTTACCTATTAACTCTAACCAGTTCTACAGAGTCAGGTCACAGTGCCACTTGGCTTTAAAAAAATGAGATTCTGAGAAGCAATCTGATTTATTTGTCCAAGAAGAAAACATTCCTTTATGGAGGATAGAGAGGTTTTTGGTGATGGTTGTTTGCTTTTCAAATCAGCCTTTTGATTCTCATCCCTGCTGAAGATGTCATAGATGTCATAGTAACAGACAGCAAAGTCTAAATTCTCCTGTGTTTTACCATCCTTCTCACTGCTGCCTCTGCATCCCAAGACATGCTGAGTTCCTTCACTGATTACTCAATGGCCCAAGGCTGCAGCATGCCAGGTTCCTTAGTGTATAGGTAAAAGAGATGAACCATAAGCAAGAATGCTCATTCTGTGCTCCATTAAGGAAGTATATGGTGGTCCCTTTATCTCTGACTTCTCAACTCAATGATTTTGTCATCCTCTTTCTTCTCTTTCTTGTTTCTTGTTTCTCCTGTTCTTTCTCCTTCTCTTCCACTCTGTCCTCTCTTTCTCTCTTCTCAATCACTCTTTCTTCTCTCAAAATCCACACATTAAAATCTTAAGCACACCCCTTTCACATTTAAATGTCTGAAATGCATTTATCCTTTCCTCCTCTTCTCACACTGCCTAGAGACTATCTTCAGACTTTCTGTCTCCCGTGCATCACCCCTGCCTTTCCCTTGTTTCTGTGTTATTGAAGAACCCATGTGCTTAATTCATTACGATTCTCATTCCTTTATCTTTCAAGTATATTTTTTCTTGTTTAAATCTGGAGATTTGCAGTCAAGAGCCCTTTGGCGAAAATCCTACCTGGCTGTTGCTGCTGTGGGAATTCCCAGCGGCCCTTGCTACCAAAAGCAGAGGTCCTCTGGAGAATAAATTCTCTTTGACAGTGGCAGACTAGTGAATACCACAGCAGGTGAAGAGGCTCTTGCAGGTGTCTAAAGAAGAGGAGTCATTTGTGGAAGGTGCATGAGAGTGGCTAGTTGATTCTTTTTTTAAATCACCCTTCATGGCAAACTTTTTGTGAGTCCTATAATCAGTCATGAATTATGATAATAGTTCTTGTTGCTTTACATATGTTGATTTCAGTGACTGTCTTTCTACCCAACTGAATTCTTAATAATGATAGTAATAATAATGGTATTTGTTAAGCACTAACTATTTGACGAGCACTATTCTAAGAGCTAGGATAGATATAAGTTGTTCAGGTCAGACATAGTCCCTGTCAATCAATCAATCAATGGTATTTATTGAGCATTTACTATGTGGCGAGCACTGTACTAAGTTCTTGGGAGAGTACAATGAAACAGAATTAGCAGGCACATTCCCGGCCCATATGGAGCTCAGCCTCACAGTCTGTGTAAAGAGAAGAGGTATTTAATCCGCATTTGACAGACAAGAAAACTGAGGCCCAGCAAAGTTAAGTGTTTGGCCAAGACTGCACAGCAGGCAAGTGACAGAGCTGGGATTAGAACTCAAGTCCTCTGACTTCCAGGCCCCTGCTTTATTCTATAGATTTCCATGTGCAATTGTAATCACTGTATTTTAGAAGTGTTACAATAGAGATGTAGCTGAAACAGAGTGAGGCAGTTGGGATGCTTTAGAAGATTATCCTGAAAGGCTTTCAATATGGAAAGTCCCTGCATGGTAGGATTAAATCAAACAAAACCATTTTTTTTGCAAAGTGAGTGTTAAGCATAAAAAATTCATCATTTGCTCCAAGAGGAGTGCGGATAAATGAATGGACTCGCAGATGGACTCTAGAGCAAAGTTCTTTACTTAGCATTGTTAGGATCCAATCCTCTCACAGGTCTAAAACCTGTGAGTTTTAAATCCACCACAGAACTCACATTTAATCAATCAATTGATCAATCATATTTACTGAGTGCTTACTGTTTGCAGAGCACTGTACTAAGCCCTTGGGAGTGGACAGCATAACAATAGAACAGAGTTGATAGACATATTTCCTGCCCATGTTTACAGCCTGGAGGGGGAGAAAGATATTAATATGAATAAATATATTATGGATATGTACATCAGTGCTGAGGGAGGGGTGAAAAAGGGAGCAAATTCAAGTGCAAGGAGAAGCAAAAAGGAGTGGAAGAAGAGGAAATGAGAGTTTATTCAGGGAAGTCTTCTTGGAGAAGATGTGCCTTTAATAAGGCTTTAAAGGTGGGGAGCGTGATCGTGTGTCGGAAATGAAGAGGGTGTGTTCCAGACCAGAGGCAGGATGTGGCCTAGAGGTCAGTAGCAAGATAGGCAAGACAGAGGTACAACGAATAGGTTGGAATTAGAGGAGCATATTGTGAGGGCTGGGTTGTAGTAGAAGAGTAGTGAGGTGAGGTAGGAGGGAGCAAGGTGATTGAGTGCTTTAAAGCCGATGGTAAGAAGTTTCTGTTTGATGCAGCGGTGAATAGGCAGCCACTGAAGGTTCATAAGGAGTGGAGAAACATGGACTACACATTTCTGTAGTACAGTGATCCATTTGGATGGAGAAGGAAGGGTGGATTTTAGCAATGTTTTTCAGGTAGAACTGACAGGATTTGGTGATGCTTAATATGTGGGCTGAGATGAGTCAAGGATAACACCCAGGTTACAGACTTGTGAGACAGGAAGGATGGTGGAGCTGTTCTACAGTGTTGGGAAAATCGTGGGGAGGACAGGGTTTCCATGGGAAGATAAGGAGTTCTGTTTTGGACATGTTAAGTTTGAGGTGTCAGTAGAACATCCAAATACATTTATCTTGAAGGCAGGAGGACGTGAAAGATTGCAGAGAAAGAGAGAGACCGTGCTGGAGATGTAGTTTTGGGCATCATCCGCATAGAGGTGGTAGTTGAAGCAAAGGGAGCAAATGAGTTCTCCAAGGAAGTAGGTATAGAGGGAGAATAGAGGGGGACCTAGAACTGAACCTTGAGAGACACCCACAGTTAGGAGGTGAGAGGCAGAGAAGGAGCCCTCAAAAGTAACTGAGAATGAGTGGCCAGAGAGATAGGAGGAGAACCAAGAGAAGTCAGTGTCAGTGAAGCTGAGGTTGGATAATGTTTCATTCATTCATTCATTCATTCATTCATTCATTCAATAGTATTTATTGAGAGCTTACTATGTGCAGAACACTGTACTAAGCACGTGGAATGTACAAATCAGTTTCCAGGAGAAGGGAGTGTTCGATATTGTGGAAGGCAGCTGAGAGGTCGAGGAGGATTAGGATGGAGTAGAGGCCGTTTTACCTGGCAAGGAGCTCACTGGTGACTTTTGAAAGGGGAGTTTCAGTGGAGTGAAGGGGCAGAAGCCAATCTAGAAGGGGTCAAGGAGAGAATTGGAGGAGAGTAATTTGAGACAGCACGTACAGACAACTTGCTCAAGGAATTTGGAGAGAAAATGTAGGAAGGACATGGGGCAAGGGAGGGTTTTTTAGGATAAGGGAGACATGAGCATGTTTGAAAGCAGTTTAACTTCCTGAGCAGTTTCATCAACATCCTAGGCTATAAATTATTACCATAAATTCATGGAATGTGTCCAGTTTACCTGCACTGTGATGATGTGTTCAGCCTAGTGGCTTGTGACAGACTTATAAACAGTGACAGACTCTGCCAGCCAAAGCCTGGATTCTTGGCCAAATCTGCAAGATGCAAGCTTTTTTTTATTATTAATCATTTTCTGGTGGAAATTTCCTCATTTGGTCAAATCTTGAACTTTCACTTGAAACCTCAAGTTAGCGTTGTTGCAGGCAGTTCTTGTCCTAACCATAGACTCCTGAATTCAGATCATTTACCTGATTGACAGGTAGCACTTGGGGCTCACCTAGTTCTCAAGGCTTCCAAAGGTGGGTGGTGAGAGGGTGGTAGAGATAGGAGAGAGGAAGGGGGAGTGGGCAGAAGAGAAGCAGTGTGGCCTAGTGGAAAGAGCATGAAATGGGGCATCAGGAGAACGGGGTTCTAATCCTGTCTCTCAACTGTTTGCTGTATGACTTTGGACAAGTTGGATTCTTCATCTGTCAAATGAGGATTAAATACCTGGTCTCCCTTGGCCATAAACTGAAACCCATGTGGGAAAGGGACTGCAGACATCTGATTGGATTGGATCTATCCCAGAACTTAACAGAGGACTGGACACAGAGTAAGCACTTAAATACCACAGTTATCATTATCAGACAGTCCCCTCAGGCTTGCTGGCATTGAAGTGAAGGGAGTTACACTGAGTTAATGACACTATACATCAGGTGTATGCCTCAACCAGTGTGAGGTTGCAACCTGTGGAATTAATATCTTGTTGCAACAAAAATGAATAATATACAATTGCTCAATGGTAGCAGACTAAGTCCTGGATATGGCAAAGAGTACTAAGAAAAAGATTGATTCCACAAGCTGAGCCTTGTGCAGATACGACCTTTGTGAGCACTGAATATGGAAAGGTCTTCATGTTTTATTAAATGATCTTTAAGTGCTTTCTATGTACCAGGCACTGTTCCTAAGCACTGGGGTATATACAAGTGAATCAAGTTGGACACTGTCCACTTCCAACATGGGGCTCACAGTCTTAATCCCCATTTCACAGATGAGGAAACAGAGGCACAGAGAAGTTAAGTGACTTAATAATGTTAATGTTGGTATTTGCTAAGCGCTTATTATGTGCCGAGCACTGTTCTAAGCGCTGGGGAGACACAGGGGAATCAGATTGTCCCACGTGGGGCTCACAGTCTTAATCCCCATTTTACAGATGAGGGAACTGAGGCACAGAGAAGTTAAGTGACTTGCCCACAGTCACACAGCTGACAAGTGGCAGAGCTGGGATTCGAACTCATGACCTCTGACTCCAAAGCCCATGCTTTTTCCACTGAGCCACGCTGACTTGCTCAAGATCACACAGCAGACAAATCACAGATTAGAAAACAGATCCTCTGACTCCCAGGTCCATGATCTCTTCACTAAGCCATGCTGCCTCTCTACTATATTGATCTTTTCAGCCACATTCATAGACATGAATAGCAATACTGTCTGCAACAACATATTTGAAAATGAAGGACACAGTTTTATAAATATATAAATACATATATACATATATTTATAAATGTAATTAGTGTGGATTAGGGGAAGAAGCAAGGTCCTGGGAGTCAGAGGACTTGAGTTCTAATTCCAGCTCCACCATTATCCTGCTGTGTGAGCTTGAGCAAGTCTCTGAAACTCAGTTTCCTCATCTTTATAATAGGGATTCAATACCTGTTCTTCCTCCTATTTAGACTGTGATCCATATTTAGGACAGGGACTGTCTCTGACCTCATTAGTTTATCTATTCCAGTGCTTAGTTCAGTGCTTGGCACTTGGTTTGGTGTGTGTATGTATATATGATGATGATGATGAGGATGATGGCATATATAGATACTATTCATAAATATATACATATACAAGAGTCTTACATTCCTAACTCTAAAGATGCTCACAGTATAAAGCTAGGTTGGCTCTACCAAACGATAAGATGCCCAAAAGACAGGCTAAGGGAAGAATAGGAGAAAAGGGTTAGAGCATAGCCAGCATGGGCTGTTCATTAGTTTTAAACTTCGCTCAAGTTGTCCTTCAGATAAATGGTTCTACAGACACTGTTACACAGAATATTTTTTTTCCAGAGCTTTCCAGTTGTCATTATGTTTCAAGGCATAATCCTCTCTCAAGCTATAAGTTGTTAGGTATATTTTGATCAGGCGAGTCACCTTCTCTGTCACAATGCCACTAACCTGGAACAAGGCCCCATTAGTGTCTTGACATCTAATTGTACGAAGTAGAAACACAGTTTGAAAGCCTGCATTCAGGGAATATCTGATCTCCCTCAAATAGAACTTGCTGAAAGTAAACCACTGGGCCCTGTAAGAGGGCAGATAAAATTTCTCTTGAATGGCCCCCTAGCACTATTGAACAGAGAAGAAGGAAATGGATGGTGTTAGGGAGTGGGAAAAAAAAGAGAGAGAAATTCCCAAGGGAATATTATAGTTTATATTTCTGGCCTTGGGCTTGACATTCAGGTCAGATCCAAACAAACTGTGAACTGTCGGGAATTTATGATCAAATAAAAATGTACTCATGATGGGGAGGGTTAATGTACTCTAGCGTGTATATTATTATAGCGGGAGCCTTCACACAAGGCTATTTTTATAGATACTGCTTCCTCCACCCACACCCCAAGCACGCATGCATAAAACCCCTCTAGAACAAAATTCATATATGCTAGAATTTCTTAAAACTCTATTTGCATCTGGGATATTGGAACCTTTAAAAAATGTTCAGAATGTCGGCAGTTTCTTGGCATTTTGACATGATGACATGGTTGCAAGCTCCTTGTGGGGCAGAGAGTGTGTCTGCTTATTGTACTCTCCCAAGCATTGAGTACAGTGCTCTGCATACACTAAGTGCTCAATAAATACCATAGAGAAGCATTGTGGACTAGTGGAAAGAGCACAGACCTGGGAGTCAGAGGACCTGGGTTCTAATTCATGGTCTGCTTATGACCATGGAGAAGTCACTTAAATTCTCAGTTCCTTCAACTGCAAAATGGGGATTAAATCCTTTTCTCCCCTACTTAGACTCTGAGGCCTATGCAGGACTTTATTATCGTATATCTTCCCCAGTGCTTAGTACAGTGCTTGACACTAGTAAGCACTCAAAAAATACCACAGTTATCATTATTACCATTGATTGAATGATTGGAGGCACATTTTGAATGAACTTTAGTGGATTTTATATGTTGAAAATGTAAACTTAATACTGGGCAAACTCCTTGGATGATCCTAGGTTTGGCCTAGGTAATGATGGGTCTTACGGTTAGTAGACACTGCATGTAGCTGGATGGTCTGTTGTAGTTTGACTTGATTTTGTTTCCATCAACACGCTAAATTAACCTAGATTTTCAGGATTATTCTCAAGGTTGCTTCGAATAGCTGTAGTAATATTATTACTACCACTCCTACTGCTAACAATAATTATAATGATAATAATAGTATTTGGTAAGCACTTACTACATCACAAACTCTACTAAGTCCTGGGTTAATATAGATTAGTCAGGTCGGGCACAGTCCCTGTCCACATGATGCTCACAGTCTAAGTAGGAGGGAGTAGGATTTAGCACAGATGAGGAGACAGGCACACAGACTTTAAGTGATTTGCCCAAGGTCACACAGCAGACAAGAGGTGAACCTAGGGACTATAATTCAGGTCCTCTGACTCGAGACCTGTGATCTTTCCTCTAGGCCACACTGCTTTTCTATAGTTACCTAAGGAAGCACAGAAGCAAGGTATCCAACATCCAAGAAGTAACCCAAAGCTGTCTGGGGAAACCTGATGGAAGAAATTGATGTAGAACAAGAAATCTACTTTTCATTGTGGGCAGGGAATGGGTCTGTTTATTGTTGTAGTACTCTCCCAAGCACTTAGGACAGTGATCTGCCCATAGTAAGTGCTCAATAAATGATTGAATGAATGAATGTGGTACCTACTGAAAGCAATCTATTTACATCTGTTGTAAGCTGCAAAAACCCGTGCAACTATCAATTTATCAACAATACTTATTGAGCGATACTGTGGGCAGAGCACTGTACTAAGCTCCTGGGAGAATATGATATAGTTAGAAGACTTAATCCTTGCCCTCAAAGTAATTATACAAGAGCAGGGGAGACAGGCACTAAAATAAACTTCAGGGAGGAGGGAGGAATAGCATAGAGATATGTCACTAGGGGTGATAGGGAGGTGTGAGTACCTAAATAATAATGATGGTATTTGTTAAGTGCTTACTATGTGCCAAGCACTGTTCTAAGCACTGGGGATAGATAAGTAGATAGTAGTTCAACATACTTCAAAGTAATAGTAGTAGTTCAAAGTACTTGGGAAAGTGCAGCAGAAGCATGAACCTATTCCTTGTCCACCAAATATTTACAAAGAGAGTAATCAGACCAAATTATCAACTGTATAGTTGCCATTTGCCTGCTGTGTGACACTGGGCAACTCGTTTAACATTTCTGTGCCTCAGTTTCCTCATTTGTAATATAGAGATTAAAATATCTACTCTCCCTCTTCGACTACAAGGCCTGTGGGGGACAGGGGCTATGTCAGATGCAGTTATCTTGAGTCTACCTCAGTGTTAAGCACTGTGTTTAACATGCAGTAAGTGCATAATAGATGGCACAATCATTATTTATAGTATTATACACAAGATCAGAGGAAGGACTTGGACTTGCTTCTCTCCCTTGGCCCCACAGCACTTAGGAACACATTCAAAATTTATTTATATTAATGTCTGCATCCCCCTCTGGACTGTAAACTTCTTGTGGGCAGGGAACATGTATTCCAACTCTTTTATAATGTATTCTCCCAAGTGCTTAGTACAGTGCTCTGCACAGAGTAAGCACTCAGTAAATATGATTGATTGGCTGAAGGGCAAAAGTATTCACACAAGTCCTAGAGGTGGCTTCCAGACAGATATGACTTGAAAGATAGGAATTTATGGAGGAATGCTTGTTATAATAATTACGGTATTTTTTTAAGCGCTTACTATGTGCCGGACACTTTTCTTAGCACTGGGGTAGAGACGAGATATTTGGGTTGGAGATAGTCCCTTTCCCATATAGGGCTCACAATTTCAATCCCCATTTTACATATGAGGAGCTTGAGGCACAGAGAAGTTAAGTAACTTGCCCAAGGCCACACAGCAGACAAGTGGCAGAGTCAGGATTAAAACCCATGATCTTCTGACTCCCGGGCCTGTGCTCTATCCACCAGGGCATTGTTGGAGAAGTGAGACTTTTAGGAGGGTTTTGAACTCAGAGAAAACTCTAGTCTGTTCGATTTGTGTTGGGGGTGAGAGGTGGAGTTCCAGGCTGGGGAAACTGTGCAAGTGAGGGGAAGGAGGAGCCGGTTACTTGGGGAGGAATGAAGAGAGTGAGCTGGAGACCAGTGGGTTAAAAAGAGCCAGTATGTTAGATGGGAAGTGTTACGAGAGGTCTAGCTTCATTTTGTCTATAAAATCCTGCTGCTCCACACTCTATGGTCATCCCATTTCCTGGGTACAGCTACCCCATTTATTTACCCCATTTCAACTCAGCATTTTCCTCATTCACCTGACCAATAAAGGGTGTGGCTGGTCTGAATGTATTCCTGATTCCATTTGCGTGTAGTGGGTGTTGGTGCAATCCTCAGATCCATGGGGCTTACTGAACACTTAGTGTATGCAGAGCATCATACTGAGCCCTTGGTTAAGCACAGCACAACAGAGCTGGTAGACACAGTCCCTACCCATAAGGAGCTTACAGTCTAGAAGGGGACATTAAAATAAATTACTAGTAGAGAAAATGGCAGAATGTGAAAATATGGACATAAGTGCTCTGGGGCTCTGGTGCCCAGCCAAATGTGTGGGTGACACAGAGGGGAGGACAGGTAGGGAAAGTGAGGGCTAAGGGAAAGCCTCCTGGAGGAGGTAACAATAGTAATAATAATAATAATGATTGTGGTATTCATTAAGTGCTTACTATGTGCCAAGCACTGTACTAAGCGGTGGGGAAGATACAAAATAATCAGATTGGACACAGTCACTGTTCCACATAGTGCTCATAGTCTTAATCCCCATTTTACAGATGAGGTAGCTGAGGCACAGAATAATAGTAATAATAATGATAATTGTGGTATTTGTTAAGCGATTACTATGTGCCAAGCACTGTACTAAGTGCTGGGGCGGATACACGCTAATTGGGTTGGACACAGTCTCCGACCTACGTGGGGCTCACAGTCTCAATCCCCATTTTACAGATGAGGTAACTGTGGCATAGAAAAGTGAAGTGACTTGCCCAAGATCACACAGCAGACAAGTGGCAGAGCCAGGATTAGGATCCAGGTCCTTCTGATTCCCAGGCCCAAGCTGCTTGGTTTGGAAGATGGGGAAAGTGGTGAAGTGATGGATATGAAGTGGGGGAGTTCACCAGAGGGAAGAAGTGCGCAAGGGGTCAGCGGTGAAATGGAAGAGATCAAGGTAGTGAATAGGTACTCTAGAATTTAAAAGTAGCATCTGCCTAACACTTAGTACTGTTAGCTTCAAGCCTTAAGAACAACTCTATTTATACAATAGATATTATATGCATGTGATGTATGAATGTATGTATCTGGGTGGGTATTTAATTCAGAATGCCAAAAGGTAGAAGGAAGATAGATATGGCTATTTTAAGTCTCAAAAAATTGTGTGGAGGAGGTAGAGAGGGAAAAGGAAGCCTAGCATTGAGAGAAGAGAGACGGCAAAAGAACCTTTTTAAACTCAGCAAATCAAAGCAGTGAAGGTTTTTTCCTCCCAGCTGTAAAAATCAATCAGGTTTTTCTAGAACTTTACAAATTAACACCTAAAAAATATTGTTGCAGAATAAATACCAGCTGCTCTCAACATCCATCATTTAGACTTTTCTTGGAATTCATTTGACTAGCCAACTAGTGGGAATCTGTAAAGTACCAGTTGAGTAATTTCATGCTAGCTTTTGTGGCCTAACCCATACGTGGCCTCTAATTCAGATAGAATCATTGACTTGGCAGCCAGAGGGAAGGATGCATTTTATTGTGTTTCAGGCAGTTTTCTGATTAAATTCAGCCTTACTAGGAAGTCACAGTAGAGTTCTGCACGGAACGGATATTCAGTACCCAATGTTACTCAGATTGAGCCCTCCCTTGCCCAACCAAAAGACCCTTAAAAATTGGGGTGGGGTGGGGTTGGGAGGTTACCCCTCCCCATACAAAAGTGTGCCCACCTTTTAGGCCTAATTTGTGAAGGAGAATGACCCCTTTAAATGCCAAAACTTGAAGTGCAGTATGACCCAGTGGAAAGAGTACAGGCCTGGAAGTCAGAGGACTCACATTCCAATCCTGGCTGTGCCATTTGTCTCCTGTGAAGTCACTTCACTTCTCTGTGCCTCAGTTTCCTCATCTATTAAATGGGGATTCAATGTCTATTATTTCCCCTCCTCAGACTGTGACTCTCATGTGAGGTAGGGACTGTGTGTGACCTGATTAACTTGTATCTACCCCAGTGCATAGAACAGTGCTTGACATAAAGGAAGTGCTAAACAAATCTAATAATAATAATAATAATAGTAAAACAACTAACCAGCAGCTCTGAATTCACTTCTCTCCTGGATACTTCCCTCCTTCAAAGGAGTCTGCCTCAGATGGCTACACAATAGCAGTTATTAAAAAAAAACTCATATATATTATAAATTAATTTATATTAATGCCTATCTCCCTCGCTGGACTGTAAATTCATTGTAGGCAGGGAATGTGTCAATCAACTCTGTTATATTTTGCTCTCCCAAGCACTTAGTATAGTGCTCTGTAGACAGAAGGAGCTCAATAAATACCTCTGATGATGATGATCATAACTCATTTGTTCCCATGAAACAAAGAGATTATCTTCTTGTTGAATACCACCGAAAGGAAAGTTGCCTTTCAGTGTTCCTCCCAAACTGATACATACATGACAAGGTTTCTTCCTGCATTGTCGTGCACTGCCCAGACAGAGGTGCTTTGTTGGAAGAATGTCACTTATTTCTGCTGTTATGTTCTGTATAAAACACTTAAGCGAAACAAGGTTCCAGCAAATCAATTGCTCACGTGTTTGTGCCCTTTCTTGTTTTGGTGTAATCCGCCTATAACGCAGGGGAAATTTGCCCCAGTTCCTCAAAAACCTACTTATGTGAGCATTCAGTTCCCCATTCCCTCTGTTGGCTAGGTCAGCCTTGATCCCATCATCACTGATCTGGTGAGGAGGCCTCGTAGGTCTCATTGGGAACCTGGTTACAAGGCCTTAATATGGGTGGCCCACAGATAACTAAGCAAGTGCTCTTCAGGAGCCAAATACTTAATCCCCACAAGTTTGTTCTTTCTTTGAACCCTCAACCCTTCACCGTTAGAGGATTAGGCTACCATACTTTCTTTTATCCTTTGTGTTATGTCAAAAATTTTGCATCCAAGCTGAAAACTGGGGGTCAATTGCTGAAGATAGACCACCATGGTGCACAGCTCTCGAGAGAGGAATTGCTCTCTTCGAGCAAAAGCTCTGTGAAGAATGAGAGACAGGAGGCAAAACAGGAAGCAGCTAGGTGCTAAAATCATTAAGCATGACAACTCAACAGAGGATAAGATTTTTGTGTGCACAATGCAGCCAGAACTGTGGGTCATGCATTGTCCTTTTCAGCCATATAGGACCTCGTAGGTGAATTTTGCCATTACTGATGTCTTCTTCGAGTATAAAGGACAAGATATTCTTGAATAGAAGATTATGCAATCTCAGTACGATTGTATTCTAGAGTCCTAAAACATGCTATGTCTAGCCTGAGCAGTGTTCACTCTATTTTTTCATTAACCTTTGCTCTCTCCTCTATCCTTCCTTGTCCCTTGCCTTCTGACCCTAGATAAATTCCCATTCTTCCTATTGGCTTCCTTGGCATTTGACGATAAGACACAATACGGTGTTTCTCTTCTTCCTAATTCTAACAAGCCAGCCGACTGGAACATTTGTTCTCACTAATGTTTTTCTATTTAAAAGCAAAAATTAGAATCAGTTCCACTGATTCCCATTTCAAATATTTGTAAGCCCTTCTAACTGCCAAGTGGCAGGGTTCCTGAATTTAGGATTTCAAAATAATGGAAGTAAGGCGTTGGCTGATGGTGGCTTTCTATATTATTTTAGATCTCCTTTCTGACCGTGAGAAACAAAAAACTTCCTCACTGGCTCCCACACTCAATTATACCAGCTCAGTTTAGCCCCTGCCTAAGGCAAGTGTGGGGGAAGAGTTGACCAACAGATATAGACAGGAATGATATCTTATATCTGTTGACTTTACTCTGGAAGGACACACTCATGAAGACATGCTGATGGGTGTGGACTGACTCTCTGTATCAGCAAAATACTAAAGGACTGTTGTCAGAATGAAGAAGATCAAGGTTACGCACCAGTCCATGCTTGGTAAATCTTATACACAAATAAGGATCTCCATCAGTGACACTGATTCTGTTATCCTGGTAATGTAATATCCAATGATGGGAGGATAGACAAAGAAGAAAAAAGACAAATCAAGAGAATAAAGGTTCCTGGACAAATTCAGTCAGAATGTGTCACCAACAAGGAGTCAAGATTGTAATCAAATTGGAGGTATAAAGAGGCATTGTAGTGGCCAACCTTCTTTTTGGCTGTGAGCCCTGACCAGAATCCAAGTTTAACCTTTAGAGCAGTTCCACCATGGTCTAATGGATAGAGCATGGGTCTGGGAGTCAGAAGGACCTGTGTTCTAATTCTGGCTCTGCCACTTGTCTGCTCTGTGACCTTGGGCAAATCACTTAACCTCTCTGTTCTTCGGTTACCTCATCTGTAAAATGAAGATTTAGACTGTGAGCCCCAAATGGGTCAGGGATTGTGTCCAATCTGATTAGCTTGTATCCACCATAGCACTTAGAACAGTCCTTGACATGTAGTAAATACTTAATGAATGCCATCATCATCACCTGTGCATAATAGCTATAATTATAATTGTGGTGTTTGTAAGTGCTTACTATATGCCAAGCACCATACTAGGCACTGGATAAAGTCAAATGGGATATAGTTCCTGTCCCACATGGGTCTCACAACCCCTAGTATAAAATGGCAAGAGAAGTCACAAACATTTTTGTTATGGAATACAGTTAGACCAACGAAGAAACAGTAATCATACCCTCATGGGACATGTGAGGAGAATGGATGATAACAGGATAACAAAATAACTTCTTTGTGTTGAGTTGAGATGGGATAATGATGAGCAAGGCTGACAGAAGAAAGATTTTAAAGATGAACAGGAGCAAAATGTCAAATGATGTGGCATAGGGGTGGAGAGTTGGGAGACCGCAGTAGAAGATGGGTCAACCAGGTGGGAAGCAATTGGATTCAAAAAATCAGTAGTATTCATTGAATGCCTACTCTGTGCAGAACACTATACTAAGTGGTTGGGAGGGTAAAATAGAATTAGTAGACATGATCTCTGACTTTGAGGAGCTTACAATCTAACTGGGGAAGCTGACATTAAAATAGATTACAGATAGGGCAGGGAATGTGTCTACCATTTCTGTTGAATTTTTATATTGTACTCTCCCAAAGGCTTAGTACAGTGCTCTGCACAAAGTAAGCACTCAATAAATATTATCTGATTGATTGATTGATTGGAGGAAGCAAGAGAATATGAATATAGGTGTGTAAATGCAACTGTCAGGAGGGGCTGTTTTCCAAAGGGCTTAGGTGATGTAGAAGTGCTGAAGGGGCAGTTGAGAGGGGAATAGGATTGGTTCATTCATTCATTCAATGTTATTTATTGAGTGCTTACTATGTGCAGAGCACTGTACTAAGCGCTTGGAATGTACAAATCGGTAACAGATAGAGACAGTCCCTGCCCTTTGACGGGCTTCCAGTCTAATCGGGGGAGACAGACAAGAACAATGGCAATAAATAAAATCAAGGGGAAGAACATCTCATTAAAACAATAGCAAATAAATAGAATCAAGGTGATGTACATCTCATTAACAAAATAAATAGGGTAACAAAATAGGTAATATTGGTAGAAGAGAGATTAATTAATGAAGTCCTCTTGAAGGACATGTGATTTAACAATAGTAATGATAATCATAATTGTGTTTTGTGTTAAGCGCTTACTATGTGCCAAGCACTGTATTAGAGTAGATAGAAGATAATCATATCACACAGGGAACTCACAGTCTAAGTAGGAGGGAGAACAGCAATTAAATCCTCATTTTGCAGATGAGGGAACAAAAGCAGAGAAGTTAAGTGGCTTGTCCAAAACCACGCAGCGAGCATGTGGCAGAGCCAGGATTAGATCCTCTGACTCTCCGGCCTACGTTCTTCCCACTAGGCCTTGCTGCTTCACCAGAAGGGACTTGAAAATGACAACTGTGGTCTTACAGATGGGAAGATGTTAGGAAGATGTCCAGGTGTCTGCCTCTCCTTCTAGACTGTAAGCTCATTATGGGCAGGGAACATCTCTGCTAATTCTGTTGTACTGTGCTCTCCCAAGTGCTTAGTACCATGCTCTGCACATAGTAAGTGCTCAATCAATATGAGTGATTGATTGGGAAGGAGGAGGAAATTCCATGTAGGGTGGAGGGCTTGAGCAGAGAGGGATGAAATTGGATAACTTTGGGGCTTAGAAAAATTGTCTCAGAGTGAGAAACAAAAATAGCTTTAGGCACTGAGAGTAAGAAATGTGAAAACACAACAGGGGCAATCATTACATGTAAATGAGGAGCCGTCAATCACAACCTGGTCCTTATCAGGAGCACAGGCACACATTACTAAATTCTCACCATTCATGGTGTCATCATCAAACCTGAAGGACAGCTTATACACAGCTGCACATGCTGCTTTAAGGGCTTGCTAGTTGGAAAGCAAAAGCTTGTGGCTTTTGAGTGAAGCTAAGGAGAGAGATTAGCATATGAGCATTGTAGGCAGAATTTGTTTCCTCAATCTATGGCTGAGAACACAACACAAACTGCTAGTCAGCAGAGGAAATAAGCTAAGCACAGAAGGAGCTGGAGAGATATCGCAGGTTTCAAGGCAGATCCAGCGTTGGGTGTGGAAATTGTTCAGAGGCACAGGCAAAGGGGGATTTGATCTTGTCTATCTGTACCTTGGTCTTGTCTATCTCCCTGACGAACTCTCCCCTACATCCTGCCTCTGGCCTGGAGTGCCCTCCGTCCTCGAATCCGATAGACAATTACTCTCCCCTGCTTCAAAGACATATTGAAGGCACATCTCCTCCAAGAGGCCTTCCCTGACTAAGCCCTCCTTTCTTCTTCTCCCTCTTCTTGCTCCCTTCATGGATAGAGTTTGGGCCTGGGAGTCAGAAGGTCATGGGTTCTAATCTCGGCTCTGCCATTTGTCTTCTGTGTGACCTTGGGCAAATCACTTCACTTCTCTGTGCCTCAGTTATCTCATCTGTAAAATGGGGATCGAAACTGGGAGCCCCATATGGGCCAGGGTCTGTATCCAACCCGGTTTGTTTGTATCTACTCCAGCGCTTAGTACGGTTCCTGGCACAAAGTAAGCTCTTAAGAAATATCACAATTATTATTATTATTATTATCTCCCCATCCCAGCCCTTAACACTTATGTACATATCTGTATTTTATTTATATTATTGTCTGTCTTCCCCTCTAGACTGTAAGCTTGTTGTGGGCAGGGAATATATCTGTTTATTGTTATATAGTTCTCTCCCAAGCACATAGTATAGTGCTTGGCACACAGTAAGTGCTCAATTAATATGATTAATGAAAGAATCAATATATGAATGAGTTGAGAGTAATGTTATTCAGGTTGTTGATAGATAGCAAAGCTCTGCTTTTCCTAATATGGAGAGGAGGGCCAGATACCTCCCATTCAGTGATTCAGAGTGTCAATTAAAAGTTCTTGCATTTTCTTTTCACACTAATCCTTGACATGCCAGAAGATGTATATCAAAAAGTCATTGGATGGAAGCTTTAAATATAGTGGAATTGGGTGAGCAGGATATATCTACAGGCCCCTTTCCTGTGGAAAAGAGCAACATAAAAGTGTTCCATTGATGGAAGTGAACTTTGACCAACTTGTTTTTGTTCTGAACCATTTTAATTTAGTTTTGTGCCCAATAGCTGGACAAAAGCTGTTGTTCTGCAGCTTTGACAAGGAGCTGGAGGAATCAACAGCCAGGCAGTAAAGGGCTGTAGTGTTTAAGGGGAATGATTAGGCCAGAGAATTTCTGAATTTGTGGTATTTGAGAAGCGTAATAAGTGGGTTCCTCCGAAGTGCTCATTTTCAAAGCAAAATCAATCATTGGAGCCTGGGTGTCACAGAAGGAATTTGCTTTCCGAAGGAAGGTCTTTACCCCAAAAATATTTCACAGCCTACAGAGAATTTGGAATCTTTCTTATTTTTGTAAATAATAGTACTGCTGTTTGTTCCTGGTTTACAGTTTAAGAAGCACTTAAAAAATAACAAGAAGAGACATTGGACAGAATTAGTGCATTATAGAATCTCTGTCAAACTAAAAATAGGTCCTGAAGGTATAAGATGGAATACTTAGATAAAAGGTATTTACACCTTCCTGGACCCCAAAGGGGAAAAGGAGAGGGGTTTGGAGTGGAGATGGTAAGGAGATGAGAAGGCTGATGGTCCATGTATGTGTAGATGAGGTGAGAAGACAGAAAATGAGAGAGTAATGAGAAAGGGAGGAAGACAGAGACATAGGTGCAGAGGCAAGCGTACTTAGATTGATAACCAGAAACATACATCTTGAATCCAATTGAGAGAGTCACACAACCCATTTTTGGGTAGGGATTGTCTCTATCTGTTGCCAAATTGTGTGGAATTTCCAAGTGCTTAGAACAGTGCTCTGCACACAGTAAGTATTCAATAAATATGATTGAATGAACATACATTGACACATATGAGTTCAGTTCTTCTATAACAAATGCTTTCACTACAGATTTTGGATAGAACACTGTTAAGGAAATAGGGAACATTCTTCTGATATTGTGCATCTATCTAGATTGATCACTATGCAATGTCCGGAAAAAGAGTTATACATATACACACAGCCTTGGTCAAGATGTGAGCTTTTCTTAATGTGGAGATCATCAGGAATGTATTCTGCTTTTTCTTGGGGATTCCCAAGAAGGGAAATAGTGGGGGGAACTGTGGAAAGTCTGTGACAGTGTCTCCCAAACTTACATGTTAATGTACTTGTTTCCTCCCATGATTTATGCTCTGCTCCTCACAGCTGCTGGATCCCTACAGTTCTCCCAGCCACTTAGGGCACAGCCACCATTGTCCAGGTGGGATATTTGCTTATGCCTTTGGCCTCCTGATAGGCAGTGACTTCAGGTGATGCAGTGGCTGACTCCCACGAAATCAAAACTTTAAGACATCTCACCTTAGATCTTTGTCTGGATTTATGTCAACTCCTTGGGGTCTTTTTGAGCTGGTCCAGTGTGAGGAAGAAGGAGCTTTCTTACCAAGGGGTTTTCCATGAGAAAAATTGCTGTAAAATTGGGTATCTCACACCAGTGTGCTTTCTTGTTTTGTGTTTGTGGGTGCAAAGGCCGTTAGGTGGGTGTCATTTGGCGGTAAGATGTGGAAAAGTGAGACCCATGGAACTAATAGGAGGAGGTGGGCAATCAAAGCAGATAAGCGGAAAAAAAGAATGGACTAGTGGATAGAGCACAGGTCTGGGAGTCAGAAGGACCTGGGTTCTAATTCCAGTTCCACCACTTGTTTTCTGTATGACCTTGCATGAATCACTTCATTTCTCTGAACCTCAGTTTCCTTACATACAAAATGGGGATTAATACTGTGAGCCCCATGTGGGACATGGACTGTATCCATCCTGATTAGCATGTATCTACCCCAGGGCTTAGTACAGTGCTTGGTATGTAGTAAGTGTTTAACAACTACCATAAAAAAAGCAGAATGAGAAGAGGTAAGGGGGTGAAAGGAGACTCGAAGCCAGAGGTGCTTTTGTGCAAGTCAAAGCTAGTAGGGTGTTGAGGTTAATCAGCTGGGTTGGCTAGAATAGAAACAGCATTTTTAAAAGGGCTGGTTTATCAGGTGGAGGTAGGATATAAAATGATGTTCTATGCTGTTCCTTCCCAGCAACATTCCTCTGCTGCTGCTCTCTGCCCTTTCTGTCCGCAGCCTGCCACCCCAAACCTTCACAGCTTTTACTTCCCCCCTACCTTGCTCCTCCCTCCGTTCCAGGCAGGTTCACGGAGAAACAACTCGGTTTCCTTAGCAACGAGGAGACAGCTGAAAAATGGCAGCTAAATGCAGCTGCCCCTCATTTAATATCGACTCTGGCACTGACAGAACAGATAATGGGCAATAACACACCATTATGTTGTGGGAAAATGAAATGCTTCAGCAGACGGCTGTCATGCTGCAGGGATTTATTTGTTACTGTACCAGCACAGATTTCTCTCTCCCTATTTCCCTCACTTTCTTTTTCTTCCTTCCTCTCCCTCCTTTGTCCCTCCTGTTCTGTATCCCTCTCCTTCTACATCTTTCTTCATCTCACTTTATAACTTCCCTCATTTTTTTCATTGCCTTTCTTTAGCTATTTCTCTTTGGCTCTTTACCTCGATTCCACCCTTCTTTTCACAGTTCTCTCCCTGTTATAAATCTGCCCGTGTGTGTGTGTGTGTGTGTGTGTACACATATTATTATATATTTTATATATATATATATTGTTCCTCTTTTCCCCCTGTGTCTCTGTCTCATAATTTCCTTTTCCTTTCTCAGGCTTTTTCTCTTTCTTGAATAGTTATGGACTCAGGAATTACCTCCTTTTTCTCCCTGCCCCTACTCCTCACTTAGTAATAGAAGAGGCCCCAAATCCTTGGTTTGGATTGGCTGCCATTACCACACTCTCCATACTGCCTGGCTCATAGATTGTTGGTGTTTTTTAAACCAACGTATCTGCTCATTACCTTCCATTGTATCATTATGTTATCATGTAATCTGGGCAAACAGAAAGGACACCATGTGCTCTTTGAGTTGAAAGCCAAGGTATTTCGGAAGATCAAAGCTATCTCTTGTGCCAAAAGATCACGATGTGCAGAGGTTGCTTTAAGCATAGTAAATACCCACTGCATGCTGGGTAGGGGATCCAAGAGAGGCATTTGCTGCAGCCATTCGCATAGGTTTCACTCTCCAATCACGTTGGGTGAACCTCCAAAGATCTCCAAAGACCCCACTTGGGCCCTTCACATAAAAATCTGGCTCAAAATCTGAAACTGCTCCAATCCACTTGGACTTCTTGAAGAGAAGAAATTTTCAAGTCTTTCTGATTGTGCCTGGGATAGTAATGTCATGGGAATAGCTATTCAGACAATGTTTTCTATCCCTGCTCCCACTGAATCTGGATATAGTGGCACTGAAAACATTTTTAGGGGTTCATGTGTATAGCCTCACATGTCGTTGCTTTTACGGCCATAAAGAAATTGATTCTTCTTCTCAGAGCCCATCTTTACTGTGCTCTTTCTACCCCACCTTTAAGTTCTTCTCTGTGTTCCTTCAATCGATCCATTAATGGATTGTTGAGCACTGACTGTGTGTAGAGCACTCTATGCTCTCTTGGGAGAGTACAGTACAATACAGTCGGCAGACCCAATCCTGGCCCACAAGAAGCAGTTTAAAGGGGGAGACCGATATTAAAATAAACTATAGATGTGGAAGCAGCAGAGTGTAAGATATGTACATAACCCTGGGGGTGAAGTGAATATCATGTGCTGAAGAGGTAGAGATCCAATTGTACAGGAGATGTAGAAGGGTGGGTGAATAGGGGAGATGAGGGTTTGGTCAGGGAAGGCCTTTTGGAGGAGTTGTAATTGTAGTGGGGCTTTGAAGATGGGGAGAGTGGCTCGGTCACCTGTGTAGGACACGCTTGGACCCTCAAGCCTCCAGAAACCCAATCAATGATGTTTCATCATTTTGCTCAATCATTGAGCAATGTTTTCTCATTCTCAATCATTAAGCAATATTGAGCAAAAATCCCTGATGAAGGTCAAAAGCTAAAGGTCATTAGAGGCTCCAGACTCTTTCCTCCCCAGTGCACCATCCTATCCCTTTTAATAGAAGTGCAGATGGAGTTTTCATATTTGGTATCTGAACACAGATGAGTGCCTCGGTGCTGTTTTACCCACCCCAGGAAGCCGATCAATTGCATAGAGTAGTGGATGGAGCATGGGCCTGGAAGTCAGAAGGTCATGGGGTCTAATCCCAGCTCTGTTACCTTTCTATTGTGTGACCTTAAGCAAGTCATTTCACTTCTCTGGGCCTCAGTTACTTCATCTGGAAAATGGGGATTGAGACTGTGAGCCCCATGTAGGACAGGGACCGTGTCCAACCTGATTTGCTTATAACCACCCCAGCGTATTTGCTTGTATCCACCCCAGCTTTTAGCACAGTAAGCGCTAAAAAAAGTCATTATTATTATTATTTGGTTGTGTATCACTAGGTCTGATTTTCTCCCTTGCCTAAGTTAGTGGCATGCTCGGCAACAAGGGAAATGCTTCAGTACTTTCAGATTCACCTGGGATCATGCATTTAAGTCAAATCAAGTCATGACTCAGTGCTTGATTCCCTGGGAGAGACCCAAGCAGTCAGGAGAATCTATTATCAAGAGCTCTTCCAGACTCCCCTTGGCTAACATGCTGAAAATAGATCTACGCCATTCCTCACTGCTCCAATCTTGTTGGACACCCCTGGGACCTCAGATGGGGAAATTTATAATCCAAGAAGGTGAAAAAGACATGCGATCATGACGTCCCCTTGCCCAGAATTCCTAAACCTGGCCCCATTTGATCTTCAGCCATTGTAACCATCTCTTAGATCACCTATCTTTCCCTAATGCAGCTTCATAGGGAATCAGGAAAAAAATGTGTCTTTTTCTGATATGTCTTGGGTTATTCATTGCTGAAGACCCTGAATCCAGATTTGCCTGATCCATAACTTGGGAATTTGGGAGCAGACAGCCATGTTGTGTCACTTAAAATTTCCTCCAACCTTTCATCTAAGAAAGATAGTTCCCTTTATCCCAGCAATCAGCCCCCTCAATAACTTCCCCTCCCAGGGCTCAGGGGTTTGCACCACATATTTCACAGGGCTGCGATTTTCCCTTCTCTCCTACAACTGTTAAATGCTGTCAGGAGAGAGGAAATAGCTTGTTTAAAAAAGAAAAGCCCTGATTTTTTTTATGATGAATGCTATCAGGAGAAGGCTATGATTAATATACATAATTGAAACAAATGGCAGCTAACTGCAGAAAACCGTCTCCCAGCTGTTGACAGAAGGAAATTGCTGACAGCCTTTTCCCGTTCAGTATAGACAAAAAGAAAAAAAAGAGGAGACAGAGGGGAACCTTCCTCAGAATACACATAACCATACCCCATCCAGGATAAGCAGTGGTGCCACATTTAGGAGAAAGAGCCTACAGATGTTTGCTATTAAACACCACTTCTTGTACTGGGTTGTACAACCCCAAATGCTTAAATGCATTGCTCCCAGTGGGCATTCAGTAAATTTCATTATTCATTCAATGGTATGTATTGAGCATTTACTGTATATAGAGCACTTGGGAGAGAATCATATAATAATAAACAGAGATGTTCCCTGCCCATAACGAACTTATAATCTAAATGCTTCATTGTGTTTATGTCTATATGTACATCAATCTATCAGGGGCATTTATTGGGTGTTTACTGTGTGCAGAGCACTGAATTTAGCATTTGGGAGAATATAGTATAACAAAGTTGGTGGACACCTTTCCCATCCACAATAAGCTTACAGTCTATAGGATAAGGCTGAAATTAATATAAATAAATTATGCATATGAGCCCAAGTGCTGTGGCTGAGGGTAGAATGAAGAACAAGTGCCCAGGGGATACAAATTCAAGTGCACAGATGATGCAGAAGGGAGAGGGAGTTGGGGAAAATATGGCTTAACCAAGAAAGGTCTTTTGTAGGAGATGTGACCTTTGAAGACTTCAAAGATGGGGCCACTCATTCTCAGTCTCCTTCATGGGCTCCTTCTCTGCCTTCTACCCCTAAATGTAAGGGTCCCCCAAGGTTCAGTTTTGGGTCCCCTTCTATTCTCCATCTACACTCACTCCCTTGGAGAATTCATTTGCTCCCATGGCTTAAACTATAATCTCTATGAAATCTCTACCCAAATGTACATTTCCTCCCCTGATCTCTCTCCCTCTCTCCAGGCTCGCATCTCCTCTTGCCTTCAAGACATCTCTACTTAGATGTCCTCCCATCACCTCAAACTTAACATGTCCAAAACAGAGTTCCTTATCTTCCCACCCAAGCCTTGTCCTCTCCCTGACTTTCCTATCACTTTAAACAGCACCACCATTCTTCCCACAAGCCTATAATCTTGGAATTATCCTTGACTCCTCTCTCTCATTCCACCCACATAGTCAATCTGTCACCAAATACTCTCGATCCCACCTTCAAAACGTCACTAAAATCCATCCTTTCCTCTCCCTCCAAACTGCTACCACGTTAATACAATCACTCATCCTATCCCACCTAGATTACTGCATCTACCTCCTTGCTGACCTTCCAACCTGTCTTTTCCCACTCCTATCCAAGCTTTACTTCACTGCCTGAATCATCTTTCTATAAAAACATTCAGGACATGTCATGCACCCTTTCTCAAAAATCTCCAGTGGTTGCCTATCCACTCACCTCCTCACTATTGGCTTTAAAGCGCTTCTTCACTTTTCTTCCCACCTGCTTCACCTCACTTCTCTCTTCTACAGCCCAGCCCACATACGTCGCTCCTCTAATGCTAACCTTCTCACCATGCCTTGATGTCACCTGCCTTGCCACTGACCATGGGCCCATGTCCTGCCTCTGGCCTGGAATGCTCTTCCTCCTCAAATCCGAAAGAAAATTACTCTCTCCTGCTTCAAAGCCTTATTGAAGGCACATCTCCTCCAAGAGGCCTTCCCAGACTAAGCCCCACTTTTCTTCAACCCCCATTCCCTTCTGCATCACCCTGACTTACTTTCTTTCGTCTCTCCACATACCACCAGCCCCACAACACTTATATATGAATCTGTAATTTTGTATGTATTGATCCTGTCACCCCCCTCTAGACTGTGAGCTTGTGGTGGGCAGGGAATGTCACTGTTTACTCTTACTTTATACTTGCCCAAACACTTAGTAGAGTGCTCTGCACAAGTAAGTGCTTAATATGATTGAGAGAATGAATATATGGGGCGGGATGAAGTCCCAAGCCAGAGGGAGAAAAGACAAACTTTTTTATGATGTTCAAGTGAGAAGCAGCATGGCTCAGTGGAAAGAGCACGGGCTTTGGAGTCAGGGCTCATGAGTTCGAATCCCAGCTCTGCCACTTGGCGGCTGTATGACTGTGGGCAAGTCACTTAACCTCTCTGTGCCTCAGTTCCCTCATCTGTAAAATGGGGATTAAGACTGTGAGCCCCATGTGGGACAACCTGATTCCCCTATGTCTACCCCAGCGCTTAGAACAGTGCTTGGCACATAGTAAGCGCTTAACAAATACCAACATTATTACTAAGTGTCAAGCACAGTTCTAAGGGTTGAAGTAGGTACAAGTTAATCAGGTTGGAAACAGTCCCGGTTACACACATAGTTCATAGTGTAAGTAAGAGGAAGAACAGGGCTTGAATTCCTATTTGATATATGAGGAAATTTAAGTTAAGCAACTTGCCCAAGGTCACCCAACAGGCAATTGACGGAGCTGGGATTAGAACTCAGGTACCCTGACTCCCAGGACCATGCTCTTTCCATTAGGCCATGCTGCTTCTCACTTCCAGCCCCTTCTTCCCATATCCCCACCAAAAGGGGTCCAGGATGATAATGGTGTGAGAGCAGGGAACAGTTAGGGATTCTATCAGGTCTTATGACAGTTTCCCTTTTTGTATGTCCCCTCCAAAACAGCAAACTCATCCTCTCCCCCCACCACCCCATGCAATCCCCTCTGAAAGCACCATGATTACAAACACAGGGAGGATAGTTTGGGTCCAGGGGAGTTGCAATATAAATGTCTGTTGAAGAATAATTGATATCTACACTTGCTGTAAGAAATGTCTCCTACTCAGCCAGCCTTGAGAGCCTCTTCAGTCTTGTGATGATGTGTGTGTTTTTGTATATGTGCACGTGTGTGTGTAAGTATACATCTCTACAAATGAACTGCTCATACTTTACTTCCCATGTGGATTGAAGGAAGCCAAACCCAGTGCCGCCATTCCTTCCCAGAGTGGAAGGGGAAAAATTGGATGAGGGGGATAGGAGCATCAGCACACCAAAGTCCATCCTGGCCTGTGTCCTTGACTATATCCTCAGCACGTGATTATATGCATGAGGATGCTCAGAAAGCATCCCTCAGAATTTTCCATAATAACTAACTTGGAGTTGTGCATGGGAGACTGTATTATCTTATAATTAAGCTCCTGGGATAGGACTGTGTTACTATGAAAGAGGACAGAGAATCGGACACAATTCCAAAAAGGTATGACTTTGGGATACTTTTTAGCATTGCAGTGAGATGCAATGGATGTTTTCCAAGGTGATGTTCTGGCTTCTTACATAACACAGTCCAGGGTGCACCTAACTATATCCAGATTATAAATTAGATGTCTAGAAAAATAACCTGTTTGAACTGCTCCTGATTTATTCCCCTCCCTTCCGTGTTTGTGCTCCCAGTAAACACATCAATATGGAGGAGTTGGCAAGCCGATGCTCCTTTATCAGAAGGACATGTGTATTCCAGTGGATGCTAAGAAGCTCAGGCAAGCAGATATGGCAGAGGGGAAAATCAGGGCTGGATTAATGCGGGGGATCAAAGGGCTTAAACCCAAAGCCCTTGGTTTATAGAGGCCTCAGCTAACACACACCCCTCTGCCTGCAAAAAAAAAAAATCCCACCCCCCACTTGACTTTATAACCTCGTCTGTTGCTTAGGGCATTATTTTATTTTATTTTTTAATGGTATTTGTTATGTGCCTACTATTTACCAGGCACTTTACTCAGCTCTGGGGTAGATAGAAGCTAATTAGGTTGGACACAGTCAACGTCCCACATGGGACTCATGATTTTAATCCTCATTTTACAGATGAAGTAACTGAGGCAAAGAAGAGTTAAATGACTTGCCCAGGGTCACATACAGCAGACAAGTGGTAGAGCTCGGATTAAAACCCAGATCCATTCGACTCCCAGGCCCATGCTCTATCCACTACTTCTTGATGTCCTTTCCAGGATGTCCAGAGCAAGGCAGACTGAGCCAGTGTGCCTGACTTTTAAAGGGGGCGTGGCACTGTAAATTGCAGAGAATGGGGAAGCAGGAGAGAGAAGTCTCCTTATCCCCAAAGATGTCTCTAAACTCCAGCTCTGCCTAAGCCATTCCCCCTTTTCGGTTAGTTCACACTCAGAGATTTGTGATTTGTGTGATTTGTGTAACACTCACAATCAGAGATTTGTGATTAAAATAAGTAGGTGGTGATCACAGGTGCTTGTCACTGCATCCAACTAACTCTTCACCTTCCGGAGGCATTTTGTTGATCCCTGGGTTGGAAGGCTTTTCAGCTGTAAGTGTGATGTTCAAGTAAGTATAGAGATGACCCTTGCTTGTGTTTGTTTGGTCTTATGTCTTAGATGGCTACTGCCCCAATCCACTGCTGGGGTCACTTTAATTTGAGGAAAGTGGGAAAGGGACAAAAGTCCTTGCTACCCCTCCTCTTCTCCACCCTATCTCACCTCACAGTGCAAGTACCTTCTCTATGGGGAGAGACAGGTCAGGCAGGAGAAGTCACTCGATTGTCGTGGGTTATCCTGGCCTTGACTCCTTAATAATAATAATAGTGTTATTTATTAAGTAGTTACTATATGCCATGCCCTGGACTAACACTGGGGAAGATTCCAGATAATCATGTTGGAAACAGTCCACATATCACCCAGACAAATGACCTTCCAGCCCCTGCTGCTGAGTTGCCCACAGTTTCCCTACATAGCTGTCTTTTTTATACTGTATTTGTTAAGCGCTTACTACATGCCAAGCACTGTACTAAGCACTGGAGTAGATACAAGCTAAACAGGTTGGACACAGTCCCTGTCCCACATGAAGCTCACAATCTTAATCCTCATTTTGCAGATAAGGTAATTGAGGCACAGAGAAGTTAAGTGACTTGCCCAAGGTCACAAAGCAGACATGTGGCAGAACTGGGATTAGAACCCAGGTCCTTCTGACTTCCAGGCCAAAAATAATAATAATAATAATGATGATGGTATTTGTTAAGTGCTTACTATGTGCCAAGCACTTTTCTAAGCGCTGAGGTAGATACAAAGTAATCAGGTTGTCCCATGTGGAGCTCACAGTCTTAATCCCCATTTTACAGATGAGGTAACTGAGCCACAGAGAAGTTAAGTGACTTGCCCAAAGACACAGAGTTGAGAAGTGGTAGAGTCAGGATTAGAGCCCATGACCCCTGACTCCCAAGCTTATGCTCTTTCCAATAAGCCTTGCTGCTTCTCTTCCACCACTCCAACTGGTGGTGCCATAACAATGTCACCGAGGGTCACGTGAATGGGGAGGCCTCGCTAGCCAGGCCAGCCAAGGGTCCCGGTTTCTCTTTACACTACCCTGATAAACTCAGGCATCTCAGCTCCCGGTTTGTTTTCATCAGGCTGTCAGTCCCATAACATGAAAACAAAGGAAAGGGAGCCATGGCTCCCGGTAGTGGAAGTTTCAAATAAGGACAAGCGAGAGCGGAACAAGAGCTGGCTTCAGCTGTCTAAGAGCTTGAGGACACATTAAAAAGACTGTGCTCTGAAATGGGTCTATAAGAGCCTCCTGAGTACTGCAAGAGATTAAAATAAAATTGAATCTCTTAGAACTAAATTGCAATTTGGAGAGGATTTATACGTTTTCAGCCAACCGTCTGGCAGCAGTCTTATCGTGCCACGGATTACCTCAGTAGGGTGAGTCTAGAAGAAGAGGTAGGTGCCCCTGCAGCTGCTGATTCAGAGGGGACACTGCCCTAATCAATTATTAATAGTTACACTGCCCTTGAGGCACAGTTTTTTCTGGTATTTATTAAGCGCTTATTATGTGAAAGAACTGTTCTAAGCACTCAGTTAGACACTAGGTAATCAGGTCGGTTACAGCCCCAGTCCCACATGGAGCTTGCAGTCTAGTAGAAGGGAGAATAGGTATTGAATCCCCGTTTTGCAGATGAGGGAACTGAGGCATAAAGAAGTGAAGTGACTTAACCGAGGTCACAGAACAGGCAAATAGTGGAACTGGAATTAGGAGACCCAGTCCTCCGGTTCCCAGGCCTAAACTTTATTCATTTAGCCATGCTGTTTCCGCATGGTGCTTTTTGAGAAGTTATAGTTGTTGCTTCCTTTGAGGATGTTTTTTGTTATTGGAGGCATTCTGGTTTTCTAAGGTAGGCAGCAACTTAGAGAAAATAGCATGGATGCAGTTTATTGGGTGTTAGAAAATGCCAACTGTTCAGTTTGCTCTAATCTTCCTTTCTGTGGGCTTTGGCCTCAATTTAGCTGTTTTCAGCAACATGGTAAGCTCTCTTTTTGTAATAGTCTTTGTTAGGCATGTACTATGTGTCAAACACTGTTCTAAGTGCTGGGGAGGATAAAAGCTAATCATGTTGGACATTGTCCGTGTCCCTCATGGGGCTTACAATCTTTATCCCCATTTCACAGTTGAAGAAACTGAGGCAAAGAGAAGTTAAGTGATTTGCCTAAATTCACACAGCAGACATGTGGCAGAGCCAGGATTAGTACCTAGATCCTTCTGAATCTCAGGCCTGTGCTCTCTCCACTAGGCCACACTGCTTCAATTTTCAGGCAGCAATTGTCAATCACTGGTATTGAATGAGCACTTACTGTGGAGCACTGTACTAAGAGCATGGGAGAGTATATTACAGTTGGTAGACATTATCCCTGCCCTCAAGGGATTTACACTCTGATGAAGAAGATTACAATTGGGTGTGAAGTCTTCTGGTCGACTTTCTCCGAGATGCTTCTAGAATCCATTTACATTATCCTTAGTGATGGAGGATAAGGATAATGCTGGGGGAATAGAAAGATGGGTAACTGAAGCCCAAACTTTGCTTTTAGCCATTCATTTCAACTCAGCAAACTTTCCCTATAGCTACTAATAAGTATCAGAGTTTCCTCATTTTGGTTTCAACTTAGGTGATCACACTAAAAATAGCAAAATGGCCAAAAGGCAAGCAGTAAGAGGGAGAGAAAGGGGAAGTCTGCAGAACCCACATAGTAGAGAGTCAGCCACTGAGAAATGGAGAATTGGGTATATTGAAATACTTTTGGCAATAGCTGGGAAATTTAATGCTCCAGATTGTTTTGGGCTCCAAATAGGAGTTTTCTTGAGGCTAACCTCTTATCGGCATGAACAGAGTGCTAAGATGGAAAAAGATGTTTTAAACCCAAGCAAGTTTGGGGTACGAATCTTCTCAAGGGTCAAATCTGGGAAATGGAGAGGTTGACTAATATAATAGAGAAGCAGTGTGGTCTAGTGGAAAGAGCATGGGCCTGGAAGTCAGAGGACCCGAGATCTAATCCCGGCTCCTCCACTTGCCAGCTGTGTGACCTTGGTCGAGTTGCTTCACTTCTCTGTGAATTAGTTTCCTCAACTGTAAAATGGTGATTCAAGCCTGTTCTTCCTTGTACAGAGACTGTGATCCCCATGTGGGACAGGGGCTCTGGCTGACCTGATTAACTTGTATCTACCCCAGCATTTAAAATAGTGCTTGTCACCTAGTAAGCACTTAGAAAGTATTATAATCATTCCCATCTTTGAAATGGAGATTCAATATTCTCTCTCTGATTAATACTGTGAGCCCCATGTGGGAACTGATTATCTTGTATCTACCCCAGTGCTTAGTACAGTGCCTGACCCACTGTACTATTACTAATAATAATAATGTTGGTATTAGTTAAACACTTACTATGTGCAAAGCACCATTCTAAGCGCTGGGGTAGATACAAGGTAATCAGATTGTCCCACATAGGCCACACAGTCTTCATCCCCATTTTACAGGTGAGGTAACTGAGGCACAGAGAAGTTAAGTGACTTAAGTCAAGGTCACACAGCTGACAAGCAGCGAAGCTGGGATTAGAACCCATGACCTCTGAGTCCCAAGCCTGGGCTCTTTCCACTAAGCCACTCTGCTACTAACAATACCACAATTATCTAATCGTTTTTGTGTGGCACCAACTGAGGATGTAGTATTGGGGCCAAGCATTGATAAGTGCATTTCGTGGATAAGATCAAAAATTATAAAGACAAAGTGTTAGGGTTCAGACTTGAGTTCTGGGAGTTAGGGTTTGAGCTATCGTTCAAAGATAGGTTTCATCACCTCAACTTGTCAAGGATGGAAAATTTAATGATGGAGCATACTGATTATTTGTTACCATGATTTGTGACAATGTCAGTGTCCAGAATAGGGGTACCTGTTCTCATTACTACTGGGTTCCAGTTTCAGAAAGCTTTGTTAGAGAAGCATCATTCCCTAGGCTGTTAGCTTAGTGCAGGTGAGAAATGTGTCTACCAACTCTGTTATATTGTTATAGTGTACTCTCCCAAGTGCTTAGTACAGTGCTCTGCACACAGTAAGTGTTCAATAAATGCAATTGATTGATTCTTGACTTTTATAAAGTAGTATTGCCTTAATTATTATTTTTAAGTGATGGTTATTTTGCATTTAGTTAACAGTAATAATAATTATTCTTGAGGTATTTGTTAAGTGCTTACTATGTACCAAACTCTGTACTAAGCACTGGGGTAGATACAACACAGGTCCCCCATGAGGTTTGCAGTCTAAGGAGGAGAGAGAACAGGCATTTAATCCCTTATTTACAGATGAGGGAACTGAGGCACAGAGAAATTAAATGGTTAAATGACTTGCCCAGGGTCACACAGCAGGTATTTGGCAAAGCTGGGAATAGGCGCAGGTCCTCTGACTCCCAGGCCTGTGCTCTTTCCACTAGGTCACACTACTTCTCAGCAATGTGTGCAGTTTCCTTAATCTAGATTTGGAGGCATCACTTTTAGTGAAGGGGAGGGGAAATTCTTTTTGTTGCTTCTGCGTTACCCGATGCTAATATTTTTCTTTGGTATTGATATTAATAATAACACTTGGTAAGGTACAAGGCTTTTGTTTTTTAAAGTGCTTTTCCAAATTTAACCAATGAACCCACTTTTTTATTACAAAATATATGGAAGAGCAAACAGCTTAAAAGCTAGTCCCTAAAAGTAGGCAATAGGGGGAAACTAAAAAGATTCAGGTGATCTTGGAATCCAAAACATTTTCAACAGCTCACAATGTAATGCCTCTGACATTATTCACCAAAACCACTCTCTCCTTTTCTTCCTGGGCCAACTTTCTACTTCTGCTCCCTAGTTCCCTAGGGTAAAGGAAAGTAAATACTTGCTTGAGGCAAATAGCTTCAGAATTCTCCAAGGAACTCAATTTCCATCAGAAACCCATCAGGAAGGTAGCAGGGGAGTTAAGTGTATTAAGTGATTTTGGCCCACAGGCTGATTTCATTTACAACATGGGCATCTGATTTTTAATGGTAGTTTTTAAGTGCTTATTATGTGCCCAGCACTGTACTAAGCATTGGGCATAATCAGATTGGACACACTTCATGTCCCACATAGGGCTCTGCGGCATCCTGAGTGCCTCCTAGTGGATGGAATGAATCACCAAAGTGGTGAATCTACTGGAAGTTCTCAATTTCTCAAGCCTGTGAAAATGAGCTTTATTCTTCCAGTTCAAAAATGAGCCTCCGAGGCAGGGAATGGTCTTATCCTCTATACTGTAAGCTCGTTACATGTCTCCTATTTCTGTTGTATTGTACTCTACTAAACACTTAGTACAATGCTCTGCCCATAGTAGGCACTCAATAAATACCATTGATTGACCCTCCTGAAATGTGGTCAGAGGTACAATAGAACCATTTTTCCCAAGCGCAGTGAGGACTTCCTTGAGGAAGTAGTTAAATGGCATTAGGTAGGCAGCATTCGGTTAAACAGCTGGCAGGTTTTGCAGCATGATGTGAGATTTCATAAAGAATGCTTACCAGGAAGTGTTGCAAGCATACTCATTTCAGCTCCAAATTTACACTAGGGGATTTGCATGAAAAGAAAGGGTGGAGGCAAAAATGGGGCAAAAATTCCATCCTGTCACCTGCTGAGTCCCACTGACTATTCGAGTCCTCCGTAGGTTTCCTCTGAAGTTACGCTCTCTTAGAGAAACAGCATGGCCTAGTGAACAGAACACTTTATTTAAAGTGCAACATCCTGACATACTGGCATGGGCTGTCTTGCCCTGAACGTTTTGGAAAGGACACCAAGAAATATGGTCTGTGCCTCAGTTACCTCGTCTGTAAAATGGGAATATAATTGTGAGCCCCATGGGACATGGACTGTGTTCAACCTGATTAGCATGCATCTTCCCCAGGGCTTAGTCCCATGCCTGGCAGGTAGTACACACTTAACAAATATCACTGGGAAAAAATAAATGTCTGAGTACCTGACCAACTACTTCACTGGAAAAATAAACACTTCCTTGCCTGCCTGATGTGTCATTTTAGGCAAGTAACAACTTCTCTATGCTTCAGTTACCTCATCTGTAAAATGGGGAATCAAAACTTGTTCTCCCTTTTACTTAGATGGTGAGCACCATGTGGGACCGGACTGTGTCCAACCTGATTAACTTGAAACTACTCCCAGGCTTAGTACAGTCCTTGACATATAGTATGCGCTTAACAAATAATGGTAATCATCATCTGATGAAAACTCCCCCAAGCCCCACCTTCGCCTCCCTGCTGCCTTCAGGATCCTTTCTCCTCCTGCCCAGCAGCCTCCCAAAAGGAAGTTTTGAAATCTACCACCTCCCCGATCAGTCTCCTCTCATCCCTTTTAGTCCCACTCTAATCCCTTCCCTGGCTGCCTTCTTCATCCTCTCTATCACTTCATCCTCTACTGGCTTCTCGCCTTGTCACTGCACTAATTAAGTCCAAGTCACTGCAATATTTAAAAAGAGTTCTTTGCAACTCACTACATCCCCTAACTCTCACACCATCTCTCAACTCCTATTCCTTTCCATATTCCTCGGGTAAATTGTAAACATCCACAGCCTTCACTTCATCTCTTGACTGCATTCTCATTATGGGCAGAGAATGTATCAACCAACTCTGTTGTGTCCTTCCAAATGCTCACACTTAGTACAGTGCTCTGCACACGGTATGTGCTTAATAAATACTATTGATGGTGATGATGATGACCTCCTCCAACTCTTCTCTTAACTTACAGTAAGGTTTTCACTCTCTTAATTGCAGTCAGACTATTCTTTAAGACCAGCAGTTACCCCCAGTTATCCCAATTCTTAGTACAGTGCTCTGCACACAGTAAGTGCTCAATAAATATGATTGAATGAATGGGGTCTCCTCAATCGCTCAGTCAACAGTGGTATTTACTGAGCTTTTACTGGGTGTAGAATTCTATACTAAATGCTCAATAGAGTGCAATACAATGTGGTTGGTAGCCATGATCCCTGACCTCAAGAAGCTCACAGTGAGGTCTATCTTAATTCTTGACCTACTAGCCTCTTAGAGACCACTAATCCCTCTGTACTTCTGGAAACCTTGGTTTCCCTGGTGAGGCCCTCATCTGGTTTATCTCCTGCCTCAAATCCCTTCAAAGTTTTATTAAAATCCCACCTCCTCCAAGCGGCCTTCCCCAACTAAAACCTTGTTTCATCTTCTTCCACTCCTGTCTGCATTGCCCTTGCACTTGGATTTGCACCCTTCATTCACCTCACCTTCAGCCCCACAGCACCTATGTACATATCCATAATTTATTTCAATGTCTATCTCCCTCTCTGGAGGCACTATAAGCACACTGTAGGCTGGGAACATGTATACCATTTCCATTTTATTGTACTCTCCCAAGCACTTAATATGGTGTTCTGTCTACACTAAGCCCTCAGTAAATATCACTGAGAGATCGACTGACCATGGAACCCAAGGATGTTTGGTTGAAACAATATGATTGTTGTCCTCCCTGACATTTATCCTTATGATTTGGTATGTAACAACCCGACATATTTTCCCTCTAATAGCTCTCATGTACCTGTCAAATAATGTATTCTAAACCTTTACAGAACTTTTTAGAAAAGCTTTTTTTTTGTGCTGATAGTCCATCACTAACTTCTTAACCAAGATTGCTCCAAATTCTTTCTTGAACCTAGTGATATTTTCTGATTCAGCCATTTTTACTGTCACCAATCATGCCTGCTTATCACCCACTGTAAGACATGAAATTCACTGGTCTATAATTCCTGCATTTCCTTCTCACAGGTGGTAATTCTATTAGCAAAAGAGCCAAAGCACCAGTTCAGGAGAAAATTATAATAAAAGGTTACACATTCTTGCAGGGAGTTAAATATTCCTTCTGAATTCTTTCAGAACTTCTGGCTGGATGCCCACCAGTTGGGAAGATTTATTTAAAACACATCAATTTTCTCAAAAACAAACTGTATGTTTACAATAATGAGTATGAAAACCTAGTATCTTCCTCAGTTAATAGATAATAGAGGTTCTCAGTTAATCAGTAATAATAATTGTGGTATTTGTTAAGTATTTCTTATGTGCCAGACACTGTCCTAAGTGCTCGGGGAGATATACAAGGTTATTGGGTTAGACACCGTCCCTGTCCCACAGGGCTCATAGTCTTAATCTTAATCTCATAGTTTTAGAGAAGCAGCGTGGCTCAGTGGAAAGAGCGCGGGCTTGGGAGTCAGAGGTCATGGGTTTGAATCCCGGCTCTGCCACTTGTCAGCTGTGTGACTGTGGGAAAGTCACTTAACTTCTCTGTGCCTCAGTTACCTCAGCTGTAAAATGGGGGTTAACTGTGAGCCTCACCTGGGACAACCTGATTACCCTGTATCTACCCCAGCGCTTAGAACAGTGCTCTGCACATAGTAAGCGCTTAACAAATACCAACATTATTATTAATCCCCATTTTCCAAATGAGGTAACTGAGTCACAATGAAGTTAACTGATTTGCCCAAGATCAAACAGCAGTCAAGTAATAGAACAGGGATTAGAATTCAAGTCCCACTATCCACTAGACCACACTGCTTTCCAATTCCTTATCATCTCTGAGTGCATCTTTCAAATCATATTCATTCATTCATTCAGTTGTATTTATTGAGTGCTTACTGTGTGCAGAGCACTGTACTAAGCACTTGAAAAGTTCAATTTGGTAACAGAAAGAGACAATCCCTATTCAACAATGGGCTCACAGTCTACAAAGGGGGAAACAGACCACAAAACAAAACAGACAGGCATCAATAACATCAAAATTAATAGAATTATAGATATAGACACATAATTAATAAAATAAATAGAATAATAAATATGTACAAATATACACAAGTGCTGTGGGGCAGGGAAGAGGGTAGAGCAGAGGGAGGGAGTAGGGACGATGGGGAGGGAAGGAGGAGCAGAGGAAAAGGGGGGCTCAGCCTGGGAAGGCCTCCTGGAGGAGGTGAGCTCTCAGTAGGGCTTTCAAGAAAGAAGAGAGGGAAACAGCAGCAGCAGTAGTAGTAGTATTGTGCATCCACTGGATCTGACAACTATACTAAGTGCATGGCATATACACTAGGAGTAAAAGTCAAGGTCATCCTGGTCATTGAAGGACATAGAGTTTAACAAGGAGGATAAATGGATGAGAGCAAAAGATAAGTGCACGGGAAAAAAATAATAACAGAATTAAGTGATTAAAATAAACAGATGTACATGGGGGCACCGGGAGCTAGACCAGGAAGGTAATTCTTGAGTAATTGGCTTTATAAGAAGCCTTTGAAGGTGATAAGGGATGAGATTTACCAGGGAGAAGTAGTTCCAAGTGTGGGAAAAAAGTGCTGAATAGTGGCCTGAAAATGGAAGTGTTGCAAACAAGATGTATTTAGAAATTATGCATTGTAGAAAGGGAGAGAGTGAGCTGGGGTGGATTGGTTAAAGTAAGTAGGTAGATAAGAGACAGTTGGTGGACAGCCTTAATAAGAATTGTTATTTTGGGTAAGTGCTTACCTTGTGTCAAGCACTGTGCTAAGAGCCAGGGTAGATGCTCAGCCTGAAGAGGAGGGACAACAGTTATTTAATTCCTTTTTGATAGGTTGATCAATCGATCAATGGTATTTATTGAGTGCTTACTGTGAGCATAATGCTTACTGTGTGTGTAACATTGCACTAAGCACTTGAGAGAATACAACAAAGTTGAGTTGATAGACCTGTTGCCTAACCTCAATGAGCTTACAGTCTAGAGACGGAGAAACTGAAGCAAAGAGAAGTTATGGGATTTAATACAGCAGGCAATTGGCAGAGCTCCCTGTTTTAAGGGACTCTGAGCCACATGGGTTTTCTTTTTCCTCCCACCCCTCTTTTGCTGGTCTTGGGGCTTTCATCCTGGGTGGCAAGAGTTAGTCATCAGGCGGATGAGGTCCAAACAGTTTTATGTCTGATAAAAAAAAGAAGAGGCAGTCTAGTCCAGTGGAAAGAGCTCAGGTCTGGGAGTCAGAGCCCCTGGTTTCTAACTCTGGTTCTGCCACATACCTGCTCTGCGACTTTGGATAAGTTACTTAACTTCTCCGTGCCTCAGTTTCTTCATCTGCAAAAATGGGGCTGTTCTCTTTAGACTGTGAGCCACCTTTGAGATATGATTATCTTTTATCTACACCATCGCTTAGTACAGGCCTTGGCATATAGTAAGCATTTTACAAATACCTTAAAAATAATGATGGTTGTTATTATTATTGTCATGAGGCTTGAGGCAGGGAAATAAAAAATTAAGGTGTTCATGGTTTTCCAGCCTGGAGGGAATGATGACTTAAACCAGGATGATTATAGGGTGGAGAAACAGGAATGCATCCCGGAAATATTAGAGGAAGAACCAGCAGGGTTTCAGTATTGATGAGGTACAAAGTAAATGACAGAGTGGTGTCAAAAGATGATTATTAAATGGCACTCCCCCTCCTCCCCGACTCCCCTGCCCCAAATATAAGCCCTACTTTTAGCATGGGGAAAAAGAGTATTTACTTTGGTGTCACTTGCAAAGCTGTCTTTGAAATCCTTTTTGGTTGTTTGCGTCTGACTCGCCACTCTTTATGGGCTTTTTTTTTTCTCTTCTCCTCACTTGAATGAGCTTTTCCACTTTTTCTACTGGTGATTCGAAATGTCCTGCTCTCTAGATGTATGAGTAGGGTTTTGGCAATCATTCATCCACAATAAGCTCGGCTATTTAGAAGCAGCTTGGAAAGCATATGACTGGAACAGGATTGTTCACAATACTTTATATGCGGTTAATATCAAAATGATTTTTTCCTCTCAGAATGTATCCATAGCAATTATTGCTTCACATTTCACTACAGTGACACTCCAGACTGGAGGGAAGATGAAGTGAAGGTGTGCTAACCGGTGTTAACTTTCAATTAAGGAAAAGTGCCTGCAAAAGAAGCAAGAAAAGATCCTGCTAAGAAAAGCAGCATATCCTAGTGGAAAGAGAATGGCCCTGGGAATCTAAGGACCAGGGTTCTAATCCCTGCTATGTTGCCTGCCTACTGTTTGACATTGGGCAAGTCATTTAATTTCTCTATGGTTCAGTTTCCTCATCTGTAAAATGGGGTTTCAATTCCTATTCCCCTTCTACTAAGACTGAGTCCTATGTGAGACAGGAATTGTGTCTGCCCTGGTTATATTCTATCTACTCTAGTGATTAGTGCTTGACACATAGTAAGCACTTAATCATATTTATTGATCACTTTTTGTGTTCAGAGCACTGTACTAAGTGCGTGGGAGAGTACAATATAACAATATAATAGACACATTCCCTGCCCACAATGAGCCTACACTCTAGCGGGGGAGAGAGACATTACTATAAACTACAGATGTATACATAAGTTCTGTGGGGCTGGGAGGGAGATAAATAAAGGGAGCAAGTCAGGGTGATGCAGAAAGGAGTGAAAGATAAGGAAAAAAGAGCTTATTCAGGGAAGACCTCTTGGAGGAGATGTGCCTTCAGTAAGGTTTTGAAGGGGAGGAGAGTTATTTTCCATCAGATATGAAGAGGGAGGGCATTCCAGGCCAGAGGCAGTACTTGGGCAAGAGGCAGCGGTGAGATAAACAAGATCAAGCTGCAGTGAGTAGGTTGGTATTAGAGAAGTGAAGTGTGCGGACTGGGTTGTAGTAGGAGAGTAGCAGGGTGAGTTAGGAGGGGGCAAGTGATTGAGTGCTTTAAAGCCAATGGTAAGGAGTTTCTGTTTGATGCAGAGGTGGATGGGCAACCGCTGGAGATTCTTGAGGAGGGAAACATGAATTGAAGTATTTTGTAGAAAGATGATTGAGGAAGCAGAATGAAGTATGGACTGGAGTGGGGAGAGACAGGAGGCAAGGAGGACCGCAAAGAGACTGATACAGTAATCAAGGAGGGATAGGATAAGTGCTTGGATTAATGAGATAGCAGTTCAGATGGAGAGAAAAGAATGAATTTTAGTGATTGTGTGGAGGTTGTACTGACAGGACTTAGTGATATTTTTTTAATGGCACTGGTTATGCTCTTACTATGTGCTAGGCACTGTACTAAGCACCAGTAGATTCAAATTTATCTGGTCGGACACAGTCCCTTTCCCACGTGGGACTCACAGTCTTAATCCCCATTTTACAGATGAGGTAACTGAGGCCAGAGAAGTTAAGTATGTTGCCCAAGGTCACACAGCAGGCAAGTGGTGGAGCTGGGATTAGAATCCAGGTCCTTCAGACTCCCAGGCCCTTGCTTTATCCATTAGCCCATGCTGCTTCTCAATGTGTAGTTTGAAATATGGGTTGAATGAGAGAGAGGAGTCAAGGATAATGCCAAGGTTATGGGTTTGTGAGACAGGAAGAGTGGCAGTGCTATGTACAGTAATGGGAAAGTCTGGGGAAGGACAGAGTTTAGGTAAAAAGATAAGGAGCTCTGTTTGGGATGTGTTAAGTTTGAGGGGACAGCAGGACATCTAAGTAGAGATGTCTTGAAGGCAGGAGGAAATGCAAGACTGCAGGGGGGAGAGAGATCAGAGCTGGAGATGTAGATATGGGAATCATCCGTAAAGTGGTGATAGTTGAAGACATAGGAGTGAGCGAGTTCTCCAAGGGAGTGGGTGTAGATGGAGAATAGAAGGGTACCCCAAATTGAACCTTGAGGGACACCCTCAGTGAGGGGGTGGGAGTCAGAGGAGGAGCCCCCGAAAGAGACTGCAAACGAGTATCCAGAGAGTTAGGAGGAAAACCAGGTGAGGACATTGTCAGTAGAGCCGAGGTTGGATGATGTTTCCAGGAGCAGAGGCTAGTGGAAAGTGTTGAAGGCAGCTGAGAGGTGGGAGAGGATTAGGTTTTTTAATTTTCTTGTCATCATCATCATCGTTATTATTACTCCTTCTGTAAGTTCCTGGGGGACAAGTGTCAAAGGGACCTTGAGTGGCCTAGCAGATGAGACTAACCATTTTCTCTAAATTAAAACTTAAATGAGTAGCCCATTATGGTGATTTGGAAATCAGATCACTGGACTCCAATAAGGAAGTTGGAATACAACATAATCAAAATAATGTTTGATATACTTCTGATTCTAGGCTCCATTCAACAGTATTGATTGAATCATTTAGAAACCTGAGCTGCCCAGTCTCGGTTAATCAAAGAGACAAGCTTTCACCCAGGATTTACAAAGGGTTCTGAAAGGCCAGTTGGGTGATGGTGTGGGATTCTAGGGCTGAATATTTTGGAAATAATTACAGGGTTTATTCTCAGGGCTTTAATTTGCTCACTGGAACTTTGGGAGGCTATGCCACTCATGAATAAATGATTGGCATGAATTAATGATTGGGAGAAACTTTAATCGTTCTATGACTTTTCACTGGATGCTGCGCTACATTCTGAGTCTGGACTGTAAGCTCACTGTGGGCAGGGAGGGGACATGACTACCAACTCTACACTTCTCTGCATATAGTAAGCACTCAATAAATATAACTGATTGACTTACATAGCAGATCATGCAGGGATTCATTCAATCATATTTACTGAGCACTTACTGTATGTAGAGGACTGTATTAAGCACTTGGAAAGTACAATTTAGCAATAAAGAGAGACAATCCTTTTCTTTGTGGTATTTGGTAAGTGCTTACTATGTGCCAGGCACTGAACTAAGTGCTGGAGTAGATACAAGTTAATCAGGTTGAACACAGTTCCTGTTCCACATAGGGTTCACAGTCTTAATCCCCACTTTACTGAGGCAGAGAGAAGTAAAGTGACTTGCCCAAGTGGCAAGTCAAGTGGAAGACTTGCAGACAAGTGGCAGAGTGGGGATTAGAACCTGGGTCCTTTTGACTTTCAGGCCCGTGGTCTATCCAATAGCCCACACTGCTTCTTGAGAGCACTTGAGAGGTTGTTTTGGGTATTCAAGGTAAATGTGCCCCTCTCTGGGAACCAGCTAATCCCCTCACCAAGGAAGTGAACTCTCTCTGAATGTCCTTTTAGAAGATATCTCTTCTGTCTGGGTGGGGTTTACAAAAAGTCCCTCTTTGGATCCCGGAAAAAAGGAGGATCAAAAAATATGCTCAGCTATTTGTATATTTCCAAAGATGGGTGGATAAGCTTTTTGCCTGCTTCCTTATTGTTCTGGAAAAGCAACAACATTAGGGAGTTTGTAAGTCAAAAAAAAAAAAAAATCCCAGTCCTGAAATGAGTTTTATGTCTCTCAGAGTAGTACAGAGCTGTGATCATTCAGGCACCCAGATGTCCCAGCGAGCCAGAGGGGTGAATTGTGCTTCCTAGAATAAAATGTCCTGTTTTTTTTCAGGCTTATGGGAGTGTTTGAGGGAATGTTTGTGTGTGATAATGGAATACAGAATATCTTGTGTCGCCTTCAGGAAGCTTGATGTAGAATTTTCCCACATACAGATACAAAGTCATATGAAAGTCATTGTGTTTTTAGAAGTAGATGGAAGAGAGATGCAATCCACCAAGCAGGTGATTCATGACAATAATAGGATATTCAGGTACTTACTATGTGCCACGTATTCTGCCACACTTTGGGTGAGATACAGAATAAGCCGATGAGACACACAGTCCCTTGTTCCACACTGGGCTCATAGTGTATTGGGGGAGGAAGAAGAGGTGTTTAATCCCCATTTCACAGATGAGGAAAATGAGGTACAGCGAAGTGACTTGCTCAAGGTCACCCAGCAGACTTGTGACAGAGATGGAGATTTGAACCCAGGTCTCCTGACTCAGTCTTTGATCTTTCTCCCTTGTAGATGGTAAGCTTCTTGGGGGCAGGGGTCACTTCTGCCAACTCTGTTGTATTGTACTTTCCCAAGTGCTTAGTATGGTGCTCGGCACACAGTCAGCAATCAATAAGAACTATTGCTTGCTTTATTGATTGATTCCACTAGGCTACCCTGCTCCTTGAAGTTTTTGTTTGTGATTTTTAAATTGTGCCTGGTGGTTTGGGTAGTATAGGAAGGAATCTTTATACATAATTTATGGCATAGTGAATAGAGCACGGGCCTGGAATTCAGAAGGTCATGGATTCTAATTCCAGCTCCACCACTTGTCTGCTTGTCCATTTGACTTTGGACAAGTCACTTAACTTCTTTGGGCCTCAGTTACCTCTTTGTAAAATGGGGTTTGAGATTACAATCCCCTCATGGGATAGGGACTGTGTCCAACCCAATTTGCTTGTAACCACTCCAGCGCTCAGTACAGTGCTTGGCACATAGTAAGCACTTAACAAATACTATTCTTCTTATTATTTTAATCAGAGTTTCTGTTGTGGAATATAAGGATGCATGGAAGGGAATGTTAACAGAGAGGTGGGAGTTTCTCCAGAGAGAGGCTCTGTTAGAGTGCTTTGGTGAAGTATGGAGTGACATTTTATAACCTCTGCAGCTCTAGTAGAGCACCAGCCTAGTCTCCTTCCCTTCTGGTCTTTACTTCTCCAGCCACTGTGACCCTCAAATGAGTAAACAGGCTTTTCCAGAGCATCTGCAGTCAAAAGGAGGGAAAATAAAAAGAAACTGGAGGAAACCAATCTCCCTTTGCTTGTCACTCTCCCCGGTTTGGTTCAGCTCTCCCTCCCCTTTTTTCTATGTTTGTCTACAGCAAGAGTCTGGAGTCTCCGTCTTCCTCTTTTCTGATATTGCCTTTAATTGTTTTTTGTTGTTGTTGTTTTCTCCTTTTGAGCCTAGTGGGAAAGGTCAGCTGTCAGCAGAGGGGCTGTTCACTACTGATAAGGCCTTTAGGAGATTGGATTGAAGTCATTAAGCGGTGCTCCCTCCCTGTAGACACAGCCTGCAGTGCTGCAGGACAAAAACAAACAGAAATCAGGACAAGGAATGAATAAAGCAAATTCAAATACAGTGAGCTAGTGAGCACAAGGACACAGTTGTGTACCTAACCATCTAGACTTTCTCGGCACATGACGCTGTGTGTGTGTGTGTGTGTGTGTGTTTTGTAAACTCATAAAACATTGACATTCCCATTAAAACATCTGACTTGGTGCAGACACCCAGTTTTGTAACTACAGAGCACAAATCAGAGGAGGATGTAGAGTTAGAACTTTGACCTCTGACCCTAATTTGTTGGATACTGCAAGTAACATAAGATCTAGTCCTTTACTCAAAGGGCAGAGGCAAAGATGAAGTGATTTACTTCCTAAAATGATTTTGAGTGCCTCCCTGGGTGTATTAATGTTTTCAGTGGAAGAAATGGGTAGACGGTTTCAAGAATTAACTAATTGTCTTCTCACTGACCCCTAGCTCGAAGACCTTCTGTGATACTAAAATCTGAAGTAGAGGCAGCAAGAACAGCAAGCATCTTGTAAATCCATGAGGAGGAGGAAGATGATAATAGAGTCTCCTATCATAAATGAGAAGCAGCATGACCTAGTGGAAAGAGCAGGGGCCTGGGAATCAGAGGACCAGGGTTCTAATCCCCACTCCACCCTGTGTCTGCTGTGTGAATTTGGGCAAGTTACTTAATGTTTCTAAGCCTTAGGTACCTCACCTGTGAAATGGTGATTAAGACTGTGAGACCCATGTGGTACATGGACTGTGTCCAACCTGGTTATTATTTATCTACCCCAGCACTTAGTATAGCTCCTGGCACATAGTAAGTATTTAACAAATACCATTAAAAAAAGCATATAGTAAATACTATGATGGTGTAAAATTGTCGCTGAGTGTGGAAAGGTCATCCTAATCATGGCTTCACTACTTGCCTGCTCTGCGACACTGAGCAAGTCACTTCACTTTTCTGGGCCTTAGTTTCCTCATCTGTGAATTGGAGGTTAAATCAACCAATGGTATTTATTAAGAACATACTGTGTGTAGTGCATGTACTACATGGTTGGGAGAGTAAAATACAACAGAATTGGTAGATACTTTTCCTGACCGTAAGGAGCTTACAGTCTAGAGTTAAATAAGTGTTTTCCTTCCCCTTTTGACTGTGAGTGCCATGAGGGACAGAGACTGTGTCCAATGTGACTATGGCGTAGGTAATTGATCACTTGGTGAACTGTTTGGCAAATATTAAGTCCTTAAGAAATATACTATTATTACTATTATTATCATTACTTAAAGTGTATTCCTCACTTTACAGCAATCCACATGAGGGCCAGGATTCTTGTGGTGTTATATAGGCAGTGACTTTACTATGCCAACCTTCAAGGATTTTCTTCATGTGAGTTGTTGGCAACCTAATCATTTTCAAGCCACTGTAATTTTGTCACTTAAGTACTTGGGTACTTACTCTTTTTTATGGTATCTTTTAAGAGGTTACTATATACCAGACACTGTTCTAAGTCCTGGGGTAGATACAAGATAATCAGGTTGGACATAGTCCTTGTCCCACATAGGGCTCACAGTCTTCATCCCCATTTTAGAGATGAGGTAACTGAGGCACAAAGAAGTGTAGTGATTTGCCCAAGGTCACAAGTGGCACAGCAGACAAGTGGCAGAACGGGGATTAGAACTGTGCTCCTCTGACTCCCAGACCTGCGCTCTTTCCACTGGGCCACACTGCTTCTTAACCTCAACCTGGTAGCACTTACGTACATATCTTTAAACTCTGTTACTTCCACTTACTTGTAATTTATTTTAGTGACTGTCTCTCCGGCTAGATTTTTAGTTCCTTGAGGGCAGGGATAGTGTCTACAAGTTCTGTTGTACTTAATAGTGCACTTAACACAGTGCTCCACACAGAGTAAAAGCGCCATAAATAATGTTGTTTCATTAACCATTGATATCCCCAAGAGCTCATATTCCATTCAGACTCTTGCTTTTACCTTGACATAAAATTGAGGCTTCAGTTGTGATTATCCAAGCACCTTAATTCAGATTAGACTCTTCTGATATTTAATGATTGTCTGAAGAGGCGAGAAATAGGTTCCTTGGTCATTGTTCCTAGTTGACTAGTTTTACTTGTGTCATTTGAATGGGAGCGATGGGTTGAAACTGACAGAAGCTGGAGGCATGTAGGAAAAAAAATTAGCCTCAATGGGCTCCACTGTTTTGTTCATTTTCTTTTATGGTATTTGTTAAGCATTTACTATGTTCCAGATACTGTACCAAGTGCTGGGGTAGATACAAGCTAGTCAGGTTGGATCCAGTCCATGTCCCACTGGGGTTTACTGTCTCAATCTCCATTGCAGATGAGGTAACTGAGACCCAGAGAAATTAAGGGACTTTCCCAAAGTCACACAGCAGAAAAGCAGTGGTGCCGAGATTAGAGCCCAGGTCATTATGACTCCGAAGCCTATGATCTATCCAGTAGACCAACTACTTCTCACCAGAAAAGGTGGTTTATAAAGGCTTGTTACAAATGGAAATGGAAAACACTAGAGAATTTGAGGTAAATGTGTGGGACAGAGACATGAGCATCAGCACACATAGTTCGTGGCTGATTCTGAGTAGCATGTTACTCTCAGGACTTTATTTTCATTCATCTGCAAAATGCAGGTAATTATCCTGGACAGCTTCTCAGATCCTGTGAGAAAAAGTAACGCTAGGTCAGCAACTTTTTTATTATGGCATCTTGGGACCCGCTCAGAACTATTCTTTCAGATGTTTGATTCATTGCTTTGTCCAACCTGCTTTAAATGATTCAAGTGACACAAACTTCTCAGTGTTTCAAGACATGCTTCTAGGTTGGGACCTTTGCCCTTGGCTTTAGTTGTCAGTAGTCACGATACAGGTAAGTGTTTACCATATATGGCCATGGATTCTACAATATAAAACTGGATCAAGTGATGGTTCTAATTTATTTTGCTTCCCAGGTTTTGTGTGGCTTTCATTAGGTTTCTTCTCCAGCTTAGTAATGAACACAGTATCATAGAGTAAATTTGCCCTTTGGGCTGCCATGGCAGAATCCTGCTTGGTAGAATATCCTGAATTTCTCCTGCCTCCACTCCATCTTCCTTTCAAAATCATTGTCTTGTCCCCCTCAATAAATCAATGGTATTTATTGAGTCTTCACTGTATGCAGAGCCCTGTACTAAGAACTTGGGAAAATATAACACAATAGAGTTGGTAGACAAGATCTCTATTCCCTACTCCCAACCCCTGTACTACCAGTATTTTCCCCTCTCTGAAGTGAAACTTTAAAATTACTCCCTCCTTCTTCTTGTTAGTGCTTACTTTGGGCTAGGCACAAGACTAGTGCTGGGGTGAAACCAATATTAATCAGGTTGGACATTGTCCCTGTCCCACATGGGACTCACAGTCTGAATTGGAAGGAGGATTTCCTCACTGATTTACATATGAGGTAACTGAGGCAAAGATAAGTTAAGTGATTTACCCAAGGTGACACAACAGCCTTTGATCCCCTCATTCCCAGGCCCCCATGAATCCTAGCTAGTATGACATGGTATTCTCGCTACCCCCAGAGTTTCTCTCCCTCCACCCATTTAGAGGTTGAATCCAGCAATTTGCTTTGTTAATAACTGTCCCATCCAATTCCCTTAATTTCCATCGCTCCCTTCAATGTTGTCCCCACTCTACCCAGTTAATCCTTTCTCCCTAAAGTCCCCTTACTTGTGCCTTCTGGTTAAATGGAGCCTCTCTGAAACTCCTCAGGCTTTTGTTAACCCTAGACCAAGCAGTTGTCCCCAGCATTACAGCTTCTCTAGCCCCTTCAATAGTGAGTAGTTCTCATCGAGAAGCAATGTCCACACTGCCCATAAAAGACAATAAAACAGGGACTGGCAGGGTTTGGTCCTCTACAGTGTCTCTGAGGCCCTCTTCTAGCCTCAGAACAGGTTTATAAGTGATAAATCAGCCTATTAACTGAGCATTCACTGTGCGCAGAGCACTGAACTAAGCATTTAGGAAAATACAATATTACACTATAACAGACACATTATCTGCCTACAACTATCTTACAGTATAGAGGGAGAGAGAGGCATTAATATAAATAAATTATATTATTTATAATATAAATAAGTCCCAGCTGTGGGGCTGGGAGGAAGGACGAATAAAGGGAGCAAGTCAGGGCAATGCAGAAGGGCAAAAAGGAGAGGAAGAAAAGGAAAAGAGGGCTTAGTCAGGGAAAGCCTCTTTGAGAAGATGTGTCTTCAAGAAAGCTTTGAAGGGGAAGAGAGTAATTGTTTCTTGGTTATGAAGAGGTCAGGCAATGCAGGCCAGGCATAGGATGTGGGTGAGAGGTCGGCAGTGAGATAGATGAGATCAAAGTTCATTGAGTTGGTTGGTGTTAGGTGAGCTATGTGTGCAGGGTGAGTTGTAATATGAGAATAGTAAGGTGAGTTAGGAGGGGGCAAGGTGATTGAGTGGTTTAAAGCCAATGGTAAGGAGTTTCTATTTGATGCAGAGGTGAATAGTCAACCACTGGAGATTCTAGAGGAGTGGGGAAACATGAACAGAACATTTTTGTAGTAGAATGATTTGGGCAGCAGATTGAAGTATGGACTGGAATGGTGAGAGGCAGAAAGCAGGGAGGTCTTTAAGGAGGCTGTTACAATAATCAAGGTGGGGAAGGATGAACCATTGTATTAACATGTCAGCAGTTCGGATGGTGAGGAGTTGATGGATTTTAGCAATGTCGTGGAGGTTGAACCAACAGGATTTAGTGATGGTTTTAATATGCAGGTTGAGTGAGAGAGAGGAGTCAAGGATAATGCCAAGGTTATGGGCTTTTGAGACAGGAAGGGTGGTGGTGCTGACTACAGTGATGGGAAAGTCAGAGGAAGAACAGGGTTTGGGTGGGAAGATAAGGAGTTCTGTTTTTGACATGTTAAGTTTGAGGTGACAGGATGACATTCAAGTAGAGATATCTTGTAGGTAGAAGGAAATGCAAGACTGCAGAGAGGGAGAGAGATCGGATCTGGAGATGTAGATTTGGAAATCGTCCACATAGAGGTGGTAGTTGAAGACATGGGAGTGAATGAGTTCTCTAAGGGAGTGGGAGTAGATGGAAAATAGAAGGGACCCCCAAACTGAACCTTGAAGGACCCTCACAGTAGGAGGTAGGAGGAAGAGGGGAGCCTGCCAAAAAGACTGAGAATAAGTAAAGAGATACGAGAACAAGGAGAGGATATTGTCAGTGAAGGTGAGGTTGGATAATGTTTCCAGGAGAAGGGGGTGGTTGACAGTGTTGAAAGTTGAGCGGTTGAGGAAGATTAGGATGGAGTGGAGGTCACTGACAAGAAGGAAATCATTTATGACCTTCAAGAGGGTGGTTTCTGTGAAGTGAAGGGGTCCAAGGCCAGATTGGAGAGGGTCAAGGAGAGAACTGGAGGAGAGTAACTTGAGACAGTGGGTTTAGAAAACTTGCTGAAGGAATTTGGAGAGGAATGTTAGGATGGTGATGGAGCAAACCTAGAAAGACTTGGGCGGTCAAGGGAGGGGTTTTTTAGGCTAGGGGAGACATGAGCATGTTTGAAAGCAGCGAGGAAGAAGCCAATGGAGAGTGAAAAGTTGAAGATGGTGGTTAGGAAGGAAAGAAGGGAGAGGGCAAGTGTTTTGATACGATGCATTATAGAGTCCCATTGACTCTATCACCCTTCCAGAAAACTTTAAGAGTGCCACAGAAGTGGAAGATTTGGCCAAATTTAAGAAAATAGCCCATTTTTATTGTGTCACATAAAATCACAATGATCCTCTCCATGCATTGGCTCTAGGACTTAGATTTCCAATTCCTTCGACATAGGGATTATATCTTCTTTGGATGTTTGCTAGCCAGGGCCTAGTCGGCATTCTGTATGCATAATTGTTCAGTTATGAGGAGGAAGAGGAGGAGAAGGAGGAGGCAAGGACGTTTGCAGCTTTCCTTGTCTAGAGTGGATAATTGGTGTGTGTCACCAAATCCTATCGGCTTTACCGTAATGACATCTCTAGAACCTGACCCTTCCTCACCATCCAAACTGTTACCACACTCACCCAAGCCCTTATCATATCTCACTTGACTTCTGCATCAGCCTCTTTGCTGACCTCCTGACCTTCAATATCTCCTCTCTCCAGTCTTTACTTCACTCTGATGTTTGTCTCATTTTTCTAAAAAATAATTCAGCCCACATCTCCCCACTCCTCCAAAACCTCCAATGGTTTTCCATCCATCTCTGCATTTAACAGAAACTCCTTACCATTGTCTTGAAGGCACACTTTCAGCTCTCCTCTCCAGCCTTATCTTGCTGATCTCCTATTACAACCCAGCATATATGGCTCCTCTAATGCCAACCTACTCACGGTACCTCCCTCTCATGTGTTATTGCTAACTCCTTGCTCAATAACTTCCTCTGGCCCAAAATTCATACCTCTTTCCCATTTGACAGGCCACCAAAATCCCCACCTTCAAAGTCCCAGTAAAATCACATCCTCTTCAGAGAGGTCTTCCTTAACTAACTCCTCATTTTCCCATAGCCATCTCCTCTGGGTCACCTATGCATTTGAGTGTGTACTGCTTAAGGATTCTGAATCTCACCCTACAGCACTTATGTACATAAACCTATACTCTGCTCCTTCACCTATTTGTAATTTATTGTAATGTCTGCCTCCCCCTCTAGACCCTAAGCTCCTCCTGCGGGGGAGTATCATGTCTATCACTTCTAATGTATTGTATTCTCCCAAGCTTTTAGGACTGTTTGCTGTGCACACTAATTGATTGAAGACAGAACTGTTGATGAAAGAAGGAAAAATACAATGGGAAGAGAAGGACATGGGTTCCTTGGGTGGAAATTCTCAGAGAAGCATTGCTGAAGAATTCTTTGCTGTGATTGAGGAATTGGATCTGGGGTTTCTGCTGATGAGGCTTTTCTTTAATTACAATTGTGAAATTGGTTAGAATTTTATTATGTGCCAAACACTCTTCTAAGCACTGGGGTAGAGACAAGTTAATTAGGTCAGACACAGTCCCTGTCCCACACAGGGCTCAACAATCTAAGCAGATGGAAGAACAGGCATTGAATTCCCATTTTACAGATGAGGAAGCTGAGTCAAATACAAGTTAAGTGACTTTGCCCAAGGTCACACACCAGGCAAATGGTAGAGTTGGGACTAGAATCCAGATTATCTGATTTCCAGATTCATGCTGGTTTCACTCCACAGTTGTAATAAGAAAAAATGAAAGGAGAGATTGAGACTTCTCAGGTCCACTGCTCCAGCTCTCCTTGTGGGTGACAAGACTGAAGGGGTGGGTATAAGGTGAATTACAGAAAAAGACTTTTCACACTGAACTGTGTTCTCAAGAGCAAAGTCATGATGAGAGTACTGCTTTTCTGATGCATGTTTCCATCTTTAGATACAAAATCACTTCAGTAATAAGAAGCTATTAGGCAAGGGATGCAAAAAAATTAATCCATCAATGGTATTTATTGAGTGTTCTCCTTGTATAGAATAAGTAGCTCTGAATTGAAATAAGGGAATGAACCAGCTGCCACTGCCAATTTTATTCTATTTGTCTGATTCTAGGGCTCCCCATTTTCAGTCTGCCAATTATATTTATTGAATGCTTACTGTGTACAGAGCTCTTTACTAAGCACTTGAGAGGGTGCAATATTACAGAGTTGGTAGACATATTCCCTGCCCATAGCGAGCTCACGGTCTAAAGAAGAGACCATCTACCTTTGCCTTAGTTGTACATAAATTCATGAATGCTCACATTGTGATGCTTTACAAAAGGAGTTTGTTAATGATTACACTTCATTGTAAATTTCCTTTTTTCCCCTGATAACCTTAGTTATTCTATTCTATTCACAAAGAAATTACTTATTATTAGAATCATCCTCATTATTTTATTAAGACTATTATGCTTGCTATTGTCAAACAGAACTTGATAGTCTCCTCTGGGCTTTTGTTTTGTCAGGGTTCTTCCTATAATTGCTCATCTTTGACCTCACTCCATGAATAAAGTGGAAGAAGGAAGTCAGATGTTCTCCTAAGGGAGATACAGCAGTGCAGATTATCCTTGTCAGATTAGAGAAAGAAGTGTGAGGAATAGGTAAGGGGTCTGTTATTTCTAAAGCTGTTAAATTGTTGAATGAGTTGAAGGAAAAAAAATTGAGAGAGGAGCTAAATAGTGTCATTATTACTTTGTCATGATGGAAATGAATAACGAATGGTGAACAATACCTTTGGTTCTGAAGGAACATTTAAGGTCCTTAGAAAGATTATATGGATCACACTAGGCAGTTGTGAGGGGAAATAAATGGAAGTAAGGCACATGCCACTTTGAGGAAGACTTGCAATTTATTATTGGCTTCATTCAATAGATATCGATCGGATCACTATTAGATCATTAAGTGTTTCTTGCAGTAAAAACAATGACCATGATGATGTCATTCATTCATTCAATTCTATTTATTCAGCACTTACTGTGTGCAAAGCACTGTGCGTGCTAAGCCCTTGGGAGAGTACAATACAACAATAAACAGACATATTCCCTGCCCATCTCCTCAAAGGGCTGTTGTTTGGCTGGGAATTTCAGTGAAGCTTGAACCATTATTTTCTAGGTCTCTTTAGGTTTAGGTGAGGTGTCTTCCCTATTGCAGATTCCAGTTACTTATTTTCCCTGTTGACTTGAATCTACTCTTTGCTTCTCTCCTTAACTTTAAGAACCTCCAAGACAGTGTGAGAGATACAATCACAGGTCTTTTCCCTTCCATCCACACTGTTGCCACATTAATCCAAGCATTTGTCTCATCCCATTTTGATTACTCTGTCAGACTCCTTGCTGACCTCCTTGCCTCCTGTCTCTTCCCACTGCAGTCCATACTATACTCTGCTGCCCAGATCATTTTTCTATAGAAACATTTAGGCTATGTTTTCCCACTCCTCAAGAACCTTGGGTGGTTGCCAATCCACCCCCGCATCAAACAGAAACGCCTTACCATTGTCTTTAAAGCACTCAATCACCTTTCCCTCTCCTACCTCACCTCACTGCTCTTCTACTATATCCCAACCCACATGCTTTCCTCCTCTAATGCCAGCCTACTCACTGTACCTCAATCTCTCACCCACGTCCTGCCTCAGACCTGGAACATCCTCCCTCTTCATATCCGACAGGTAAATTACTCTCTCCACTTTCAAAGCCTTACTGAAGGCACATCTCCTCCAAGAGGCCTTCCTTTACCAAGCACTTATTTCCTCTTTTCACAACCCTTCTGTGTCACCCTGACTTGCTCCCTTTATTCACCACCCACCCCACCCTCCCCAACCCCACATATCTATAATTTACTTATATTAACATCTATCTCCCCCTTTAGACTGTAAGCTTGTTGTGGGCAGGGAATGTGTCCATTATACTGTTGTGTTATACTCTCCCAAATGCTTAGTACAGTGCTCTGCACACTTTAAACATTCAATAATACAATTGACTGATTGATATAAATTCATCAAGTTCTAGTGAGGCTTATTCCTCTGGAGAATGAAATTGGGACTGCTTTGTTGTATAACTGTTAATCAGGGTAAAAATCAGCTGTCCTGATTTTGAATGACTAAAGGAAAAGGTGGAATTAGGGATTGCATCAAGGACTGAATTGAGAGCTCTGTGTTAGTCCCATAGCTGAATCAGACTCCTAAACCAGGCACTATCAAAGTTGGGATTAAATTAGTAACAAAAGTGGGAAAAGATCACAGAAACAAAAGTTAAGGTTTGCAAAGTAATTTTTACAGCCCCTGAGGTTTAATGTTTTCAAAATTCTGTAATTTGTCTTGGAGACATCTCTATCACTCTGAATTGGTCTATTATTGCAATTATTATTGCTATTATTAACATTACTCTGGGTCAGCACTGTTCTAAGCACTGGGATAGGTAGTAGTCAGATACAGAGCCTGTCCCATTTTGGGCTCACTGTCAAAATAGGAGGCACTGAATCCCCATTTTGCAGATGAGGGAACTGAGGCCTAGAGAAGCTAAGTGACTTGCCCAAAATCACACAGCTGGCAACTGACAGAGCTGGGATTAGAACCCAGATCCTCTGATTCCCAGCGTGTACTCTTTATGTACACATCCATAATTTGTTTAAATGAGTGACTCCCCCTCTAGACTGTAAGCTCCTTGTGGGCAGGGAGCGTATTGACCAACTACGTAGTATTTGTCTCTCCGGAACACTTAGTACAGTGCTTAACACACAATAAGTGCTTAATCAATACTATTTCTACAGGAAGTGCTCGGTAAATATGATTGATTGATCCATTAGCTGTAGATTGAGTTGCCCCACAAAAAGTTTGGTAAAGAGAAATGGAATAAAATCAGTTGATGGTATTTACTGAGGTCTTACTGGGTGCAGAGAGCTGTACTAAGTGCTTGGGAAAGCACGATACAACAGAGTTAGCAAATGCACTATCTGCCCACAAGGAGTTTATAGTCTAGAAGGTCTGTAGAATCAAGAGAATACACATATGGCTACTTACGGCCTCAAACACGTGTTCATTCAGTTTCTCTAGGAAGTTCTTAAAACGGTGTACTTGAATATTCTTTTGTTCATTCATTCATTCATTCATATTTATTGAGCGATTACTGTGTGCAGAGCACTGTATAAAGTGCTTGGAAAGTACGATTTGGCACAAATAGAGACAATCCTACCCAACAACAGGTTCACAGTCTACAAGGGGGGAGACAGAAAACAAAACAAAACAAGTAGACAGGCATCAATAGCATCAATATAAATAAATAGAATTATAGATATAGATATATACACATATAGATATAGATATATACACATCATTAATAAATACATTAATATTGATTTTCTAGTTATTTATAAGATAACTAGAATAATAAATATGTACATATATACACAAGTCCTGTGGGGCAGGGAGGGGATAGAGCAGAGGGAGGGAGTAGGGGCGATGGGGAGGGGAGGAGGATCAGAGGAAAAGGAGGACTCAGCCTGGGAAGGCCTCTTGGAGGAGGTGAGCTCTCAGTAGAGCTTTGGAGATGGGAAGAGAGTTAGTTTGGCGGAGGTGAGGAGGGAGGGCATTCCAGGACAGTGGTAGGATGTGGGCCAGTGGTCGACGGCGGGATAGGCTAGGCGTGAACGGGGGACAGTGAGGAGGTGAGCGGCAAAGGAGTGGAGCGTGCAGGGTGGGCAATAGAAAAAGAGAAGGGAGCTGAGGTAGGAGGGGACAAGGTGATGGAGAGCCTTGAAGCCCAGAGTGAGAAGTTTTTGTTTCGTGCAGAGGTTGATAGGCATCCACTGGAGGTTTTTAAGGAGCGGAGTGACATGCCCAGAGCATTTCTGCAGGAAGATGATCTGGGCACCGGAATGAAGAATAGACTGGAGCGGGGAGAGACAGGAGGAAGGGAGATCAGAGAGAAAGCTGACACAATAATCCAGCCAGGATATTATAATATAACAATAAACATAGTCCCTGCCCACAAGTCACTAAACTGTAAGCTCCTTGAGGGCGGGGATCATTCCTACCCAATTCTATTGCACTCCCCCAAGTGCTTAGTACAGTGTTCTATTCATAAGCAGTCAATAAATATCAATGATTGATTGATTTGGTGAATTCCCCAAGATTGATCATTTTAGGGGTGACTTTTCAAAGCAATTATTCCTTTTCCTGAGCCTACTAACATTCAATTTTGGCATTGCTAACTAAGAAGGGATAATGTGAAAGGGAAGCAGACTGGATCAGGGTCCTGCCCAGATTTTTCACAGTGATTCAAGCAATAGGATCACTGCCTATAATGTTCTTCTAGGCCAAGCCCCTTAGCAAGACCACCCCACACTTCTTCAGGCATATTTCCCCACCAATCAGATCCTGACTGGGGGAAACAGTATTTATTTCTGTTAACCCCTTCATTAGAGGAAGGGGTGGGAGGGTAGTAAACCAGTGTTTCAAATGGAAGAATCCAAACGGCAAAGGTTTCCCGAAGTCTTTCATCTGCCATAAGTCATACCTTACTAATTCTATTGTATTGCGCTCTCCTAAATGCTTAGTTCAGTATTCTGCATGGAGTAAGAGCTCAATAAATATGATTGATTTATTCCAGAGTCTCAGGATCTTCTACTGCCCCAAACACCACTCCGTGACCAACTCGCTCGTGCACCCCCTGAGGCTGAGACAGTGAGCTGGTCCCTGGAGCTAACCAGCAGAGGCCTCTCCCTGTCCCCATAGCCAGCCACATTCCTGCTGACCTTGCCCTAAATTCACAGTTCAGTTCATGACATTCAGTAACAGGCTGCAGTCCCAAGGAGCAGAGTTCTAGGCACACGATACTAAATGTTTTCCAAACTGTCCATCTTCTCTCTATTTCCCCATCTCTCTCTGTCCTCTTTCTGTTGTCATCATTGCTGTCGTCATTATCATCACTGGTATTTATTGAGTCTCTACTTTTTGCAGAGCACTGTACTAAGCTCTAGGGAGAATACAGTGCAACATAGTTGGCAATGTCCCCTGCCCACAATGAGTGTACAGTCTGTCCTCCAGAAGTTCAGGTTTCTTCTCCTTTGTTGGTCTTAATGTAGCTTTGCAGTACTGTCTCAGGAAGGGCTTCCCACATGTCAGGAAGGGAACTTGTCAGTTGTGATTTTCCAGGCTTCTCTATGCACATATGCAGGCTTGTATGCAGTCTCCTGTAGTCTTCGTTAGCCCTATAGACTTAGCTAACACACCCCACTGGAGCTGATTTCCTGTGCACATTTTCATACTTGTGCCAAGAATTATGTATTTCCACCTCCCAGCATCTTCCTCTGCAAGTGCCTTTTGAAATGAAGAACACTTTTAACCACTTTTTTCATTGGTATTTTTCACCCATCCTTTACCTCGGCCCCCACCTTGTTCCATTTGTGGACTCTTCTTTTCCCTAGAGCCAGAAAATCATCTAGCTTGAGTCTATAATAGTTCATAGCTGGGCCTATTTAGTGTTTTGAGTCACCGAACCAATCAGTCAATCCCTGAAATTTATTGAATGTTTCCTTTGTGCAGAGCACTGCACTAAGCCCTCAAGGAATTAGAATATAATAGTTTTCATAGATATGATCCCTGCCCTCAAGGACCTTACAGTCTACTGGAGAAGAAGAGCATTAAAACTAATTATAGGTAAGGGAAGCAGCAGAGTATAATTATTAGTAATGATAATAATAATAATGGTGGTGTTGAGCACTTACTATGTGTCAAGCACTGTTCTAAGTGCTGAGGTAGATATGCGGTAATCAGGTTGTCCCATGTGGGGCTCACAGTCTTCATCCCCATTTTACAGATGAGGTAACTGAGGCACAGAGAAGTTAAGTACAGCAGAAAAGTGCCAAAGCTGGGATTAGAACACATGACTTTCTGACACCCAGCCCCATACTTTATCCACTATGCCACACTGCTTTCCATGCTTGTGCATAAGCAGCGTGGCTTAGTGGTAAGAGCATGGGTTTGGGATTCTTGAGGTCGTGGGTTCTAATCCCAACTCCTCCACTTGTCAGTAGTATGACTTTGGGCAGGTCACTTCATTTCTCTGTGCCTCAGTTACCTCATCTGTAAAAGGGGTGTGAAGACTGTGAGCTCCACGCGGGACAACCTGATTACCTTGTATCTATCCCAACACATAGAACAGTGCATAGCACAAAGTAAGCACTTAGTAAATACTGCCATTATTATAAGCTTCTTGAGAGCAAATAATGTAATTTCTTTATACTTCACAAGTGTCCAGTTCACTGCACCAAATGGATACTCAGTGCTGCTGCTCCTGCTGCCACTACTATTACTAGAAGCAGCGCGGCTCAGTGGAGAGACCCTGGGCTTGGGAGTCAGAGGTCATGGGTTCGAATCCAGTTCTGCCACTTGTCAGCTGTGTGACTGTGGGCAAGTCACTTAACTTCTCGGTGCCTCAGTTACCTCATCTGTAAAATGGGGATTTACTGTGAGCCTCACGTGGGACAACCTGATGACCCTGTATCTACCCCAGCGCTTAGAACAGTGCTCTGCACATAGTAAGTGCTTAACAAATACCAACATTATTACTGCTATGATTATGACCACTACTATTACTACTATTACTTCTAATACTGATAAACTCTGTGTCCTAATGGACAGATCACGTGTCTGGGAGTCAGAGAACTGGATTCTAGTCCCAGCTCTGCTATATGCTTGAGCAAGTCACTTAACTTCTCTGGGCTCAGTTTCCTCATCTGTAAAATCAATATTTGTTCTCCCTCTTACTTAGAGTGTGAGCACCACATGAGACAGGGACTGTGTCAGGCCTGATGATCTTGTGTCTATCCCGGTGCTTAGTGCCGTGCTTGGCATATAGTAAGTGCTTAATAAATATCACAGTTATTATTATTAATACTTTTGCTACTTTTTAAACTTGTGATCTTGGGCCAAAATTGAGCAGGAGTTGGGATGGTATTATGGTGAAATGCTGCTGACAAGTTTCAGTCCTTCACTGCTCTTGATTTTTGTTTTGGTTTTGTTAGTGGTATACAAAGAGGGAGATCTTGACCCATCATCAGAGGAAATCTCTGCCTGTTTGAAAAAGTTCATTCATTCATTCATTCTTATTTATTGAGTGTTTACTGTGTGCAGAGCACTATACTAAGCACTTGGGAAAGTACAATACAACAATAAAGTTGAGGAAACTCCCAGGAGTTTTCATGGGCTTCCACATATTGGAGGCCACCAGTGCACTTGGTCATCTGCAGTCAATCAGTTAATCGTGTTTATTGAGAGCTTACTGTTTGCAGAACACTGTACTAAACGTTTGGGAGAGAACAATATAACAGACCCATTCTCTGCCCACAGTGAGCTTGCAGTCTAGAGGAGGAGACACATATAAATAAATGTAGTACAGCCATTGGAGAGCATGTAATTTAGCAGCAGGAATCTTGAAGGTTGTAGAAATTTCTGCTGGGTTTCCATTCTACTGGACTGGACTAGGCACTCAGGCAACGAGGCGTCACAAATCCAGCTGCACAGTCATGAGGGATGGAGTACATTTCTGTGCAACCATACTGATACACCTCTTAAGGGCTATTCGTGGAATATATCCTCTTGCATTTTGAATGGACTGTTACCAAGGGATGCAGAGGTAATTTCTCCCAAAGCTTTGTGAGATGGTCATCCAGTCTGAAAAGAGACCAAATGACAGTTTTCTGCTACATTAGGTCTTCGAAGATTGTCCCTTCCCACCCCCTCTAAAAATCCCTTCCCCTCTTTGTCCCTACACCAAAAATGAAATTTTTTTTGAGAAATACACATATAGTTGTGATTTGCATAACATAAATTGCTAGGGATCTTAGGAAATAAAATTGTATAAAGGCTTGTTCATGTTACATATATATCAGTGTTTATATTAACAAGTTATTTGAAAGATCACAGCCCACGTTTTCATAGGCTATGAGAAGTGATTAAAATTTTTCGTTTATATACACTTCTGAAGTGCATCTACTGTTTAATCAATCAGCCGCTTACAAATCATGTGTAAATGAGGAGATTACATACTGTTTTGGCGATGTTTTTCTGCAGTGAGAATCCATTTTATTTTAACACATACAATTGAATATAAATGTTAGGGTGGTACAATTTACATGTATCTGAACAGACTATTAGTGAAGGGAGTGCTGCTGCTGTATTATTAAATAATAGCTTTGTATTAAGCTGTTTCTTGGAATTTTACATAATTCTTGTATTCATTTTCTCCACCCATTTTGCCTATAATCACGTGAGGTTTATGGCATCTCTCGCCCCATCCTTCCTGTTTTAATCCTTCCTCTTTCTTCTGCTTTCACAGGACTGGGAGTCATGGATGTAGGTTGTAACCCTGGCTCTGCCATTTGCCTGGTATGATCTTAGGCAAGTGGTTTTCTGTGACTCAGTTTTCTCATCTGTAACATGGGGATTAAAAACCCATTCTCTCTTCCTCTTAGACTGAGTCCCATGAGGGAACAGATACTGTGTCTACCTCAGGCCTTAGCACAGTGCCTGGCACACAGTAAGTGCTGAAGAAATATTATTATTAATAATAATATCATCATTATATTCATCTAACTTCCCAGTTGGATTGTAAATCCTCAAGGGCAGTGCTCATGAATCTTGCTACTGTTTTACCAATCAATCAGTGGTATTTTTTGAGTATTTACTGTGCGCAGAGAGTACAACAAAGCTGGTAGATATGTTTCCTAACAACAGGCATTCAGTTAGTGCCATGATTCAACTTACTGACAAAAGCAGTGCTACATAAGCTATGGTTTCCGATCAGCAGAGTTTAAAATGCCATCATGATGTCTACCCTGCACCTACTGTTTTTGGTGAGATGCTTAGCAGTGCCTAACCCAGCACTCAGTACAGTGCCTGGAACATAGTAAGCACTTAAATGCCACAGTTATTATTATTATTATCATTATTGATTTACAATGACTTTGCAGGTGAATGTCAATACTTTCCCAGAGAAAATATTTGGAGCCCTTTTAAGGAAGATCAAAATAGCATCATTCAATCCCTCAGCAGCAGGGAGACAAAGGAGAAGTAGCATGGCCAAGGGAACAGAGCACGGGCCTGGGAGTCAGAAGGACCTGGGTTCTAATTCCACTTCATCTGTTTTCTGTGGTGTGACTCTGGGCAGGTCACTTCTCTGTGCCTCAGTTACCTCATCTGTAAAATGGGGTTTAATACTGTGAGCCCCACATGGTATATGGACTGTGTCAAACCTGATTACCTTGCATCTACCCAAGAGCTTGGTACAGTGTCTGGTGCACAGTAAGCGCTTCACAAATACCATAAAAAATGGAGGCTGCTTCCTGTCTCCAGGGGATCCTCCAGTCCCATCTGCACCCTCCCCCGGCAAAGACGCGGCTGAGGGAGGCAAGTGTGGCAGTGGTCCTTTAGCACATCTGACATGAAGTGGGCCTGGGACAAAGCCACTGTGGTGAGGTAAAAGGGAGAAAAACAGCTAGGTGGCCCTTGATTTGCTCTAGCCCTGGTGGCTGAGGGTGGGCAAAATGGTGAGAGAGGTAATAGAGAAGTGTAGCCCAACAAGATGTGGCCAGGCCAGGTGGGTGAGAACAAGTTCTTTGAGGGCAGAAAGAAAGCTTCCCTCACGGAGGAAGGGAGTGAGCACTACATCCCTTAATCACTTCGGCCAAGCACCGTGGCGTAGTGGATAGAGCACAGGCCTGGGAGTGAGAAAGTCATAGGTTCTCATCCAGGCTCTGCCACTGGTCTGCTGTGTGACCTTGGACAAGTCACTTCACTTCTAGAAGCAGCATGGCTCAGTGGAAAGAGCCCGGGCTTGGGAGTCAGAGGTCATGGGTTCTAATCCCGGCTCTGCCACTTGCCAGCTGTGTGACTTTGGGCAAGTCACTTAACTTCTCTGTGCCTCAGTTCCCTCATCTGTAAAATGGGGATTAAAACTGTGAGCCCCATGTGGGACAACCTGATCACCTTGTATCCCCCAGCGCTTAGAACAGTGCTTTGCACATAGTAAGCGCTTAATAAATACTATCATTATTATTCTCTGTGCCTCAGTTACCTCATCTGTAAAATGGGGATTGAGCTGTGAGCCCCATGTGGGACAGGGATTGGGTTGAAACTGATTTGCTTGTATCCAACCCAGGGCTTAGTACAGACCTTCGTATATAATAAGTACTTAACATGTAACAGTTACTATTATTATTATCCCTCCAGTCAGTGTCCTGCATCTCATTTTCCTCACCCTGCTCCTAATGTCACCTGGAAAAGACACCCTCCACAACTCTTGCTGGCCAGCCAGCCAACTGTGTTTCTAGCCACTGACCAGCTGGGACACCTAAATAATCTGTGCCTTGGTTTTTTCATCTGCACAGTGGGAGTAATTTTCCCAATCTCTATTTTGTTCAACAAAATGAGATGGGATGAAAAGCACTTTGGGGAAAATATTTTTAAAAATTCAAGATTCAAATTTCCCAAAGTGCATGTTTTCAGAAAGTACAAGGTTTGACTGGAACACCCCTGGGGAGTTAGGGAATGTTCTCTCCCCAAAGCATGCTGGAAAAGCAGAGTGGCATAATGGAAAGAGCACAGGCCTGGGCCTGGGTTCTCATCCTGGTTCCACAACTTGCCTACTACGTGAACTTGGGTCAAGACCCTTAACTTCTCTGTGCCTCAGTATCTTTGTTTGTAAAATGAGGATTTAATACCTCTTCTCCCTCCTGATTACACTATGGAACACACCTGAGGGAGAGAGTGTGTCCAACCTGATCATCTTGTATCTACCCCAGTGCTTAGTATAGTGATTGGAACATAATAAGCCCTTACCAAGTACCACCATTATTAAAATTATTGTCTGTCTGAGTAGAACATAATACAATATCTGAAGGAACAGTTGTGTGCTTTTCTCAATATTGATCGTGGTGTAATTACTATAATGTGAGTTTTTCTTAATGCAAGTTTTCAAAAACATAATGCCCGTGATATCGGAGAACTGTATACATTATTAAAATTATTATTTTAGTATTACTATTATGTTACAAACTGGTGTCTATTCATGCCATCGGTAATGCAACAAATAAATATTAATTCATTACTCAACATTAATGAATACAGGGCAATTTTTTCTTTTTCTACTCTTCATCCCCTTTGGAAGATGTAGGCAGATTGATTTAGATTTTGTTTAGATTTTTGTTAGTCTTTTCCTTCCCCATTTATTTCAGTTGAATCAGTTCCCAGGAATTCATTTATGTCCTTGTAAAAGCTCTGCAGTATTATATTGTACACTGAGCCAAGGGCTGACCACACACACACACGATTACTGTGGGGAGTTGGATATATTCAGCGCTTCACAAGTATATCATTGTGGGAAAAGAGCTTAGTCATGTTTGCATTTGATTCCTGGCTTCAAGCTAGAGTCGTAATTAGCTTTACTTCCAAATATGCAGAGCACATGTCCATTCAGATTTTAACAAGCATATATTTCCTGCAGATCACAAGGCAGTAGATGAGGAGTTAATGAAGATTATGGTTAGGCAAAGAAGATTCAAGGTTTGGTTGCAACTGTCTAGAAGTGAAGGTTTCAAGTCTAAGACTAGCCTGCTTATGATAAAATGTAAGGTGATTTATGCACTGAACATGAAAAATCAGCATGGCTTAGTGGAAAAAGCATAGGCTTGGAAGTCAAAGGACTTGGGTTCCAATCCCTTCCAGCTCTGCCACTTGCTAGGGTCAGTCACTTCATTTCTCTGGACCTCAGTTTCCTCAACTGTGAAATGGGGATTCAGTACCTCTTCTCCCTCCTACTTAGACTGTTAGCCCCATGTGGGAGAGGGATTGTGTCTGGCCTGATTAATTTATAGCTACCCTAGTGTTTAAAACAGTGCTTGACACATAAAAAAGTCTTTCCCATACCCAAGTCCATAAATCCAAACATGTGAATAATTATCACCATATGCATGCCTAGGCATGCCTACACCTACTTTCATGCACACCCTACTGATTTTTTCTGAAATTCCTAGTATTATCAATTTCTTTTTCATGATGCAACTATATCTTGTCCTAGATACATTCATCAGATGATAAAAACTTGTTATTGACTGCACCTCAGTCAATATAGAAATATCATTTATTTCTCTGAACATCCTCTGTGTAAAGATTGCATTAATCAACACTTTAAAATCCACTCTTCTCTCAGCCCCAACAGCTCTGTACATATCCATGTGTAATTTATTTTAGTGTCTGTCTTCTGTCTCTCATGTCTGTAAGCTCTTTGTGAGTAGAGATTATCTATACCCACTCCTATTGTATTTTGCTTAGCACAGAGTAAGCACATAATCAGTGGTACTTACAGAGCAATTATCATGTGCAGAGCACCGTATTAAGTGCTTGGGAGAGTACAATACAACAGAGTTGGCAGGCACATTCCCCTCCCCATAATGAATTAAACATAATTGATTACTTAAAAGCTTTTGCCTATGATCATGTCATAAAATGGGGGAGAATTAGGTAAAAATGCTTAAAATCTTCTATATCTACTCTCTGTCCTCTAGCCTTCTTTCCTCATTCCCCCAAATAAGGAAATAGTCCGAAAATAAATCACCTGAAACTTCCTTCAGCTGTGTGCACCTTGATATGATGATGATGGTATTTGTTAAGCTCTTACTATGTGCCAAGCACTGTTCTAAGCACTGGGGTAGATACAAGGGAATCAGGTTGTCCCACGTGGGGCTTGTAGGCTTCATCCCACTTTGGGCAAGTTAAGTGACTTGCCCAAACTCACACAGCTGATGAGTGGCAGAGGCGGGATTGGAACGCACAACCTCTGACTCCCAAGCCCTCCCTCTTTCCACTAAGCCACACTGCTTCTCTAGCCTGTATCTACCCCAGTACTCGGAACAATGCCTGGCACAGAGTAACCACTTAACAAGTACCATGAAAAACAGGAAAGAACAATAAAGGGATAACAAGTCCATACTTCACCTCTCCCCTGGGATACGTTTATCAGATTCAAAGACTGGTACTAACTGCAAGAGCCTCTTCTCTTCCTCTGTGACCACCATCTCCAGTGGCAGGATTAGCGTGGAGAGCAAATTTCGCTGGCTAGCGTCTTTGAGCGGCCACTTCAGGTGGCAAGGCTCAAGGGAAACATCCCTCCTAATGAGGCATTTGGGGAGGGAGGCTGGGCATTTGTTCTATTTTCCTTTTCTGAGACCATCTCTCTTCTTTGTGGCTCAACTCCAACTGCCATCTTAACAGGATGGCTACTTCCCAGTGAAGTCCAGGTTTGTTCATGAAATCAAGTTTAGCTGTGTTATTGCCGGGTGAAAACCAAAGCCAGATCTTTCTGGGTAATTGGGTTTAATTTATCAGTCTGTCATCATCCAAAAAATCAGTTTTCATTGCTGTAGATGATCCATTTCAACCAGTCAGTAGCTGAGTGACTCTGTTCCATCTATAATCTCATCCTTAATGAAGGGATTGGTGAGGGTAATTATATACATTTTTGTATTGAGGTTTGTTAAGATATTAATAATTTTCTAGGTATCCGAGCACCATGTTAAATGCTGGGATAGATAAAAGGTTATCAGATCAGACATGGTCCCTGCCCCCCCAAGGGACTCAAAACCTAAGAAGGAGGGTGGGAAACATCCCCATTTTACAGATGCGGAACCTGTGAAATAGGTTAAGTAACTGTCAGCCCTCTGGACTGTAAACTCCTGGTTGACAGGGAAGGTGTTGATCAGCTCTATTGTATTGTACTCTCCTAAATGCTCACTACAGTGCTCTATACACAGTAAGTACTCAGTAAATATGATTGATTAACACAGTGAATTTGAATTTGTAGTAGGTCTCTTGCTTACCAGTTCTGTGGTCTTTTCACTAGGTTGCACTGCCATGAAAAAGGTTATTTACTTGCCCAGTGCAGTTATTTACTTGCCCAGAGTATGCCAGGATGGATGGGGATTGCCAAGATGATAAAGGGCTTCCTTTATGAGATAAAAATGAGACAGTACAATATATTCAAAAGTGTATCTTTCTTCAAGAGACTCAAATATAACTTTCAACTTTGAAGCAACAATAAATTTGTTGGTTGCTTTCTTAATGGACACTGCCAAACAATTCTAAGATTTCCTGCAGGGTTTTGCTTCTCCCTCCCTTTATTGCTGCTTCATGGGAAGAGACCTCCTTATTGGGTTGTCTTCAGTGATCTCTGATTAGAAATGGAAAAGCAAGGAAGCCTAGCTGGGATTCCATTAATAAGGCCAACTTGGTTTTAATGACAACAATAATAATAGTACTGTATTAAGGAAGCACTGGGGTAGATACAGAGTCATCAAGTTGAACAGAATCCTTGTTCCACGTGTCTTATGGAGGGGGAGAACAATAATTTCATCTCCATTTTATAGTTGAGAAACCGAGGCCTAAAGAAGTTAGGTGACTCACCAGAAGTCACACAGCGGTTGAGGTAGTGCCAAGGCTTTGTGTTGGTGTTTGTGGTGTTATTGAATTGATCATTTCTGCCCCAGTAGCAAGATCACGGGCCTGTGAACCAGAGGACCTGGGTTCTAATCCTGGCCCTGCCACATGCCTCCTGTGTGACATTAGGCAAGTCACTTAACTCCTGTGTCTCAGTTCCCTTGTCTGGCCTGGAGCACCCTACCTCCTCAAATACGACAGACATTTACTTTCCCCTGCTTCAAAGTCTTATTGAAGGCATATCTCCTCCAAGAGGACTTCCCAGACTAGACATCCCTTTCCTCTTCTCCCACCACCTTCAGCATTGCTCTGACTTGCTCAATTATTCTTCCCCCTTCCCAGACCTGCATCACTTATGTCCATAACTGTAATTTATCTATTTGTATTGATGTCTGTCTCCCCCCCTATACTGTAAGCTCGCTGTGGGCGGGGAATGTGTCTGTTTGTTGTTGTATTGTACTTTAATTGTACTTTCTTAAGCTCTTAGAATAGTGCTCTGCATACGGTAAGCACTCAAATACATACTTAAACTGTGAGCCCCATGTGGGACAAGGACTGCCTGATTAATTTGTATTTACCTCAGTGCTTAGTACAGTGCTTGGCACATAGAAAGTGCTTAACAAACAAACTCGGCCCTTTGGTAGGTGCCCCAGCCACTACAGGGTCAACCTGGTTCTGTTCACGATCAGTAAGTGCTCACTGTTCTCTTTCCTCCTTCCTACAGCCCGAGATGAGAACGTGGCCACCTTCAGGGGCTCCGAGTACCTGTGCTACGACCTGTCGCAGAACCCCATCCAGAGCAGTAGCGACGAGATCACCCTCTCCTTCAAGACCTGGCAACGCAATGGGCTCATCCTGCACACGGGCAAGTCGGCCGATTATGTCAACCTGGCGCTGAAAGATGGAGCTGTCTCCTTAGTCATTAACCTGGGATCTGGGGCCTTCGAGGCCATTGTGGAGCCTGTGAATGGCAAGTTCAATGACAACACCTGGCACGATGTCAAAGTGACCCGCAACCTGCGGCAGGTAATGGTGGACAGAAGGGAATAATGGAACGGTCACCCTTGAGATGAGGTGGGATGGAGGGCAGGTGGGGGGATGCAGAGAGGGAACCAAGTGGTAGGTGGGGGGTGGGGAGTAGACTTAGAAGTGGTTGTTGTAAAAGCAGTTAACCACTTTGCTCTCCAGGTTTACCCAAGGAAAACTGTTAAGTAAACTTAGCTCCATTGTTCTTTTTTTCCATTTTCACTTTTTAAAAAAATTTTGAATAGATGATTAAACTTGTGACTACTTTACTTTCATCTCCTTGCTCTTCTTTCATTTTATCGGCTTCTTAATTGCATTTGAATCTTATCAGTAATATTATTATTAAAATTGAATTAGGAATCCAGTGTTTTGAAGCCATTGCTCAGGATTTTTCCTTTATTCTTCTGTTTCCTTTTTAAATTGTGTTAACCATTGCCATGATATAATTTTAATTGTAAAAAAAAATCTACACTGCCTCTTCTCACTTTTGATTTGTTTCTAGTTGTTTTAACCTTTAGTCTTAGAATTAATTGGCTGGGATCTTTCTGAATTCCTCTGTTTCTCTGTTCTTTGGTGCTGTGATCTTACTTTATTGCTCGTGTCTCTGCCCATGAGACTCTTCGGTTGTCTGGGAGGATTGGAACATGGAAGGATCCTAATTAAAAAGTCAACTCTGGAGCATCTTTTCCTGGTTCTGTCCGAGCTTGGGGATCCCCACCGATTGCCTGTCCTAAGCAGGAACCTCCGTCAGGTGACCACACCGTTAGTTGAGAGTGAGCTTTAGGCCAGGAAGTTGTCTTCATTCCCATTCCTTCTCTCCCCAACACCTGTCACTTAATTAGACGTTCAGTTCACAGTGCTTCCAGTGAAAGCTAATGGCTCACATGCACCACCTTTTCCTGTAGCAATCTCGAGTTATTTCCTCTGTGTGTGTGTGAGAGATTTTGTCCTTTAATTTTGATTGACTCAGCATGAGTTTCATACTAATCAGAATACACAGTGTAAAGATCTGAAAGTTGGAATGATAGAAGATGTTTGCATGATGGTATACTACATGATGTCTTTGCTTTTCTGTTAGAGTAAGCGTGAGTAGGAACCCAACTTTCATAGGAGTTTTTGAATGTTAACTGGCTGCTAAAGCAGGGTTTGGCAGTGCTGAGTAAGAAGCACAGCTCACACATACCTAGGGTTCTTTTGGAAATACCCTTTCTCTTGCCAAGGTATATGTGGCAGGTAAGCATCTTGAATCACTTAATTTGTTCCACTGGTACTAGAGGGGAGGGTGCCACACCACAAAACTTCAACAGCACAATATGAGTAGGACTGTGGGATCTGCTTTGGCCTTTTCAGCTTCCTACACCCTCAGAGCTGAATTTCACCATCAGTGATGTCTTTTTCAAATTCTAGGGACAACTATATGGAGCCCCACAGATATCTTGGATTCTTTTCTTTAGGACCCTAAGATCTTGGGACTCTATACACAAACACACACACACACACACTTGTGAATATATATATATTATATATATATATATATAGATAGATCACATATGTATCATATCTACATAGATTTAGATATATATGTTTATATATTTATAGATAGATAAAATAGTTTTCATATAACACTATTTCCCACCCAGTAAAAACATGACTACAACTACCCCTTGTTCAAAACATCAGGGCCTGTATCTGCTTCAGCTCAGGACTGCTAACTGGGGAATAAAAAAGGATCCTTTTCCTTCTTGGTCTAATGTCTTTGTCAGAGAGTTGATTGGCATTATGAGTAATTAGAGGTTTTCAAACATGGTTAGAAATCAGGCCAAGGTCCTCACCAACCGATCCACTTTTATGCTTCTCTGGAAGCCTGATGTCTCCCTTTCTCTCTGGGAGGAGTTCTAACGTGCCTTACCAGGGTGAGGGATAGTCATGGAATGCTCTGGAGGTTTTGATTGGTTAGAAAAGGCCCTGGTTTTTCTCCTCTGAGTGTTTCTTATATACCCTAGAGGCAACAAAAATGAAATCCTGTAAGTTTTTATCGATTTAAAATGGGAATGATCTATCACTCACTGATGCTGACCCTCCTCCAGCACGTGACACTGTGCTGTGCTACTTGGCTGACAGAGTAGATTACAGAATTGTGGGTCACGCTTCCTGCATTCTGTTCCCAACCCTAATAACAAACTTCTCATCTGACCTTGAGCAAGACGCTTAACCTTTCGGTGCTTCAGTTCCCATCTGGGAAATGGTGATTGCCATCCTTCCCAGGAGTGGAGGGTGGCTGAATATGCAAAATGCCTTATGCTACAGAAGGATTATGATCTCATCTATGGTCTTGTTGTGAGATCCAGACTATTCATATAACTGCGCCTTTTGCCTTGAAGGTGACTATGCCTCCACCCTCTGCCAGGTATAGTTTTTTGAGCAGTGCTGTCATATGTTTCTTTGGTGTCTGTCCTGATCAATCCTGCCATAAAAAAATAGAAATCTCAACCAAATTTTACCAGCTAAAACCATTTGACCATAGTGTTGAAAAATTTAAAAAAGCTAAGAGTTTACCAAAAAAAGGAATTCTCTATATAACCCAGCTTTTTAAGTCTTCCCAAGGATTTACTTGGAAGGTCAGGATTTCTTCTTCTAGAAGATCATGGAAACTTTAATGTATTTGAGCATGACAGCCTCAAGGATACTATTAGTTAGGTCAAGTGACTTACTTGGCAGAAAATCTATTCGAATGAGATGAAGGCTCAAGTAGAGGTTTTCAAGAGCATTCACTACCAATAATAGCTCCTTTCCACTGCTTATTTTGCTAAAAGAACTATTTTTGATAGCTGTTGACTTGTGGCAAAGGGCAGGACACGAATCACCCACAATGTCTTTAAAGAGCAACAATGTGGCTTGCAAGAGGACCATGAGGCTAGTGATTGCAGCATTTGTATTTTGCCACCTCTTTTGCCTGGTCCTGTGTCCTGGTCATGAGTCACAACTTTGCCTCTGTTGCCCAGCCAGCACAGTGGAATAGTGACATACCAACTTACAGCAGCTTTGACAGACAGCACCAGAAGGAAATGGAGTTAAGTCAAGGACAGATATTTTAGAATCCTTTGCTCTTTTGCACCTGCTGGTCACATTTAACCCCATCCTTCAATCCCCCATAACTCTATCCTGGAGAGGATTGATTCTTTTTGTCTCTAGGGGAGGTGTTTTATAGACTCAGAATCCTGACAATGTATTGTTAACGAAAAAGCAGAGACTATTTTGGGGAAATGACCAACATGCCTAATTTCTCTCTCCCCTTCCCCTACAAAAAAAGGGAAGTTTTTGGAGCAGGAGAAAGAAAAATAATCTTCCCATTCCCTTTCTTCACCAAGCTTAAAAAGTAGCACAGGCCCAGGAACATGTTTGACACACATACTCTCTGAACCTTCCCACATTAAGCTGTAGAATATTCTCTCAGAATCTCATCTCATTCATATGTAGCAAGTGATCTCAATGAGCATGGACACTTGATTTAGAGAAGGAGCCTTGAGCTCACCTGTGGTAAAGGAGACAGCTTCACTGAGTGAAGGAAGCTCGGTCACTCAGCACCTTCTTCCAAGGATGCCTTTTGGGCTACTTGGTGGGGCTTGTAGGGGCAAGAAAAAAACAGAAGAGGGTGAGAATGTTGCCTTTGCTTTATTAGAGGTCATGGGTCTGGCTATTCTGGGGAGGGAGTGGGCCAGAGGGCAGAGTTCATCCTGAAGATCTGTTGGAAAGTAAGTATTATTCCACTTCTCACTTGGGCGAAGTTAGGAATGGATGGCCTTGTGAAAAAGAGAAGAACTGGGCCTCCAAAGAGGTGTGTGGCTCACCTCCCCCTTATGACTTAGACGACATGGTTTCCCAGAGTTCTGCTCCCATCGTCCCTCTCCTCTCTCCCTCTCTCTCTTTCTCTGTGTTGGGTGCCTTTCTTTGAAAGACTAACACTAGATCATTCATGCAATGTGTCATTTTACTAACCGACTAATGTACTAACACCCTAACGACTCATCTTTGTTTTTAGTTTTTTTAATTAACAATCGTTCTGTTCACAATTTTTTAATTTCCTTTCTTCCCCCTTTTCCGCAAAGCACTCAGGCATTGGACACGCTATGGTAAACAAACTACATTGTCTGGTAGATATCATTCTTATTGTCTCTTATTTTGGGTTTGCCGTGTGTTACCCCTATTTCCCTCCCTGAATCCCTCCCTCCTTACACCTCCTTTATACTTACTCTTCGATTTCTTTTGAGTTCACTATAAACACATTTGTGTTTTACTTTCTTTGCAAGAAAAATCCCATGTATTTATTTTTAATCCAGAGGAGAACATAACCATTCTGGAAATGGGGTTTGATCATTTTGGGTGTCCATTTCTTCAAATTTTTTCCTCCTTCAATTTTCACAATTTATTTTCTTTTGATACATTTGCCAGATTAGTCCCCTGCCTTTTTTTAATTCTTCAGAGTTCAGATCTGTTATAGGCCTAAGGTTTATAGTGCAGCCTCTCCCTCTGCCTTTGTTTCTTTACCACTGTCTTCTCTCTCTGCTCTAATCTGTGTCTCTGACTGCTTTTGACACTCTTCCCCCTCACCCCCCTCCTTTGGCTCTTCCTCCGTCTCACCTCTCCTTTTCCCTGTCTCCAGTGCCCCTCTCTCCCTTCTCCCCTCTGACCCTCCTCTCCCTCTCCTTCTCCCTCACCCTCTCCATCTCTTCGCATCCCCCCCCCTTTTGTTGTGGCAACAACTGCTATAGGTGAACTAGCCAGAGCTGTTTCTACCTTCTACTAGTTCCTCCCCTTGACCTTACACTCAGTGGGGCTAAATGGAGTTCTTCAATTGTATGTTTCCATAAAAACTCTGCATGGCATGATCCCATTGTCTCCTGGGTTTCCCTCCCTGTACCAAAATGTGTTCATTTTCCTTTAGTCACTAACAACCTCTTAACAATGTCAAGTCAATTTCATTCCTCCTCCTTCTCACCCTGCTCTTTCATTTCCCTGCCAAACTCCTATCTGTTAGGGTTGAGGTATTTTTTTTTTTGAGCGGGGGAGGGAAGTAACTTTTAATTTATGGTTACCATTTTTGTCCCTGTTTCTTTTTTTTAATTTTGATCAGTGCATGCAAGTGTGAAATAGCCTTTCATTCTCTCTCCTTTTTCTCTCTGTTACCCTTCTCTTATTTCTCTCTACTACAGATCATTTTCGCATGGGTGTGCCAGAGTATGGTGTGTGCACGCTTTATAACCTCTATCTCTCTCACTCCTTTTTCTCTCAATCTGTCCACTGCTCCTCCTGCAGATGTTGGCATCTGGGCATTCCTTCTTCCTTTGGGAGATTTAAAAAACTATATATTTATGGTTCTGACCCTCCTATTTTCTCTTTGTGTTACAGTGAGCCTTTTGGTTGGATTTTTTCTGTTTTTGGATGGTGGAGGTGGTGATGGTGGTGGCGGTGCAGGTGGGAGGGCAGGGGTTGGTGCCCTAAGGCAGTCCATGGCATGCATCATTCATGACACATTGAAAGTGAAGATCCTTTCCGCTCACCTCCCTGATGCATGTTGGTCAGTCTGCCATGAGCCAGAAACCAGCAACAATCAAAACAATTAAAAAAAAAATCCATTCTCCCAATGTCTCCTTGGCCATTTTTCACCACCACCAACCAAAAATAAATAAGAAGAATTTTACAACAATTACCAACCAATAAAAATGAGGAAGAGAGTGACAGCTAACTTCCAAGGACATTGCCCTTTTTTAGTCTGATAAAAGAGCGGCTCAGTATGGTCCCACCTATAAACAATACAGGGGATGAAGAAGGGAAAATTAAGGCATGGGTCACTAGCAAAACAGACCAGTAAAGGGAAGTAGGTGGCACTTCATCCCAACCCCACACTCTAAACCCAACAAACACCTCACCGAATCTTTAATAAGAATGATGTGAAAGGAAGGGGAGTCAACATGATCTCGGCCAGACTGGAAGGTCATTGCTGGGATTTTTTTTTTTTTTTTGCCCCTTATGTTTCTCAAACAGGTGACAATCTCTGTGGATGGCATCCTCACCACGACTGGGTACACCCAAGAGGACTACACCATGCTAGGCTCAGACGACTTCTTTTACGTAGGAGGAAGCCCCAGCACGGCAGATTTACCAGGATCACCAGTCAGCAACAACTTCATGGGCTGCCTCAAAGAGGTAATTTGGTTAAGAATCTTGCTGCCTATTCTTTTTTGAGGGGGAGGAGGCTTTTGTGAGCTACATCCTAGGCAGGAACATTCCTCTGGGTCCTTCTTGAAATCTCCAGAATCTACAGTTTCCCAGTGGAAAGCTACTCATGTTGGCTGGCTTCGTCATTGAGGATGGTAAGTTCTCAGGTGCTCATCATTTGAACTGGAGGAGGATTTCCATAATTGAATACAAGAAGTAGCTCTTTCTAGCCAGGTTTCAGCTGAGGCAATGGAGACACATTCCGAGAAGTAAAGGTTATGGACTTGCTTGTTTTAATTGGATAAATAGAGGTTCCTTACTGAATCCCCGAATTGGGGGGACAAGCCATGAAGGAACACCTTAGGATCAATTCAAGCTTATTCAGGATTTCAGGATGATTTCTGGACTCTGCAGGTAGAGTGAGACATGTCTGAAGAGCCGTGGATTCTTCCCACTCAAGTGTTTGCTACATTTTCTCAATTAGCCCATTTAAACACAAGGTGGTAACGTTGGAAATACAATCAGTCATATTTATTGAGCACTTACTGGTGTGCATGACACTCTACTAAGCACTTTCTGATAGTTGAATATAACAGAGTTGATAGACATGTTTTCTGCCCCCAAGGAGCTTACAGTCTAAGTTGGTACTAGGGGACAGAGAATGTTGAATCAATAAGCTTGCAGTCATTTCTTCTTTCTTGGTATTCTTAGTTGTGTCTTTGGTGCCCATATAAGATCTTCCACTTCCCTTTTTGGCAACTCATCTCTTCTCTTCTCATGGTAGGACTCAGTAAACTCCATCTCTAGACTGTGTGCTCCTTGCAGGCAGCAAGCATCAACTAACTCAGTTGTATTCTGTGTCCTGCACACAGTGAGAGCTCAATGAACTCAACAGCTCAATGAGTACAACTGTTTGATTCTTTTATCCTTTAGCTAGGGTTTCCTCCTGTGACTAACTTAATGGCTTGAATTGTTGCATCCTAAATCCCAACTCCATATATTCTCTTAATTTTTATCCCTTTTTCAATGGAGTCCACATAGCTCGTTCACTTCTTCCTCTAAAAAGACCCTCTACAGAATGTTGAATTACTGTGATGCCAGAAGAATCGATCCTATTTGCAGAGCACTGTACTAAGAACATGGGAGAGTACAGTATACCAGAGTGGGTAGACATGCTCCCTGCCTACAAGGAGCTTACGATCTAGAATGAACTGATGCCTCCTCTTACTAGTAAGCATAGAAAGCATTTAACAGCTACCACAATTACTATTATTACAAGGCACTTGCCTGCTGTCTGATCTTGGGCAAGTTACTTACTGGTGGTATTTGTGAAGCACTTACTATGTGCAAAGCACTGTTCTAAGTGCTGGGGGGATACAAGGTGATCAGGTTGTCCTACGTGGTTTTCACAGTTTTCATCCCCATTTGACAGATGAGGTAACTGAGGCACTGAGAAGTGAAGTGACTTACCCAAAGTCACACAGCTGGCAAGCGGCAGAGCCGGAATTAGAACCCATGGCCTCTGACTCCCAAGCCCAGGCTCTTTCCACTGAGACACGCTGCTTCTCATTTCACTCAACCATAATATAGGAATGCAATCGTATTCCCTCCTACCTAGACTGTGAGCCCTATGTGGGACAGGGACTGTGTCCAGTCTGCTAAAACTTGAATCTACCCCAGCGCTTAGAACAGTGCTTGGCACATAGTAACCACTTAACAAATACCATGAAAACAAAAACACATTCCCCAGCCACCAGAAGAATAAATTCTAATGGAGCAGAAAGGCATGGAGCTACTGAATATGCCTATAATTTACAAAAGGGCTGGGAGTATAAGTAATTCATTATGCACTTACTATGTGACTAGCATTGGGATAGACACTAGAAAAATATTTAAATGCCAGAGGCAACTAAAGAGTTGTTAGGAATTTGGGTACTGGTAATTAATTGGGGAAGGCTTTTTTGAAAGGTGGGATTTTAAGAGGGCTTTGGAGGTAGGGAAAGCAGAAGCCTGATGGAAGGGAGTTCTGAGTGGGCTTGGGAAGAGAGAAGAGCAGGGGAGTAGGGGTTGAAGAGAGCTGAATTGTTCAGGGGAGAGAGGTGCTGGACAGCCGTAAAGACAGTGGTCATGAGGAGACATGTTGCGTCTATTCCCGAAAGGTTATCTGGGGAACTGAAATGAGAAGTGGAGCCAGGGCTTGTAATAAAAATAACAGTAATAGTATTTAATTGCTTACTGTATGCCAAGCACTGTCCTATTCACTGGGATAGATACAAGATAATCAATCACTTGTATTCAGTGACTGCTTATTGTGTGCATTAGCGCTGTACTACGCACTTGGGAGAGTACAATATAACGAAATTGGTATTCACTCATTCAGTCGAATTTATTGAGCACTTACTGTGTGCAGAGCACTGTACTAAGTACTTGGGAGAGTACAGTACAACAATAAATAGACACATGGTAGACATATTTCTTGTCCACAAAGAGCTTACAGCCTAAGTCAGAAACAGTCTTTGTGTCACTTGGGACTCACAGTCTAAGAAGAAGGGAGAACAGGTATTGAATCCCCAGTTTACAGATGAGGAAATTGAGGCACAGAGAAGTTAAGTATCATGCTATAGGTCACACAGCAGGCAGGTGCTAGAGGAGGAATTCTCAGACCGGTGCTCTTTTCCCTAGCCCTCGCAACCTATATTATATGTGATATGAAAAGAGTTTTTTAATTAGGGTAGTAGCTGGCAGGGAATATATTTGTAATATTGTTGTACTTTCCCACTTACCTCAGTGCTGTGCACAAAATAAGCGCTCAATAAATAAGATTGACTGACTAGCAGTGGAAGAGATGGATCTAGGAAATGTTTGAAAATCAGTGGTATTGACTGAGCCCTTATTGTGTGCAGAGCCCTGTTTTAATCACTTGGAAGAGTACCACACAATAGAATTGGTAGATGTGATCCCTACCCACAAATTTTAAGTAGAATGCCTTCAAAATGTCAGGAGAGACTAAAAGTTTACAATAGTTGGTAGTATTTGTGAGCATGAGAGCAGAGGAGGGAGGAATAAAACAATTGCCAAGCAACAGAGATCTGAACTGTAGCAGGAGAAATTGAATGTGAAGCTCGTTGTGAGCAGGGAATTCATTCATTCACTCGTATTTATTGAGCGCTTATTGTGTGCAGAGCACTGTACTAAGCGCTTGGAAAGTACAATTTGGCAACAGATAGACAATCCCTACCCAACAACGGGCTTACAGTCTAGAAGGGGGAGATAGACAAAACAAGTAGACATCAATAACATCAAAATAGATAAATGGAATTATAGACGTAAACACATCATTAATAAATGAATAGAATAATAAATATGTGCAAATATCCATAAGTGCTGTGTGGCGGGGAAGGGGGTAAAGCAGAGGGAGGGAGTAGGGGTGATGAGGAGGAGGAGAGAAAAAGGGGGATTCAGTCTGGGAAGGCCTCTTAAGGTGTCTACCAACTCTGTTCTGTTGTTATATTGTACACTGCCATGCCCTTAGTATAGTGCTCTGTTCACTGTACAGAACATTGTACAATGTTTGTATTTCCATCAGCTGCAAGAGTAAAGGAAGGTGACCAAGGGTTGGTCTACTGCTAGGGGGGTGGTGGTGCGAAATCTCTTTGTGCCTCAATTTCCTTACCTGTTCTCCCTCTTAGATTGTGAGTCCCATGTGGAGCAGAGACTGTGTGCAATGTGATTTGCTTGTGTCTACCCCAAACCACAGAGTAAGGGTTTGATAAAAACCACATTTATCAATCACAGTCATATTTGAGTGCCGACTGTGCAGAGCACTGTACTAAGCCCTTGAGAGAGTACAGTACCAACAGAGTTGGTAGACACTTGCCCTGCGTTCAGTGAGTTATCACTGTCATTACTGTTGTTTTCTTCATAATTATTATTACCATCCAAATCCTTAGTATTGCTCTGTTCAGAATAAGCATTCAATAAATACCATGTGGAACAGGTGTCTATCATATATATCGACCCCAGCACTTAGCACAGAGCTTGACACTTAGGATGCACTTGATGAATAATGTTGTTGCTTTTGTTGTTGTAAAGGAGAGACTTGGTCGGGGTTGCTGGGGGAACAGAAATTGCTCTTTGATTTGAAAAGTCCTCCCCAACCATCAGACTGCTCAGATTCTGGTAGACTCAGTGGGTGTGTCACAGGGGTTTGAAAAATTTAAGTACTTTGAAACTTTGTACTGCTTTGATACCCCTATCAATCAGTCCTCTGGAAGTGGAGCTCCCAAGCTTATTTTGGAGACTCTTGTAGCATATCATGAGTAAGGAGAGAGTTGAAGCAGAAACTTGGGGAAGGGCGGTGGAGGAGAGGGGCTAGAGGAGAGGGGAATACATGCTTAAAAGAAAAAAGATTGAGGAGGGGATAATTGTGCACATTAAATTCTTATAACCCTTCGTGATTATTAGCCATTTTAAATTGAGTGGGATTTTGCATCCAGAGATAGTCTCTGAACAGATGATTAATGGTTTAATCTGTAATAACTTTACATTTTATAGAACCCTGATAGGAGTCCACATCTGGTGAGCCAAGCTATTTAAAGCTGTGTTAATTCTGTTAATTGCTATACGTTTATTCGGATTGCTGGCACCTGCGGGCTTTGGGATAATGTGTTTTCTTTTACGTATACACTCCTTTATTCACTCCATCTCTGTCTTTCACTACTGTCTCTCACTGCCTTCTCTCTGCTTCGCTGGTCGCGCTCTCTCTGCCATTCTGGTGTTTTCTCCTTTGTGTCACCTTCCTTCTTCCCATGCCCTCACCTCCTTTGTATCCTATAAAAATAACTTCAGTATTTGTTAGTAATAATAATGGTACTTGTTAAGTGCTTACTACCTGCCAGGCACTGAACTAAGCACTGGGTTGGATACAAGTAAATCAAGTTGGACAGAGTCCCTCTCCCATGTGGGGCTCACAGTCTCAATACCCATTTTGCAGATGAGGTAACTGAGGCCCAGAAAAGTGTCTCAATCCCCATTTTGCAGATGAAGTAACTGAGGCCCCGAGAAGTGAAGTGACTTGCCCAAGGTCACACTGTAGGGAAGTGGCAGAGCTGGTATTAGAACCCTTTACCTTCTGACTCCCAGGCCCGGGCTCTATCCATTATGCCATGCTGCTTATCAAATGCTTACTCTGTGCCAAACACTGGAGTGGATACAATTCAATCGTATCAGAGACAGCCAGCCGTCCCACACTGGTCTCACAGTCTAAAGGAGGCAGAGAACAAGTATTTAATCCCCATTTCACAGGTGAGAAAATTGAGGACCAGAGAAGTTAAATGACTTGCCCAAAGTCACACAGCAAAGTGGCAGAGCCAGGGTTACATCTCAGCTCTCTGGACTTCCTTTGCTTTCCATTTTCTCAGGAACTGGAACTCTTGAGCCAGAGAATTGGACCCTCTGCTGCCCCAATTTGAAGAGATACAGCCAGGAGTCAGATCATAACAGTGGATCTGTGTACTTCCTGGAGTGAATGAGTTTTCCAATAGCAAATCTGGTTCTGTCCCCTCTCCTCTCTTATTCTTTCATGCTGGGTTTTGGTGATTGCTCTTGCCATCCTCTGTCCCTATAATAAACTTTTCTACTTGGGAGTCAGAGGTCATAGGTTCGAATCCCAGCTCTGCCACTAGTCAGCTGTGTGACTTTGGGGAAGTCACTTAACTTCTCGGTGCCTCAGTTCCCTCATCTGTAAAATGGGGATTAAGACTGTGAGCCCCACGTGGGACATCCTGATTCCCCTGTGTCCACCCCAGCGCTTAGAACAGTGCTCGGCACATAGTAAGCGCTTAACAAATACCAACATTACTTCATTCATCCTTCAGGCATATCTTCATGCATATCCTGAGAACTAAGCCTTCTATTGGTAGCAATCATCATAAATAACAATAATATGTGGTAAGTGATGTTAAGGTCTTAATGCATTTGGCACTGCTGGGGTAGAGTCAAAACAATCAGGTTAGATATAGTCTCTCTACCAAATGGGACTCACAGTTTAATGTGGGAGAACAGATATTGAATCCCCATTTTACAGATGAGGAAATGGAGACACCGAGAAGTTAGTGACTTGTCAAAGATCACACTGCAGGCAAGTGGCAGAGCCAGGATTAAATCCCAGGTCTCTTAAAGCCAGGATAGAAAAGGTTTGAAACTGGCCTTCCAATCCTCAATAATGAAACCTTTCCAGTCAGTCATATTTTTTGAGCACTTACTGTGTGCAGAGCACTGTACTAAACACTTGTGAGAATACAATATAACAATAGACACATTCTCGGCCCCCAGTGAGCTTTCGGGCTAGAGTCTGGAAGAAGATAAATGGGAATGAAGATGGCAGGGGACAGACATGCCCCTCTAAAGTTGTGGATTCATAACAAAAATCCTAGAGCTTGAGCCAGTTGTGGAGAAGCAGCATAGCCTTATGGGAAGAGCACAGAACTGCGAGTCAGAGGATCTGGGGTTCAGTCCTGAGTCTGCTTCTCGCCTGCTCTGCAATCTTGGACAAGCCACATAACTTCTTTGTGCCTTAGTTTTCTCACCTGTAAAATGGAGATTCAATATCTGTCCACTCATTTGGTCATATTTATTGAGCCCTTACTGGGTGCAGAGCTCAGAGTAAGCGCTATCTGTAGGAGGAAGTACCTTTTCTCCCTTCTACTAAGGCTATGAGCCCCATATGGGACATGGTCTATGTCCAACTTGATTTTCTTTTATCTACCCGAGTGCTTGGTACATAAGTGCTTAACAAATGCTGACATCATCATCATCATCATCAATATTATTTATACCGAGCACTGTACTAAGTGCTTGGGAGAGTATAATATGAAATAGTCGGTAGACACGTTCCCTGCCCTCAACGAGCTTACGGTCTAGAGGGGGAGACAGACATTAATAACAGTTATTTCTAGTAAAGATGGATAGGTATAAAAGTACCATGGGATGAGGTGAATATCAAAGAGTTAAAGGGGTGCAGACCCTAAATAGGTAGGTGACATAGATGGGAGGGTGAATAGGGGAAGTTACAATGTAGTCAGGGAAGGCCCCTTAGAGGAGATGTGATTTTAGGAGGGTTTTAAAGGTGGTAAGAGTGGTGGACTATCAAATGAGAATGGTGAGGGATTGCTAGGCCAGATGATGGATGTGGGCAAAATGTCAGCAGCAAGAAAGATGAACTAGAGGTGCAGTGAGTAGGTTGGTATAAAAAGAGAATGAACCATTTGGGGCAGGTCATCAGTAGGTGGAGGAAAATCAGCAAGGAAAGACAGGAGGGAGAGAACGGTTTCAATGTCTTAAAGCCTATCATAAGGAGTTTCTGGAAGTGATATGCTAACACAGTGGTATTTATTGCACTTACTCTGTGCTGAGTACTGTACTAAGCAATTAGATTACAGTGCAACAGAATTAGCAGACATGTTCCCTGCCCATAACGAGCTTACAACCATTGTATATTATTATTATTGTACTGTGGATAATTCTATCCACTTCATGGACATTTCTTTTTCCTGTTTCCACCTCCTCTTCCTTTTTACACTTGAAATGCTCAGGTATAAGGGATTGTTCCCTCTCCATGACAAAACCAAGGTATGGGGGAAATGGCCTGCTTGGCTTCAACCACAGGCTTGCTGCAGGTACTGACTGTCTCATTCTCCTGAGGAGTAAAATTCCCTATGGGAGAAGATAGGAGGGCATTCTGGAACCAAGTTCTAAGCAAGGCTTAGCTTGAACTACAAAGTTGCAGCAGAGGCTGAGGTTATCATAATTAGAGAGAGATTCTTGTGTGACTTGGCCTGAAACCCCTCCAGAGCTAGCACAGTCTCAGAGTCCAAAAGGCTTAATAGTAGAACTGGTAATAATAATAATAAAAATTATTTTTCTTAATTACTTACTATGTGTCAAGCATTGTTCTAAGCACTGGGGTAGATACAAGCTAATCAGGTTGGACACAGCTACTGTCCCACATGGGCTCACAGTCTTAATCCCCATTTTACAGATGAGGTAGCTGAGGCACGGAAAAGTTAAGTGATTTGCACACGGACCTGGACAAATGGTGGAGCCGGGATTAGAACCCAGGTCCTTCTGACTCCCCAGCCTATGTTCTATCCACTAGGCTAAGCTGCTTCCTTTAGAAGTATTTATTAAGCACTTAGTGTATGACGAGAACCGAGCTAAATGCTGAAAATGATAAAGTGGAAATTAGACATTTAAAGTGGAAATTAGACATTCATTCATTCAATCAATCGTATCTGAGACAGGGTCCCTGCCCCTCAGCGGTCATACAATCCTAACAAAAAAAAATCCTTACTACCTCTGGGATAATGGCCCTGGCAGAGGACTCAATCATGCAATTAATCAATCAGTGGTATTTTTTGAGCATGTACTATGTGCAGAGCACTGTACGAAGCTTTGGGAGACTGTAGTGCAACAGAGTTGGTAGACAAGTTCCCTGTCCACAAGCTTTCAGTCTAGAGGAGGAGACAGACAATATAAATAAATAATTTACAGATTTGTACATAGTATTATGGGGCACACAATTACTCTTCCCACCTTCAAAGCCGTATTATGACGAGCCCAATTTCCTCCAAGAAGCTTCCCTGACTAAGCCCTTCTTTCCTCTTCTCCCACCCCCTTCTACATTGCCTTGACTTGCTCCCTTGCTCCTCTTATTCATCTCCCCCTCCATCCCCATAGCTCTTATGTATACATCTGTAATTGTATTTATATTAATGTCTGTCTCCCCCTCTAGACTGTAAGCTCAGGGTGGGCAAGGAAAGTATTCACTTAGTGCTCTGCACACAGTAAGTACTCAATAAATACGATTGACTGACTGACTGATTGGTAGGGAGAATACCAATGCACAGAGGGTACGAGAGGATGGCAAATGGAGCACAGGATAAGAAGGGAAGTGTTCTCTCACTGATTCTAACGTTAGCCCACTGAGGACCTTGGGGAAGTCATTTTCCATCTTTCTGCCTCTATTTCCTCATATGGAACAATCTGTCTCCCTAACTTCCTCACAGGGATGTTTGGGGAATTAATCGGTTGAAGTCTGGGAGGCATTGTAAGCTCCATAAGAGAATACTGCTGCATTCTTATGGGACATCAGGGCTGTTCTGCCCAAGGCTAATGGCTCCAAACTAGCCAAAAATCAAAAGGAGAACTGCTCCCTCCTTAATCACAAGCCTATAATCTTGGTGTTTTCCTCAACTCACGTGTCTAATTCAACCCACGTATTCAATCTGTCACCAAATCTCATCAGTTCTAACTTCAAAACATTGCTAAAATGTGCCCTTTCCTCTCCTTCCAAACTGCTACCATGTTGATCCAAACTTTTCCTATCCCACTGTGACTCGCATCAACTTCCTTGCTAACTTCCCTGCCTTCTGTCTCTCCCCACTCCAGTTCATACTTCACTCTGCTACCCGCACCACTTTTATAAAAAAAGTTTGGGCCACATCTTCCCACTGCTCAAGAACCAAAAACAGCCACATCCACATTAAACAGAAACTCCTTTCCATTGACTTTAAAGCCCTTCTACCATTTCTCATGGATTTCCTACTTTAACCCAGCCCAATTTCTTTACTCCTCTAATGCCAATCTAATCACTGGGGCTCAATTAATCAATGGCATTGAGTGCTTACTGTGGGCAGAGCACTGTACTAAGCACTTGGGAGAGTACAATACAACAGAGTTGATAGATGTCTTCCCTGCCTTACTGTTTAGGTCTTGTCTATCTCGCCACTGACCCCTTGCCCATGTCCTCCCTCTGACCTAGAATTCCCTCCCCTTTCACATTAGACAGACCCCCGCGACTCTCCCCACCTTCAAAATCTTGTTAAATTCACATCTCCTCTAAGAGGCCTTCCCCAACTAAGCCTCATTTCCACTACTCCCTCTCCCTTCTGCTTCACCTGTGTGCTTGGATCTGTACTCTTTAAGCACTCAATTTTTTTCACCCTGCCCTCAGACCCTCAGCACTTATATACATAACTGTTATTTATTTTAATGTCTGTCTACCCTTCTAAATGGTAAGCTCTTTGTAGGCAGGGAATGTCTTCCAACTTTGTTACCTTGTTCTCCCCCAAGTGCTTACTACAGTACTCTGCACACAGTAAGTGCTCAATAAAAATGATTGATTGGATGAATAAATGAGTCCACTATGATGTGGGTCCTTCAGTTGGCCATCATGACATTCTGGGATTCCAAAGCTTGATTGCAGGCTGGTTGTGGACAGGGAACATGCCTACCAATGCTGTTGTATTGTGCTCTTCCAAGTGCTTAGTACAGGGCTGTGCACACAGTAAGTACTCAATAAATCCCATTGATTGATTTCATGTGATTGGCAGAAAAAAGTGAAAACTGGTAGAATCACCATTGGCCATATCATTCTCCTTGGCACTGATTGTTCTTATTTGACTTTCTTTCCTAAGTGAATTGGTTTTGAGAAGCCTAGAAAGGGAAAAGTGATTTTCATTTTATTGCCTAAGAAAGGAGAGATTGCTAGGTAACTTTGCTGAAAGGTGTGATGTATGTTATAAAAAGGAAAGTTCAGTAGATTTATGCTCAGGTTCTAGTTTGTGACTATGTAAATGTAGGATTGTGTGACATGTATGATGTATACCGGTCATACTCTAATATTAAACCAGGCTGTGAAGTTGGTTTGAGTTTGGGTTGTTAGAAGCGATTTTTTTTGCCACTTTACTTGTTTTTTTTCCCCCAAGATAGATTAAGCAGAACTCATTTATTTCTAAAACTGTAGCTTATTTACAGTGAAAGTAATCTACCAGTACTCTAAAAGTAATCTAAATTTCCCGTGTCTGAGGGAAGCCTCAAGGGAGACAAAAAATAGCCTTCAGAAACTTATACCTGAAGGTTTGTAGTGATCATGCAACTAATTAATTAGATAATGTCTGTAAAATCGCTTTGAAGATATATAAAAACTGTTATTCTAATTAATATTTAGTTAATGTTTTGGCAACCTTGTTTTCAATTTGCTGGATGAAACGTTTGTAGCTACTGTTATGTGGGTGGGTGCCAATTCCCTGAAAACTCAGTAGTGTAAGGTAAAGTTCTGGATGAAATACCATCCCAGAGACCTTGAAGCTCCCTAGGAATATTGGTGATGGAGGAGTATTTGGAAAGGTGGTCTGAGAAGTGAGAGTACACTTTTATTCTTAATAGAATCCCTGAACACTGGGCAGGTGTAATGTCATGTGTATTATGCCAGGTACGTAATTTAGCACATTGATGTCAAGCGCTGGGTCCAAATAATGCAAGAGGGAAAATTAAAATGCAAGAGGCTGGGGCTATGTTGTGAGGGGGAAACTTGATGCTGAGCTAATGATTCTGCTTCCTGAACTGTCCCCTCCCTGAATTGAACCTTTCCCCTTAGCCTGTGAGCCTCGTGTGAGACAGAAATTGTGTTCAGTCTATTATCCTGTAGCTGACACATTTCAGAGCACAGTGCTTGGCCCATTATAAACACTTAAACCAGTTATTCATTATTACTGTTGTTTTCTTGGGGCATAAAATACTTGGGCATCAGGCTTGGAGCAAAGTGGGTTGGGGAGGGGGAATGGGCTGAGTGGCTGACATCCAGTTGGACTGGGCCAGGAGGACATTGGTGGCACTGTGGAGAGCGAGTGGTCATGACAGCCCCACAGCTATTGCGCAGACCATTTTCTAGAAGTACAGTGAATCCTTCAAAATCTATAGCTTTTCTCTGGTGGCCCCTCAAGGGCCACTGTATTTCCTTCTGGACTTCCTGTGACTGTTTCCTCACCTGAGCTATGGACCTTGGGGGCAAGACCTTCAGCAGAGGGAAACTAAAAATACCAATCATAAAGGTGCCCAGAGCAGTAGCTGTACCTGTCAGGGGACAGCCCAGCTGAAAATCATTCTGTTCAAAAAAAGATGGGATGAATGGCCAACCTAGTCAGAGACTCTGATTGGTGTGATCCTGTAAGAGTCATTTACACTGACAGGCACAATGTGGCTAATGGATTTATCCTAGACCTGGATTTTCTTTACAGTTCTGCCAGCCACTTCTCGAGTGTTCTCACTCCAGGCCCCTACCTTCTCTGAGGGTCGGGTTCTCTCAGCTAGGAGCTGGATTGGAAAGTGACCCTCAAGTATGTGAGAGTGAGCACACACAAGTTGTCCCAGGCTGGTGGTCAGTGGCACACCTGGGTTTCATGGTCCCAGGAGGGTGGAAGTAGGAACCTGGGGTGAGATGTGAGGGGGAAACCTGATGCTGAGTTAGTGATTCTGTTCCCTGGACCATTCCCTCTCTAAATTGAACCTTTAAACTTGTTTTCTGAGCTTGGGGATTTAAACAGCAGATTGCCTGGAACCCCACCTCAACCTAGGACAGCAAAATGCCAGCATCTCAGCAGGGTCTTCTCTGCTATCACCAGAAAGTTAGGTGCTAACATTCAATCACTGCATACCCACTGTGTTAAGCACCTGGTTTAATAGACAGTCCCCTGCCCTCAAGGAATTTACAACCTAGCTCCCATCTAGCTACAACCTAGCCCCTTTCTTGGAGCTGGTTTTAGGCAGGGGATGATATTTGTTAAGCAGTTAATATGTACCAAGCACTGTTCTAAACATTGGGATAGATACAAGGTTAGCAGGCTATCCCACACAGGTCTCGCAGTTTTAATCCCCATTTTACAGATGAGGTAACTAAGACACAGAGAAATTAAGTGACTTGCCCAAAGTCACACAGCTGACAAGTGGCAGAGCTGGAATTAGAACCCGCATCCTCTGTCTCCCAAACACTTGCTCTTTCCACTAAGCTTCGCTGCTTCTCTAACTTTCGGTGACTTTTGGTATCCTTTTATGTGTCCATAAAATGAATCACAATCAAAATCAGTTAATCATATTTATTGAGCACTTACTATGTGCACTGAAATAAACACTTGGGAGAAGAGAAGCAGCGTGGCTCAGTGGAAAGAGCACAGGCTTGGGAGTCAGAGGTCATGGGTTCGAATCCCGGATCTGCCACTTAGCTGTGTGACTGTGGGCAAGTCACTTAACTCCTCTGTGCCTCAGTTACCTCATCTGTAAAATGGGGATTAAAAAACTGTGAGCCCTACGGGGGACAACCTGATCACCCTGTATCTACCCCAGCGCTTAGAACAGTGCTCTGCACATAGTAAGGGCTTAACAAATACCACCATTATTACAATATTATTATTTTTATTGTTGTTTTTCCTATTATTAGTGACCTTTCCACTAGGCCATGCTGCCTCCCAATAGACTCGGCCCTGCCCTCAAGGCTAGGTTGTAGCTAGATGGGAGCTAGGCTGTAAATGGCAGCCAGATGTAATTTACAGTCTACTTTATATCTTGGCCAGAACTTCTGTCACAAAGAGCCACTTCCCAAGAAAATCATTAACAGTAAAAATGAAGGAAGAGCTATTCCTCTCTCCAGTTCTAACCCGTGGCCACACCTACGCAATAGCTGCAGGACTTTCTGTTGAGAAGCAGCGTGGCCTAGAGTCTAGAGCGTGGGCTTGGGACTCACAGGATGTGGGTTCTAATTCCGGCTCCGCCACTTGTCAGTTGTGTGCCTTAACTTCTCAGCAGCTCAGTTACCTCATCTGTAAAATGGGGTTAATAATAATGTTGGTATTTGATAAGTGCTTACTATGTGCTGAGCACTGTTCTAAGTGCTGGGGTAGATATAGAGTAGTCAGGTTGTCCCATGTGATGCTCACAGTCTTAATCCCCATTTTACAGATGAGGTAACTGAGGCACCAAGAAGTTAAGTAACTTGCCCAAAGTCACACAGCTGACAGGTGGCAGAGCCGGGAGTAGAACCCATGACCTCTGACTCCCCAGCCCGTGCTCTTTCCTCTGAGCCTGTGAGCCCCATATGGGACATGGATTGTGTCCAAGCTGATTAGCTTATATCTACTCCAGGACATAAAAACATGAGAATGCCAAGTATTCTGTGAAGCCCTAGGGCTGCTGGGAGGGAAGTGTGAACTCAGAAGGAGTCCTCAAAAGTTTGTCTTTGAGGTCGCAGAATTGGGGGCCCATCAATTTTCTGAACCTGAAAAGGCAGTGTGTGTGCCCCCATATTATTAAAAATAGTAGGTCCACACCAAAGGGAAGATCTTTAAGACTGCTAGGGTTTCCAGCCATTTTTGTGGCTGGGGCACCTGGACCTTCTGTGGAGGACACATCCTGCTCTTGGGGCAGTTTCACCAGCATCACCTATGAATGACACTCAGCATCAATTAATAATAAAAGTATTTAGCAAGGGCTTACTAAGTGCCAGGCACTGTACTGTGCACTGGAGTGGATACAAGCAAATCAGGTTGGACACACAGGGTCCACAGTCTTAATCCCCATTTTACAGTTGAGGGAACTGAGGCCCAGAGAAGTGAAGTTACTTGCCCAAGGTCACACAGCAGACACATGGTGGAGCCAGGATTAGAGCCCATCGCTTTCTGACTCCCAGGCCCATGCTCTATCCACTAAGTCATGGTGCTTCAAATTGCAAGACAAGATTCCCAGCACCAAGATCCTGTGTGCAGTTAGCTAACCAGAATGGGGGAGAATAGCCATAGCGACACAGCTCTCCTGGGTAGGAAGTGTAAAAAGAATGCAACTATAAGAATGCAACTATCAGTTGGTGAACTCAATTTAAAGACATAAGGAAACTATAATTTTAATAAGTGCCTACTAAGCGCTGAGGTAGATACAAGATGGGTCAGACATATCTGTGTCCCACCAGGGGCTCACAGTCTGAGAAGAACAGATATTGAATCCCCATTTTAAAGATGAGGAAACTGAAGCAGAAATAAGTTGTGACTTGTCCAACCCATCAAATGGTGGAGATGATATAGAAATTCAGACCCTCTTGACACCTAGACCTATGTTCTTTCCACTAGGCCTCGTTACTTCCCTAAGAATATGCTTTATCAGTCAATTGTTGGGAGACAGCTACAGTAAGTAGGGCAGCCTGGTTGACTGGCGATCATGAGAGGAGATCTTCTCATCAAGCAAAGGCTCTACTAGGATTAGGGCACTAAGGCTCAGTAGTAAAGAGAGGCCTTGTTTGGGACAAACCTATTGGTATTACAAAGGTCAAATGTTAAATGCAAACATCTTTTCGGTAAACACTTACGTGTGGGGTCAATGTCCTCTCGAAAAAGGAAAAGTATGCCAAGTTATAGATGTATCCTGAAGATTAAGCATGCCATCACAAGGGCCATCCTTTTTGTGTGTACAATGGACCAGGACTATGAGTCCCACATTTGGCTTTTTTCAGCCACACATGCACTCATAGATAAGCCTCACTGTTAAAGGTGTCCTCTTTGAATAGAGGAGATAAATATATAGTGTGTGTGTAAATATGTGTGGGTATATGTATATATACACACTCATATTCTCATATGAGAATATTCTCATATTCTCATATATATATCCTCTCCTCTATATATGTATATATTAAACTTCAGAGCATTAGGTACAGTACAGTTGGTAGACAGGATCTCTGCCCTCAAAGATATCTGGACCCCAAACCACCACCACCTCCCTTTCCTGTGATGACTTCATTTTTTCTCTACCCTTTCCTTTCCCCATCCTTCCTCTCCCCTTTGCTGTTCTTCCCCACATTCCCATCTCTCCACCAGTTCCTCCTGTGGCTCTTTTTGGACTTGGTTTCATGCTGAGATTAAAGTGCCAGTTCAGGAGGGGCAAAAATCAGTAGAACATCATGGGGAATTGGAGTTGAGCAAATGCATTTTTTAGGTGACCAGTAAATATTTGCTGACGTTGTTGCAGCAGAAAGAAGTAAGTTGCCATCTTAGCTCTAAGACTGGAGATAATCCAATAATAATGATAATTGTGGTATTAGCACTTACAGGATAATCAGGACAGACACAGTTTCTGTCCCACATAGAGCTTACAGTCTGTGGGCAAGGGAAAGCAGATATTGATTTCTTATTTTGCATATAAAGACACTGAGGTCCAGATAAATTTAGTTATTTGCCCATGGCTACACAGCAGGTAAGTAGTGGAGCTGTGATTAGAAGCCAGTTTCCCAGACTCCTAAACCTTTGAAGTTAAGGGAAAATAGCTGCCACCTAATTAGGTGGGAGCAGCATTTATCAGTGGACACCTAGGTTACAGAAGATGGGTATTGAAACAATAAAGGGGATTTGTGGGGAGCAGAGAGGGAAGAGAGAGGGAGAAGCAGTCAGGGTGCATGATTACCTAAAACTTTATATCTGAACTCTGAGTCCTAGAAGAAATGAAATTTACTGAAATTTCCCACCAGAAATTACTTGATTGGTGTTTGAGGATTGATTGACATGATCCCTAACCTCGAGGCAGGAGTTGGTTGTTCTTGTTATTGACCCCTGCTGAACCCTGAATCCAGGGAGAAATGTTTCTCCACACACTGAAACTTGATTAAAATTTCTTCTTTTCCTCTTTGCCTCAAATTCCCTTTGTTTTTTGCATTACCTTCTCTTTGCTTCTTCCTCATTCCCACATTAAAGCAATGTGGCCTAGTAGAAGAAGCATGGGGCTGGGATTCAGGAGACCTGCGTTCAAGTTCTGTCTCTGCCACTTTACCTGCCGTGTTACCTTGAGCAAGTCGCTTAACTCCTGGGTCTCAGTTTCCTCAATTGTCAAATGGGGATAGGCCAACTGCTTTTTCTCTGTCTTATCTTGTGAACCTGGAGTGGGACTTGGAGAATGCCCAATCTGATTATTTTGTACCTATTCCAGTGTTTGGCACATGGTAAACACCTACTGAATACCATTACTTTCATTAGCAGTAGTAATAGTGTTGTTGTTGTTGTTATCCCTCTGGTGACCCAAACCTGAGGGCCTCCACCTAGAGAGCACCATTATACCCAGACAGTGGTGATTCTGTGGGGACAAAGGGAATCCCAGGCTACTATGAGATGCAGCAGCTCTTCTGGGGTCCTGATGCTGCAGGTCTCTAAGCCAGTAGGTTGTGCCCCCCCAACCTCCAGTCTGGTCCCGTGGCCTGTGGATGTAGGATGAGCCCCAGGAGCTCTCACCAGCACCAAGATTTTTAAGTCACCTTCTCCCTCACTGCCCCCAGGGCAGTACCCATGGCCTTATGGGAATGGGCAGAAATTCAATGCACTTTCAGTGGTTCTTTCTCATAAGAATCAATTCCTCCTTCCATCTCTAGGGATGGTCCCTGATAATAACACAGCTCTGTCCCTTGACATCTTCTTGGCAAGGGCAGAGTTTAGAGACTAGCTTGCCCTGTAGTCTGTAAACCCCTCCTCTAGTCTGTAGGGCTCTGTATTTTATTGGCCCGTGCTCTAGTTTGTAGGCCCCCTCTCCAGTCTGTAGCTCCCTCCTCTAATTTGTTGCCATTCCTCTAGTCAGTAATTCCTTGTGGCCAAGAAGCAGATATACCTTCTCTATTTTAGTTTTTATACCTATAAAACTATATATATTTATAGTATATAAACTATATATACTAAATTATATATATAGTTTAGAGAAGCAGCGTGGCGCAGTGGAAAGAGCACAGGCTTTGGAGTCAGGGCTCATGAGTTCGAATCCCAGCTCTGCCACTTGTGACTGTGGGCAAGTCACTTAACTTCTCTGTGCCTTAGTTCCCTCATCTGTAAAATGGGGATTAAGACTGTGAGCCCCACGTGGGACAACCTGATTCCCCTGTGTTTACCCCAGCGCTTAGAACAGTGCTCTGCACATAATAAGCGCTTAACAAATACCAACATTATTATTAATATATATATGTATTATATATATATTCTCAAGCACATGGTACAGTGCTCTCTATACACTAAGTACTCAGTATATACCATTGATTGATTGTTGGAAAGCAGATCTAACCGGAGGCTGGGGGTTGGTCTCTCTTGAGGTTTGTTTGTTGTTAATTGCACTTCTCCCAAGTGCTTAGTACAGTACTTTGCACACAGTAAGTGCTCAGTAACTACGATTGAATGAACAAAAGATCAGATGTCCTTTTATAGCACTAGCATCTTAGCACCCCCATTAACTTATAGCTGAGGTTGGCAATCTTGTGAGGTTCCTCTCTACATCCTGAGATGGTCTCGATTATTCGCTGCCACCATGCCATGATTTTTAGAATTGGGACACACCAGAAGTCACAAGAAGCATTCGGCATTCAGCTAGCTAGTCCAGAGCCTTAAGGGCTGGCTGTCCTCTCCCCACTCTGAGAGTTGGTCTCTGAATTTGGTAGATTCTACTTACAGAAATGTGTCTGGCACACTCCTTGGTCAGAAACAGATTAGGGACTGTGTCTGTTCTCATTTTACTGAATTTACCCCAGCACTTATAGTAGGTGCTCAACAAATATAGTCATCATTGATATTAGATAGTAGTGTTTTGTATTTGTTTTTAAGTGCTTGCCATGTGTGCCAGGCACTGAACTAAGCAGAGGTAGATATAAGTTAATCAGGTTGGACACGGTGCATGTCCCACGTTGGGCTCAGAGTTGAAATCCCCATTTTCCAGATGAAATAACTGAAGCACAGAGAAGTTCAGTGACTTGCTCAGGGTCACACAGCAGATAAGTGGCAGAGCTGGGATTAGAACCCGGGTCCTTCTGACTCCCAGGCCTATGCTCTATTCATTAGACCATATTACTTTTCAAGATAATCAAGAGTTAAATGGTCCACCCCATTCTGTGTCACCCTGACTTGCTCCTTTCATTAATCCCCACTCCCAGATCCACAAGACTTATGTACATATTTATCATTATAAAATTTATATCAATGTCTGTCTTCCTCCCTCCCCCCAGATTATAATCTTGTAGTGGGCAGGGAATGTGTCTGCTAATTTTGTTATATTGTACTCTCCCAAGTCCTTAGTACATTCCTCTGCAAACAGTAAGCACTCAAATATGATTGATAGGTATCAACAGCCAGAGTATGTCAAGCATAACCACCTATCCCTGATTTAGAACCTATTCCTTTAAATCCCAGGGTGACCGGCCCCTGACCTCACTGCAGTTCTTCCCTTAGCATCGCTTCTCTGGTCACACGCCGCCCCTGGGGAGGGGACAGACAGGATACAGAGAGGTCAGCAAGGATGCTGATGCAGTAGTCAAGGAGGGCTATCATAAGTGCTTGGATCAGCATGGCAGCAGTTTGGATGGAGAGGAAAGGAGCATATTCTAGAGATATGTTGAATGTAGACCTTTCAGGATTTGAAAGAGTATGTAGGTTGAACCAAAAAGAAGAGTCGATGGTAGTCTCAAGGTTATGGGCTTGTGAGGTGAATGAATTTTATGCAGTGATGGGAAATTCTGGGGAGAACAGGTTTGGGGTAGGAAGATGAATTCTGTTATGGACAGGTTGAGTTTGAAATGATGGTGGGACATCCAAGTAGAGCTATCCTGTAGGCAGGAGACAATGTAAGACTGTAGAGAAAGAGAAAGATCAGGGCTAGAGAGGGAGATTTGGGAGTCACCTACTTAGAGGTGGTAGTTGAAACTGGGGGAGTGAGTAAGTTCCCCAAGGGAGTGGGTCTCTATCTTATCTCTTCCCTCTTTTGGCAAAGGAGGAATAAATTTGCCTGCAGACCATTTCTAAATCCACACAGCCCACCAGTAGCAGCCAGGGAGACAAAAGAGCCAAGCAGGCTCACCTCAGAAGAAAAAACAAATCCTCACACTCAGCTAGTCATCCAAAGCAGGGAGAAAGAGAATAGTACAACAAAAAGGACTTAGCTGGCATGGTGTTCCAGCATTTGAACCTCTCAACCCTTCCAGGAGGCTAATTGCTGTGTTGGACTTCGATTCAAACCTAACCCTCTAACCAATCCCCAGTTGTGGAGATTAGAAAGGAAGGCTGGGAGAGCAGAATCTGAAATTGAGGTCGTTTCCTTCCTTATGGGATTCTCCACTGAACAGAATACCAGCCTCCAAGAGATTTTTCTCTTCACTTGTGTTACCTTGCATGAGAGGTAATTACCCTTAATTTTCACATGGGCATCTGAGAGTCCTTTCTTAGATGGGTAAAATCCCTACTGTTTGTGACAGATATGGGATGTTTTGGGGTGTTCTTATCTCCTCCCGGCCCCCACCACAAAACACACCAGCAACACCTCTGCTTGCACTCTCAGGTGCTGGTTTAACTCAGCACTTTCACCCTCGGGATGTTTTTTTCCTTTTTAATTTCCCCTAAAAGCAGCCATGTGCCTGGCTTAGAGGACTAATGGAATCTCCAGTCAATCAATCAATGGTATTTATTGATTGCTTATTGTGAGCAGAGCACACACAAAAAGCCTCTGCCAGTGGGGAAGAGGCTGAAGTCAGAGCCCAATTGCAGGAGGTTCTTGGTGTTTTCTTGGGTCTGGACAGACTATTGCCCTGAGAGCAAGAATAAGCAGCCCATAGTTCCTGAGTAGCTAAAATCTGAGAGGAGCACTGCTCTTCACATTTCCCCTCACAGAGAAGCATGGCATAATGACCTCCTACCACCCCTCTTGCCAAGGCCATGATGGACTGGTCCTCCCACCCCTCCCTGTCTGCTTAGTAATAGTAAGTATTGTAATGGTATTTAAGTGCTTACTATGTGCCAGGCATTGTTCTAAGCACTGGGGTTGGTATAAATCCCTGCCCCACATTCTTAATCCTCATTTTACAGATGAGGTAACTGAGGCCCAGAGAAGTGAAGTGATTTGCCTAAGGACACACAGCAGGCAAGTAGTGGAGCTGGGATTAGAACTCAGGTCCTTCTGATGCCCAGGCTCTATCCACTAGGCCATGTTGATTCCTCTAGACTGTAAGGCCATTATGGTCAGGGAATGTGTCTGCTAATTCTGTTGTGTTGTAATAATAATAATACTAATGTTGGTATTTGTTATGCACTTACTATGTGCTGAGCACTGTTCTAAGCACTGGGGTAGTAACAAGGTAATCAGGTTGTCCCATGTGAGGCTCACAGTCTTAATCCCCATTTTATAGATGAGGTAACTGAGGCACTGAGAAGTTAAGTGACTTGCCCAAAGTCACACAGCTGACAGATGGCGGACCTGGGATTAGAACCCATGACCTCTGACTCGTAAGCCCATGCCCTCTCCACTGAGCCACGCTGCTTCATTGTACTTTCCCAATCACTTTGTGCAGTGTTCTGCACATAGTACACTCTCAATAAACACCACTGATTGACAGTGGAAAGAGCACTGGGCCTGGGAGTTGGAGGACCTGGGTATTTTATCCCTGCTTTTCCACTTGTCTACTCTGTGATCTTGGAAATGTCATTTAACTTCTCTGTGCCTCAGTTATCTCATCTGTAAGATGGGGATTAAGACTGTAAATGTTACGTGGGATAGGGATTGTGTCCAACCTGATTATCCTGTATCTATGCCAGTGCTTAGTACAGTGCCTGGCACATAGTAAGTGCTTAAAAACAGATATTAAAACACACATTTGGAGAAAATCTGTGAGGACTTTCCAGTTTCCAAAAAATCTATGGAAAAGCCCTAGATCAGTCAATCAACTGTTAGTATTTCTCGAATGCTTACGGTTTGCAGAACACTGCACTGAGCATTGAGTAGAGTACAATATGTTAAAGTTTGTAGACACAATTCCTGCTCACAAGGAGCGGCTCCTATGACCCTTCTGGAGCCATTTCAGTTCGCTGAGGGAGCAACAGCATTTTTGATGGCTGCCTGGCACATCTGCTGCTCAAACTGAGGCCTCAGCCTTGCAGGGAGGTTGACACCAAGTAGAGTCAAGTCTACTGTTTGGTACATACGAGTACTCCAGAGGTGGGTGGCCTGGTGACTGCACAGACCATGGAGTCCCCAGCCCAGGTGGCTCAGCTCTCAGAACAAAACACCATCCCACTCTAAAATAATCCGAACTGGAACAAGCACCGCTTACTGTTAGAGGTAAGCAGCGTGATCTAGTGGAAACAGCACGAGCCAGGGAGTCTGGCAAAGTAGGTTCTAAATCCATTTGCCTTCTGCATGACCTTAACCAAGTCACTGCTCTGTACCTCAATTTTCTCATCTCTAAAATGAGAATTAAATACCTTTTCTCCCTCCTTCTCAGACAGTGAGCTCCATGTGGGGCAGGAGTTGTGTCCAATCTTATATTGAAAATACCCCCAGCATTTAGCACAGGGCCTGGAACATACTATTGTAGGAAAATATCCCAAGTAACCAGTCAGATTAGGCCAGACTTTTATTCATTTTGTTGCAACAAAAGGTCAGTGGCTGTTTGGTAGCCAAAGACTAAGACCTGAGGATGAGTCCATCCTTTTATTTCCTGCTGGTCCCCCTTCCCTGGGTGATGCAGCACCAAGTCCCTCCCTCTAGTCCGACCCCTCCCCTCAAGTCCCATTTGTTCATGCTTTGGATTGGCATATCACATGCCGCTCCACCCCTGTTTGTTGTTGTCTTCATTAGCCTCTCATTATACACCAAGTTCCTTCATTATTGGCTTTGGGTCATCCAGCAGACACTCTGTGGCTGAAGAAGTCTTCAGCAAATGCAGGTGTTGGGTTTCAAGGCTATGCGTTTATGTCCAGGAATTCACTGTTGACAGGGTTGCTGATAATTTGGGGTCTCAAGGCTGTGGATGGCAGTCAGGAATTCATTGTCGCCAGAGTTGCTGATAATTTGGGGTTTTAGGATTATGCTGGTGGTCAGTGATTGGTTGTTGCTAAGGGTGCTGATGAGGTGGATCCTGGCCTTATCAGTCACTGTTTTCCTAGATGGGACTAAACACAATGAATAAGTGTACATATTCAGTAAAAGTAATGCACATACATGAACTAATCACTATACACGGTCAGTAACAGTAATTCTACTACTACTAATAATGATATTTGCTAAGCACCTATACACATGATCAGGGTTAAGGCTTGACTTCAGTAAGCATTTCACAATATCCATTTACTATTATTTCTCGTGCTTTTCCAATACCTTTTTCCTGGACAGTTCTGACTTTTACAGAGGGCTGGTGACTTGGGAGAGCCACTCTAGGTGAAGGCACAATTTGGTGTGAGTGCCATAACAATTACCCATGATGGTGGGGTCAAAGGTCATTTTGTCCCCATCCAGCCCTGATCCTCAGGGCAGAAAGCCTGAAGGATTAGAAACCCTCTGGACAAACTGTATTTGTTAGGGTTCTGGAGATCAGAAGCAGTTTCAGTAAGAATTCAGAAGAAGTAGAGCATGCACAGTTGATCCAGAGATGCTATTCCCATTTGGTCAAGTGATGAGAGAATTTGTGCTAAGTGTGAGCATCACTCTGAACTGCAAACTTAATATGAGGTAGCAATGCAGATATGCTACTGGGGGAACTTGGATTTTTTCTTTCCTCCTACCTCCACAGTGTCCTAATGCCTTCTTTCTCAGCCTGAAACATTCTGTCTTTCCATGGGGTTGTGGATGGTAAGCTCATCTCTAGCTCTAAACTCATTGTGGGCAGGGAATGTGTCTGCTATATTTTTTTTTTTTTTACTTTTCATTCATTTATTCATTCAGTGGTATTTATTGAGTGCTTACTGTGTGCAAAGCATTGCACTAAGTGCTTGGGAGAGTACAATATAACAAGAAACACATTCCCTGCCCACAGTGAGCTCATAGGCACTTAGTACAGTGCTCTGCATACTGTAAGTGCTCAATAAACACAATTTGACTGGCCTGCACCCTCTAGACTGTAAGCTCCTTTTAAGCAGGAACCAACTCTATTGTACTCTCCCAAGCACTTAGTACAGTGCTCTGCACACAAGTAAGTGTTCAGAAACACTGCCAACTGATTGCATTCGGGTCGATTCACTCAATTGCTGGAAACAGGTTAGCAAAGGAGGGTTCAGCTTCCAAACCTGACTTCAGCACAGGAATCTTGAGATCTGCCAGGACTGCAGGGAGACTTATTTAGAGGTTTGGCGAGGAGGGGAGATGAGAGAGAGAAAGGAGAAGTGCATTTTAGATGTCAGATGTGAGAGGACAGCTTTCTTTTTACCAACCTTGTCTTTCTAAGTCGTTTTGAGTATCCACAGTTGGCATTTTGAGCATGAGTTGGGTTGCCACGGGATACAATTTTGATTAACCCACAGTGTTGCCTGGTCACACATGAGCCCATCAGCTGCTATTTCAAACCACCAGAGCTCTCCTCAACCCCTATGGAGCTTTAGATGGATGTGTAGGGCCTCCATACCTCTCCCTCGGTCTCACGTTGTGCTTCACAGACCTGGGATCCAGTCCCACTGCATTTTCCCTCATATTTCCCTGTGGCCTTTTGCATTTTTATTCCTAATCGAGACCTCCATGCTATAGTGAGTGAGCAATTTATGAAGATGGCTAGGAACTTTAACTTACTGAACGGTGAAATTATAGTGATTTTTCTAGTGTAATTTGTATGTGTACAGCATTATGTCTATGGTCCCTAAGTACTCAGTGTTGCCTAGTAGATAGAGCACAGCTTTCGGTGTCAGAAGGACCTGGGTTCTAATTCTGGCTCCACCAATTGGTTTCTGTGTGACTGTGGGCGAGTCATTTCACTTCTCAGTACCTCAGTTACCTCATCTCTAAATTGGGGTTTATAACTGTGAGCCCTAAGTGTGACTGGGACTATGTCCAACCCGATTGTCCTGTAGCTACCCCAGTGCATAGAACAGTACCTGACACATATTAAGTGCTTAACAAATACCACAGTTATTATTATTCGGGAATTTGTTAAAATCTTGCTATGTGTCAAGCACTGTTATAAACACTAGGGTAGATTCAAGTTAATCAGGTTGGACACAATTCTTGTCCCATATGGGGCTCACAGTCCAAGTAGGAGAGAGAACAGATTCTGTATTGGAAGAGCAAAATGCAATGGAGTTGTTAGACATGATACCTGCCTCTGCCTTCAAGGAGCATAGAGTCTAGAAGGTACACACCAAAACCCAAGGGAAAGACAGAATGTTACAGCGGGTTAGGAGACAGTGGAGGTAGGTTGTTGTCTTATGCTTTCAAGTCATGGCCAATCCATAGCAACATCATGGACACATCTTTCCCAGAATGCCCACCTCCATCTGCAATTGTTCTGGTAGTGGATCCATGGAGTTTCTTGGTAAAAATATGGAAATGGTTTACCATTGCCTTCTTCCGCACAGTAAACTTGAGCCTCTGCCCTTGACTCTCTTCCAAACTGCTGCTCCCCAGCTCAGGTGAGTTTTGACTTGTAGCAGATTGCCTTCCACTCTCTAGCCACTGCCCAAGCTAGGAATGGAATGGATATGCCTCTGCTTGACTCTCCCTCCCATAGCTGAGACTGGTAGAGTAGTGGAAACTCTCCAGGTGTGACCCTGAAAGAGCAGTGGAGGTGAAAGGAAAGATTAAATTCAAGTTTCCCCATTCTACAATTAAGGAAACTGAGGCACAAGAGAAGTTAAGTGTGTTGGCTGAAGGTGACACAGCTGGCAAGTGGTGGAGCTAGGATTATCAATCAGTGACTCTTATTTAAGTGCATACTGAGTGCAGAGCACTGTACTAAGCGCTTGTGTGAGTAAAGTACAACAGAGTTAGACCCGTTCCCTGTCCACAGTGAGCTTACAGTTTATTAATTAATATAAATGAATAAATTACAGTTATGTACATAGTACTGTAGGTCTAAGGGAAAGGTGAGAAAAAGGAGCAAATCCAAGTTCAAGGGCGATGAAAGATTTTCTAATTCCCAGGTCTGTGCTTTTTTCACTAGGCCCCGCTGCTCCCTATAATTTTTGACCATGGCAAATCTTGGAATTTATCTACTTTGATGGGAATCTTGGAAACCCTACCCTGATTATCCCCCTAAGCCTATAGTTGTAACAGCCAGATTTAACCTGCCACTTTCAGGAATCTAACCCCAGTGACTGGCAGGAAGAAATCTGTGAGTGAAAACCAGTATCCCTCTCCTGGTCAGAGTCTCCTGGTCAGGTGGAAGGCAGAGATATTTGGGGATTGGAGCTGTAGGAACGTAGAGCTGGGTTTGGTCTGCTACAGTTTTCTGTGCTGAGAGTAGCAGGAGCAGTGTTGAGTCCGAGTTAATGGTTTCTGGTAATTAGGGTAAGAAAGACTAGCCTTCCATTACCCCTCACTTGTAGGAACTAGCTGAATTTCATTTTTAATAATAATAATAATAATGTTGGTATTTGTTAAGCGCTTACTATGTGCCAAGCACTGTTCTAAGCGCTGGGGTAGACACAGGGGAATCAGGTTGTCCCACGTGGGGCTCACAGTCTTAATCCCCATTTTACAGATGAGGTAACTGAGGCACTGAGAAGTTAAGTGACTTGCCCAAAGTCACACAGCTGACAAGTGGCCGAGCCGGGATTTGAACCCATGACCTCTGACTCCAAAGCCCGTGCTCTTTCCACTGAGCCATGTAGGTTGGGCTTAGATGTCGTAGAATCCTGGACCGAGAAAGTAAGTAAGCTTGTTACAGGCAGGGAGTGGGTCTGCTAATTGTGTTATATAGTACTCTCCCAAGTGCCAAGTACAGTGCTCTGCATGTACTAGTCTGCACATGGTGGCCTGTTGGTTAGGAGTGGGGACTGAGTTCCAGGCCAGTGGGAGGAAGTAAGCAATGGGTTGGAAGTGAGACAGATGAGGTCTAAGTACAGAAAATAGTTTGGCATTAGAGGAGCGATGTGGATTTGCTGGGCTATAGTAGGAGATCAGTGAGGCAAGGTAGAAGGGGAGAGAGCTGATTGAGTTCCTTGAAGCCAGTGTAAAGAGTTTCTGTTCGATGAGGTGATAGAGGACAACCAATGGATGTACTTGAGGAGTGGGGAGATGTGGACTGAGTGTATTTTTTTGATCAAGGGAAAAGTGAAGTATGTATGGACTGGCAACGGGCGATAAAGAAGGCAGGGAGATGAGCGAGGAGGCTGATGCAGTAGTAAAGGTGAGATATGATAGTTGCTTGGACCAGCATGGTAGCAGTTTGGGTGGGGAGAAAAGGGTGGATTCCAAAGATGTTGTGAAGATACATGAGTTGAATGAGAGAGATGATTTGGATAATGCTTAGGTTTCAGGCATGTGAGACTGGGAGGATGGTTGTGTTATCAACACTGATGGGGAAAGTCTGGGGGTAAACAGGGTTTGGGTGGGGAGATGAAGAGCTCTGTTTGGACATTTTGTCATATTAAATGCTTACTATGGGCTAAGCACTGTATTAAGCATAGGGGTAAATAAAATGCAGTCAGCCCTGTCCCCCACAATGCTCACTGTGTCCTTGATATTCATAAAAAAACCAATGTGTCCCAGGTTCATCAGCATGTAACTGCCCACATCATTATACCAAGATACCCCTTGTGATATGTACATATTAAAAAGCCTGAAGAATGTTGTCTCTCCATGGCCCTCAATTACTTCCCTCTGCCATTCATCAACTTTCTGCTTCTATGGGAGCTGCAAAGAGGCCAAACTATGGACAAGTTCAAGGGAATTTACACAAGTGCTTGGAAATAATTGGGAAGCCAGAAAACTCATTTATGCAGAGGGTAAAATAACTACTTAATGGTTCAGCCAAATGGTGACTTGAGCAGAGTGGAAGGGGTAACCTTCAAGGGACTAAGAGAGGTATATTCTTGGAGGTGGAGGAAGGGTACAGTATGAGTGGAAAAAGGGACTTAATTCCACACTGTAAGGGTGTGGGAAGACAAGAAAACCAGAGCTCAGAAAGAGCATGTGATCTCTGGGTTTGTCTCTCCAAGGAAGTTGGAGACCCCCACTGAATGTGCTGCTTACTGCCAGGGAGTGGCATTCAGTCCAGCTAGCCCCCACAGTCAGGAAGGGAAGTCAGAAGGACATGGGTTCTAATCCTGGCTCTGCTACTTGTTGGCTGTGACCTTGGGCAAATTCATTCAATAGTATTTATTGAGCTCTTACTATGGGCAGAGCACTGTACTAAGCGCTTGGAATCATTTCACTCCTCTGTGCCTCAGTTACCTCATCTATAAAACAGGGTTTAAGACTGTGAGCCCCACGTGGGAAATTGCCTGTGTCCAACCTGATTAGCTTGTCTCTCCCCAGTGCTTAAGTATAGTACCTGACATGTAGTAAGTGCTTAACAATTTCTATTTAAAAAAAAAGGGGGAACCCAAGAAATGGACTTCTGAGTGCCCTCCCAGATGGAAGTCCAATTGAGACTTATAATAATAATAATTTGGGTATTTGTTAAGCGCTTACTATGTGCCAAGCACTGTTCTAAGCACTGGGTAGATACAACGTGAACAGGTTGACCCACATGGGGTTCACAGTTTTAATCCCCATTTTACAGATGGGGGAACTGAGGCCCAGAGAAGTGAAGTGACTTGCCCATGGTCACACAGCAGAGAAGTGGTGGAGCTGGGATTAGAACCCATGACCTCTGACTCCCAAGCCCAGGCTTTTTCCACTGAGCCACGCTGCTTCTCTTATAGTGCTTCATATGGTACTATGGCATTATTTTTAATAATAATGATAATAATAATGACTTGGTATTAATGCAGGATTCATTAAGCACTTTATTCGGCAGTGTGGCGTAGTGGGTAGATCACAGATCTGGGAGTCAGAAGGTCATGGGTTCTAATTCCAGCTCTGCAACCTGTCTGTTGTGTGACCTTGGGCAAGTCACTTTACTTCTCTATGTCTCAGTTCTCTCATCCATAAAATGGGGATTGAGACTGTGAGCCCCACATAGGACAGGGACTGTGTACAACCCAATTTGTTTGTATCCACCCCAGCGCTTAGAACACTGCCTGGCACATAGAAAGCACTTAATAATTACCATTATTATTATTATATTCACCTCCATGCAGTCCTACAGCACTTCTGTACATATCCATCCCTAATTTATTTGTGTCTTTCTTCTCCTCTAAGCTGTAAAACTGTAAGCTGTAGGAGGTAGTCTTTGTCTCAGCCAGTTAGAACACTGAAAAACATTCTTAATCAGCTTGATCCAACACAGCCAACATCTGTATTTCCTGGAATTCAACCTGTTCAGACAAGCCCTTCCAAAGGGGCCCAGAGTTTGAGCTCAGGATATCTTGATGAGTCCATTGAAGAGTGTAGACTGTAAGTTCCTTATGAGCAGGGACTGTGTCTACCAACTCTATTGTATTGTACCTTCCCAAGTGCTCAGAACAGTACTCTGGCACAGGGAAAATGCTTAGTAAATATCACTGGTGAAAAGTCTTACAGACACTGAATGCACTGTGGGAATCAGGGCCTTAGGGACCACCATAAAGCCCTGATGATGTGCCACTGGGACCATAGAGTCCATGGCCTGGGGAGGAAGGGAGTGATGGAGCAGGCCTTGCTCACATCTGATTCTGATGAGTCTTGAACAACCCATTCATAAACATACAATAACTGGAGTGGTCCAGAAAAATCCCAACTATTGCTTCAATCTTTGACTTCCAACAGTTGTTCGGGGTTTTTGCCTATACCTTGCTAATTTAAGATGCCACAAAGAGCTAAGCAGCATGGCTTAGTGGAAAGAGCAGGGGCTTGGGAGTCAGAGGTCATGGGTTTTAATCCCAGCTCCACCACTTCTCAGTTGTGTGACTTTGGGCAAGTCACTTCTCTGTGCCTCAGTTACTTCATCTGTAAAATGGGGATGGAGATGGTAAACCCCAGTGGGACAACCTGATTACCTTGTATCTATCCCAGTGCTTAGAACAGTGCTTGGCACATAGTAAGTGCTTAACAAATGCCATCATCTTCATCACTATCATCTTCCTCATCTGCCTCTTCTGGAGGCATTGGTCTGCTCAGAGGAGGCCACGTCTCAGGGGTAGGCAACCATTTGGTGATTCTAACTTGCCCCCAGAAATACCCAACACCTTATCTGCAAAATAGGCATTAAGACCATGAGCTGTTTGTGGGACAGGGACTATGTCCACCCTGATTATCTTATTAACTTAGTGTAATGCCTGACATAGTAAGTGATTAACAAATACCATTATTATCATCATCATTATTACCCCTTTCTTTTCCCTTACTTCCTTTCCTCAATCCTTGTGTGGCTCGATAAAGCCTTGTTTTTTTCATTTTTGTTTGGTTTCTTCATTTTAGTCCAAAGTCCTTTAGACATGGTTGGCTGGGTTCAGGTCAACTGCCTTGCTTGGCTTTTTCCCCTCCCTCCCTTTTCTTCTCCCTTGCTTCCCTCCCAGAAGACAGCTGCTTTGTTTCTGCAAAGAGGCAGGGCTAGCATGCTCCTTGCACACGGATTTTGGAGCATGGCTGGTGATTAATGGGAGTTGTCACCAGTGGCCCAGATGCATTCTGGAGGGGTCCTGGAGCTCTTGACTGGCACTGATTAGGTATTATGCCTTAAGAGTACTGCAAAACCAGGCCAGAGAAACAATCTCTTTTGTGGCAGGGTGGTGCAGGGGAAAGGTGGGAGGGAAGAGGGCTGCAGAAGCCTGTGTAATCTCTGTTTATGACTCAGGTGGTGCTGCTAGGTGCTGACTGTTCCACTGCCACAATTCAGCTCCCATCCCTTCCCTCCCCCAGAAGACCACACATTTGGGCCAAGACTGGACTTGAGAGGCAGAAAAAATGATTTTTGGCCAGCACCGCTGAAGATATGTATGGCTCCAGTGCCGGGGACCAGCCTTAGGGAAATGCCTACGCCAACCAGTTCCACGTGGATGGCAAGGCTCTTTCCAGGCAGGGAATGTATCTGTTTGTTGTTATTATTGTACTCTCCCAAGTGCTTAGTACAGTGCTCTGCTCAAAGTAAGCCTCAATAAATATGATTGGAATAAGATTGAATTGATAGTCTGCGGAGTAGCAGGCGGTTCAGGGACTACTCTGATCAACTCTGCCATGGCCCAGAATCCCCTGCAGATGTTTCCAATCTCCCTTAGCTTCTTTAGCTGGTGAAATTGTTGCTCTTGCCCTGATGCATGGTGACCACAGTTTTGTGAGCTCACAAGGAGTGGAACAGCGACAGGAGGTAGGCAGGAACAGAGTCTGCAGGAGCCAGGGATAGAAAGTGGGGCCCATTCAATACTCATGTACACAATTCAAGGAGGAAACTGATTTTGCTTCCATCTCCATAGCTGTTCTGAAACCTGTATGTTAACTCTCTTGCATTATTATTATGGCATTTAAGTGCTTACTATGTGCCAAGGACTGTTCTAAACACTGGGGTAGATACAAGGTAATTAGGTTGGACAAAGTCCCTGTCCCACATGAGGCTCACAGTCTTAATCCCCATTTTGGAGATGAGGTAACTTAGGCACAGAGAATTTAAGTAACTTGTCCAAGGTCACACAGCCAAGAAGTGGCAGACCTGGGATTAGAACCCAAGTCCTCTGACTCCGTAGCCTGTGCTCTTGTCACTAGGCGGTGCTGCTTCTTTTGTACTCTCCCAGCACTTAGAAAAATGTTCTGCTTAGAGGAAGCTCCCAATCAATGCTTTTGATTCCTTCTGTTGGACATTCCCAATCACTGCAATGCATTGTAGCCAAAGGTCACTCAATGGTACTCAAGTACCAATCAATCGATCACTGATGTTCATTCATTCATTCAGTTGTATGTATTGATTGGTTTCTGTGTGCAGAGCACTGTACTAAGCACTTGGGAGAGTACAATAAAACAACAAACACACACATTCCCTGCCCACAACGAGCTTACAGTCTGGGGGGCTGGGAAGAGATGGACATCAATACCAATAAATAAATTTCAGATATGTACATAAGTCCTATGGGGTTGGAAGAGGGGAAGAGCAAAGGGAGCAAGTCAGGGCAAAGCAGAAAGGAGTGGGAGAAGGGGAGATGGGGGAGCTTAGACTGGGAAGACCTTTTGGATAAGATGTGCCTTTAATAAGGATAAGGCTTTGAAGTTGGGGGTGGGGATAGTACTTACTATGTGCAGAGCACTGTACTAAACACTGGGGAATATAGTTCGTGAACACAATCCCTGCCTTTAAGAAGTTTATGACCCAGTGAAATACCACTACGTCTACTACTCTACTCAGTCTGGGCAGGATTCTACTGGAGTCCTAGAGGAATGATTATTGTATGGAGTTGAATCCACACAGGAGAACTTGGAAGAAGTTGTAATTGGAAATCTAAGAACCTTCCCAAAGTTCCTGTTTTGTCTGACCCCTCATAAGGCATTTACTTGGGTCATTGCCTTTGAGCTTTTACATCCTCAATCTTCCCCTCCTGCAAAAATGCCCACAAGGAGTTTACATTCTAAATGGGGAGACAGACATTAAAATAAATTATGGGTATGTACATACATGCTGGGGGCAGCAGGAGGGGGAAGTGAATATCTAGTGCTTGAGGGGTAAAGATCCAAGTGCATGGACTTTGCAGAATGGAGGATGGATAGGGGAGGTGAGGAATTGGGCATGAAAGGCTTCTTGGAGGAGATGTGATCTCAGTAGAGTTTCACAGGTGGGAGAGCAGTAGTCTGTTGGATATGAAGGAATTGCCCTTAATACTGACCTTTCCAACACTCTTGACTCCTTGGCTCCCATGATCTCTCTGCTCTAACAGCCAACACTGATTACCCCCTAAGTCTATTTCTTCAGCTTCTGAACTCGTGCAGCAAAGCAATATTGGTAGAAATCCAAAGATTATTGTGAAAACCTTTGTCCTATTAATCTACTCTTCATATTACTCTGCCTTCTTTTTAGACAAACAATGCTTTTATTCCTTTCCAGTTCCTTGGCTCATAACCTTTTCCACTTATTCCAGACCTTCAAGTCTTAATGGCTCTAGTATCCCTCTCTTCTCATACTAATGCCAAGGACCATGTATTTTACAGTATCATACAAATAGGTGCAAACTCCATAGGGGCATCCTTCCCCACTTCATTGTCCTCCTTTACAGTTGTCTTCAGAAGATCTCCCCCTTGCTCCTTTTCTTGTCCCTTGTTCCTGTCTCCTTTATTCTCTTCCTCCTCCTCTTTTCACTCTCTTCAACCTCCTCCTGTCCTCTGCCTTACCCTGAAGGCATAATCTGAAGTACATTTGACCTCACCCAAATTCTTCAAACAAGTTGCATTTGGAGAAGCAGTGGGAACCTGTGGAAGGGGCATGGGCTTGGGAGTCAGAGAAGCTGGGTTCTAATCCCTGCTCTGCCATGGGTCTGCTGTGTGATCTTGGAGAAGTCACTTCATGTCTCTGTGCCTTTGTAAAATGGAGATTACATTCTACTTCCTCCTTCTTAGATTGTGAACCCCATGTGGGATAGGGGCTGTGCCCAACCCGATTAACTTGTAACTGTCCCAGCACTTAAAACAGTGCTTGGCATATAGTAAGCACCTAACAAGTACCATAATTATTATTAATAATTATTATCTGCTACCTGCATTTTTTACTTTATATTTTTCTAGACTCCCACTGTTGGATTTTAACCTCCTTCTCTGTAGGGGTCATGTCTCCCAAATCTCTTTTACTTTCCCAAGTATGGTGCTCTACCCATAGTTAGTGCTCGAAAATACTTTTGGTTGACTATGGATTTTGTTTACTTCATTGTACTAATACTGCTTTCACTGAGATTTCCGAAAAACCCCTTTGGATCAAATTTAATGTTTGTCTCTCTTTGACCTCTTTGCTAGTTTTGACAATTCTATCTCCCCAGGATCTCTCTTTCTTTGTCTTTGTTTGGCAAACAGCACTCAGGGCTCTCATTATCATCATCATCACAGACATCATCATCATCAAAAGCATCTAATAAGCACTTATTGTGAACAGAGCCGTGTCCTAAATATTTGGGATGATAGGAAAGCCAATCATATTTATTAAGCACTTAGTGTGTGCAGAGCACTGGGAGAGTATAGCTTGGGAGAGTATGGTAAAACAGTGTTACAGACACATTCCCTGCTCACAATGAGCTTAGTCTAAAGGAAAGAGAAGGAGCAGCCCCTACCCACAGGGGCCTCACAGTCTAACAGGCCAGTCAGACACTTGAATGAATTAGAGATACCTGAACGAAGAGAGAATATAAGATGCAGATATGAGCGCAGAAGTGGTAGTAATTTAAAAGTTTAGGTTATGCCAAAGAGACAAGGTGGGGGGATTAAGACAATTCTTGGGGAAGGCCTTTAAAAAACTTTTTTATGGTATTTGTTAAAAGTTTACTATGTGCCAGCCACCATACTAAGGGCTGGAGTGGCTACAAGTTTATCAGGTTGGACACAGTCCCTGTGCCACATGGGACTCACAGTCTTAATCCCCATTTTGGAGATGAAGTAACTGAGACTTAGAGAATTGAAGTGACTTCTCAAAGTCACACAGCAGACAAATGGTGGAGCTGGGATTAGAACCCATGACCTTCTGACTCCCAGGCCCGTACTTTACCTAGTATGCCGTGCTGCTTCTCATCCTCATCTGTAAATTGGGATTAAATACCTGTTCGATCCCCAGTTTAGTCTGTGAGCCTCATGTGTGACAGGGATTGTGTCTAAGCTGGTGGTCTGCATATTGCAATGCTTAAAAAATACCACAATTATTAATATTATCCAACTGTCCCAAGTGTTTAGTGCTCTGTACAGAGTAAACACCCAATAAACACTATTGATTGAGGGAGAGAAGGCAGGTTTGGGCATTGTGGTCAGACAGTGTGATTTCTGCATTGATTAGGTTAAAAATGGTACCATGATTGGTTAGGATGAGATCCAGTGTATGTTCAGGTTGGCTAGTGGGTGAAGTGGAGTGGAGCCAGAAGGTTGGTGGACTTGAGGAATGAGAGGAAGCAGGTGATTGAGGCATCTTCAGGATCGTCCAAATGAATGTTGAAGTTGCTGAAGACTACTGTGCTTCTCAGTTCTTCAATTTCCCTTGCCTCATTGGTTGGCTCCTCAGATCAAAGTGCATATTTTTTTTTTGTGTGTGTGTAGTTGTAGTAGTAGTAATGATTCTTATTGAGCCCTACTATGTGCATTTAGCTGTACTACATGCTGGGAAAAAATTACTGTGATGGGAAAAGTCAGATGGAAGAGGAGATTTGGGAAGTGGGATGGAGAATTCAGTTTTAGACATATTTTTAAAGTTTAAGTTTAGGGATGCAGTATGGCCTAGTGGATAGAGCACCAGCCTGGGAGCCAAAAGGACCTGGGTTCTAATCCAGGCTCTCCCACTCACCTGCTGTGTGACCTTTGGAAAATTACTTCACTTCTCTGTGCCAGTTACCTCATCTGTAAAATGAGGATTAAGATTGTGAGCCCCATGTGGGACAGGTACTGTGTCTAACCGGATTAGTTAGCTTGTATCTACCCCAGCCCTTAGAACGGTGTCTGGAACATAGTAGATGCTTAACAAATACTGTAAAAAAAAAAAAAAAGAGCCAGTAGGACATCCATGAGGAAATGCTGTGGAAGAAGAAGCAAATGGACCATTACAGAGGAGATGAGAGATCAGGGCTAGGAAAGTAGATTTGCGTGTGATTTGCACAGAGGGAGTAGTTGAAGTCAAGGGAGCAGATGACCTCTCCTTAGTTTGTGAAACCCATCTGATCTGCCATTAGTATATCAGCTCTAGTACTTAGTGTGGTGCTTTGCACCTAGTAAGTGCTTAACACATTTCCAAATTCTTACTGTTAATTGATACCATCCCTGGCCCTCAGAGGATTCACAATCTAAATATAAGGTGGAGAGTGATCTGGCAATAGAGACAGCAGGAAAGGTGTTATAAATACAAAACAACATAAAAGACAATGTACGAGCACAGTCAGTCAACCACATTTACTGTCTTATTGTGTGCAGGCCACTGTACTAAGCTCTTGGGAAAGTACAATATAATAACAGCTACATTCTCTGCCCACAGGGAGCTTACAGTCAAGTATGTGGTAAAAAGCATGTGTAGGGGCCTCAGGGTGCTACCACCCAGCCCTTGTTGGGAAAGCAGACTGCTCTTTGTCCTCAGAGAATTTCAGTGACATAAATGTCAATACGCTTCATCTCTACCAGCTAGAGGACCTGAAATTTGGCTCAGTGAGTCTACCCCAGCCCCTGTAATCCCTGGGGAAACTTGAATGCTGGTGACACTGCCTGGAGCTATAAGGAGAAGGAACTAGCCAGTTAGGATTCTCTAGGTAGCTGGTGGACCCGCCATTTCTTGGAGATATGGTTAGGCCAAGAACATCTTCCATTTGGATCTAGTCCCAAGGAAAAATGTTCAGGACCACTGTCTCAGGGTGAAGACCATCGAACCTGAAGGCCAGGATGCTGGTGTGGTGCCCAGAAATGATTCAGCCAACAGGACCTTGTGATCAGAGGGTTTGGGCTGGCATTCCTGAGCATGTCAAGAGACAGACTGGTGGTAAGATCCGTATGTGCATGTGCACACATGTGCCCAATGCTCTGTTCTCTTGCTTCTGATCCATGGCCAATAACCATACCTGAAACCCATCTCCCCTCAGCTTCCCCTCCTTCAAAGCTCCTTTCTTTGAAGATCTCTAATCAGTTAATCAATGGTACTTATTGGACATTTACTGTGTGCAAAGCACTCTAGTAAGCCTTGGGAAAGTGCAGTACAATAGAGTTGGTAGACGTGATCCCTGCCCATGAGGAGCTTACATCGGAATAATACATTCCCTTCATTCATTCAATTGTATTATGTAGCACTTACTGTGTGCAAAGCACTGTACTAGTGCTTGGGAAAGTACAATATAACAAGAAACAGACACCTTCCTGCCCACAACAAGCTCACAGTCTAGAGGGATTATTTACCTGATTATTCCCCCTACTTCCCGGTCACATGATCCCCAAAGACACCTCAGCAATCATGTATTCCATCAATTAGTAGTATTTATGGAGTGTTTACCGTGGGCAGAGCACTGTACTAAGTGCTTGGGAGAGCACAATACAACATTTTCGTAGAAATGTTCCCTGCCCACAATGAGTTTACAGGCCAGATGTTTTTATTTGGTGGCTTACCTGCAATTTGAGCGCCATGTTCCAGGGGAAATGTGACAGGTAAGGGTCAGAGAGCACAAGTGAGCCCCACAAACGATAGCGCTATTTTCTACTCCTTCATGTAAGCTCTTGGTCTTGAAATGTCAGGACCAGGGCTCATCCATCTAATTCAAGGAGAGACACTTTCCAGTCTTCTATTTATTCACCAGCTTAGGTCTGTTGTTTTCAGTGCATCCTCATAATTATGAGTGAGGTGTACTCTCCTACTCTTACCAAGTTGTGTTTTGCCATCTTATACTAAGTGTAAGCACTTCCGAGGGCCTTAGAAAATGCTTTGTGCATGGTGAACACTTGCTAAGGAATGGTGAAGATGAGGACTTCCTCTGATATTTATTGTAATGCCTCTCTCTGCAACTTAATTCTAAGCTCTTTAAGGGCAGGGATTGTGCCTGCCTTTTCTAGTGTATGTTCCCAAGTGCTTATTACAGTGACCTGCATACAGTAACCATTCAAAAAAACAGCACTGATTGTTTGATTGACTCCCTTAGAGGCAGAGTTTAGGGGAAGACCTGAAATGGTAGTTTACTTTTCTGAAGCCATTTTAGCTCTAGTTGAAACTTAGAATGGAAACAGTGGTGGATCGGGTCAGATGAATGATATATCTAGCTCAGGGAGTGTCTACTCTATTAAACTCTCCCAAACACTTGGTACAGTGCTCTGTAGATACTATTGATTGATTGATAGTGGCACCAAAAGATGTTTGCTGTGATACATTCTCTTCTGAAACTATGGTCAGGGACTTTCTTCTAATGCTCTTTCCTTAACCTATCTTGCCGAGAGCGGTATAAAATTCTCTTGAGTTTGATCCAAATGGATTTGGTCTAAGGCTCTTTTGAAATGTCTGGATGCTATGATGGAAACCCTAATGAGTCCAAGCTGTTGCCAAGATAATGGCTCTCTCTGAGTTGGCCATTCCTGGAGATTCAGGTTGAAATGTCCTTGGAAGGCCCAGCTTGAAATTTTCCCTGGAAATAGTTTCTTGGACTTGATACTAAAGGCTTTAAAGCACTCAATCATCTTGCCCCCTCTTACTTTTCGTCCCTGATTTCCTACTGCAACCCAGCCTGCCCCCTTGCTCCTCTAATGCCAACCTAAACATTGTGTCTAGATCTCCTTTCTCTCACCACTGACCTCTTGCCCACATCCTGCCTCTGGCCTGCAATGCCCTCCTTCATATCTGCTTCATATCTGACAGACAGTCACTCTCCCCAAAGTCAAAGCCTTATTAAAAGCAAATCTCCAAGAGGTCTTCCCTCAAAAAGCACTCATTTCCTCTTCTACCACTCCCCTCTGCATTGCCCTTCATTGGGATTTGCATCCTTTGTTCACTCCTTTCTCATCAGCCCCACAGTACTTATGTACATATCTGTAATTTATTTATATTAATGTCTGTATCCCCCTCTAGGCTGGTAGCACATTGTGGGCTGGGAATGTGTCTTCCAACTCTGTTATATTGTACTTTCCCAAGTCCTTAGTATACTGTTTGGCCCATAGTAAGTGCTCAATAAATACGATTGATTTGTTGATTGATGTCGAACAATAAGGTAGTCTTTGAGGACTCACCCGTTCTTCCTAGAATTCTTGGAATGGCCACCGCTTACAGGATTGGCCTTTAGGAGAGCACTGGGTCAAGTTGGTTCTACTCTAAACCCAAGGGAGTGGCCAGAAGTGGACTCACCTTTAATATGCATAAAATTTAAATTCCCTTGACTCCTTCTTTTGGCTTCCCTGTGAAGCTTCTTTTTGGACATGCTTTCCGTTCCCTTCTAGGTGTTAGTTAGTTTACCGGCACTTCTCAGATATAAATTGTTTACCGAGGATTTTATGTAGATTAAAGAAATAGAGGTGAGGAAAAGGGCTTGTCTTGTCTTGGAAGAGTAAACCGAGGCCATTACAGAGCTAATGAACAGGCTAGTGTTAGAGCATTCCTTGATCTTGCCAATGGGTCTTTTTTAAATAGAACATTTATCTGTGGAATTTCAACCCGCTTTCTGAATTGAATATGTCCCTGGCAGCATCGCTGCGGAGGTAGTAGCTCTCAGCCTAGTTCCCAGTGGACTACGTCTCTGCAACCTGGGTGTCCCTAGTGGAAAGAGCACGGACTTGAGTCAGAGGATCTGGGTTCTAATCCTGGCTCCACCACCTGTCTACTGCGTGTCCTTGGGCAAATCACTTAGCTTCTTTATGCCTCAGTTTCCTCATCTGTAAGATCAATCAATCAATTGCATTTCTTGAGAGCTTACTGGGTATGAAGCACTGTCCTAAGCACTTGGGAGAGTACAAAAAAATGGAGTTAGGAGGCATGTTCCCTGCTCACAAGGAGCTTACAGTCTAGAGGGGAACTTGCCTGTTCTCTCTCCTACTTAGAACTCTATGTGGAACAGGAACTGTAGCCAAACTGATTATCTTGTGCCTACACAATGTTTAGCACAGTGCTTGGCACATGGTAGGAGCTTGGCAAATACTGCAATTAAATTCTCTCTCTCTCTCCCCTCTAACAGTAGTGTCTTCACTCTCCTCATTAGGAGATGGACCAAAGAGTGTATGACCCCAAGCATAGTGCTCTGTACTGCAGTAAGTGCTCAGTAGATACCATTGCTTAATGATAATGGCTTGAACAGTGTTGAATCTGAACTTAGCTTTGCCTTTATCTGTGAATCATCAGTTAGAGAGGAGGAAAGGAACTTAATATTTGAGGTTGGTAATCTGACACGTTGTATCTGCCTTCTCACCCTTCCTTGTCAGGGAACAAACTCTGAAAAGTACTTTTCTGTTGGCTTTGAATATTTCCTCATTTTGCTAATAAGTTGCACTAGTATCAGAATTGGCGCACCTAATGTTCAGGCAGGAGAAACTAGCAGTTTTTGTGCAGAGTTCTTGTTTTATCCACTTCTAATCAATCAGCAGTATTTATTGAGTGCTTACCAGCACTTCTCAGGTATAAGTTGTTTACAAAGGTTTTTATGTAGATTAAAGAAATAAGGGTTAGGAAAAGGCCTGGTCTTGCCTTGGAAAAAGTGCTCTGCTTCAGGAAATCTTGGTACAAAGTGCTTAAGAGAGTACCTTAGAGTTAGTAGACATGATCCCTGCACCTCAAGGACCTTAACAAGATAGCAGCCGAGTTTACCATCAATCCAAAGCCTGGGGAAAAGATAATCCAAATGAGAACTTAAATGGACATATATGTACCATCCTCAAAACTTATATATGACTACTCAATTATTTATATTGATCAATTGGCTTGTAAATCTTTCTATGCTTTGTCTTCCCTGATAGAGTGCAGCCTTCCTGTAGGCAGGGAAGCAGCACTATCTAGTGCATAGGGCACAGGTCTGGGAGTCAGAAGGATCTGGGTTCTAATCCTGGCTCCACTCCTTGTCTGCTGTGTGACCTTGAGCAAGTCAATTGACTTCTTTCTGCCTTAGGTACTTCATCTGTAAAATGGAGATTAACAGTGTGAGCCCCATTTGGGACAGAGATTGTGTCCAACCCAATTTGACTGTACCCACACTAGCAGTTAATACAGTGCCTGGCACAGAGAAAATGCTTAACAAATACCACAATTATTATTACTATTATTATTATTATGGACTGTGCCAATTACTTAGTCCATACTTTCCAAACATAATACAGGGTACCTCACCAAGTGGGCATTCAAGTAAATGTTACTACTGCGTCTCGTACTAGTACTAGCCCTGCTACTCCTTCAGGGCATTATGTTCTCTCCGTATAGAGGTAGTAGAACAGTGTAACAGAATTAACAATCCCAAGAGCACTGTTTTCTAGTAAGCTCCCTAAATAAAACGATTGCTGGGAATGTATTTCTCCAAGTCCATGTTAAAATTGTGAACCCTTACATTATTACTGAGCTTAACACAGGTCCCTAGGGGCTGTTCCTCCGCTCCCCCCTCATTGATCCTTTCTTCATCTTTTCTGCCCATCCTTCTTTCCCACTCTGGTCCTCAGTGGGTTCTGCTATCTGGGGTACTTAGATGCCACTGAAATGCACACAGTATAAATAATGAATGAGGAGGGAATGGTTTGGTTAACTGCTTGAGAAGAACAGCTTTCTGACCCGAGGGATTTCTGGGCCCTGATTGTGACATTCTTTTGTTTGGCTTTGCATGGCAGCAAGGACATCTAGTGGTGTATGAAACGATGGCACCTAGTTCTGTCCGAGGGAGTCTGCTAAGGACATCCTGCTCTTCAGCCCTCATTGGCTGCTGAGTGGTGCCAGTCTGGGAATGAATTGGATATCAGCTACCTGCCAAGCCTGGCACATTCTTGCACCCACTTCCTCTCCCTCTTCTGCTGATTGCAGAGAGGCTCTTTGGACTGCTTTGAAAAGGCATCTGATTAGGGCCTTCATTAGCGCCGAGGCAGAGCTGTTTCGTAGGCTGGGCAGGAGATGCACTGTAATTGTTTCTGACAGGCGAGTGCTTCTGGCTTTGAAGCTGCTCAAACGTCAGTCCACCAAAACACACTGCTTTTCATGAACAGTATGGGGACACACACACACACACACACACACACGGTTTCACCTACTCTTTTTCTCTGTATTTGAATCTGAGTGACACTGCAGAGTGCATTACATGACCTGTGGTCTTCGTCATTTGGGAAACGTGTGTACTCTTTCTACTGTCTGGTTGTCCTCTGAAGTATATAATAATAATAATGCTGGTATTTGTTAAGCTCTTACTATGTGCCAAGCAATGTTCTAAGCACTAGGATAGATACAGAGTAATCAGGTTATCCCACTCTGGGCTCCTAGTCTTAATCCCCATTTTACAGATGAGGTAACTGAGGCACAGAGAAGTTAAGTGACTTGCCCAAAGTCACACAACTGACAAGTGGAGGAGCAGGGATAGAACCCGCGACTTCTAACTCCCAAGCCCCTGCTTTTTCCACTAAGCCACGCTGCTTCTGACAGTATATCTCACTGTTTGGGCTTTACCTTTGAACATCATTATAGTCCCAAGGCTGCACAGTGCTTTTGCTCAAAATGGCTCCCAAACTGTCTTTGATTATTGCACCTTGAGTTGCTCTTCTTGCTGCTGTCACACTATCCATTATTCAATTCAGTCATATTTATTGAGCATTTACTGTGTGCAAAGTACTCTACTAAGCTCTTGGGAGTACAATATAACAATAAAAGAACACATTCCCTGCTCACAAGGAGCTTACACTCTAGAAGGGAAAACAGACATTAATATAAATAAATACAATTACAGATGTGTACGTAAGTGCTGTCGGGCTGGGAGGGGGGAATGAATAAAGGGAGCAAGTCAGGGTGATGCAGAAGAGAGTGGGAGAAGAGGAAAGGAGGACTTAATCAGGGAAAGCCTCTTGGAGGAGAGGAAGGCCTCTTGGAGACCTTTCTTATGCACTAGTGGGATTCTTCTTTCATGAATCTTCATGGTATTACCTTGTGTTTAATCCCTCCGCTTTAACCTGCCTTGTAGGAGCAGTCTTTAGGGCATCCTGCTGTCCTCCATCTTCATGATTTAGAATAAGATGTTTGTATGATATTTATTATATTTGTTAAGTGCTTACTATGTGTCAGGCACCGTACTAAGCACTATCCCTGTCCCTCAGGGCTCACAGTCTTAATCCCCATTTTGCAGGTGAGGAAACTGAGGCACGGAGAAGTTAAGTGACTTGCCCAAGGTCACACAGCAGACAAGTGGCAGAGAGGATTAGAATTCAGGTCCTTCTGACTTTCAGGCTTATGCTCTATCCACTAGACCATGCTGCTTCCTATGTTGGTCCCTGCCTTTCTTTCTTCAGCTTCACCCAAACGTTTGGATAGGATCTCACCATCAGGTAGGGTCTTTCATCCAATGTCACTCTTTTCAATTATGCATTTTATCCCATCCTTAGCACTTATTCATAGATGCCTACTTAACTGCTTATTCAACCATCCAGCAAACTAATCTTGACATTTATATAGCAAAGTTGTTAATATAACAGTACTACTAATAAAATTGTGGTATTTTTTCAGTGCTTATTAGGTGCTAAGCAATGTAATAAGCACTGGAGTAGATGACAACCTAATGAGGTTGGACACAGTCCCTGTTCCACTTGTGGATCACAGTCTAAGTAGGAGGAAGAACAAGGATTGAATTGCTATTTTCCAGATTAGGAAACTGAGGCCCAGAAGGTTAAGTGACTTGCCCAAGGTCACACACAGGCAAGGAGTAGAACCAGGATTAGAACACAGGTGCTCTGATTCCCAGGCCTGTGCTCTTTTGACCAATTGGCATCTTTGGTTGTTCTCTTTCAATTTTTTTTCCTTCTCCCACTATTGGTCAGTTTGTTTCCTTCATTTAGATTTTAGTTTTGTTAAGGGAGGGAATGTGTGCCATGTTTCTATTGTATTCTCTCAAGTACATGGACAGTTTCTGCAAGAGGCAAACATCAGTGAAGCAAGACAATACTTGGCTGTGCTCAGGATAATAATCATGTTATTTAAGGGCTTACTGTGTACAGACATTGCACTAAGCTCTGGGGTTGGACACAAGCAAATTGGGATGGACGCAGTCCCTGTCCTACATGGGGCTCACAGTCTCGATCCCCATTTTATAAATGAGGTAACAGGCCCAGAGAAGTGAAGTGACTTGCTTAAGGTCACGCAGGGCGAGTGGCAGGGCCAGAATTAGAACCAATGTGGAATGGATTGTCCATCACACATTTATTATTCAACACCCTCATGTATATCAATAAGATCTCACCATCAAGCAGTGTGATCTTCAAAAATGATGTGCAGCTGCTTGGAAATCTATCATTCTTTCTCCCCCCATATCTCCCAGCAAACTTAGTTGTCATAAGCATTACTTCAGTGTTGGATAACTGACTGTATTCCAGAACTTTGTTGTGGGTAATTTTGTCCTGCCTTTTGATCTTCAGTATGGTTCAGAGCTGACCTGAGACTACTCAGGTAATTGGTTGTACCTTCTCTGGTAGATCTAGGCCTTACAGACATATAGAAAGGTGGACTATTCTAGCCTTTTAGCTATTTAAAGCATGACACACTAGTTACCAAACTTTTTCCGACAATCATCCCCAAACTATGCTGCATTCAGCACAGTCACTAGTGTACAAACATACCCACTGTTTGCTTTAAGGATGTTTATCAGACTCAACTCATTGGTTCTTAATCATTTGCAGGTCTTATTGTGTATGCCCTTAAAAGCATGGGTGTTGGCCTGTTCTTGGTTGACAGTCAGCCAGCTGTATTAAAGCATGCATCATCCTCCACATATCTTCTTGAATATGTACTTCAGTAGCACCACTTAAAGCAGTTTCTGAATAATTCAGTCCTAGATTTTCAATGATATTTGTAGACAACTGAGGTGGAAGTGTTTACCTGTCCATCAGAGGTTTATTCTGACTTTGCTGGTTTCCAGCCATCTCGTAGTGTCACACGTAGAAGCATGAAAAAGTTTGTACAGGTCTGGTCCAACCTCATGGCAGTGCTTTACTCCAACCAAAGCCTCAGACAGTGCAGGATTCTGACAGAAAACTATGAGTCACTTGCTGAGGAGAGTCCTGCTTGGCACACTGCCGTGAAGAAGGGAATAAATCTCTGAACATAGCCTTCTTTTGGAAAGAGAGACAAGATGGCCAAAGAGAAAGCAGTGCCAGGTGCTACAAAGTCCAAATACAACAATGCCACAAGGGACAGCCTTTTGTGTGCCCACTGTGGCTGGCGCTGTAGATTCTGCCTTGATCTTTTCAGCCTCACCCGGAGTCATAGGTGAATTTCACTCAGTGTTATCTTTAAGTACAAAGGACCAATTGACCTTGCTGTTGCCAGAGCCCTTGTCTGCTAATGAGATTAAATGATTTTTCAGGGTATACAAAGACAGTTAGGTAAAGGTGTCCCTCTGTGCTTTTTGCTCTATGCTCTTCGATAGCTGTCATGCTATAGAGATCATATCTTCAGTACCACAAAGATCATATCTACTATTCTTGAAATGATTTGAAGCTATATTGTGATTCAGGGAGTAAATAGCTGACTATATGCCAGGAACTGTCCTAAGTGCTGAGGAAGATGCAAGGTAATCAGGTTGGACACAGTCCCTGTCCCACATCAATCAATCAGCCTTAATTATTTAGTGCTTACTAGGTCCAGAGTACTGTACTAAGCGCTTGGGTGAGTACAGTATAACATAACCCTCGTGGGATTCTCAGCCTTAATCCCCATTTTATGGATGAGGTAACTGAGGTACAGAGAAGTTAAGTGACTTGCCCAAGTTCACACAGTAGGCAAATGGTGGAGCTGGGATTAGGACCCAGGTCCCTTTGACTCCCAAGCCAGTGCTCTATCCATTAGTCCAAGCTGCTTTTTATAATGTTTTTGGCAGTGGAAAGTAGTAAAATACTTCAGTATTTCTCATATTTCTGCTTCAAGGTGGGAAAGAGCCAGCCACTTTCATGTCTTATCAATATTCCCTATATGGAAAAACTCATTGCAGTCATCTTAGAATTAGGTTCTTTCCTTGATTGTGGATTCCAACGGGAAGGCTATCATCAAGTCCAAGTGATTTACCATTTTTAAGACTTTAACTGTGCTAAGAGTCTGCTTAAATTCACATGTTGGTTGGTTTTCAGTGCACTAAAGGGCACTGGAGTAAGGCATGCCTAGAAGATCACTGCACTGTTTTTTTCCACACATCCACCCTCTTCCTTTTGGAATGGGTTCCATCAAGACTTTTCAGTGGTGCTATGGGAACATGAATGTCCCAGGTAATTTCTTTAGGTTTTTGCTGGTGATATTTGTTAAGCATTTAATATGTGCCAGGCATTTTACTAAGTGCAGGGGGAAAATATGAGCTAATAAAGCTGGGCACAGTCCAAGTCTCATATGGGGCTCAGTCTTAATCCCCATTTTACAGATGAGGTAACTGAGGCATAGAGAAGTTAAATGACTTGCCCAAGGTCACACAGCAGACACGTGATGGGTCGAGGATTAGAACGCAGGTCCTCTGACTCCCAGGGTCATGCTTTACCCACTAAGGCCATGCTGCTTCTCATGATGAGTAAAACCTCTTAGTTTAATGATGGCTTATGTTTCCCTTTGATATAAGGTCATTACGGACAGGGAATGTGTCCGTCAATTCTGTTGTACTGTACTCTCCCAAGCACTTAGTACTGTGCTCTGCACATAGTAAGCATTCAGATTGATATCTGCTTTGTCTTTTCGCTCTTTTTGTGGCTTATCCTGGCCTGGTAAGACATTATTTGTAAATGTACTACCAAGGGAGCAAAAACCAGTGGCAGCTATCGGCTTTGAAATAGCAAACTTTTCATGCAGCTTGTCTTTTTAAAAGCCTTCTGAATCCTAAGTATATACATTGGGGAAAAGATCTCCAAAGCCTAGGTAAAATTGTTCCATTTGTCTAGCTTTTCATAAGCCTCAATTATCAATGACTACTAATTTTATACAGAGGCTTTTGTTGACTTGGATAGCATTAACTCACTATCTGGTCATTTGATATCCTGGAGTAGTATGGTTACAAAACTGGGCTCTGGGTCAACACCTCTGCACCATTCAAGCAAATATAATGTTCCAGATCCTGCTTCAAATTCATCCCTTGAATCCTTCTGGACTGTATGCTCCTGGTGGGCAGGGAACTTGTCTTGCCTTTCACCTAGTAGTTATTCAATAAATGTTACTGCTGCTGCTGCTGACACTGAGAGGATGATCCACCCCAAAAATTTGAAAGCAGGAACCTTTTTGGAGCACAGCTGTTATGACAATGTTTACTGTTAAGAAAAATAGGAAATGCCTTACTCTGTGGGATGGCAACAGTGATCTTTCTCTGAATCCCTGAGTTGGTGTTATTCTTAGGGTTCCAGAAACTTTCTGTGGTGACTGGTCCGTGAGTCAATCATTGGTACTTATTAAGCATTTTCTGTGTGTGGATCCATGTATTAAGCACTTGGGAGAGTACTTTACAACAGAGTTGGTAGATATGTTCCCTGCTTACAGCCTACAGCTTACAGTCTAGAGGGGGTGACAGGCATTAATATAAATAAATGAATGCTGTGTACATAAGTGCAGTGTGGCTGAGGGTGGGCTGAATATCAAGGGCTTAAAAGGTACAGATCCAAGTGCATAGATGACCCAGAAGGAGAGAGGGAGTAGGGGAAAAGTGGGCTTAATGGTACTTATTAAGCACTTACTGTGTGCAAAGCACTGTTTAAGCACTGGGGTAGATTTAAGTTAATCAGGTTGGACAAAGTCTCTGTCCCACATGGAGCTCACACTCTTGTGACCCTTTTATAAATGAGATAACTGAGGCACAAATAAGTGATTTGCCCAAGGTCACACAGCAGACATGAGCAGAGCCAGGTTTAGAACTCAGGTCCTTCTGACTCCCAGGCCAGTGCTCTATCCACTAGGCCACAGTGCTCTTTCTTATTCAGGAAAGGCCTTTGCAGCCCTGAAAAGATTGTAACATTCCTTTAGGAAAGTCAGTCAATGTGTCTAATGGCTGTCTGAGACCCCATCACAATGAGAAACTGGAACAGGGACTGTGTCCAACCTGATAACTTTGTATCTACCCCAGGGTTTAGTACAGTGCCCAGCACATAGTAGGCGCATAACAAATACCATAAAAAAATTTAAAAAGTGTTAAGAGTGATGGAAGAAGCAAGAATTCCACCAGTGTTTCCAGACTACCTGCAGAGTGGAGATACTCAGCCCTCTTCAGTAGAGAGCAGCTTGGCCTAGGGGAAAGAACACAAGCCTGGGAGTCAGAAGACCTGGGTTCTAATTCTGGCTCTGCCATATACATACTGTATAACCTTGAATAAGTCACTTAACTTCTCTATGCCTCAGTTCCCTCATCTGCAAAATGGAATTCAATAACTGTTCTCCCTCCTGCTTAGACTGTGAGCCCTACGTGGGAACCTGATAATCTTATATCTTCCCCAGAGTTTAGTATAGTGCTTGGCACAAAGTGAGTGCTTTACGAATATTTTTATTATTATTATCATTACTATTGTTATTATTAGACAGCCCAATATCCAGTGATGCAAAGGTCAACAGAGAGGCAGCAGAATTCCCAAATCTAGTAGGCCTTTTGAGAGAGATTGACAGATGGGTGTGATACCATTAGGGCAGCAATATTCAGAGCAAGCTGAAAATCCATAAAACATTTGCAAGATCTAAACTCTATGGCTGGATGATCTGGAGCCACCAGGGACATCACATATGAAGTCTAGAACATTTCCATCCATGCTATTTTTGAAGCCCATTGCAAATCAAATGAAAAAATAGACTGGCATGACATCTTCGCTGAGCAGGACATGTGAAGAGAATGGAAGCAGGAGGATACCCAAACAGCTAAAATGAGGAAACCATGAAGAGAGAAGGCCTAAGAACAGAAAAATTGACATATATGGTGGTATTTGTTAAGCACTTACTATGTGCTAGGCACTGTACTTAGCACAGGTGGATACAAGCAAATTGGGTTAGACACATTCGCTGTCCCACATAGGGCTCACAGTCTTAATCCCCACTTTATTCATTCATTCAATAGTATTTATTGAGCGCTTACTATGTGCAGAGCACTGTACTAAGCGCTTGGGATGAACAAGTCAGCAACAGATAGAGACAGTCCCTGCCGTTTGACGGGCTTACAGTCTAATCGGGGGAGACGGACAGACAAGAACAATGGCAATAAATAGAGTCAAGGGGAAGAACATCTCGTAAAAACAATGGCAACTAAATAGAATCAAGGCGATGTACAATTCATTAACAAAATAAATAGGGTAACGAAAATATATACAGTTGAGCGGACAAGTACAGTGCTGTGGGGATGGGAAGGGAGAGGTGGAGGAGCAGAGGGAAAAGGGGAAAGTGAGGCTTTAGCTGCGGAGAGGTAAAGGGGGGATGGCAGAGGGAGTAGAGGGGGAAGAGGAGCTCAGTCTGGGAATGCCTCTTGGAGGAGGTGATTTTTAAGTAAGGTTTTGAAGAGGGAAAGAGAATCAGTTTGGCGGAGGTGAGGAGGGAGGGCGTTCCAGGACTGCGGGAGGACGTGACCCGGGGTCGACGGCGGGATAGGCGAGACCGAGGGACGGTGAGGAGGTGGGTGGCAGAGGAGCGGAGCGTGCGGGGTGGGCGGTAGAAAGAGAGAAGGGAGGAGAGGTAGGAAGGGGCAAGGTGATGGAGAGCCTTGAAGCCTAGAGTGAGGAGTTTTTGTTTGGAGCAGAGGTCGATAGGCAACCACTGGAGTTGTTTAAGAAGGGGAGTGACATGCCCAGATCGTTTCTGCAGGAAGATGAGCCGGGCAGCGGAGTGAAGAATAGACCGGAGCGGGGCGAGAGAGGAGGAAGGGAGGTCAGAGAGAAAGCTGACACAGTAGTCTAGCCGGGATATAACGAGAGCCCGTAATAGTAAGGTAGCCGTTTGGGTGGAGAGGAAAGGGCGGATCTTGGCGATATTGTAGAGGTGAAACCGGCAGGTCTTGGTAACGGATAGGATGTGTGGGGTGAACGAGAGGGACGAGTCAAGGATGACACCGAGATTGCGGGCCTGCGGGACGGGAAGGATGGTCGTGCCATCCACGGTGATAGAGAAGTCTGGGAGCGGACCGGGTTTGGGAGGGAAGATGAGGAGCTCAGTCTTGCTCATGTTGAGTTTTAGGTGGCGGGCTGACATCCAGGTGGAGACGTCCCGGAGGCAGGAGGAGATGAGAGCCTGAAGGGAGGGGGAGAGGACAGGGGCGGAGATGTAGATCTGCGTGTCATCTGCGTAGAGATGGTAGTCAAAGCCGTGAGAGTGGATGAGTTCACCGAGGGGTACAGATCAGACAACTGAGGCACAGAGAAGTGAAGTGACTTGCCCAAGGTCACACAGCAGACAAGTGGCAGAACTGGGATTAGATCTCAGGTCCTTCTGACTCCCAGGCCCATTTCATTCAAGCAGTTCAGTATTCTGCCTCCAATAATGGAAACAGGAAGCTTGAAAAAATGATGAGTTTATTGTCCTTGTCATCCACCCTAAAGGTTAGGGTTCAAACATCTCTAATTTTTCCTCTAAGAACCTGTTCTAAACCTTAATAATTGAACCTGTGAAACTTCTTTTGGTTACAAATTTCAGACATTTACTTGCTGTCTGAAGTATTTCCTTCAACTTGATTAGAATTTACAGGGTTCAAGATACTTGGTACTCCCCAACCCTCCTGTTGTGGGATTTTGTGAACATTTCCACGTTCACCTTGCCCTTGCCCACCATAATTTTATATATTTACAATTGTATCTCTTAGCCTTTCTCTTTCCAAAATGGAGAGTTCTGATCTCTTTGGTTTATCTTTAAACAGCCTCATACTATATGTAGTACCACTGGCAGGTAGCAGTACAAGAGGGACTAGCCTGGTATTCAGCAATTAAAAATGAGGCGACTCAATCAGGAAATGGTGCTTTGCGAGTATCATAAGTGTGGTATTTGTTAAGCGCTTACTATAAACCAAGCACTGGACTGTGGCACTAAAGGCAAGAAATAACATAGGATGCTGTGTTAAATTGAAAAGTGCAACAAGAGTCAGTCTATGTATTCACTTTGTGTGGAATGGAGTGTTGATCACGTATCAGTCTAAGCCGGTAACCAGCACAGTATGTTTAAAAAAAAACAACCAACACCTTTGGTAGTGTCAACCTTGAACCACAAGGACAGGCATACCTGCTGTTACAAGCTTGAATGTGGAAACAGAATATGCGATTTTTCTTTATGAAGAGAGGTATAAGGTACATTTCACTAAAACTAAAGATAGATATGAAAATTAGGTAAACCAAATAAACAAGTAATTTGCATTTAACAAGTCTGAACTTTACAATTCTAAACAGCGTCAGTCTTTGGCAAAAGAGTATCAAAACAGATGCAGTTATATAAAACCCAATTTCTCCTTTCTGAGGGTAAGTGTTCTCTCTCGACCATCCTTTTGTTTAAGCTCTCTGTTGCTGCTCCCAGCTTCTCTGCAAAGAGTTTTGACAAACCAGGCTCACTTTCCTGCTTTTCCCTTTCTTGACCCTTTGTCCTAACTTTTGTGAGGTCTGAGGTCTGTCCTGTGTTAACACTGGGCTCAGATCCTGAGCTCCTGGTCATGGAGGACAATCTCACCATAAGCCTCTGCCCCATTTCCTTCTAACTTTTAAAACAGGCTTTTTGTTTGAAGCCTGTCACATTGCCAAGTCCTTTCCTGTGGCATGTCAATGACCTGAATGTCTCTCTCTCTCTTTTTTTTTTTAAATGGCATTTGTTAAGCGCTTACTATGTGCCAGGCACTATACTAAGGACTGGGGTAGATTCTAGCTAATCAGGCTGGACATGGGGTTCACAGTCTTAGTTCCCATTTTACAGATGAGGTAAATGAAGCACAGAGAAGCTAACTGACTTGCCTCAAGTCACACGGCAGATAAGTGGTGAGCGGGGCCTAGATTCCAGGGCTTCCTCTGACTCCCAGACACATGCTCTTTCCCCTGGGCAATGCTGTTTCTTTTTTTTTTTTTGAGGGCTAATCCAGTTCCGGAGTAGCTTTTTAAAATTATAGAGAAAAACCAATGAATTAATTTTGCATTCAATCTGAGAAGACTTTTGTACCATAGCTTCTAGAGAAAACACTTTGAATAACAAATTTTAAAGAACCTCAGTCCATCCATATATCCTGACTTTGGTTGTCCTATAATATCTATTTTTTTCCTTTTCCTTTTGTGGTTTCCTTGGGGGGTGAACTATACTTGGTAACCCCTATTCTCTCCCCTCCCTTCTCGCCAGGAGAAGTGCTCCCCCTTTTAACACCTCCTCCTCCAATAGGGTTAAAGATGCCTCAGTAATAAGAAAAACAACCAGGTGGCAAATCTTTTCTTTTCCTCGACAGGAGGGGTACTGCCAAGAGGCCATCTGGGCACTGCAGGGCACCCTCCAGCCTTCCCTCATTACTCTTGAGTTTGGTATCCAAACCCAGAAAGATGCGACATTTGGAAATGAACAAGTGGAATCAGTAGCCCCAGAATAGGCAGGCCTGAGGCTGAGGAGAGTTAGTGAAAGGACAGTCAGATAATCCTTTCACTTTCATTGACATTAACTTTTCATTTCTCTCCCTCCCTCCCGCCCTAATCACAAGCCACGTCTTCGTCTAATATTGCTGTTGTTATGATGCTGAATGTCGATGGTGTGTTTAGTCCCGGGGAGACCAAGAGATCCAATATATCCCATCTGACTTCAGGGAATGCATTACTTCTTGTGCGGCAGTCAACCCCATCACTGTGGGACTTTTTCTCCGCAAGCATCCCTTCGGCATTGGATTTATCATGTAATGGGCTTGGCTTCATCAGCTCCAGAATCACGATGTGAGCTACGGCAATCTGTGTCCTCCTGCTCATGTGATTCAGTTCACTGCAGTCTTAACTGAATACTAAAAGGCACTGGGGCCAATTCCTATGTCTCAGATTTATCCTTATGCCCACCAAACTCTGATATTATAGAACTCTTGCTTGTCTAGGCGTGCTATGATAACAGGGGACTAGTATTTAGCCTTTATAGACAAAGAAAGGGGAGAAGCAGCGTGGTGTAGTGGAAAAAAGCCTGGTCCTGGGAGTCAGAGAACCTGGGTTCTCTTTCCATATTTGTCATTTACCTGCTGTGTAACCTTGGGCAAATCACTTAACCTCTCCCATCCTTAATTCCCTAATCTGCAAAATAGGACTTCAAGACCTTTTCTCCCTCCTACTTAGACTGTGAGTTCCATGTGCCTAACCTGATTAAATTATATCTGCCCCAGCGCTCAGAACAGTGCTGGACAAATAGTAATTGCTTAACAAATACCATAGTTATTCAAGATGTTGCTATTATAGTCAATCAAAAGGCTAATGTTTAGGTTCAGTCCCTTACACATTGCATAAGTGGGCAATCTTTTCTTTGATTAGTGGCAGAGGTAGCTACTGGTAAAGCTGGGTGCTGATTATTTCATAAGCTCTTCGATGCTATACAGAAAGAATCTTCTCATCTGGGACCGCTATATGACACAATGGTTTATTTTTTGCTTTTGCTTCCCCGCAGTCAATAAACATGCTGCATTGCCTCTTGTTAGGCTTTAGTGGGTCCTCGTGCCATTTCTTGTGTGTTTCCTCCACTTGAACTTGCCCTGTAACAGTTGTTTGGGTATTCTGCTGTATTCAGTCAATCATATTTACTGAGCACTTTCTGTGTGCAAAGCACTGTACTCCATCCAAAGGGTATAAGGAACACTTTGTGTGAAATCGAGTATTGGTTAAAATGGTTCTCTTGTCACGACATCTCTATACCTGGACAAGGTCTCAGGATTTGTAGTCATCTTCAGTTATGGAAATCTATGTATTATCATTCATTTATTCAGTCAGTCATATTTATTGAGTGTTTACTAAGTGCTTACTGTATGCAGAGCACTGTATTAAATGCTTGGGAGAGTACAATATAGCAATTGACACATTCCCTGCCCATAATGAGCTTACAGTCTAGAGGGAGAGCTTACAGTCCATTCCGTCAGCCCAGTGGAACAGAATTTTAGTGTGCAAAGTTTCCAGTTTCACCTCTGGCACTCAGGTGATCTTGAATTTTTGTTTTATAAGTATGATTCGGGAGTGGCATTATAGAAGCTGGATATTTCTTTCCCCCTCTAGTCTGTAAGCTCACTGTGGGCAGGGAATGTGTCTACCAACTCAATTTGATTGTTATATTGTATTCTCCCAAGCATTTGGTACAGTGCTCTGCATACAATGTGTCCAATAAACATGATTGATCGAAGGGTTGCATATGCTATCTAGGGCAAGTTCAAACCCCTCATAAACCAGGCATTGCTAAGTGTTTTGTAGTTAGTAATGTTCTGCTGTTTGAGTGATCTTCTAGAAATTTTCTGCCTGGTGAATATCTAACCACATGTAGGGGTTTTATATTTTAATATGTTCTCTTATGAGGCTTCATCTCTCCTTTGGAAGTTACCAGGCATTCCGCCAGACATTCGCAGGGCACCTCTGTGTTCATTGCCGTGGGAGTTGAGTGGATCCTATGGAGCCACATAAGCTCCTGCCAGAGAACATTCAACCTGTGAACACAAAAGGGAAGTCAGTACTGACAGTTTATTTCACCAGAAGCAGGGCCAGGTAGACAGCAGCAGTGTTGTACAGATAACCGTCCTGAAAATATCTAGCTTATTGTGGGCAGGAAACGTGTCTTCCAACTCTGTTGTATTGTACTCTCCCAAATGCTTGGTGTAGTGCTGTGTACACATTAAATGCTCACTAAATCCAATTGATTGATTGTGAAACCCTGGCACTATGCCCCTGCCAATAGTATCTATTGACTTCCTATTGTGGGTTGTCGAGAACTGTGCTAGATGCTTGAGGAACATATAATCCCGGCTCGGCCACTCGTCAGCTGTGTGACTTTGGGCAAGTCACTTGACTTCTCGGTGCCTCAGTTACCTCATCTGTAAAATGGGGATTAAGACTGTGAGCCCCACGTGGGACAACTTGATTACCCTGTGTCTACCCCAGCGCTTAGAACAGTGCTCGGCACATAGTAAGCGCTTAACAAATACCAACATTATTATTATTAGAAGTGCAATCTGTGATTCCCTACTCTCAGGGAGGTTTCTCATGGGAAAGACAATAGACATGAATTGATGACTTTTCCATAGTAAAGAAAGTGGATTTAAATAAAGTCACTAACTCATAAATAAACATTGGTGGAATGGCATGGCCAAGGTTGATCAAGGTTTGTCTCTTGGAGGAGTTATAAGGGCTTTAAAGAAAATAGGGTTATGATTTGGTGAAGCCGATTGGGGAGGGGATTTTATGTAAGGAGGAATGGTCAGAGTTGGGAGGGAGGGTTTTCTCTAGAGGAACAAAAAATATGAGGCGGGGGTAGAGCAGAAGAAGGGAGTAGATTGAAAAGAGGAAGACATTTGTTAAGAATTTGTAGTCAATAGTCAGGAGTATGAGTTTTGAGGGGAGACATTGGAGACTTTTGAGGAGAAGAGCGGAGTGATCTGATGGCTGTTTAAACAAGTTGATCTGTGCAATTTCTTGAAGAATAGAAGGGCAATGGCTGAAGGCAAAGAAATCAGTAAGGAGATTGTTACAAGAGTCTAGCTAGGTGAGGATGAGAGTTTGTGTGTCAAGGTGGTTGTGGTAAGGGTGGAGAAAAAAGGGAAGACCTGTCAGCCAGCTATCATCAAGTAAGACTGGCAGAATTTAGATTGAACTTAGAGAAGCAGCATGTCTTGTGGAAAGAGTATGGGCCTGGGAGTCAAAGGACCTGGTTCTAATAATAATACTAATTGTGGGATTTAAGTGCTCACTATAGCACTGTACTAAGTCCTAGGGTGAATACAAGCAAATTTGGTTGGACCCAGTCCCTTTTCCTTGTGGGTCTCACAGTCTTAATCACCATTGTATAGATGAGTTAAGTGAGGCTCAGAGACATTGTGATTTGTCCACAGTCCCACAGTAGACAAGTGGCAGAGCCAGGATTAAAACCCATGGCTTTCTGACTCCCAGGCTCATGTTCTATCCTCTGTGCCTTGTCACTTCCCCAGTCCGGGCTTCACCATTTACCTGCTGTGACCTTGGGCTAGTCAGTTAACTTCTCTGTGGCTCAGTTCCTTTATCTGCAAAATGGAGATTCAAGACCTGTTCTCCCACCTACTAAGACTGTGAACCCCAAGTGGGACTTGATTATCTTATATCTACCCAGTGCTAATTATGTGCTTGGCACTAGTAAGGTCTTAATGAATAATTATCATATTATCATTATTGATGAATATATGTGGCTTGATGACAAAGTGCAGCAGAAGGTGGCATTTAGTTTGCAAGCTTGTAGGGCAGGAAGGATGATGGTGATGGGAGAGGAACAAGCTGAATAAGAAACATTCTTCACGTGGCACAGCTTAAAAGAACATGAAGCCTCTTTGGGTCTTAGAAATGAAGAAGTATGTGATATCTACACATGGAACAACTCTAAATGCAGATGAAAAGGAGGAGGAAGAGGGAGGTAATAGTAAGGTAGAGAGAGAGTGAGGAAAGATAGGTGAGAGAATATGATGAAAATGATAGAATATCTCATCAAGGTTGATGGGTGAACCTATTCCCTGAGACTTCAGAATGGAAAACCAGTGCAGAAGAATTTATTATTTAGTGGCTACTTTGCAACTGGATAATAAAGAATTTTGGTGTTTTTGTGTTTTTTTTTAACAGTATGGTTAAGCACCTTTGTGTGCCAGGCATTGTACTGAGCGCTGGGGTAGGTATAAGCTAATCAGACTGAACATGGGATTCCCATTTATAGATGAGGTAACTGAAGCACAGAGAAGTAAAGTGACTTGCCCACAGTCACACAGCAGATGAGTGGAAAATCCGGATTAGAACCCAGATCCTTCTGCCTCCCAGGTCCATGCTCTCTCCAGCAGACCATGCTGCTTCTCTTTTTTTTTTTCTCCTGAGAAACCCAGCTCTCCTTTCAGTGAAGCTGTTGTAGATTCTGAATACAGCAGAGGCTAGAATAGCTACTGCATTTGGTCCTTGCATGTATGTGATACTCTCGATTTCTTTCCCCTGATCATAGCACACTTGGTGGATGTCACTGCATATATGTAAACTCCAAACACCCCTTAATAATAATAATATGGTATGTGTCAGGTGCTTATTATGTGCTACATACTATATTAAGTGCTGGGGTGAGTTACATTATACTCACAGTCTAAGTAGGGGAGAGAACAGAATTTGCAAAAGAGGGAACTCAGGCACAAAGGCAGAATTAAACCCCAGATCCTCTAACTCCCAGGCCTATGCTCTTTCCAGTAGGGCACACTGCTGCTCACCCCTTGCTTCCCCATATCCTTCCCACTTCCCATCCATCCATACATTCTCTTCTGTCACCAGTGCAGACCTAGATGGGTCCGTTCCAGCCTCCAGTGCTATAGCCAGCCTTGAGTGGGGTGGGAACTTTTGGGATGACTAAAAATGTGCTTCGGAGTTAGAGCTGATGGCTCTGCCCTGCTGCCACCTGAGGAAACTTCCAGCTCCTGTTCCTGGTTTCCACCTGAAAATAGCATTGCTGTAGGATCAGGTAGGTAGGTGGAAACCTTAGCTAGGCCTGGAGCCTTCTACAAGAGACTCCCAACAACTGGACAGCACTCCTTCCCAGGAGGAACTTCCAAACAGGCTGGAGCTCTGGCCAGAGGCATGGAGTATGAGAAGCAGCATGGCCTAATGGATAGAGCACAGGATAGGGAGTCGGAAGGATCTAGGTTCTAATCCCGGCTCTGCCACTTGCCTATTTTGTGGTCTTGAGCAAGTTACTTAACTTCTCTGGACCTCAGTTACCTCATCTGTAAAATGGGCATCAAGACTGTGAACCCCATGTGGGACATGGACTGTGTTCAACCTGATTAGCTTGTATATACTCCGGTGCTTAGTGTAGTGCTTAGTATGTAGTAAGCACTTAACAAATGCCATTTAAGACAAAAATGGAGCAGCAGAGAGCTGGGACATCCTTCCTCTGGAGTTTGGGAGAAAATCAAGACCACCACCATCTCCTTGATCTGAAAAGTACTAACCCCCAGGCCCTCCATACCCTTCCTTTAGCCCTGTCCTTGGAAGCTGGCAAAGTTCTTGAGGATATGTAGTCTGAAGGATTTGATTCACTTGGTCTCTTTGCAAAAGTCTGTAATTCAGGTTCTCCCTCTGTGAGGATGGGGCCGTTAGTGGGAGGGAGGAAAGAAGCTGGATCCTGAGACTTCTGATACTTTTGCTCATGCCACAGTCCAAATAACATTCTAGAGGGGGAGCCCTGAAGCCCCCTAGCTCACAGGAGGCTTGAAAGCGATTGATGGACACTGAGGGTAAGAGTGATGCATGTGACTTTCCTGCTTCTCTTTGACAGGTTGTTTATAAGAATAACGATATCCGTCTGGAGCTATCTCGGTTGGCCCGGATCGGTGACACCAAGATGAAGATCTATGGTGATGTGGTATTCAAGTGTGAGAATGTAGCCACTCTGGACCCCATCAACTTTGAGACTCCCGAGGCCTACATCAGCTTGCCCAAGTGGAACACGAAAAGGATGGGTTCCATCTCCTTTGACTTCCGTACCACAGAGCCCAACGGGCTGATCCTCTTCACCCACGGCAAGCCCCAGGAGAGGAAGGATGTCAGGAGTCAGAAGAACACAAAGGTGGACTTCTTTGCGGTGGAGCTCCTTGATGGGAACCTGTACTTGCTACTTGATATGGGCTCTGGAACCATCAAAGTGAAGGCCACCCAGAAGAAAGCCAATGATGGAGAGTGGTACCATGTGGACATCCAGCGAGATGGAAGATCAGGTAGGAGAGCAGAGAAGCAGCATGTCCTAGTGGAAGGAGCATGGTCCTGAGAGCAGAGGACCTGAGGTCTAATCCCAGCAATGACAGTTGCTTGCTGGGTGACCTTGGGCAAGTTACTTAGAGGAGAAGCATGGCCTAATGGATGGAGCATTGGCTTGGTAGTCAGAAGGACCTGGGTGCTAATCTAGCTTCCACCACTTGTCTGCTGTAATCTTGGGCAAATCACTTCACTTCTCTGTGCCTCAGTTACCTTATCTGTAAAATGGAGATTGAGACTGTGACCCCCAGGTGGGACATGGTCTGTGTCCAGTGTGATTTGCTTGTATCCACCCTAGTACTTATTACAGTGCCTGGCACATCATAAGCGCTTAACAAATACCATAATAATAATAATTATTACCTTCTCAGGGCCTCTGTTACCCCATCTGAAAAGTGGAGATTAAATTATCCTCCCTCAAACTAAGACTGTGAGTCTGATGTGGGAGTGAGACTGCGTCCAATGAGATAAACTTGTATCTACTCCAGGGCCTAGAAAGTTCTTGACACATAGTATGTGCTTAACAAGTACCATTTGAAAAAATAATGGAGAATGGGAGGGTCAGGAACATACTTTTTTCTGGTAGGTGAAAGAACTTTCCAGTAGGGGTTTATTGGTTAATCATTTCTCAGTTCTTTTCTTTCTCAAGAACTAAAGCCAGCAGCTCTAAATGTAAAAAAGACCCATTACATCTTCTAGACTGTAAGCTCATCCTCTACTAGGCTGTGAGCTTGTTATGGGCAGGGAAGGTGTTGGCCAACTTTTTTATACTCTTCCAGGCACTTAAAACAGTATTCTGCACACACTAGCACTCAATGCCACTGATTGATGGATTGATTACGGCATCTTAAAAGGAGGTGAAGCTGTCGAAGTGGAGGAAGATCAAAGGGTAGATAGGTAACCCAGGTTGTGTTCCTCTTGTCATGTGCTCCAACTGAGATCTTTGCCCTGCCTGGCCTCCCCCAAGTTGCTAAAGATTCACCTCACCCTGATTTCTGCTCTCTGTGGATGAGATCCTTGGAGGCACCTCACCCAAATATCCCCTGGGCTGAGATCTGTAGATTCATCTCCTGCAAATTCCCACTGGCAACCCTAATTAACCGGGAGCTCCAACTGGATTGGGCATTTGAAGACAAGGTCAAAGTGAAATCAAACCACCACTGTATACAGTGGAAAACTTTATTCCATGCTTAGTCTAAAAAAGAGTAAATATGTACACAGACACACATTTTGTCTCTCTCTCACACACACACATACACTCTCTCTCTCTCTCTCTCTCTCCCTCCCTCCCTCCCCCCCCATCCAAACTTGTTTCCCCAAAGTCGTGTATGGCCGTTCGTAGCATATTGACCTGGTTCAAGTCTTAGGTGCTTTGACCACACCCACAGCAAGTGTCTCGGTACACGTCTTAGCTGGTTTTGCCATAGTGTGGGGGACCAGTTCTTTCCCCCTTTTATCAGTTATTTTGTGGGGTTTGCAAGTGGGGGCTGTTCAGGAGTCTGCTGCTCCCTATTGGGTGAAGCCAGGGGGGCCAGTGACCCTTCCCTAGATACTTACTTGGTGGGCTTAACCCTATCCAACATTCTTTCTCCTTCCCAGCAGAGCAATTTAGCTCCTCCTCAAACTCCTCTGCAAAACAATTCTGTACCTCCTCAGCAATTCAAGTCCTCCTCAAACTTCTCAACAAGATAATTCAGTTTCTCCTCCAATTCCTCCTTTGCCCTTGTTGCTCATAGGGTGAAAGAATAGTGTCTTAGGAAATAACCTCTGTGCTATAAGATGGAATTACTCTTGCTTACCACAACTCTTTGTTCTAAGGGACTTGGGTCAGAGTCCATAATTATAATTTCAATATGTGTTTAAAGCACTATCAATGTGTTGTAGGTGAAAGTTATTAGAAATAAATAAAAATAGATTTAAAATAAATTACAAGCAGTGTGTATATTGCTACATTCCTAAAAAGAGAGTTTTTAGTTTGTAAAGCTCAAACAAATTGTTCTATTCCCAGGGACATCTCTTATCCCAGCCTTTGAACATGGGTCATCTGAAGCTTTTCTACTCCTTGCCCTCTCTCTCCCACAGACATATACATGTACACACACAAACACATGTTTATATACACATATTGTGGGAAGGATAGAGGGGTTGAGGAAAGGAGGATGATGTGTGAAAGGAGGGATGTTGTTAAGATGTTTCATTCATTCATTCATTTGTATTTATTGAGTGCTTACTGTGTGCAGAGTACTTTGGAAAGTACAGTGCAACAATAAACAAACAGTCCCTGCCCACGATGAGCTCATAGTCTAGACTTGGGGAGACAGACATCAAAACAAGTGAACAGACATCAAAATAAATAAATAAAATTACAGATATATGCATAAGTGCTGTGGGGCAGGGGATTAAGGAGGGAAAGCAAATGGAGCAAGCCTCTATGGCTCCTGAGACCTGCTCGTTTTCTCCTGAGTCAAACAGCTCAGCCTGATGGTTTTGCAGAGGGAGGTTATGACTACACACCTTGTTTTGAAATACCTTTTTATAAGTCAAACATCCAGCCTAGTTCCATGTTGCTAAGTTGTGGGCAAATCTTGGCTAGGGAAACATTGGGTATGGTATTTTCCACAATCACATAAAAGATAAGGAAGGATGAATATTATGAAATGTCAGTTCTAGATCAAATGGTGTGTCTATTTGATCTGGAGAAGGGGCATAATCAATTATTGGACTAATTACTAATCATTGGTTGGTTTTCCTATTTGACCATGGGGCTATGGACTGCATTTCCATCTTGGTCAGTGGCACTTCCATGATCCTTGGCCACATAACTCTCCTGAGGTATCCCTTTCTGCTTTCCTCTACATCACTAATTTCAGTGCCTCTTCAGCTCCACATCACATTTCTTGATCTTCACCCTTGACACATTTGTCCTGTAGCAGAAGGTAATTTATAGCAAGAGACAAGGAGAGGGAGAGTGTGGGAGGAAGGGGGAGAGCAACGGTACTGGTGGGAGGGCTGACTCAAGGTGTCATGAGAGAAGCAGTGTATTCTTGTGGAGAGAACCTGGGCCTGAGAGTCAGAGGACCCGTGTTCAAATACCAGCTCCTCCACTTGCCTGCTGTATGACCTTGGGGAAGTCACTTAATTTCTGTGGGCCTCAGTTTCTTCATTTGTAAAATGGGTATTCAATACCTGTTCTCCCTCCTACTTAAGCCCTATGTTGCTCTATGTGGGAACTGATTATCTTGTATCCACTCCAGTGCTTACTACAGTGCCTGGCACATTGTAAAGGTTTAACAAATACCACAACTCCTTCTTCTTGGTAGTTATATGCACAGTGTGGCAGCAGTCACTGTGTAGATTCTGCCAGGCATTTCCTCGAAGTTCTTTATGACTAATGATAATTTGGGTAAAGGAATCCATTAACATGTCTTATCACCTTTCTCTGGGTGCCCTGTGGAAATCTGGAACTGGATGTCTGCCTCACTGGCAGCTCAGATAATTTTTGTCCCTTCATTTTCCAAACCTTACCCTCAAGGTTTTGAGTGTCTTTTTCGCTTCTGGAGCTGACAGTGACTTTACAAACATCATGGCTTCCTGCTACCACAGAAGTGACTGTAATGTCACGAGAGTGCTCTCATCTTCTCATTGCCATGGAAACCAATTGTGAACTCACAGGTGCTGCATTATTGGATTTCACTATTGGATTGATTTGGGCCATATAGGATTTTATGCAAAAGATATCTTCAATAATTGGTGATGGTTGTCTGGCAAAGAAAATTATGCCAAGAAAGGGAAAAGCCAATTGATTTTTCTTGAAGTCATGTTCAATTTAAAACCTTTCTTTGGTATGAAAGCCTATACTTCATTCTCTTCTCAGACCTCACTAACTTGCCTTTTTTCTTATAACCTTTTACATTTAGTTTAAATGGCTTTGTTTCTGCAGTCACAGATCAAACAAGCTTGCCTGGGGTGGTACACAGCCATTCTAGAATAATAACAGAAAAGGGAAAAAAAAAATTAGACTCAGAATCTGGGGCATGTGAATGCTTGACCAGTTTGACTTGCGTTTCTTCTGGACTGTGAGGAGCTTAAGGTCATGTTAGATGTGATAAGAAAGGTCATATCCCCAGGATCAGCAATTACATCTGAGCCTTTGACTTTCATGTGAGAATTCCCATTCAGGTAATACCCAGACAAGAAGTGCTTTGCTTGAATTGAATTGATTTAGAAGGATCAGCTCCCTTGGAGAAAAGCTATTAATTTATAAAATGTGGTTTATTTGACCATCTCCTATTCACATCCAGCCCGAGCCTGGGTTTCAGGATCAATGTGCCAGAGGAGTAATTTATTTTTTAATGGCATTTGTGAAGCGCTTACTATGTGACAGGCACTGGAATAAGCACTGGAATAGATAGAAGCTAATCAGCTTGGATCCTCCTCTCAGGATCACACTTGGAGAGTTTCTAGTACTCTATCAGTCTCAGCTATGGGAGGGAGAGTCAGGCAGAGGCAAACCCACTCCATTCCTAGCTTGGACACTGGCTAGCTAGTGGAAGGCAATCTGCTACAAGTCAAAACTCATCTGTGTTGGTCATCAGTGGAATGGGAAAGAATAGAGGGTGGAGACTGAATTTTACTGTGCAGAAGAAGGCAATGGTAAACCACTTCCGTATTTTTACTGAGAAAACTCATGGATACACTACCAGAGCGATTGCAGATGGAGGTGGGGCATTCTGGAAGAAATATCCATGGAGTCGCTATGGGTCAGAGATGACTGGATAGCATAAGACAAGATAATCAGGTTGTCTGTGTCCCACATGGGGGTCAGAGTCTTAATCTTCATTTTATAGATGAGGGAACTGAGGTACAGAGAAGTGAAATGACTTGCGCAAGGTCACACAGCAGACAGGTGACAGAGCTGGCATTAGAACCAAGTCCTCTGACTCCCAGATCTGTGCTCTTTCCACTAGGCCACAATGCTTCTCATTCCCTTCCCCATTAATACTACTACACTACTACTACTACTAATAATGATAATAATTGTGGCATTTGTTAAGTGCTTACTATAGGACGGGCACTGTACTAAGTACTGGGGTAGATACAAAATAATCGGGTTGGACACAGTCCTTGTCCCACATAGGGCTCACAGTCTCAATCCCCATTTTACAGATGATGGAACTGAGGCACAGAGAAGTTAAATAATTTACCCAAGGTCACACAGCAGACAGGGGCAGAGCTGGGATTGGAACCCAAGTCCTTTGACTCCCAGGCCCATTCTCTTTCCACTAGGCCTTGCTGTATTGGGTTCATTACCACACCACTGGGATTGGTTGGATTTTTTTGGGGAAAACCTTACTGTTATTTTAGAAAGTTAGTGGTACGATTGGTGATTGTTACTGTGGGAGAAACTAGATAGTCTCTGAGTGGCATGCAGACAGGTAGCAGATTGCAGCACTGACCCGTTTGTTACTCGGCAGGAAGTAGGTATTGATCGCCAAATCCCAACTGGAGATAAGAGATTTCAAATTAAAGGCCGTTTGTTGAACAAAAGTGAAACACTTTTCAGGGTTTCTCAGCACTTCTTTAAAATGAATTCCTCTGGAGGCTGAAGTTCCCTCTTTATCCGGAGAGGAGGTACAGCAGCAGGAGTAGTGTAGGATGAGTGCCCCTTTTTGTGTCTGACTTATACCTGAAAGGATGGGAGTTTTCCTGGGCAAGGTGAATATTGGCCTCAGTTGCCCCAGGATGAAATGGTTGCAAGGAGTTTAATCATAATAAGTGCCTTTTTTTCCCTCTCAGTAACACAACTTCTGACATAACATGGCAGGGGCGAGGGAACTGAGATGCCTAAGGCTTAAGGCACCTCATCCAAAGCCACCCATGCTACTGTGCCCCCATACTGTCTCACACAGACAGCAGGCTTTTAGGGCCAAGGTTAAATCGGCATCACATTGCTAATGTTGATAATTATAATAATAAAAAGGTATTTGAGAAGCAGCATGGCCTAATGGATCTGGGTATAATCCTGGCTCTGCCATTTGCTTTGTGATCTTGGGCAAGTCACTTCACTTCTTTGTGCCTGATACCTCATCTCTAAAATGGGGATTATAACTGTGAATCCCATGGGGAACATGGGCTGTGTCCAAGCTGATTAACTTGTATCTACGCCAGTGCTTAGTACAGTGCCTGGCACTTAGTAAGCACTTAACAAATACCATAAAAAAAAGCAACAAGCATTATACTAAGCTCTGGGGTAGAGCTAAGGCAATCAAATTGGACACAGTCCCTGTCCCACATGGGGCTCCCAATCCAAGGGTGAGGAAGAAGAGGCATTTGAATCTTCATTTTTTCAATAAATGAAACTGAAGCCCAGAGAGGTTAAGTGAATTGTCCAAAGTCCACAAGTGGTGGAGCTGGGATCAGAACCCATGTCTCCTGTCTCCAAGGCCCATGCTCTTTCCATTAGGCCATGTTTGCTTCTTAGGAAATTTTTTCATTCTACTCTTGCCCTGTTCTTTTAAATGATGGATGAGGTCTTGGCCCAGTAAGTGTGGGTCTCCAGAGGCCCATCTCTCTAGTCTCTCTGGCTTATCTGGGTCCATGTCAGCCTTCCCTTAGCTCACACCCATCTTCCCTTTCTCCCTTGACTTAGGCACCATATCAGTGAACAGCAGGCGAACCCCATTCACTGCCAGTGGGGAGAGCGAAATCTTGGACTTGGAAGGTGACATGTACCTGGGCGGGTTGCCAGAAAACCGGGCCGGACTCATCCTCCCCACTGAGCTCTGGACCGCCATGCTGAACTATGGCTATGTGGGCTGTGTCCGGGACCTGTTCATCGATGGGCGGAGCAAGAACATCCGGCAGCTAGCAGAGATGCAGAACGCCGCGGGGGTCAAGTCTTCGTGCTCCCGGCAGAGCATCAAACAGTGTGACAGCTACCCCTGCAAGAATAATGCCGTCTGCAAGGATGGCTGGAACCGGTTCATCTGCGACTGCACTGGCACCGGCTACTGGGGGAGGACGTGCGAAAGAGGTAAGCTCACCCGACGGCGTTTCCGGGAGTGAGTGGGCAGCTTGCCCAGTTGAAATGCGAGGAAACTTTATGCCTTCTTGGGGAGTGTGGAGACCTTCAATTGTATAATGCTTTTTTAAAGCTAAAGGTAAATTCTGGGGAGACTAATTCCCCCTGAAGCTAATTAAGACTGTTCAGACTGCCAAGTCACTGTTGTTTTTAATAATTAATAACTGTGGTATTTGTTAAGCCCTTGCTATGTGCCAGGCTCTGTACTAAGCGCTGGCATAGATACAGGGTAGTCAGGTTGGACGCAGTCCCTGTCCCACATCAGTCTCACAATCCTAATCCCCATTTTACAGATGAGGTAACTGAGGCCCAGAGAAGTGAAGTGTCTTGCCCAAGGTCACACAAGCAGAGAAATGGGAGAGTTGGGATTAGAACCCAGGTCTTTCTGACTCCCAGATCTGTGCTCTGTCCACTAAACTACTAGGCTTGTTGCTCTAGACTGTAAACTCGTTATGGGCGGGGAACATGTCTACCAACTCTTTGCTATCGTACTCTCCCAAGGATTTAGTATAGTGCTCTGCCCACAGTAAGCACTCAGTAAGTACAATTAATTGATCAGTTGATTGGAGGTTGCACAAGTCAGGGTATTGTAGATTCTCTGGATACAAAATAGACAGTGTAAGAGCCAAAGTCCACTACAAGCTTCTCTCCTGTTTGTCTCTGGTCTCTGCCCAACTCATTGGCTCGAGAGTGGCCAAAGTCTGCAGGCAGATGGGGAATCCAATATCAAATAAGGTGTCTCCAAGTTTGTCTGTTCAAAGGGTGGAGTGGTGGAAATTCAAGATGAGGGAATCCAAGCTTCAGTTGGTGTAGCTTCCCTGATTTGGGACCAATTTTTGGTAATATTTGATCATTAGGACAGAGACTGAGTAAAGAGTAGTTTCTGTGACTTGCCAATGGGAAAACTTTAGCATCTTCTTGATCATCTTTCTTTAAGAAGCCTTCACCTTGAAGCCTCCATCCTTAAGTGTCTATGGAAGAAATCCACTGTCATAAAGTGTTAATTAGAGATTAGAAGCGTTTTTTTCTCTCATATTTTGAAGCATCAGGTAAAATGGTTGAAGCAAAATGAGATGCAACCTTAACCACTGTCACCAAGGTTTGGAGGATGTAAAAAGGCTCATCTTTCTAACATTTGCTCATACTGCATTTCTAATGGAGATCAGACAAAATCTTGGCTGTGACAAAAAATGTCTTTGTAATGGTATTTAATTTTTGAAAATGGAATAATTGGAATGTTTTGGTTGCCTTGAGATTTCCAGACCATATATAATCTCCCCTTCCCTGTGATTTAAATCTAAGGGTGTTGATTTGGATCAGGCTACCATAAGGAGAGAGAGCCATGAGATGGACTAACACATTGTTAGGATGGCACCATTATGAGTTAGGTTGATTCCATTAGAAACTGGGGGCAATCTCTTTGCCTTATTGGATATTCAGTTGCTTTTACTCCTGGTTTTTCTTTAGCGAATATCTCTACACTCAGTGTGCCACTTATACTGAACTGCTATTTAGAATCTGCCCCATGAATCTGGTAATTCCAAAATTCCCTGGTTGAATGCAGGTGTCAAAATAGGAAGTGTTTTTGCTTGGCTCTCACTTTGTGGTTCACATGAATAGCATACACTGTGAGATGCTTGGGAAAGAGGACAGGCTTGGGAGTCAGAGGACCTGGGTTCAAATCCCAGCTCTGCCACATGTCTGCAGTGTGACACTGGGCAAGTCACTTAACTTCTCAGGGCCTCAGCTGCTACATCTGTAAAATGGGGGTTAAGACTGTGAGTCGCAAGTGGGACAGAGACTATGTCCAACCTGATTAGCATGTATCTACCCTAGCGTTTAGTACAGTGCCTGGCACATAGTAAGCAGCATTCATTAAGCAGTTACTAAGTGCCAGGCTCTGTACTAAAACTTCTCAAAATAAATGGCAAATATTTCAGCATATCTCCCCGGCTGGTTGTATTTGATCAGCTGGCAGCACAGTTTAAGCTCAGTGACCCAATAATCAGACTTGACTTTGGAACTCAGATTTGAATGTTCAACATTTGGTTACCTCTAGGCTTGGATAAAATTTAGAAGCTGACTGATCCAGTGCCTCCACTATATTGTAGTGAAGCCACCCCTGGACAAGAAGTAAGTGAGGGCAGATCAGAGAATAATAATAATGACGATGGTATTTGTTAAGTGTTTACTCTGTGCCAAGCATGCAAGGGTGGATACAACTGACATAGAGATTAATTGCTTTTTTCACTTTACCGTTGCCGTCGAAGGAGGGAAATAGTCTACTGGCCTTTTGTTTCTGTAAAATAGATCCAGGGCACTCTCTTGGGAATGCCTTGGGAGTCATAGAAAGCAGAGACAGAAGAGGCTTGTTAAGAAAGCTAGTGACCAAGTCATTTCCTTCACCTTGAGGCCTGCATCCTTAAGTGCCTATGGAAGAAATCCACTGCCGTGATGAGTGTTAATTCGAGATTAGAAGCATTATTTTCTTTCATTTTTTGAAGCATCAGATAAAATGGCTGAAGCAAAATGAGATGCAACTTTAACCACTGCCACCAAGCCAAGGTTTGGAGGATGTAAAAAGATTCACCTTTCAAACATTTGCTCATACTGCATTTCTAATGGAGATCAGACATAATCTTGGCTGTGACAAAAGAGGTCTTTGAGGTAGTTTTTCTTTTTTGAAAATGGAATAATTAGAAATGTTTGGTTGCCTTGAGATTTCCAGACCAGTTAAGAATTTGTAAAGACAGTGGCGTAGCTATCAAAGCTGTATTGTTCAAACTTAATCCTTTCCCTGCTCTTAAAGGAACAGCCCTGAAGAAAGAAGGAATATGAAAGAATCCCTAAAAAGAGGTGGGAAATTATTTCATGATGTTTTTGTTGGAAATAACTATTTCCTGAGGCTTCCTTCAGTTCCTATGCTGCAGGGGAAAATGATGGAAAAAGGTCATATTTTAACTGCTCATCCTTGACCTTGTGAATCACTCTCTCAACTTCAGGATTGTTCTGCTTCCTTCCCTTGGTGAGAGATTGTGCACAAACAAAGAGAGAAAGAAGAAGCAGGGCCCAGCCAGCCATGGAGGCTTGAAAATCTCAGTTCCCTCAGTAAGGATCTTGGAAGACCTCTCTCTGCCCTTTGCACACTGCCCTCTCAGGAAGTGGTCCTGATATGCTCCAGGGTTGTACCCCATAGACTAGAAGCAATCACTGTGGGAATCAGAGGATTTGGGTTCTAATCCTGGCTCTGCCAATTGCCTACAGTATGACCTTGTGCAAGTCATTTAACTTCTCTGGGCCTCAGTTTCCTCATCTGTAAAATGGGGATTCAATACCTGTTCTCCCTCCTACTTAGAATGAGAGCCCAATGTCATTTATTCATTCAATCATATTTATTGAGCGATTACTTCATTCATTCATTCAATAGTATTTATTGAGCGCTTACTATGTGCAGAGCACTGTACTAAGCGCTTGGGATGAACAAGTTGGCAACAGATACAGACAGTCCCTGCCGTTTGACGGGCTTACAGTCTAATCGGGGGAGATGGACAGACAAGAACAATGGCAATAAATAGAGTCAAGGGGAAGAACATCTCGTAAAAACAATGGCAACTAAATAGAATCAAGGCGATGTACAATTCATTAACAAAATAAATAGGGTAATGAAAATATATACAGTTGAGCGGACGAGTACAGTGCTGTGGGGATGGGAAGGGAGAGGTGGAGGAGCAGAGGGAAAAGGGGAAAAAGAGGGTTTAGCTGCGGAGAGGTAAAGGGGGGGTGGCAGAGGGAGTAGAGGGAGAAGAGGAGCTCAGTCTGGGAAGGCCTTTTGGAGGAGGTGAGTTTTAAGTAGGGTTTTGAAGAGGGGAAGAGAATCAGTTTGGCGGAGGTGAGGAGGGAGGGCGTTCCAGGACCGTGGGAGGACGTGACCCAGGGGTCGACGGCGGGATAGGCGAGACCGAGGGATGGTGATGAGGTGGGCGGCAGAGGAGCGGAGCGTGCGGGGTGGGTGGTAGAAAGAGAGAAGGGAGGAGAGGTAGGAAGGGGCAAGGTGATGGAGAGCCTTGAAACCTAGAGTGAGGAGTTTTTGTTTGGAGCGGAGGTTGATAGGCAACCACTGGAGTTGTTTAAGAAGGGGAGTGACATGCCCAGATCGTTTCTGCAGGAAGATGAGCCGGGCAGCGGAGTGAAGAATAGACTGGAGCGGGGCGAGAGAGGAGGAAGGGAGGTCAGAGAGAAGGCTGACACAGTAGTCTAGCTGGGATATAACGAGAGCCTGTAACATTAAGGTAGCCGTTTGGGTGGAGAGGAAAGGGCGGATCTTGGCGATATTGTAGAGGTGAAACCGGCAGGTCTTGGTAACGGATTACTGTGTGCAAAGCACTGTACAAAGAGTTTAGCACTGTATTTAGCGCTTAACTCTAAGGGACTGTGTACAACCTGATTATCTTGTACCTACCCCAGCATTTAGAGTTAAGTGCTTGACACCTAGTAAGTATGTAGCAAATACCATGATTATTCATAAAAACCAAGCATTGTACTAAGTGCTGGAGTAGACAAAATACAGTCAGATAAGACACAATCCCTGCCCCAAATGGAGTTCACAATTGAAGCAGATGGGAGAATAGGCATTAATCTCCATTTTACAAATGGGTAAGATGAGGAAGTGGAGGAGTTTCTCTGGAGAAACTCCCTTCTCACCAGCTATTCTTAAGCACTCATGCTGAGATTTCTGGATAATGATTTCGGAACCAGTTTGTCCATGGTGACAGGGATACATCAGGGGTCCAAGAGTGGCATTAGTCTATGCTTGAGGGCTAGCCTTTTGGGGTGCACAGTATGGCTGCCATTGGGCTTTACAGCCACACATGTACCCACAGTGAATTTCACTATCAGGGCTGTCTTCTACAAAGGATATATATCCTTTATGTATGTATATGTATGTGTGTGTATGTGTGTTTGTGTGCATGCGGAGTTTCAGGGTTCTTTTTGTAGGGTGTAGAATAGGATGTTTTCCGTCATCATCAATGACATTTATTGAGCCCATATTATGTGCAGAGCGTTGTACTAAGCACTTGGGAGAGTACAATACAATGAAGTTGGCAGACATGTCTCTGCTCACAATGATTCACCTCCTGATTTTTCAAAAAAATGTTTGAGAGGCTGGGTTAAGGATAAGGTAAGAGCGGAGGAAATGCAGGAATCATTAAAACTGTGGAAAGACTCACTTCTTTCCTTCCCCTCTTCCTCTTCCTTTCCTTCTTCCAATAATCACCTGGATCCTGCCCCTTCCATAAGCTCTGTTGGGAATTAATCTAAGGTGTTCAGGGATTTGGATTTGTATCTACCCGATGCTTAGGAAAGTGTTTAGTCATAAAGCTTTAAGAAGTACCACAGTTATAATAATAATAATGATTTTTACCAAAATTATTACTATTATTATAGCAGGGATAGCCCCATGTAATGAATTGCCCTTTAGCAACCTGCTCTATGGGATAGAGAAATGACTAATTCCATGACAAGAAGAAGAAATATTTCTTGGAAAAGATCATCTCTCATTCTTTCACATTTTGAAACATCATGTGGAACTTGGACTCTGTCTAACCTGATTATCTTGTATGTACCCCAACACTTAATACAGTGCTTGGACTTAGTAAGCACACAACAAATACAGTTATTTTTATTGTTATTATTATTATTGTTATCATTATGCCAAACAGCCTTCAAGTGTGCTTTCTTCTTCTGGAAAGAACCCCTATTCCTGAAGATTCCTATTTGCTTTGCCCCTCTGCAAAACTCCTGCTACCTCTAGACATAAACTCATTGTCGGCAGGGAACATGCCTGCCAAACTCTGTTGTATTGTACTCTCCCAAGTGCTTAGTATATTGCTGTACACACAGCATGTGCTCAATAAATACCACTGATTTATGGATTGATTAGAGTTTTAATATGACTTTAAACAGGTGGCTTAAACCTAAGACATAGGCACTGTCCAAGTCAATATTTGTCTCTCCTAGCTCCAAACTATGGGATGCAAATATTTACAGTGTGTCCCCTTTTATTCCTTTCATTTGGGGTTCAGTGACACAGTCCACTGGTTAGTGACCTCTGAATTGGTGGAAAGTTTTGCTAGCGGATACCTTGTGTGGCCAGCTCCATGCTGTCTTTGCATTAGCTGTGATGAATAGAAACATTGTGCAAGTCAGTTAGAACAGGTCCTCCTCATTTGAAATTTGCAAGCTAAAGCTCGCATTGAGGGCAGGAGGCAGGGAATAGGGAAGCATGGTGTTATCATGATGTCAGTCATTCATCTTCATTGACTCCCACTCTGTTAGGTTGTGAAGTGCCAGAGAGGAGCAGAAGAAGATGACCTAGTGGACCCAGGCCTGAGAGTCAGAGGACCCAGGTTCCAAGCCTTATTCTGACACTTACTTGCCATGTGATCTTGAGCACGTCATTTAACTTCTATATGCTGCAGTTCCCTCATGCAAAATAAGGATTCAATACCTGTCTCCCTCCTACTTAGACTGTGAGGCCCTTGTAGGATGTAATTATTGTGTATCTTCCCCAAAGCTTGGTATAGAGCATAGTGCAAAGTAAGTCCTTGCTCAATCAATGCTATTTCTTGAGTGTTTACTATGTGCAGAGCGCTTGGGAAAGTGCAACAGCATTAGACACATTCCCTGCCCATAATCTTACAGTCTTAACACATTACTATTATTATTACCATTATTATGTGAAATGACTTCCAAATGATCATGCTAATCCAGAGTCATGTTCTCTTAAAAGGGATACTCGCTTTGTTAATGGGTTTTGAAGACCTTTCCAAGACCCTGAGTCCTCCTGTAAGTAGATGGTAAGAGAATGCTGTGGGGCCAATTTCATAGAAAGAATAATTAAATCAGGCAGTTTGGATCCATTTTCCAAGATAGTTTTAATTAAAAGTCTTGGTTTCAGTAGCCTTTTCATGCTACAGTAGAGCTCTTCCTTTAAGCAGAGCATTTCCAAAAGTTTCCAGTCTGCTTCACAAAAAAATCCTTGGAATTACAGAGCAACAACTGATGTTGCATCAAGATTGCAAAGCTGAGAGACAGGGATGCCAATTTAAAATGAAATCACCTGATCAGCTGGAGCAGACTCTTGGGTTGCAAGCAGACTCTGGCCTTTTCCACACACGCCTGGTGGGCTCTAATGATTTTTTTTCACATGTAATAACCCCTTTATTTATTGCAAATAAGCTAGGCAATTAATTCACACTTAGGGACTTATGGTCTGGAAAAATCTCATTACCCAAATCCAACATGATCATCACATCTGTTTAGAAAAAGGTGTTTAAAGAATGGCTGGAAGAGTCGTATCCTTGGGCCCTTCTGCATTAGCAAAGGCAGAGTGGTAAGCAGCATAACGATCAACACAGCAGTGAAGCAAAGGTGGAGCGACTACTGCCTTTATTTTGTGCTCTGTACTAGCCTGCTTCCAGGGAAGTGGAGAGCTCCAGGATGGCCTGAGGTTCTGGGGGAGATGGTAAGTGCTTGGATCAGCATATTAGCAGTTTAGAGGGAGAGGAGAGGGCAGATTTTAGCAATGTTCTGAAGGCAGAATGGACAGGATTTGGTGACAGATGGAATGTATGGATGGAATGGGAGAGGTGAGTCGAGGACAATGCCAAGTTGACAGGCTTGAGATGGGGAGGATAGTGGTATTGTCTTCAGTGATGGGAAAGACAGGAGGAGGATAGGGTCCTCAATTTTCTCATCTGTAAATGGAGGACCGAGGTGGTGTCTACTAACCCTACTGTAATATACTTTCCCAAGTTCATAGTACAATGGGCTGCACACAATAAGCACTCAATAAATCCCAATGATTGAATGGAAAGATGGAAGATGTTCTACTTCTCCCTCTGAAACTTCAAGTTCTTTCCAGTTAATAATAATAACTGTGGTATTTGTTCATCACTTACTATGTACTAAGCACTGAGGTAGATACAATATAAATCAGGTCAGACATGAGCCATGGCCCACATGGGGATCCAAGTCTAAGTAGGAGGGAGAACAGGAATTGAATTCTTGTTTTACAGATGAGAAAATCGAGGACCCTGTCCCCTTTCTGTTTTTCCCATCACTGTAGACTATACTATCATCCTTCCTATTTAAAACCTGTAAACTTGGTGTTGTCCTTGCCTAATCGCCCTCATTTCACCCACATATTCAGTGACACCAAATCCTGTCAGTTCTGCCCTCATAACATTGTTAAATCTGCCCTTTCCTCACTATCCCAACTGCTCTTGAGGTCAGGGACCACGTCTAGCAACTGTGTTATATTGTATTCTCTCAAGCACTTAGTACAGTGCTTAGCACACAGTAAGTGGTCGATAAATACCACTGACTGATAAATGGAATGAATTATTTTGCTTTGTATGTGAGATTGCACTCTTTGACAGCTCTGCTGCCTTGGAAACTGGGGACCATTTCTCCAGGAAATGCTTCCTGATCCTGGTTTTACCTATCTAATTCTTACCTGGTTTTCCCGTATGACTGCTCTTTCCTAGCCTTTTTCACCGTCTCTTCTTCTGTCTCTCATCCAATAGTAATGGTAGTAGTATTTAAGGACTAGGTTCCAGGCACCATGTGAAATGCTGGGATAAATGCAATCAGATCAGACACGGTCCCTCTCCCATGTGGGACTCACACTCTAAGGGGGAGGGAGACCAGGCAATTAAACCTCATTTTGTAGATGAGGACACTAAGGCATGAATAAATGAAATACCTTGCCCAGGCCTACACGATGACCAAGTGACAGTGACAACAGTAAACCAAGTCTCTCCAACATTAGAACCAGGTCTCCCATTTCCATGCTTGTTTCACTAGGCCATGCTCCTCATTACAAAGCAATAACTTGGGTGACCCCCATGGCACTAGTCAGGGTCCCCTCATCTATTTACTTTAGACTCATCCATTTCCACAACTTTACTACCATCTCTGTGTGGAACACTTCAAAACCTGTCCTGCTACTACAAGCCTCTCTCCCCATCCGTGTTTCCTCTCGCCTGCAGGGAAGCTCCCTTTCAAGATCAGTATTTTGAAAATTGAACTTTTCATCTTCCCTCCTAAATCCTCTCTTCCACCTACTTTTCCCATTCCAGGTGACACCACCACCACCACTACCACCCTAATGTTTCCAAAGCTCATACACTGGCTTCACCTCGACCTCTCACTCTCTCCCACTCTCTTTCAACTCTTATATAGTTTGTCACTAAATCCTTTAGTTTTTTCTCCACTGTGTGACCTTGGGCAAGTCACTCAACTAAACTGTAAAATGGGGATTACAGTTTCCTCAACTATAAAGTGGGGATTAAATACCTGTTCTCCCTCCTACATAAACTCTGAGCCTCATGCAGGACAGGAACTGTGTCTGACCTAATTAACCTGTACCTATCCCAGTGCTTACAACAGTTTTTGACACAAAGTGCTTAAAAAATACTATAATAAATAAGACCCATTCCCTTCCTATAAGAAGCTTACACTTGTGCCTTTTTCTCCCTCATTAGGTTGTAAGCTTCTTCGGGGCAGGGATTGTTTCTCCTTCTAGCATACTCTCTCTCAAATTTAGCACAGTGTTCTGAACACAAGAAGTTCTCAAGCACTCAGTATATACTATTAATTATTAATATATTAATTAATTAATATATACTATTGACGGATCTAGGTTTCAGGAAGTTCTTGCCTGCCCAGATCAAATGAAAGAGATTCAAAAAATATCACAAATTCCCATTGTGTCACATACCAGTGACTCAGATGAAAATTGCCTTCTCCCATCAACAGATTAGGATGGCTCTTTAAGGTATCCAAATTTTTGTTGATTAGTTTGAAAATACTGAAACTGGGCTAGTATAGTTAAGAAAACATAAAGACAAACATACTGAGAATGTCCCTTAGAATGAATTGTTTATAAAATGAAGATTGAAACCACTTGTGTTGCAGAAGAGAAGGCCCAAAAAATTGACAGATTACTTGTGTAAGAACAGGGTATTTTTGATGTTGGATTGAGTATTATGTGCCCTAAGAGTCATTGTCTAGGGATCCTGACAACTCTGCAACTCTTTTTCCTGCCATCATGTTTATCCCATTGCCAATCAGCATCCCAAGACACCCAACAGGAGAGTGGGATGGGAGGGAGGTAAAAAAAAAAACATCAGAAAAGCTGACAGTTAAGTGGGCATACTGATCTGAAGGTCTTAATGCATGTAAGTTCTCCTAATTTTGGTTCTCTTTTTAATGGCATTAGTTAAGTGCTTACTGTGTGCCAGGCATAGTACTAAGTACTAAGATAGATACAAGGTAATCTGGTTGGACACTGTCCTCACCCCCACACAGAGCTCATTCATTTCTTCAATTGTATTTATTGAGCACTTACTATGTGCAGAATACTAAGCACTTGGAATGTACAATTCAGCAACAGATAGAGACGATCCCTGCCCAATGACGGGCTCACAGGGTTAGCATCCGAATTCAAAGATATGAACCGAAGTCCTGTGGTGGGGGCCATGGGGATCATACTACCACCTCTTGTACTCTCCTAAGTGCTTAGTACAGAGTGCTGCACACAGAAAGTGAGCACCATGGCCTAGTGGAAAGAGCAAAAGAGCACAGGCCTGGCAGTCAGAGGACCAGGATTTTAATCCTGGTTCTGCCAATTGCTTGCTGTGTGATCTTGGGCATCTAACTTCTCTATGTCTCAGTTTCCTCAATTGTAAAATGGGGATAAAATACCTATCTCCCTCCAACTGAGATGGTAAGCCCCATGTGGGACAGGGACTGTGGCCAGTCTAATTATCTTGAATCTTCTGCAGTGTTTAGAACAGTACTTGACACATAGTAAGTGCTTAACAAATACCATGAAATAAAGAAATACAATTCATTGATTGATTGATCATTGCGTGAGTGCCAGTCCTCTTGGAACTTGGCCAACTGTGCAGGAAAATGAAGCAAAAAAGACTAGGAGGAGGCAGGGCATAATCTGGTTGAAAGAGTAAGCACAGGGAAACAGGGAACTGGGGTTCTAATCCCAGCCCCTTCACTGTCTGCTGTGTGACCTTGCGCATGTCACTTAACTTCTCTGGGCCTCAGTTTCCTATAAAATGTAGATTAAATACCTATTTATCCCCACACCTTAAACTGTGGGCCCCATGAAGGTCAGCGATTGTGTCTGACCTGAATATCTTGGGTCTACCCTGGCAAAGTGATTGACACATAGTGAATACTTAATATTACCACAAGTATTAGTATGCTGATTAGGGGGAAGAGAGATTAGGATGTGGGTAATCAGCTGGCAGTAGATTCTTGTATCTTCCCCTGAAGCCCTCCAGATTCCCACTAGAACTATAGGGTGTAAGCGCCCCTCTATACTGTTAGCTCCATGGGGCGAGGGAACATACCTACCAACTCTGTTGTACTGTATTCATTCATTCATTCAGTCAGTCATATTTATAGAGCCCTTACTGTGTGCATAGCTCTGTACTAAGCGCTTGGAATGTACAATTTGGCAGCAGATAGAGACAATCCCTGCCCAACAATGGGCTCACAGTCTAAATGGGGAAGACAGACAACAAAACAAGTTGTCAGGTGTCAATACCATCAAGATAAATAGAATCATAGATATGTACACATTATTAATAAATTAGAGTAAATATACATACAAATATGCACAAGTGCTGAGGGGAGGGGAAGGGGGAAGAGCAGAGGGAGGGAGTAGGGGGAATGGGGAGGGGAGGAGGAGCAGAGGAAAAGGGAGGGCTCAGTCTGGGAAGGCCTCCTGGAGGAGGTGAGCTCCCATTAGGGCTTTGAAGAGGGGAAGAGAGCTTGGCGGATGTGAGGAGGGAGGGCATTCCGTGTCAGTAGTAGGATGTGGGCCAGGGGTTGATGGCGAGACAGGTGAGAATGAGAGACCATGAGGAGGTTAGCTACACAGGAGCGGAGTGTGTGGTGTGGGCTGTAGAAGGAGAGAAGGGAGCTGAGGTAGGAGGGGGCCAGGAGATGGAGAGCTTTGAAGCCAAGAGTGAGGAGTTTTTGTTTCATGCAAAGGTTGATAGTCAACCACTGGAGGTTTTTGAGGAGAGGAGTGACATGCCCAGAGCGTTTCTGTAGAAAGATAATCCAGACAACGGAAGGAAGAATAGACTGGAGTGGGGAGAGACAGGAGGATGGGAGATCAGAGAGGAGGCTGATGCAATAATCCAGTCGGGATATTATGAGAGCTTGTACCAACAAGGTAGCAGTTTAGATGGAGAGAAAAGGGAGAATCTTGGCGATGTGGTGAAAGTGATACCAGCAGGTTTTGGTGATGGATTGGATATGTGGGGTGAATAAGAGAGCAGAATCAAGGATGACACCAAGGTTGCGGGCCTGTGAGACGGGAAGGATGGTAGTGCTGTTCACAGTCACAGGGAAGTCGGAGAGGACAGGGTTTGGGAGGGAAGATAAGGAGTTCAGTCTTGGACATGTTGAGTTTTAGGTGGTGTGCAGATATCCAGGTGGAGATGTCCTGAAGGCAGGAGAAAATACGAGCCTGGGGGGAGGGTGAGAGAAGCGGGGAGGAGATGTAGATTTGGGTGTCATCTGCATAGAGATGATGGTTCAGAGTCTTAATCACGCAGTGTGGCGCAGTGGAAAGAGCATGGGCTTTGGAGTCAGGGCTCATGAGTTCGAATCCCAGCTCTGCCACTTGTCAGCTGTGTGACTGTGGGCAAGTCACTTAACTTCTCTGTGCCTCAGTTCCCTCATCTGTAAAATGGGGATTAAGACTGTGAGCCCCATGTGGGACAACCTGATTCCCCTGTGTCTACCCCAGCGCTTAGAACAGTGCTCTGCACATAGTAAGCGCTTAACAAATACCAACATTATTAATCCCTATTTTGCAGATGAGGTAGCTGAAGCACAGAGAAGCTAAGTGACTTGTCCAAGGTCAGACAACAGGTATGTGGTAGAGCTAGATTAGAACCCAGATTCTCTGACTCCCAGACCCAAGCTCTTTCCACGAGGCCACACTGCTTCTCGTTAGGCCATGCTGCTGCTCGGTTCATAACAATGTTCAAGTTGTACCTTTCACACATATGGACCCAAATGTGTCCTCCCGAAAAGTGTCTCTTCAACAGACACATTTACTCAGGGCAGACATGACCCATCTAAGGCAGCTGGACACAAAGAACTAAAAGTGGCTTGCTATTTTTACAAGGATGGCAGGGGAAATGAATTGAACCAGGCAAATTATAAAAGGCAGCATTGAGAGGCACTTTTCATAATCTTGAATCTCATTTGTTTCAATACCCAATTCCGTTCCCAGAAGCTCAAAAAGCACATCTGATTGCTTATGAATTCTTTTCTTTCCAAGTTTGTACAATAGTTTGTTTATGTAGGGTTGTAAATTCATGGCTCAATTACACATTCTGGCTTGTTAATAAAGGGTTGCTCGTAAGGGCCAATCCTATCTACCACCTAATTTGTTGGTTATTAACGTTGTTGTTTTTAATTGTATAAGAAGTAGTCCTCTGAACGACTCAAATCAGGCTGTGAAAATAATGATAATAATATTGATATTTGTTAAGAACCCACCACTCTGTGCCAAGCCCTGCGCTGAGTGCCCAGGAAGATACATAATAATCAGATTGGATACAATCCCTCTCCTATGCTGGGCTCACAACCTAAGCGGGAGGAAAGCAGGGATCATAGCTCTATTATATAGGTGAGGAAACTGAGGCACAGAGAGGTAGGGCACATTGTTCTTTCTGAAGCCCTTTTCCCTTAACATCCACTTTTCTCCCTTTCACTCCTCTCCTCAGGGAACTGGCTAGGTTCAGGCTGTGCACTGGCTTGACTTTCTCCTTATGAGTCTTTCACCCTTTGAAGTTGGAGTCAGGCTAGACATGATTTCTCCTGAGGTGACTAGCTGCCCTTTGGCTTCGATGAACTGAGATAGCTTGATGCCGAGGCAGTTGGAGAAGAGTAGGTTAATGTCCCCCCCAGGAAACATGGTAGCAAAGTGTTGAACTAAGCTCTGGGAAAGAGTACATGGATGAGAAATTAGGCATGGTGCCTGACCCTCCAGGGGCTCACAATCAAAGTATAAAGGGAGAACGGGGCTTGGCAACAGATACAAACCATCTTCAGTGTTTGAAACTACCATTTTGTCCTTAGGGATTCTATCTATCACACTAGCTCTCCTTCATCTTCCTCTCGTTTTTCTCTTTCTCCTTTCATCTCCTCTCTTTCTTTCTCTCCATCTGAATACTCCTCACTGTCTTTGCCCCTTCAGCCCATCTTTCAAACAAACACTCCTTCATTCTCCTTGCCTATTCTCTTTCTTCTTTCTTTTATGGAATTTGTTAAGCACTTGCTATGTGCCAGGCTCTGGATTAAGCACTTGATGTAGATACAAGATAATCAAGTTGGATACTGTCCCTGTCCCATATGGGGTCCACAGTTTTAATCCTTACTTTACAGATGAGGTAGCTGGGGCACAGAAAACTCAAGTGTCTTGCCCAAGTCACAGAGCTGACAGTGCCGGAGCCAAAATTAGCACCCAGGTCCTTCTGAATACCAAGCCCGTGCTCTATCTACTAGGCCATGCTGCTTCCTATTTCATATCCTTTCGGTCTCTCTCTATCTTTTTCTCTCTCTCTCTCTCCATTTATATATGGTCCTGGGAGTCACAAGGACCTGGGTTCTAATCCTGGCTCTGCCACTTGTCTGCTGTGTGACCTCAGGCAAGTTACTTAATTTCTCATTGCCTCAGTTACCTCATCTGTAAAACGGGGATTGAGCTAGGAGCGCTATTTGGGACAGGGAGTGTGTCCAACCCAATTATCTTGTGTCTACCCTACTACTTAGTACAGTGCCTGGCACACAGTAAGCACTTAACAAATACCACTATAATTATTTTTGTTATTATTATCATTATTTTTATTATATACTCACTCTCCCTTCACCTCCTTTCCCCTTCTTTGCATCTCTCAAACCAGCAGTCCTTCATTCTCCTCTCATTTTCTCTTTCTGCTTTTATATCCTTTTTAATCTCTCTAACCATCTACATACTTTGGACTCTCACTTCCCCACCTTGCCCCTTTACTACATCCCTCTGATTAGCTGGCTTCAACCCCTTTGAGCTTAGAGGTGGACATTGACCCAATATAATCTCATACAATTTTCCCCCTCAGGTGTTCATTTCCTCGCCAGAGTGATTTTTCATCAGCTTCTCCTCGCCAGAGATGTATGGACAGAGAGAATGGGTCTGGGGGGCTTTTGAGGGCTGTGGAAGGTGGGATGCAGGAAGCAGTGTTTGTAGTACATGAGGCTTCAGAGATCATTATGCTTGGTGAATGGGGTGGGTTCCTTAGCGGCCTTGGCTTCTTGCCTCTACTTGAGCTGAGATAAATGCAAAAATGTCTTGGCAAGAGTGGGTGGTGGGTCCTCTCTAGCCAGGTGGCTGAAGTGGAACTGGAAATTGCAAAGCACTGAACATAGGATGTACACCCCTCTCTTAGAGAAATGCTTTGGCTCCTCATCCAATGGGCTGGATTCAGTAAATGTGTATTGATGCTGATAATGTTAATTAGGATGTTCATGACGAAGGCACACTTCCTCAGAGAAGACATGTTAAATGAAAGAGTTTCTTTATCGCCTTCCCTTCTCCCTCCCTCTCTTCTTCACTGTCTCCTTCCCCATTCTCCATTACTTTCCTTCCTTCTAAGAGGAACTGAGCTACTCCGACTGATCTCATTTACTTTTAGAATCAAGTGACATGCCCAGTGGATCGAGCGAAGAATATGATATAATGATTCAGAAGTCTCATGAGACTCTGGGTAATTGTAGTTTTTTAGATCCCGCTTTCATTGGAAAACTCACAGTTATGTGGAGATTATCCTTTAAGGGTGGTACATTGCTTAGTTTAGAGGAATAAAGCAAGATTTTGTTGTATTCAGTTCTGAGTTTGCATTTCTGTCCCTGGTCAATATCTTCTGCAAATCAAAGGAAAAAAACCAGAAGTTCCAAGTTAGCTGTATAAGTGTGTATCAGTTCACCTCTCTCATTTTTTCATTTATTCATTTTTTGCTTTTTTAAAAAAAGGTTACCAGCTTTACCTATCTATGTTCTCTCTGATTCCCATGGTGTGTATGCTATAATAATGATATTTGTTAAGCACTTGCTATGTGCCAGCCACTGTACTAACTGCTAGGATGTGTACAAGCAAATCAGGTTGGACACAGTCCCTGTCCCTTGTTGAGCTCACCTTCTCAATCCCCAAGGTCACTTGCCCAAGGTCACACAGCAGACAAATGGCAGAACTGGGATTAGAATCCATGGCCTTCTGACTCCTAGGCCTGTGCTCTATCCACTACACCATGTGCCTATCCCACCTGTAAACTTCTCCAGGGTTGGGGAACCATCTTTTAGTCTTAGTGAGTGTGCCCTACCAGCGCTCAGCACACTGTAGGCAACTAAATAAATATGAATGATAAGGATGATGATTAGCATATAGAGGCTCTCCTCTGTTTGATTTTTATCTCCATGAGCACAGGGATCATGTCTACTATCGCTATACTATAACTCTACTATGCTCTCTCAAACACTTATGACAGTTCTCTGCACACCGTAGACTCCCAATAACTGCTATTAATTTTTTTAATGGTATTTAAGGGCTTACTATGTACCAGACACTGTACTAAGTGCTGGGGTAAATACAAGATTGCCAGGTTAGACACAGTCCCTCTCCCATGTGGGGCTCATGATCTTTATCCCCATTTTACAAATGAGGGAACTGAGGCACAGAGAAGTGAAGTGACTTGCCCAAGGTCACACAGCAGGCAAGTAGCAGAGCTGGGATTAGAATCCAGGTCCTTCCAACTCTCAGGACTCCCATGGCCTATCCAGTAGGCCATGCTGCTTCTTGTTTGATTGAGAAGACTAAGAATTCAGAAACACTCTGCTTTACAAATGGAATATGTGGATTGAATAAATTGCAATGAATTTTCGAAGAGATAGGCATTGACAGTTTGCTTAAATAGGAAAAATAAAATTCCACAGTAGAGTGAAGGGTTGTTAGACTGGTTGCAGCTAGAGCAGAAAAAATCAGAATGGTCATAGTAAATCTCAAGCAGAATATGAATGAGCAAATGAAATGATTAATCAATCCGACGATGGTATTTATTGAACACTTACTGTATGCAGAGCACTGTACTAAACATGTAGGAGAGTACAATAATGCAGAATTAGTGGATGTGTTCCCTGTCCATAATGAGCTTACAGTCTAGAGGGGGAAACAGACATTAATATTATTAAATGAGTAATGTATGATATACATATATACATATATTTTACCATCGTTTTAAATATATATATGTAGCAACAAACCCAAACTCACCTGTTACTGTCTGGGGTAAATTGGAGGGGAAAAAGGAAGAGTATTTTGGGCTTCAGTGATATCAGTCAATGGTATTTATTGGGTGCTTATTGGTTGCAGAGCAATAGCCAACCATTTGTTAGTCTTCTGTCCTTAATTTCCCTTAGGCTCAGGACCTGATTTCCATTGTATCTGACCTGATGTCTCCTAGGCTGAGGGCACATAGGCCAGTGCCTATTTGTATGGGGCTCAAACTGCACCCTCAAACTGAAGGTGACTGAGAGGAGGAAAGGCCTTTTGGGAATGCTTCATGGCCTCTCCCCAGCCCAACCTATGAGGGAGTACAGGGGAATGGGTTGTTCCATTGCATTACACTTGTAAATGAGCCTCCATGGGAGGCAAGGAGTAGATTAAGTGTCAGGAGAATGGGAGCCAATGAGAGTGGAGCCAATGAAATGTGGAGATTTAGGAGAAATTCATCCTATGACTAACAAGGTTTTCCCAAAGACAACCAGAAGACTCTTGCAGATCAGGCAAGGAAAGAGATTAGAAACAGATTCATTCAACACAGCTTCCTCCCCTTACTTTTTTATGGCATTTGCTAAGTGCTTACTATGTGTCAAACACTGTTCTGAGCACTGGGGGAGGTACAGGTAAATTAGGCTGGACACAATTCCTGTCCCGCATGGAGCTCACAGTCTAAGTAGAAGGGAAAATGGTACTCATCTCGACTCTCTCGCCCCCCTTTCCCTCCGCTGCTCTCGCTCCACTAACCCACAGCCCTGGATCACCTCCTCTGTCCGCCTCCTACACTCCTATGCTCGAGCTGCTGAGCGCTGCTGGCGAAAGTCCCAGCACCAAGCCGACCTCACACACTTCAAATTTATCCTTTCCTGTCTTAACTCTGCCCTCTCCTCCACCAGGCAAAACTTCTTCTCCTCCCTCATCGACACCCATGCCCGTCACCCCCGCCGATTGTTCTGGACCTTTAACTCTCTCCTGAGGCCCCCTGTTCCTCCCCCTCCCCCATCTCTCACCCCCAATGATCTGGCCACCTATTTCCTCATGAAAATCAACACAATCAGGTCTGAGCTCCCCAAAGTCACCCCTCCGCCTCTCCCCTCCCCCCCCCCCCCAACCCTCACCCCTACTTTCCCATCCTTCCCTGCAGTATCCTCAGAGGAGATCTCCTCCCTCCTCGCAAGTGCCACCCCCTCCACCTGCACCTCGGACCCCATTCCCTCTCACCTTATTAAAACCATCGCCCCTGCCCTCCTCCCTTCCTTAACTTCTATTTTTAACCACTCAATCTCCAATGGCTCCTTCCCCTCTGCCTTCAAACATGCCCACGTCTCCCCCATCCTAAAAAAACCCGCTCTTGACCCCACTTCCCCCTCCAGTTATCGCCCTATCTCCCTACTACCCTTCCTTTCCAAAATCCTAGAATGAGTCGTCTACAATCGATGCTTAGAATTCCTTAACTCCCATTCTCTCCTAGACCCCCTCCAATCTGGCTTCCATCCCCTCCACTCTACCGAGACTGCTCTCTCTAAGGTCACCCATGACCTCCTTCTTGCCAAATCCAATGGCTCCTACTCCATTCTAATCCTCCCTGACCTCTCTGCTGCCTTTGACACTGTCGACCATCCCCTCCTCCTCCATACCTTATCTCACCTTGGCTTCACGGACTCCGTCCTCTCCTGGTTCTCCTCTTACCTCTCTGGCCGGTCATTCTCGGTCTCCTTGGCTGGCGCCTCCTCCCCCTCCCATCCTTTAACTGTTGGAGTTTCTCAAGGGTCAGTTCTTGGCCCTCTTCTGTTCTCCATTTACACTCACTCCCTCGGTGAACTCATTCGCTCTCATGGCTTTGACTACCATCTCTATGCAGATGACACGCAGATCTACATCTCCGCCCCTGTCCTCTCCCCCTCCCTTCAGGCTCGCATCTCCTCCTGCTTCCAGGACGTCTCCACCTGGATGTCGGCCCGCCACCTAAAACTCAACATGAGCAAGACTGAGCTCCTCATCTTCCCTCCCAAACCCGGTCCTCTCCCAGACATCCCTATCACCGTGGATGGCACGACCATCCTTCCCATCTCTCAGGCCCGCAATCTCGGTGTCATCCTTGACTCATCTCTCTCATTCACCCCACACATCCTATCCGTTACCGAGACCTGTCGGTTTCACCTTTACAATATCGCCAAGATCCGCCCTTTCCTCTCCACCCAAATGGCTACCTTACTGCTACGGGCTCTCGTTATATCCCGGCTAGACTACTGTGTCAGCCTTCTCTCTGACCTCCCTTCCTCCTCTCTTGCCCCGCTCCAGTCTATTCTTCACTCCGCTGCCCGGTTCATCTTCCTGCAGAAATGATCTGGGCATGTCACTCCCCTTCTTAAACAACTCAAGTGGTTGCCTATCAACCTCCGCTCCAAAGAAAATCTCCTCACTCTAGGCTTCAAGGCTCTCCATCACCTTGCCCCTTCCTATCTCTCCTCCCTTCTCTCTTTCTACCACCCACCCCGCATGCTCCGCTCCTCTGCCGCCCACCTCCTCACCGTCCCTTGGTCTCGCCTATCCTGCCGTGGACCCCTGGGCCACGTCCTCCCACGGGCCTGGAACGCCCTCCCTCCTCACCTCTGCCAAACTGATTCTCTTCCCCTCTTCAAAACCTTACTTAAAACTCACCTCCTCCAAAAGGCGTTCCCAGACTGAGCTCTTCTTCTCCCTCTACTCCCTCTACCACCCCCCCCTTCACCTCTCCGCAACTTAACCCTCTTTTCCCCCCATTTCCCTCTTCTCCTCCTCCTCTCCCTTCCCATCCCCTCAGCACTGTACTCGTCTGCTTAACTGTATATATTTATTACCCTATTTATTTTGTTAATGAAATGTACATCGCCTTGATTCTATTTAGTTGCCATTGTTTTTACGAGATGTTCTTCCCCTTGACTCTATTTATTGCCATTGTTCTTGTCTGTCCGTCTCCCCCGATTAGACTATAAGCCCGTCAAACGGCAGGGCCTGTCTCTATCTGCTGCCGACTTGTTCATTCCAAGCGCTTAGTACAGTGCTCTGCACATAGTAAGCACTCAATAAATACTATTGAATGAATGAATGGGTATTGAGCCCCTATTTTACAGTTGAAGAAACTGAAGCACAGAGAAGCCAAGGGTCTCATCCAAGGTCATACAGCAAGCAGTTGGCAGAGCCTGGATTAAAACCCAGGTCCTCTGACTCCAAGGCCTATGCTCTAATCACTAAGTCACACTGATTTTCCTATACCATATAGGTCCAAAGTGCATCTTAGATAAAGTCAGCCAGGAACCTCAAGCTGCTCAGAACTCCAGCAGGGTTCTTTCACTCTGGGAGATGGATGATCCAGGTGAGATACTCCCTTAGGAGCTAGCAGGTGCTGCTGCAATAGGTGGAGGATAGCTTTGTCAGGATCTTTTCAGGAGCCTCAGTTCAAGAAATCACAGACTGGCTTATCAGTAGAAGACCCACAGGGTGCTGCAGTGAATCAGAACTGCCTGGCCCACTAATCTCAGCACTTGCTATTTCCCAAATGGGGCAATGATACCAAACCCTGAAAAATCAGAATAAAAGATGAGCCTCTTCACCTGTAGATATAGCATTTACATCCCTAAAAAGTTATCGAGCAGAGGCCTCATGCTCTTTACAATTGAATATAATAATCAGGACTAAATTCCTGGCCTGGGAAACTGAGAACTGTATTTGATTCGTGACCACAACGGGACATTTTCCCTGAAATGGTAGGTTTTGACCTCTTTCCTGGAGTAACCCAGAACCAGAGCTTGATGGAGGAACAGTTTATTCTTTTTGGATCATTGAATCTGGGCTTCTCGCTCCCTCTCTCCAGGTTTGTCAGTTAGGTGGCTCATTTAACTCGGAATGAGACACTGAATGTTCCCTCTAATGGCTAGACTGAGGTCTTCACCTTGAACCTCTTGGAGTGACAAACAACAATTAGGTAATATGCAGTCTCTAGCCACTCTAGACTGGACCCAGTGATTCTGGTGCCATGAATTATCTGAGCCTGTTCTAGCTCCATCAGCCCACGTCTCTGCTTCCTCCAGCCTGGCTTTGTGTTCTTTGGCCCCTAAACATAACAGAAAAACCCTATCGCTGGCAAACTGCAAGGTGCCAATCTGTCATGTGCCAATTTGGAGGGGTGGGAGTGTTTAGAATGCCATCGAGAGCTTTTCTTTCTGTTTTCTATTTTAAGTTCCTAGAGAGCAAGGTACCTTATGAAGATAACCCAGTTGGCAGCAGAGAGGTGATTAACAGAGGTAGGAAAGGTCTAGCAGAGCTGCAAAAGGCACTGAGAAGAGCAACTGAAATGATCAATAGTATGGATCAGCTTCTATACTGTAGGATAGATGGATAGTATTAGGATTCTTCACTTTGGAAAGACAAAGATAGGAGGCAGTGTGGTCTAGAGGAAACCGCATAGGACTGGGAGTCAGGAGACCCAGTTTAATTTGTCTTCTATGTGACCTTGGTCAAGTCAATTCTCAGAGGTTGGAATACTTTCTCTTGCTTCCCCTAATTCTGTGAGCCCCACGAGGGACAGGGACAGGGACAGGGACAAAATATATTATATCTATCCTAGTAAACTGGCACAAAGTAAAGTGCTTAATAAATACCATCATCCACACAAATAATGAAAGGCAAGGGCCTAGTGAAAATAGAAATGATTAAAAAAAAAACAAAACCCTAGCACCAAAACTAGGTAGCACCCATTAAAGCTTAAAGACATAGTAACATACTGAGTCAGATAAATGACCCATTCTAGCCAGTATTCTGTCTTTGATAATGGCACCATAAGATGGTTAAAGAAATATTGTAGTGGTTACCCTCCTTTATATTCATCCTCATAATAAAGATGGAATGTCTAGCATCTTCAACTTATCCCCCTAAAAATTTTTCATGGCCCTAACATTGATGAATTTGTCTGAACCCTTATTGATCTTTTTGATATTTTCTGTCTAACCAGCTTCCTAGGTTAATACATTCCACTTGCTCACCTTCCTCTGGGCAAAAAACTGTCTCCACTTATTTGCCTTGAACTATCACCTTCAACCAAAGGAGGATGAATGGAAGAGCTGTTCTGTCGTTATGAGGGTTTACTGAACTGGTTGGGACTTTTCAGCTTGAATGGGTAATTTGAAAGGAAGTAGCAAGTGGGAACTCTGATGAAAACAGCACAGGACTGGGTCTTGGGGCCTGGGATCTGATCCCAGCTCTGTCAAGGGCCTACAGTATGACCTTGGGCAAGTCATTTAACCTCTCTGGACTTCAGTTTCCTCATCAATAAAGTGGAAAAAAACAGATGGAGAGCTACATGTGGAATAGGGATTGTGCCCAATCTGACAACCTTGTACCTACTTCAGGGCTTAGCACATTGTAAGAATTTAATAAATTATCATTCACCCAAATTTCATAATACCAGGATTAGAGGAAATACTTTGAAGCTGGTAGATGGTTAGATTAAGACAAGCCAGGACAAATACTTGTTCTTACAGCAGGTGGAAAGCATATAAAATTTATTACTTCAGGATGTGGAGGAGACAGTAATTAATGGTTCAAGAATGGTTTACATAAATTCGTGGATGAGAGTTCCAAAATGGGATATTGGCTATAAATGGTATGGATATTAGAAATGATACCACTAAATTTGACATTCAGGTCAAAATAATGTCACAAAGGCAACCATTATATACCATTGTTCCAAGAATCCTCTGCTGCTCTTGCTGAAAATAGAATGAAGTTTCATGTATGTTCATCTGTATTTGTTATTTAATTAAGATGATTATACCATTGACAAGAGGATCTCTGCTCCAGGTCAAGAGTGATTAAAAGATCCCATGCCCTGTCCTTTTGGTCTTCATCCGTCATCTTTTTAGTCAGTTATATTTGAGTGCTTACTGTGTGCGGAACTCTGTACTAAGCACTTGGGAAAGGACAATTTAAAAATAAGCAGACACAATCCCTGCACACAATGAGCTTACAGTCCAGGCAGTCTCCTGGTTTGGAATCTGTCTGGGTTCTTTTACCTCTCCATACTAGGGTATATGTTGTTCCTGATATTTCAGTCTCAGTTTCTGGATGTTTCCTCAAGAAAGGTTCTATGGGCTCCAAGGAGTTATATCAGAACTGGCACCAGGCAGATTGGCAGGCAACTCTAGACTGCCCTAGGGCAGATTGAAGTCAGAAGTGGGCAATTTAATGGTGAACCACTTATCCTCATCTTTGAAAAGATCAGCACCTCAGTGACTAAGGGCAAGGGGCTTGGGGGAGAGGAGGGTTTAACAAGCAAGAGTGGTTGCACTGCTGCTCCTGGTTTCACTTGAGCAGTTTTGAACACCAGCAGCTGGGCCTGTGGGAGTCCCAACTATGTCCCACAGATCTGGGGCTTCAGTATGTGGAGAAATTGCACCTGCAGCAAGCTTTGAGACATTTAGGAGCTTCTGCCACAGCTCAGTTCAATGGCCTGGGGTGAACAGCCCCTGGGCAAATGGATTCGGCCTGTACTATCTAACCTTTTCCTGTCTTAAAGGGGTAGGTCCATGCTCCCATCTCCTCCTGAATTGGCACTTAAAGGCTGAATCCTCAAATTGAATGCTAGCCACTGGAGTTTCATTTATTTTGAAAAGAAGCTGCATCCACATTCTTCAAGGACTAGACATGCAGATACTTTGGAGTAAAAGTCCTCAATCTCAGTTTTTACCAGACACCTGAAATGTTTGGTGGCAGCCATATTTTCAAAGACTGTCAACTTCCATCCAGGTTGAGAGGCAAAAATGGAATTATGAAGTCCTTGAGATTTGGGGACAGATGGATATTGGATCCCGAAGTCCTTCCAGGTTTCAAAGCATCCTGAGGGTTTCAGGGAAGCAGTTAAGCCCTGGAAGGCAGGTGTGCTGATTCCAAGCATGACACTTCAGGGTCAGAGTCATGTAGAGATCCACCTAGCTTCTTCCAGGGATACTCAGTTATCAGCATGGGAAGAGCCCTGGCCTGGGAGTCAGAGGACCTGAGTTCTAATCCCAGTTCTGCTACTTGCTTGCTCTGTGACCTTGGACAAGTCACTTAACTTCTCCGTGCTTCAGTTCCCTCATCTGCAAAATGAGGATTCAATACCTGTTCTGTCTCTTCCGTAGACTGTGAATGTGTCTGACCTGATTATCTTGTATCTAAGTACTTAATATGGTGCTTGGCACATGGTAAGCCCTTAACAAATACTACTATTATAATTAATATAATTTTGCTTCAATACTACCCAGGTTATACAATCTGCTTTGTCCCTGATTGTTGATGTCTCTGGAGTCCAGCTGCTGGCTTCTAGAAATACTTTTCAGTCTCATTTCTTTTATTTCAAGAAAATACGGAGCATGCTAGAATCTGCCCAGTGAAATACAAAAAAGCAGGGGGAGGGAAGAAAGAATGAAAAAGGAACTTCTTCAAATTCATTTCAGAGATCCAGACACAGCCATAAATGCCAGCTGTGTTTTTAATAACTGAAAATTATATTCCAATCAAGAGCAAAGCTTCCCCCCTGAGGAGTTGGACATTACAAAGCAGGCAAGTAGTTTATAGCTGCTGGATGGCTCTTTAGTAGTCTGAAGGGGAAGCCAAGAATCACTCTACTTCAGCCTTAGGGGAATAGGGCCTGAGCCACTAACAGGAAGTAACATTAACATCACCATCCCTGTTCTTTCCAGGCTTACAAACCCAAGCATCCTGAAATGGCTTTGAGTGAGCATTTCTGATAAGGTGCAGAGCTGGTGTTCCTTGAATGGAAGCAACTTAAATATGGTGGCTAGAGGACCATGACAGGCTGTACCTTTGGGGTTGGAATTAAGGAAGTAGAATCTGGGACTTCCTATTAACATGAAGCTTGAAAACTGACTGGACTATTACTGCTTCTTTCTATGTGGAGGCCTTAGAGTTTATGACTACTTAGATTAAGAGTACTTCAAGGTTGGGGGTCATGTTTTATACATCTTTGGTATTTCCTCCAAGTGCTAGGCCTGGTGCTCTTTACACAGCAGGCCTCAACAAAGACTGATGATGGTGGGGAAAAAAGACTCCTATTATTCTGATTTAGGTGCTTTAAGGAATCTGATTCTTTCGTGTTAACAAAAGGATCTTAGGGCCTGGGAGTCAGAGGACCTGGCTTCTAATCCTGACTCCACCACTTGCCTGTTGTATGACCTTGAGGAAGTCACAACTTCATCTTGCCTGTTTCCTCATCTGTAAAGAGGGGATTGAATACCTGTTTTCCCATCCCTTTTAAACTGTGATCCACTTGTGGTACAGGAACTGTGTCCACCCTAATTATCTTCTACCTCAGTGCTTAGTACAGTGCTTGGTACATAATGCTTAACATATTTGATTATTATCATTTTGATCACTGTTCCAAAGAGACACATCTTATCCACTGAGTCGTCACAGGTTTCAGGGCCTGCCAATCTGTTCTATTGCCTAGAGCAAAAAGTAATAATAATAATAATGTTGGTATTTGTTAAGCGCTTACTATGTGCAGAGCACTGTTCTAAGCGCTGGGGGAGATACAGAGTGATCAGGTTGTCCCACATGAGGCTCACAGTTGATCCCCATTTTACAGATGAGGTAACTGAGGCACAGAGAAGTGAAGTGACTCGCCCACAGTCACACAGCTGACAAGTGGCAGATCCGGGATTCGAACCCATGAGTTCTGACTCCCAAGCCCGGGCTCTTTCCATTGAGCCACGCTGCTTCCCAGTGTGTAGAGTACTGTACTAAGTTAGTAGACAATTCCTGGCCTCAAGGAACTTACAATCTAAAATGATTTGAATGCTCAAAGGATAATATTTTACAGATAGTAAGCACTCAATAAATATGAACCACCCTTTATCACCCTTAATAAGTATGTCACCCTTTTTATAAGTACATTACATTCTTCTAAGAACTCAAAGCACAGAGAACTCAATATTTTCTCCTTTGAATACGAAGTGTACAAATTCAAATATGAAAGTTTTCTCAAATAGTTGAAGCCATGCCTCATTCTAGAACAAACACATACATTTAAATATCTCAGAGTTTGGGCTACTAACGAGGTAAGGAAACATAAGGAAAGCATCAATTCAATCCTAATAAATGTGCTAATATTGTCTCTCCAAAACCATCACTCACTACTACTGAAGAAATATTTTGATTTTCTAATTAGGCTATGACTGCCAAGAGTTTTTTGCTTACTTTTTTGGTTATTTCAATGGAGTCTCTGCCCTTAGATCAATTCCAATTCTACAGTCTATCATTATTGTTATTATTATTTTTATTATTATGGAATTTGTTACACTCTTAGTAGGTACTGAGTACTAGGAGAGGTCCAAAGTTTGTGACTGGATAGTTGTGAGGTTCAAAAATCTATCACCTTTATTTTACAAATGAGGAAACTGAGGCTCAGAGAGGTAAACTGACTGGCCCTAGTGCTGGTTCCCTCTCCAATTTCCAGGTTTCTCAACTGCAATCTGTAATGAAGCATATTCATGATATACATCTGCATGAGACAAACCAATCCAATGACTGAGTCTTACCAGAGCTAATATTTCAGCCCTCCTTTTCCAACCAAGAAGAACTCTCTGACATTATATACCATTGGCGGCATGGAGAAGCGAGGGTTGGGCCCCTCCAAATATGCCCAGGGGCTTGCTTTCTCTGAAACCTTTTCTCTGGCCCTCTGATCTGCACAGCTGAAAGCTGCTGATGATGCTTCAGCCCCTTGCCCCTAATCTGTGGTTAACAGTTTTTGTCTCAAAGATCACCTAAATTGAATCAGAATGGGGGTTGGTGAGAGAGCGTAAATCTTCTCTATCAATCCTGGGATAATGTGATATGTGGTAGGTGGAGTTTGGGAACACAACTAGCTATACATGATTTCTGAATTTTAATTTTATTTTTTTGTGGTATTTAAGTGCTTTACTATGTGTCAAACACTATTCTAAGCTCTGGGGTAGGTACAACTCAATTTGGTCCCTGTCCCACTTGGGGCTCACACTCTAAGTAGGAGTTGAGGAGATGGAGGCACAGAGAAGTTAAGTGATTTGCCTAAGGTCACACAGCAAGCAATTGGCAGAGCGGAATTAGAACCCAGTTCCTTCTGACTCCCAGGCCTGAGCTCTTTCCATTAGGTTGTGTTGTGGTGTTTTGTTCCTGTAACTCATATATCATCTACTTCAGTGACATCTCCAGAGTCCACCCCTTCTTCTCCTCCTAAAGTGCAACCAAACTGGTCGAAGCATATTTAATATCCTCTTTTGACTTCTGCCTCAGCCTCCTCACATGATTCCTTGCCTCCAGCCTTGCCCCTCTCCAATCCATATTTCACTCTGGTACCTGGATCGTTTCTCCACCACATTTTTCTTTGCACATCTCCTCACTTCTCAAAAACCTCCTATGGCTGCCTATCTATTGCCACATTTAGCAGAAACTCAGTTAGCTCCCCCCACCCCCACTTATTGTCACTCCTCTTCCACTACATCCCAGACTGCATACTTGGTTCCTCTCACACCAACCTATTCACTTCTGCCTCATTTGCCTTTCTCACCATCAGCCCCTTGCTCACGCCTTCCCTCCTGCCTGGAACTCCCTCCCCTTCACATCTGACAGACCAACATGCTCCACTGCTTCAAAGCCGTACTAAAATTACATTACTTGGATCTGTAACCATTGGGCATTTGATATTTGCCCTACCCTCAACCCCACAGCACTTTAGGTCATATCTATAAGTTATATATTTCAAGTTATGTATATTAACGTTTTTCCTCCCTCTAGACTGTAAGCTCACTGTGGGCAATGATCATGTATATTAACTCTGTTGTACTGTACTGTCCCAAGTGCTTAGTGCACAGAAATCACTCAATAGATACCACTGATGATGATGATGACCATCATCATTTTCAGAACACCTTCTCTGACTAATGTCTCCTCTATCGTTGCCATTGCATGACTGATGCACTGAAGTCCATCTACATCTCCAGCCCTCTCTCTGTCCCTCTCTGCAGTCTCACGTTTCCTCCTGCTTTCAAAACATATCTATTTTCATGTCCTCCCATCACCTCAAACTTAACATGTCTAAGACAGCACTTCTTATCTTCCCAACCAAACCTTGTCCTCCCTTGACTTTCCCATCTCTCTAGACAGCACCAGTATCCTACCTGTCTCACAAGCTGTTAACCTGGAAATTATCCTTGACTCCTCTCTCTTGTTCAACTCACATATTCAGTTGATCACTAAATTCTGTCAGGTTGACCTGCACAACATCTCTAAAATCCACCCTTTCCTCTCCATACAAACTGCTACCATGTTAATCCAAGTATTTATCCTGTCCCATCTTGATTACTGAATCAGCTTCCTTACTGATCCCTCTGCCTCCTGTCTCTCCTCACTTCAGTCCATACTTTACTCTGTTCCCCAGATCATTTTTCCACAAAAATGTTCAGACCGTGTTTCCCCTCTCCTCAAGAACCTTCAGTGATTGCCCGTCCACCTCTGAATCAAACAGAAACTCCACACCATTGGCTTTATAGCATTCAATCATCTTGCCCCTCTTACCTCACCTTGCTCCTCTACTACTACAACCCAGCCCACACATTTTGCTCCTCTATTGCTACCCTTCTCATTGTACCTAGATCTCGTCTATCTCACTGCCAAGCTCTCGTCCACCTCCTGCCTCTGTCTTTCACATATGAGGAGGGAGGGCATTCCAGGCCTATTACTCTCCCCACTCTCAAAGCCTTATTGAAGGCACATCTCCTCCAAGAGGTCTTCTCTAAGCCCTCCTTTCTTCTTCTCCCACTCCCTTCAGCATCTCCCCAGCTTACTCCCTTTATTCACCCCTCCTCCCGGTCCTACAGCACTTATGTACATATCTGTAATTTATTTATATTAAAGTCTGTCTCCCCCTCTAGACTAAGCTCATTGAGCACAGGGAATGTGTCTGATAGTTGTACTGTACTCTCTCAAGTGCTTAGTAGAGTGCTATGCACATGGTAAGCATTCAGTCAGTGCAACTGACTGATTAAGCACTTAGATATTCACTTCACACCCATAGCTCTTATGTACATATTTTTTAGTTGGTTGCTTCCCCTTCCTGTAATTTATTTGTCTGTCTCCTCTACTAGAGTATAAGCTACTTGAGGGCAGGGAATGCATCTACTTACTCTGTTGTACTCTCCCAAGAATTCAGTAAAGTGCTCTGCAAATAGCAATTGCTCAGTCAATACCACTGACTGATTGACCGGTTGTATGTTCAGCTTGCAATTTACCTGATGTAAGTTGACAGAATTGTTACAGAATTGCTATCTTGGTTTTCTTCTAGTCTGCTTTATGTACCAGATTAACTGGGCCTCCCCAGGCTTTAGTAGCTCTTGTCAGGAAATTTTAGAAAACTATACAGAAGTCCAAGCATTGAGACTGTTCCAGCTAATTTGGTCAGCTTACATTGTACTGTTATGCCACTGACCTTGCTTATTTTAAATAGCTGTACTTCTAGGTTGGAACATGCTCAACCATGTCAGCCCAACTTGCTTATATATACCACAAGGCTTAGTACAATGACTGGGACAGAGTAAGTACTTAACAAATACAATTATTATTATTATTGTTATTAGAGAAGCAGCATGGTTTAGTGGATAAAGCACAGGCCTAGGAGTCAGAGGTCTTGCGTTCTAATCCCAGCTCTGCCACTTATCAACTGTGTGACCTTGGGCAAGTCACTTCACTTCTCTGTGCCTCAGTTACTTCAGCTGTACCTGACTTGCTTATATCTACCCCACAACGTAGTACAGTGCTTGGCATATAGTAATCGCTTAACAAATACTATAATGATAATAACGATGACTATTATCACATAATTAGGGTTATAATTATTATTATTATTATATGCTCCGTTTAGGTACAATAGACTTCTGGGACTTGTAGAATAGCTATCCAGAATTCTCACAAACCTAAACTCCGCACTCCTTTCTCTACACCTCCTTCCACTTTCCTGCATTTACAGACACTGAGGAAGAAGGGGAAGGTGCCCTGGCTTTCAGTGAAATCATACATTCACCCTAGTTAGGTCCGGGAAATGCCACAGAACATTCCAGAGGGAGAAAGAGAAAGACTGCTCAACAGCTTTGTAACATCAGTTGCGAGAACATTTTCAGTTGTATTTGTTGACCTGGATCATTTTGGGGAAATTTGATGAGACAGAAACCGTCAGGAAAAAAAATACAAGTCTATAGGGAAGATTCTCTGCCCTGCCTTCCACTCCTGTGAGCTTTTCCTTTTTGTTGTTGTTGTTGTTTGTGGTTTTCTATTCCTATTTTCTCCTTGTGTTGTTCATTTTAAGGCCATGGGTACCAGGCTTTTAAATTGAACCCACAAGCAAACAGGCATCATATCAGGAGAATAATGGGGATGGCAGACGGAGAAGGAGCTGTGAGTAAAGAAAAGTGCCGTGTGGAATTGATATTGACTGTGGAGTGTGCCCAGCGCTAATGGGCTTGCAGAAGAAACAAGAACATTGCAGCCATAAAGCTAGAGCCCTGTTGACTGTGAATACAGATTAGAACCTAAAAGATGGTGTAACTCTGGCAGGGGATTCGTGGTGGTTTGCTTACTCTGTATCCCCCACAAAGCCAAAGAGTGACTGCTCCCTATTTCCATCTTATTTCTTTATACAGTCAGAATGACAGCAAGGGGATCTGCTTTCCTGTTCAGATTCCTCCTCTGTGGCCTTGAGCCACACCCCCCCTTATTTTGTTATTCCTCTACTTTCCACCTCCCCCACCATGTCACATAGATTCTCTCCCCTCAACCCTCCACTCTTCATTCCTTCTTACTCTCTCTGCCTCTCCTGGCTTGTACCTCAAGAGTTCTTTATTTGAGGTCTGTGGTTCTTTTTACAATGCCAGATTGACATCAAGGCACTTGGGGGTTTCAACCTCTGTCTCCTCCACTCTTTACCAGCCTATTATATGCCCTGGGCTTATTTATTTTGCTGAATGAGATCATTTTCTTTTGTTGACTGTGCTGGATGCATTCAAACCATTCTCCTGGTGAACCCATTCTGTTCCCAGAAAAGAACTTCCCTTAGGAAATAGGTGTGAATGTGTTTTTCCTTTTCTTTTGTCTGTCCTCTCATACAAAGTGGATTTACTACTTCCAAAAGATGCTTAAACTCCTAGCTCTGGAAGATGTAATAATTAATAATAATTGTGGCATTTGTTAAACACTTACTATGTGATAATGATAATTGTGGTTTTCCTTAAGTGATTATTATGTGTCAAGTCCTCTACTAAGCGCTGGGGGAGATACAAGATAATTAGGTCAGACACATTTCCTGTCCCACGTGGGACTCACAGGTCTAAGAAGATGGAAGAACAGGTATTTAATCTCCATTTTACAGATGAGGAGAAGAGAAATTTGGGAACCCGGGTCCTCTGACTCCCAGGCCCTTTAGTGCTCTTTCCACTAAACCGCACTACTCTCCATTTCACAGTAGTTGAATTTGGGCCATGAGAGTTTCATTCTGGACTCCTTCCCTGACAGTCTGGGTAGTGTTTTTAATATTTTGGATGCCTGGGCTACAAATCCCAAAATCCTCTGAGATATAAAATGAGCCGCCTTAAGACCAAACACTGAAATCCAAGCCTTTAAATTGAGTAGGAAAAGCTGAAGGAATCATGTGAAGAAGTCTGGCCAGTTTAGCCAGGACAATCTGAACTCCCAATTCTTTATTGATATTTATTGAGCACTTGCTCTGTGCAAAGCCATGTATTAAGTATTTGGGAAAGTATAATGCAACAGAATTAGCTGACATGTTCCCTGCCCAAAACGAGCTTACAGTTTAGAGGAAAGTACAGCCTCTAAAACTCCAAAACTGCCCCACACACTATACCTAATGAACTACGATCGAGAGCAGGGCTTTTCCTATCCCATTGAGTTTAGCTGGAGAGAAGATTGCTCCCCAGTTTCTGTAAAATTGCAGCACAGCATTTACATGATGCTGAGAAACTGTTTCCTTTTCATCATGCAGTAACCTAGAAGATGTGAGAGGAGAGAAATAGGGAAAGAGACCAAATTTAAGGAATCTGGCTTTGATCTAAGGAAGCTAGAAATGAGAGGGAGTTAGGGGGATAGTGACTAGTAATTGATCGTCTAATATAAGTCCAATTAGCAGGCATAGGCTGTTTCCAAGTCTGCTTTGGGGGAGTATACCCCTGGGCAGATATCTATGGACCTTTCCTAATGACCTGGACTTTGGTCCTTCCAGGGGCAATGATGTGTAGATGGGTGAAGATGGGTTGCACCAGAAAGTAAGCAGAGGGTCCAGAAGAGACATGAAAGAATAAAGAGTAGGGAAGCACCAACATAATAGGAGGGAGAAAAGTAGGAAGGGAAGAGGGTGGAGGAGGAGAAAGAAGAGGAAGAGGGATAATGTGTACGCAAGAGAGTGCTATAGAAATAAAAAAGAAGTTTTTGCAATGAGTTCTCGATTAAACCTGATTCACAAGTTGATAGTTATCTTTAAAACTCAGGAAGAATAATTTGAGGAGCAGTGTGGCCCAATGGAAAGAGCACAGGCCTGGATGTCAGAGTTAGAACCTGAGTTCAGATTCTGGCTCTGCACCTGCCTGCCATGAGACCTTGGGGAAGTCACTTCCCTTCTGAGTGCCTCAATTTCCTCATTTGTAAAAAAGGGCAGTCAATCTCTGTTCTCTCTCTTTTTTAAACTGGGAGCCTGATGAGGAACAGGGACTATTTCAGACCTGATCATCTTGAAACTACCCCCAGCTAATAGAATAGTGATTGATACATAGTGAGCACTTAACAAGTACCATTATTATTGTTTGTGGGGTTGTTTGTGACAAAGGCTGAGAGATGAAAGTGGAAACACACATAACCACAGACATCCTTTCCACCACTCCCTCTTTTCCCTGGCTTCTCTATCTCCCTTTCTCACTGATTCTTTTCAGAGGACTTTCTATTGGCCTTTCTATGGGTTGTAGTATGGAAGTCTATCTCACAAGGTTATTGGGAGGCTCAAATGAGATCATTTGAAAGCATTTTGAAAAGAAAAGACATTATTTTAGTCTCCCCCATTAGAGTGTAAGCTTCTTGTGGCAGAGAACATATAACTTCTCTACAATTATTCTGGGTTGATTCTTCCTCTCTATCTTCACTACAGCACATGCCCTCATGGTCCCATCTATATTTAAGACCTCTTAACTAACATCCTAATTTTCATTCTTCATTACTCATCTGTGGGGGACATTGGTATCCACAGAGTGGTGGTTCTTGTGGATTTTTGGGGCATGTAAGTGAAAGTACAGTTTTGTACAGTGGTAACATTTTTGTTTTCTCCTCCCTTCCTAATGACCAGTGCCTTATTGACCATTTCATTTGCTGTCACATTTGGAATGCATTTACTTGCACCAGAAAGTAAGCAGGGGTTCCAGAAAAGAGTACAAGAGAATAAAGAGTAGGGAGGAATCAGAAGACCAGCATCACACTAGGCCTTTGGCCCATTGCCAGCCTCACGCATGAAATCTGGAGGTGGTAGAGGAACAATGCTCTTTAGGCGATGATGTCTCTCTACTTTGTCAGTGTACCAGTCATATTTCAGATCCAGGGAAACCAGTTTCTCTGCCACTTACCACCACTCCATTGGGTAAAGCAGCATAGCCTGCAGAAAGAGCGTGGACCTGGGAGTCAGGGACCCTGGGTTCTAATCCCAGCTCTGCCAATTGTCTGATATGACCTTGGGCAAGTTCCTTAAAATCTTGGTGCCTCTGTTTTCTCATCTCTATAATTGGGATGAAATACCCATTCTTCCTGCCTCTTAGCCTGTGAATCCCATGTGGGGCAGGGACTGTGTCTGACATAATTATCTTGTATGTATCCCAGCACTTAGTCTACTGTTGGCATATTATTATAATTATTGGCACTTTTTGAGTGCTTGCTATGTGCTGAGCCCTGTTCTAAGCACTTTGGAGAGTAGAGTACACCAGAGTTGGTACACATCAACCCTGCCCACAAGGAACATACACTTTAGAGGGAGAGGTTGACATTAAAATAAACTACAAATCAGAGAAATGACAGATTATACAAATCTGTTCATAAGTACTGTAGGGCCGGAAGTGGAATACCAAAGTGTTTAAGAGCTACAGACTCAAGTACATATATGATGAAGAGGGGAGGGCAGATGGGGTGGGAAAGTGAGGGATTTGTAGGGAAGGTATTTTGGAGGAGATACAATGTTTTGTGGAATTTTTGAAGAGAGGAAAGGTGTTTTCTTGGATATGAAGGGGAGTGAGTTCCAGCTCAGAGGGAGGACATGAACAAAGTGTTGATGGCTGGACAGACAAGATCAAGGCATTTGAGGAGCAAAGTGTGCAGATTGGGTTGAAATAGGAGATCAGCCAGGTAAGGCAGGAAGGGGGTAAG